>NC_056629.2:101226675-101859452 GCF_002870075.4 Lactuca sativa | reverse complement strand
CTTCGTTAGGCATTGGTGCGGGGTCAAGTGGTGGCAAATCAACAATCTTGGAAATGATGGGATGAATGTCTGCGTCAATCTTGGCGAAGTCACAGACTGTTTTCTTAAGAAAAGTACTGGCCCTTTCAAGTGCAATCTTCATCTTCGGATGCTTCTCAAACTTGTGCTGAAAAACCTTGGTGATGAGAAAAACTTTTTCAGGGTTCATACATGGAAAATCAGCCTGGGTGCAGATGTAGTTGTGTTCCATCTTGGTCAGAGTGTACTGGATGAACTCAGCCTTCATGAACTTCCAGATCTTGTAATTTTTTACTGCGGATGGTCTATCGTTAGACCATATATGTTCGACGGGAGAGGCATGCTTAGCATAGAATTGGCTAAGTCTCTCGAACTCCATCGGAAGTCTTTTATCGTCAGGAAGGCTGTGGTCGAACTGCTCAAATACAGTGAAGTATCTGGCATTTGGTGAGATTAGGACATCCCAGTAACTGTCTGAGGGGGGTTCCGCATAGGCAAGATGAGGGACGTAGTCGTCATCATCAAGTAGTCTTCTATGTGGATTGATCCAAGAGTTTATCAAGGACTCATCCATGACCGTGTCAAATCCGCAAAGTCTCTATACTTCTTCAGCAAGCTTGGCTGCCCTCCAATCACTTTTTCTTTGAGCAGTGGCAGTTGAGTCGTTTAAGCTCAGAGAAGACATATACTCCTCCAAATTCTTGAAGTTCGGGGGAGTCTCTGGTTTTTCAGGAGTATTTTCAACATGAAGAGGGGAGTTGTGAGGTGGAGTGTGTTGAGATGGTTGCGGTGAGGGTTGTTTTTCAGGTTGCGGTGATGGTTGAGGTGTGGGAATTTTTTTCAGTAGAGACTGGGGGAGTTTGATGATGTGAGAGGGATTGGTTGGAATGATGGACTTCTTCACTTCCCCCTCTTGAGGAGTTCAGACCCGGAGCCTCCTCAAGCGATTGACGAAGGCCATCTACCTTGTCAAACACCATTTGAAATTGTGCTTTGAGGGCTTCTGCCAAGTGTTGATTATTGGGAATGGAGGGATTGAAGAGTAGTTTATGGATCTCCTTGGTGAGTTGAAGAATTTCCAGACCATGGAAGTTGGCAGATAGTGATCGTTGCATTCTGTTGATCGTTATTTGAAGAACGGAGATTGCAGACTCATAAGCAGTATGAGTCTCAGCAATCAACTTCTCTTAGTGTGATGCTTGATCCGCAATAGTTGCTTGAAGATCGGTTTTGATTGTGGTAAACTCAGAGATGAGGTGTTCCGCAGCAGCCATAAATTCCTTGTGATTTGCTTGACGATTATTGTCAACTGATCTAATCCCCATCTCAACTTTCAGAGAGATATGCTCCGCAGCCATTCTATCTCTCTCTGGTTTCTAGCCTTTCTATTCTTTCCATCAGGGACTACAGTCCAAGAATATCTTCTGGTTGTGGTTGATTTGGCTTGACCGCAGCTAAGATTTGATCAACCTTAGCCTGAAGACTGAGAAATTCCTTCCTTGTGACTGCTTGCTTCTTCTTCTTCTTCTTTTCCTTTGGCTTAGTAGTGGAGTGATGAGAACCATTAGATTCTTCATCTTCATCAAACATCATCAGAAGGAGAGGGTTTGTTTACCTCTTGTGGTTCATCATCATCGAAGCCAAAAATGGGAGCAGAGCTCACTTCGATTTCAGGTTCTTCATCTTGTGAACCTGCAACAGTGGGAGAATGGGGAGCTTGAGAGACATGCTGATCAGCACTGGTTTTCTAAGCTTGTTGAACTTTTTCTGCCATTGCGGACATCCATTCTTGAACCTTGAGGTTGGTGGCTACAATATTGTCATTGTTTATGGCATCTGCCCAATACTTGGACACGGCTTGGATCTCTTGTTCCTTGAGCTGTTGTTGTTTGATTTGCTGATCCCTGCGAGCTTGAAATGCCCTACGAAAAGCGGCATATTTCTTGGCTTCAGCCTCGTTATAAGGTTGATATCTACTCCAAGAATCATTAGAATATTCACCGTCAATTCCTGTAAATCGCACCAAGGTGTCCCTTGGGTTCACGGATCCTTGCACATTTGTGCTCACCGTGCCTAAACCACCTGATTGTAATGTAAGCAGAGTAGGATTTCCTGAGCTTCCTTGGTCTCCTTGACCCGTGGTCACGTTTCACCTCGGCTCAGTTCTGGCATAGGCTAAAGAAGTGCCCTGCGGATGGGTATGTGTTTGTGGTGTTTGGGTGACGTTCAACAGGATGGAGTTCAACTCCTCGGGTGAAAAGAGATGTAGTCGGGAAGCCCTGGAGACTTTAGGGCGAGAACTAGTATTATACCTTTAGGAATGTACTAGAGGGGAGTCTCCTCTTTGCTGTGATTCAGACTCACTTTCTGAGTCTGAAAGGAAAAAGATAGTGTTGTCGAATGGATGTGTAGGCATCCCAAGGACTACTGGAGCCTGTTGAGAGGCTAAGGTATCGGTCCGGTCATGCATTTGGCTAGTGGGATCATATATTCGTTTCTTGAGGATAGAAATGGGTTGATTATCCTCTTCAGAATCACTACCGGAGTCATGGCGACTCGGTTCAGCAGTTGTGATTACGGGTGGTGATTTTCTTTTCTTTGAGGGTTTGGATGGTTTGGGGGCATCCTTTTTGGGAGTGCCAGATTTCTTTGTGGTGCGGGGACCATGGAGAGAAGAAACCTTATGTTTGCGTCTTTAAGAGACATTAGACAGAGTTGTGGAGTAAGGAACTGCGGTACCTTCAGGGTTTAAGGCTGCGGATAGGAGAGGCGGGGTAGGAAGGTATGGGTCAATACCTTCCGTAGCCTCAATGAGGTCTGAGACATCAGCAGTCTCAAGACCAAGGGAAGAAAGGATATGTGTAGGGAATCTACAGATGGGACCAAAAATAGTTTGATCAGAGGAGGGGTTGTACCTTTTTAAGTGTTTGGTGATGAAGAAGTTGATGTCATCACCCATGTCAATCTTTCCATCCGCATGCAAGCCAGATATGAAGAGAGACCAGAATCTAGCAAAAGTCAGCTCGGATGGGTTATGCCTTGGGCTCTCCTTGGGAATGTATTGCAGAAAGTCATCCCAAAGAATCTGATCGTAGTTCACATCGCGGCCTGTGCAGATGCTTTAAACCAGTTCCAATAGTTTTAAGCCCATGTTATCCTTGCCTCTGGTTCTGCCGGATAGACTGCGGATGATGAAGTGACATACAAACTGCCATACCGCAGGCAATTGGTTCTTCTTGAATTCACCAACGCCTTTGATCTTCTTATGATAGCCCATTTGATACAGTGTTGAGGTGATGTCCACCATTGATGGTGTGAAAAACTTAACGGTGGGATGAATCAAAAGGTTAATGGCTAAAAGAAACTTTTCTTTAGACCGGATGACGAAGGAATCATTAATAAGGTTTAGGTGGACTTCTTGAGGGTTATCGATTGGACGATAGGCAGAGAAAGCACATTTGTAGAGAGTGGAGAGTGGAACAATGTCTGTGAAAGCATCGAATGGTCCAAACAGGGGATGATTCTTCAAGAACTTGATCATCAGTTTTGTGGGAGCATTGTATGTGGGTTGATCGTCGAAAACTGCTCTGAAATTGCTCGAGGCAATTTTGGGAGAATCTGAACCAGTTGGGTTCACTGATCCAGAAGCTTTGGATTGTTTCTTGGAAGCGCCGGATTTCACCATTGTTGAGTTGGTAAGAGCTTGAAGAATGCAGAAAAGGATTGAGGGTTTTAAGAGCATAAAAGTTTCTTTGTGGAGAAGAAAAGGGTTTTATAGTGGTTTATTGGAGTGGGAAACGTTTATGTTTTTGACCTAAGTGAAATTGGGTAAAAAAATGTTTGGGTTTATCTTTTGAAATATCGTCTTTAATCTCAATCACATATTTGACAAAAAGGGGAATAAAGGTTGAAATTGGGATTAACCAGAAAATGAACTCTGCATGTAATGAAATGTCAGATGTAGAATCACGTCTTGAGAATGTGCGGAGGGGGTGAGAAAAATCTATTGGATAAAGTAGAAGTTGTAACGGATGTGATGGTTTGGGGTAATAGGAAAAGACATTTTAGAGGATTTGATTTGGAAAATGTTTTATTTTGTCATCATACCTAAAATAGGTTTGACACTAGGTTTTTGGAAGAAAAGAATGTGACAGTTTCTCAAAGGAATGTTTTTATTTAATGTTTTATTTAATGAAGGATCATTAAATAGCACACTATGTTTTTTTGTTTTTTTTTCAAAAAAGAATGAACCGTCTGTAAATCAATTAATGTGACTGCGGATGAACACATCATTGCGGATGGCTTCTTTGGTATTGCGGATGATTGTTGTGGGAAAAACTGAGAAGAGCACTTGTACAAAAGTTAGTAATAACAAGCAAGAAAGACCCATGAAAGATAGATATAATATATGGTTACGGTATATTGACTGTGGTACACAGGATGTTCCAAAACCATCTATTATCAATAACTTTCAGTTAGAACCGCAATGGAGACCAGGAAGGTCTGCGGTGCCTGTTAATTCAAGAAGAATTTAGGGTCCGGATTCATTATTCCCAACATTTGTAAGAATGCATTGAGTTTGGTAGAGTCAAGTGCCTTTGTAAACACATCAGCAGTTTCTTCATGAGTAGGGATAAAAATGAGTTCAATATTACCTTTCAGAATGTGGTATTTGATGAAATGATACCGTAGTTCAATATGTTTTGTCTTGGAGTGCTGAATAGGATTATGAGAAATTGCTATGGAACTTTCAGAATCACAGTAGATTGATATCCGCGACATTCTGTATCCATAGTCTAACAGTTGTGTCTTCAACCAAAGGACTTGGGAACAACAGCTGGTCGCGGCCACATATTCAACTTCTGCGGTAGATAATGAGACACAACTTTGTTTTCTTGAGGACCAACTGACAAGTCTACCTCTTAAAAATTAACATCCACCAGATGTACTTTTTCAATCAAGTTTGCATCCAGTATGATCCGCATCGGTAAATGCTTGAAGATTGAAGTCATTGCCTACGGGGTACCATAGACCAAGAGATTTGCTTCCTTTTAGGTACCGGAGAATTTGTTTGGCTGCGGTCATATGTGACACTTTTGGGTCAGCCTAATACCTTGCACATACACCAGTTGCAAAGACGATGTCTGGTCGGCTTGCGGTGAGATACATTAGAGAGCCAATGATACCTCTATAAGTCTTGTGATCCATAGATTCACTAGAAGGATCAGCAGAGATCTTATATTCGAAGGCCATGGGAACCTTAGCCGAGGAACAGTTGTCCATAGAGTATTTCTTCAAAAGTTCAGTGGTGTATTTCTCTTGATGAATGAATATACCTTGCTGAATTTGTTTGACTTGAAGACCTAGAAAGAAGTTAATCTCTCTATTCATGCTCATTTGAAATTTGTTTGTCATGAGCTTAGCAAATTCATCCACCATTCCTTGATCAGTCGATCCGAAGATGATATCATCCACGTATATTTGTACAAGCATAAGGTGATTACCGTTTGCTTTTCTAAATAGTGTGGGATCAATCACTCCTCTTTTGTAGCCTGAAGAGACTAGGAATTCAGAAAGAGTCTCATACCAAGCTCTAGGGGCTTGCTTCAGACCGTAGACTGCTTTTTGAAGCTTATAGCAGTGATCAGGGAACTCGATACTTTCAAAGTTGGGAGGTTGTTGAAGATAAACCTCTTCTTTCAATTCCCCATTGAGAAAAGCACTCTTAACGTCCATTTGGTGTACCTTTATATTTTTGTGGGAAACATATGCTAAGAAGATTCGGATTGCTTCCATTCTAGCCACTGGAGCATATGTTTCATCGTTGTCAACGCCTTCCAGTTGACTATAGCCCTTAGCAACTAGTCTTTCCTTGTTTTTGATAACCGCACCAGATTCATCTAACTTGTTCTTGAACACCCATCTTGTACCAAAAATAGTATGGCCTTGTGGAATGGGAACAAGTTGCCACACTTTGTTTCTTTTAAATTCTTCTAGTTCTTCTTGCATTGCAGAAATCCAATCTGGTTCCAATAATGCTTCTTTGATAAATTGAGGCTCGACTGCGGACATAAATGCTGCATAGTGACAATGATCAGATAAATCCTTGGCAGATCGAGTTTGTATACCTACGGATGGGTTGCCAATAATTTCACCTGGTGGGTGATCCTTCGTCCATACATGTAGACGAGGCATCAGATGATCAGCAGCTGTGGTAGAAAGAATGTTTTCAATATCATAGGTTGCTTTGGATGGGGAAGGTAGTTCCCCCTGGATTTGAGAGCAGCCTGCGGAATCATCTTGGCTTGTTGGAGCGAGAATGACATTTTCTTGAGTAGTTTGGAGAGGTTCCCCCTGGATTGCTGAAGGGAGTTCCTTTGGAACCTGAGAAGGTTACCCCTGGACTGCTGATGGGAGAGTAATGATCCTTGAGTTGGTTCGTGTGTCAAGATTCTCTATGATTTCATCATCCGAATCCGAAGATACGTTTGATGGAATCGATTTTCTGAGAGTGGGAGCTTGAGCATCATCAAGTACTGGAACCTCGATGGTTGTAGTTTGAATCGGAGTAGAGCTTTCCCCCATAACAGGAGAGGTGAAAGTATTGAGAGATGCTACTTCGGATAGAGATGGACCAGAAACATCATCGTGTTTTGCCGTTTCAACGGGGTCGAAAAGACCATCATAATTGACTTCAGATAGTTTTGCCGTTTCAACAGGGTCGAAAAGACCATCATAATTGACTTCAACCAGGTTTAAAGGACCTGAAGAAACAACAATGTCACTTTCCATGATGGCAGTGGTTTCTGTAGATGGGGGGTGTTGCGGATGTAAGAGTCATCGAACTTCACATCGAAACTTTCAATGATTAGCCTCGTACGTCTGATAAGAACCCAATAAGCAACCTTATTTGTGGAGTAACCGAGAAAGATGCCTTCATCAGACTTTTGTGCAAATTTGTTGAGCTGATCTTTGTTGTTGATAAGAAAACATCTACACCCAAAGATGTGAAAGAAATGAACATTTAGCTTTTGGTTGTTGAGGCCCTCATACGGTGTCTTATTGAGGCATTTTCACACAATGCTTTGGTTCTGAACGAAGCATTCTGTTACTACAGCTTCAGCCCAGAAGTAACGAGGAAGATGTGTGAAGTTGAGCATGGATCTGGTTGCTTCGACAAGAGTTGGGTTCCTTCGCTCTACTACACCATTTTGTTGAGGTGTATCTGGAGCTGAAAAGTTCTAAGAGATACCTTTTGACACCAAGAAGTTATTGAGAGGATGATTAGTGATTTCAGTGCCATTATCACTGCGGATGCATCTTACAGGAAGCTTGATCTGGAGTTCTATTTCTTTAATGAAGTTTATTAGAATCTGCGGTGTTTCAGATTTGAGTCTGAGGAAGAATACCCAAGTGAAGTGAGTGAAATCATCTACTATAACCAGTATATATTTTTTATGATGGAGACTGGCTACGGTTGATGGACCGCAGAGATCAATGTGGAGTAGTTCAAGTGGTTCAGATATAGAAGAGTCAATCACCATAGGGTGACTTGCTTTTGACTGCTTACCACATTCACAAGCAGGACATAGATTGTCATTGCTGCACTTGAGAATGGGTAGTCCTCTGACCAGTTCTTTAGTGACCAAGGTGCTGATGTATTTGAAGTTAAGATGAGCGAGCTTGCGGTGCCATAACTAGCTTACTTCGGATACAGCTTTGGAGAGAAAGCACAGCCGTGGTTTTCCAATGATGAGAGAGACATCCAGAGGATACATGGTGGCTTCGGATCGTAACTTGATTAAGCAGGTGCTTCTATCACTCGTCATAATGTAACATAATTGATCATCAAACTACACTCGATGGTCTGCCTTACATAGTTGGCCAACACTGATGATATTGTGTTTAAGGCTTTCTACATAAGCAACCTTCTGTATTGAGAAGTTCCCCATAGTGAGTACACCGTAGCCTCGGATGATTCCATTCACATTGTTGCCGAATGTAACATTTCCACCATTACATATAGGCCTAAAATCCCAAAGGCATTCTAACCTTCCGGTCATGTGCAAGGAGCAGGCACTATCGATCAACCATTCTTCTTCTTGATCCTCCTTGCACAAAGCCTACAGAATTTAAGTGGTTAATTTGGGCAACCAAGCGAGTTTGGAAACCGGAGTCACATATGATGTTTTAATCGATGCATGATGTAAGGTTGTAGGGACAGGTTTTAAGTCAACTTTCAAGCCTAGTCCTGGGTGTTTGAGATTTTTTGGAGTTTTGTGATATTGTGGATAGTTACGAATCTTTTGAGATCAATGAGATTTGTCATGAGAGAAGATCTTTTGACACTGACATTGACACGTGAGCTTTTTATCATTTACCCTGACATTTGGCTTGGTCTGTGGTTTTGACGAAAAAATATGCTTTTGTTCAGTCCGAGGATTGTAATATTTGACCTTTTTGTTTGTGTGTTTTGAAAAGGTGTTTTTTGCAGGTCTTGCAGGTGTGTAGACACATGCAGGCCTTTTGTGAGGTGATTTCCTAAACTCTTGAGGTGACCTTTTGAGTGCCGGAGTTGGCAAAATTCGTTTCCATTTTTGAGTTTTTGAAAGTGACTTGGGAAGGGTCGGAGTAGGCAGAATACCTTTCCATTTTGGATTGTCTAATGAACAGACCTAAAAACCATTTGATCGAAAAGACTTATCCATAGTGTCAGATGATTTTTGAGCAGTGTTAGAAACAGTGAACTCCTTCCTTTTTGTTTTCTTGGAAATAGTTGATTTGAAGTGATAATTTGAGAAAACAAGTTTTTCTGGACTCTTTGACTTGGGACATTTAACAAATTTCTTTTGTTTTGAATGAATTTATCGTTGCTTTCCATAGGAGCGAAATTCTTCTTTAAAAGCTCTTTTTGCTTTGGTCTTAGGAGAACCGCAGTCAGTGACATTTAATTGCGGTTTCCTTAAATCTTTTGGAGATTTTGAAAAATAGGGACTTGATTCATCTGAACTGGAGAATTCAGGACTTTGAGAACATTGACCAAATTCAAAATTTTCGATTCGTAATTCATGATTAATTGGTTCAATAGTCACAGAACTTTTGACTATGGTCTGCGGTGTAGTGCTTTGAACAACCGCATAGTAAGTCTTGGTGGACACTTTTATGGAACATTTGATACTAGGTAATGGGACAGATTGTAGTTAATGATTGGGGTTAGGAACACTATGGTCAGACTGCAGAGATGGGAAGTTTAATGTGACTTTAGGACTTTCTACAACAATTTCCTCATCAACTACTGATGATGTCTGAGAATCAGAATAAATTATGTTATCAACATGATTAGAAAATGCAGGTAGAATTTCCTCGATAACACAGTTGTTACTCAGATCATGGAGTTTACCAAATTGAGCTTGGATATCCTCAGGAAATGTTTTGTTATTGACTGGGAACAAAAAGTTGCGGTCTGGAGGGACATAGGGACGTTTCGGTGTGAACCGAGGTGAGGAGTCCATTACGGTTGGGTACCCATTGGACCAACCCAAATTGAAAGTGTTATCAACATTCCCATTATTAACTAGATTCTCAATGGCTTCACTTTCATTAAAAACCTTTTCAATTATAAGATTTAAGCATACAATTTCACTATGTGCTAAATCTCTCTGATTTAAAGCTATCTCTAGTTGTGTTTCACTTAACATTCTAGCATCTTTTTCTAGCATCAAGTCCTTCTTTACCATTTCCATTTTGAGTGTCTTATTGTCCAGACGTCCTCTAACGTGGAACATCTCCTGAGATGCGATGTTCTTCTCATCTAAGGCTTTATTGTAGTCTGTAAGGACGGCAACACATGTGTCATTGATTGTGTCTATGAAAGGTTGACAGTCATGCATGTTAAAATTTAAAGTTTGAATCATAAGTTTTACCTATTCCACAATGCTGAGAGTTCCATCTTTCACCATATAACAATGGTTCTTCTTTAGCTTGGTTGAGCCGTCTTCATCAGCAGTTGCTACCATACAGATCTTGCCTTTTCCTTTACTGTGATCGTCTTCATCTTCATCTCCTAATGACCACACTTGATTATTTCTTTTCACTTGAGCAACGTAGGCTTTTCCCTTTTCTTTGTCCTCCAATTCTTGAGCCATTCTGAGATAGAAAGCTCTGTCTTTTACTACGTTTGCCTTGTAATCCTTGGCAAAATGGTTTTCTTTGTTGCACTTGTGACATATAACAATGTCACTTTTGTCTTCTAAAGAAGTACCGGAGTCAGTTGATTGAGACTGCGGTGGTACATCTTTAGACTGTGTTTGCTGAGGATGCGGTGGAGGGAGAGGATTCTTGGTGGAACGAAAGTGATTGTTTTTAAAGTTGCGGTTAAAAGGTGGTCGGTTGTACTGTTGGTTTTTATGAAATGAAGGTGGTAAGCGATTGAATTTTTGACTTATAAGGGCGATGGCATTCTGAAACTCTTCTTCATCGTCATATTCAGACTCAGCTTCATATGACTGCGGTGGTGAGTCATACGAGGTGGGATATGTTTGAGTGTGAGGTGATTGTGCTAAAAGAGCAAGTGGACCTCAAAAGTCTGAACAGTCCTTGAGTACAGTGGACTCTTGAGCTTGTAATTCTCCATAGATCTTATAGAGGGACAACGAGTGAATCTTCCTATCTCCTTGAAGAATCATTTTGGCTATTGTCTAATGTCTTCCCAAGCCATTAAGGAACTGTAGATTTGTTTCATGATTGCTACAGACGGTGCCCGCATTGGATAGTTTTGTGACAATCAAGTTGAATCTCTTAAAGGAGTCCTCCAAACTTTCACCGGTGTGAGCTTTGAAGTTGTTGAACTCATTGAGTGTCGTCGTGAGCTTTTTGTCTTGAGCTTGCTCTGAACCTTCATACAGGTTTTTGAGAACATCTCAGATCTGTTTTGCTAATTTGCAGTTTATGATAATGTCGAAGTTGTCAGGAGCAACTCCACAAGAGATTTCATAAAAGGCAATAGCATCATTTTCCATCTTGTCGAGATCATCTTTGGTGGGATGGTTCAAAGCTGGTTGACCTCCTCCTAGCCTTGTTGTGGCTCCATCAGTTTGCACTTGTGTAAGGACTGGGACATGTGGTCCTTCTTCTATAGATCGCCAAACATCTCTACCAAGTCTTCTGAGATATATTTCCATCCTTTGTGACCAGTGATGATATTCATTAGCAACCAGTATTAGGGCTCGATTAGAACCACCAACACTGTTGGAGACATTCAGTGATAACGATTGTGCCATTTTGAAGATTTTTTGTGGTTTAGAATCATCCTAGAATGAAGGTATCAACAAGACACAAGTATAATGTCCCTCTTAGAAAACAATATCCCCGTTTATCATCATTAGTCAATGTAGGGAGCTCTCATGAGAATGACTAAATTCTTCAGTATTGTCCACAATGGTTACGACGTGTTTAATATTTTCCACATCAGATTCAATTTTACTAAGTTGTTGCCCCAGGGACTCTGTTAAGTTAACTAAGACTTTAAGCTGAGAAAGGAATAATGCTTGAAAGTTTGAAGAGATAGACACCCCCTAAAAAGTAGCAATAGTTTGAAGATTAGAGATCAGAGGGACAGCTTCGACAATTATTTGGTTTAAAATCTAGTGGTTTCCGCAAGGGTACATCACAAACGACTCTTCTTTTAGCTAACTTTATAGAATGGTATTAATTTTTATCATTTATATTTTTCATCCCCCATTTTTAAGTGAAATTGTTGAAAATATTTATCTAATTTTACATATAAATTTAGGGAACTATTTGTGATGATATTTGTTTAATGTTTGAACAGCTATACGAGGAAGCATTTTTCACACTTTTGTTCTTAAAGACTATACTTTCTATTGAGATGTAGGTATGTGAAGCAGTTCTTACACTTATGTTCTTAAAAATTACCATTTTATCCGTAATTCCATGTGTCCACTATGTAGACCTACCGCCTTATCTCCACAATCAGACACAACATCTGCTGCCATAACAAATCAGGTTTTTTGTTTTTTATATGATATGATGTTTGTTACATATTTTAGGTACTATTTGACCAAAAAAATTCATTTTAATTTGCTTTGCAGTCTGATAATCTGTAAAAGATTTCCTTGAAGATGTTTACTATGGAACCCAAATCACAAAATCCTACGCCACATGCTACGCAGTCAAACTCGAGTGCAAATGGTGTAAATCCCTAGAAACCGAGTATTCCTACATAGACTATAATATTAATTTTCCCCCTCTCCTTTCCGCTATCACCTATAGAAACAAGTTATTGAGAAGTGAAAGTCTTGAAGGCGTTTTTTCTTCGACTTGGAAGCCAAAAAGGGTTGGAGAATAACAGGTCCTACAAGAATCAGATGTACTTAAACATTTATTGTTATTATTATTCTTATTGTTATTATTATTAATAATTTGATATTTTTATCATGAATATTTAGTAAAGTTGGTTACTTTATTGAATTTGTATTATCTTATAGACGATCTTAATAACCATTTGGTGCAAACATAAACTGCTTTCAATGGAAAAGATGAGAATGCTCTCGTGCTTGTCCTTGTATTTTCCCTTGACTAGATCAAAATATATAAACAAGGGTCCTGATAGAGCTATCGTTTCTATGGTGCAAACCAATAATGATTCCAGTAACAACGATGTAGTGGATGAAATTAAAGAATACTATGGTTGTAGATATATTTCTGCATGTGAAGCATCATGGCGGATTTTTAAATACAAATTATAACATCCTGTTCTGGATAGTTTTATGATTTAAAGCCCATGGGCCTTAATCCAAGTATGAGAAGGTTTTGAGGCTTTGAAAGAGAAATTTTTAGTCCCTTTTGGGATGTGGGTAAGGTAGGTTGTGTGATAAAAGAGTTTGGTTTGTACTTTAGAGCCCAAATGTATTTTTAAAAGAAGTGGTTCGAACTTTTCATGAATTTTGAATCTGAGTTAGAGTGGGCTTCAGGAGGAATAAAGTTGATAGAAGTGTAGGGCTTCTCGTTACCTTTTTTGTGGATATAAGGATCGTCGGAAACGGATTTATAACGAACAAAGTTATGGCCTTCAGAAGTTTTGTGGTTTCAGGCTTTGCTGAGTACACTGGGCATACACAAATCGTACGTTGGCCACACTAGTGAAAAAGGAAGTATGTTACACCCCCAAACTGGAATGGCAGAAACGTTCGGGGGCGGAGGACGTCATGTTTAGTATCACAAGACATGCATCATAGTAATCAAAGTAATAAACAACCATTTCATTAGAAAGAAAGTGTTTACAAAGTATGTGGTTCACAAAACATAGACTACATATGTAAATAACAAAACAAGACATGAAGTTATTATGCTCCATCTTCTGAATCCCCGAGCACATACCTGACTACTAGTTTCCTGAGAATACAAGTAATTTTGAAAGAGTTGATCAACATTTAAGCTGGTGAGTTCATAAGATTTTAGTGATGTCAAGTAAGTTGTAAGTCCTTTTTAGAAAAGTTCGCCTGTTCCTCCAGAAGATCCTATATCTTCTGATATATGATGAGAGATAAGTACGCTTTTGTACTAGAAAACGATGTATTGAAATTGTATACTATGACTTGACCCATACCTGGTACTCCTTATGATTACTGGGTGTGTACGGAATATATATAAAGCTAAGATCAAATAGATAGTAGACTGTGTGAATCTGCTTTAAACCCACAACCACACAAGTAACAGGAAATGAAGCAGAAGGCACACATCCTACTATCTGCTAGACCTGATAAATATAAATCCTTGGTGTATAAACTAAGGAATCATAAAGTTAGCATTATAGGCCTCCTCTTAACTGAATGTAATAAATACCTTAGAACCAGTTTGTTAGTTAAGCTTTAAATGTGAGATGGTAGTAACCATGCTTGATTGACTAGTATAAGACACAACGTTCCAAAGACATCGAAAATGGTATGCATTTGTCACCTGTAGACCTGCAGGTCCTACTGTAGCTAGTATCAAGGTGTAGGATTGTCAGTCCATTATAGATCTATACACAAAATCACGCTCTCGCTCCAGGAGACTCTGGTTACAAAACGCCACCTAACAATTATATTGCTAAGTCGTGAAGTAGTCTCACATAAATGTTATCTTGTTCTTGTTTTAGTATGTTCCTTTTGTTCTAGTGTGTAGTATGTTCCTCCCTCTTTCTCATTATAGTATGTTTTAACACCTAAACTATACCTATTATAGTTTACTAGTATGTTTGTTTTGAACTGTTACTGACTTGAATAAAACACTCATTTTATCTTCTAAGTTATGATTGTACTTTAAAAACTGTGTTTTGTAAACTATAAAGTAACATAACTTTAAAAGAGTTCTTGAAATGTTTTGATCACTTATTAATACATAAGCAATCCTTTAAAAGATGTTTATAACAAAACATTTACACAATTAACATTGTGTTCAACTTGTATTCCCCCCCCCCCCCCCCCTAAAAGCATTTAAAACAGTTAAAATATAGATTATAGGGGTATGAACTCACCTTATGTGGGTGGTTCAACTACAGATTCGTGTAAGGATGAGAAGTTCCATGAATGAAGTCTCGAGACACAAGCGAGAGACTAATGACATATAATGGCATATATGTATACAATTAGTGTTTTAAATAACTAAGATGCAAGGAAACAACCTTAGGGACTAGGAAACACTTGAAATGAAGTGTTGAATCAAATGTGACTGATCAAAGGAGTGTTCACGGCCAAGATAGATGAGTTTACAGCCAACCAAGGAGTTTACGGCCGTAAACTCATGAACATTATGCAAAAGAGAGTGGTTTAAGGTCCTATCTATCATCCATTAGGGGTTCAAGGTCTAATGCTTGGATATGAGAAGGGTTTGCGGCCAAAATGTGTCAAAATCATGGGTTTACGGCCAAGGGAGATTCCATGGCCGTAAACTCAAGATGTTTAGGGTAATTGGGTCTTAAATCAAAGTGGTTTTAAAGGTTCAAGTGTTCTAATGGATAGCAAGTACTTAGAAGTGTTTAAGCCTCAAGATATGACCAAAACAAGGGTTTACGGCCATAACCAAGATTTTACGGCCATCAACTCTTGAATTTCATGAGATTGATGATGTTTCAAGACTATGATCTAGGGTTTAACATGTCCAACTAGATGATAGATGGAATATTCACACTTTTAAGGTCCTTTGAGGAGTTTTCGGCCACAAAGAACAAGTGTGTGTTCTTGGTGAAAGTTGATGATTTTGAAGATCTAACCAAAAGAGGTGATTTCATGGATGAATCAAGAGATGCTTACAAGATTAAGAAGGATATAAACTCAAAGATGCAAGAAACACTTACATTTTTGAAGATCTAGGATGAAGAACTCGATGATACTTGAGAGAGAATGGAAGTTTCTTGAGTTGAAAGTGTAAGAATGAAAGAAAGGTGAAGGAAATGAGACTTAAGAGGGGAGTTTATGGCCAACCTTGAGTTTACGGCCGTAAACTCAAGTGTTGTGGCCATGAACTCCTTTTGGTGGTGAGTAAGGCTTGAATGTTGTATAGTGACTCTACCAGGTACTTCCTAACACTCATTCCTTGAATGTACTAGGCTTAGAACACTCAATCAGACTCTAAACAGTGCTAAAAGATAACTGGAGCGAGTCTGACTTAAGGTTGATTAGCTTGACTGGACTTTCAAGACAAAAAATTTTGGGTTGTCACAAAGTACGCTGGGGTACTTTGGAGTACGTTGGGCGTACTAACTAGGGGTGGTCGCGAATGTTCTTCGAAGTACGTTGGGCGTACCATATGTATGTTCGGCGTAGGCTAATCAGACTTGAACCCTATTTTAGGGTCTTGGACCCTATTTAAGCTCCTTATCTCATAACCTAAAATATCTTCAGCCTCCATCCCTCTAAACCCTAGAAATCGACCCCAAGCCTCAATTTGACTGATTCTTAAGCATTTGGGTGATTTAGTGAGTTTTTGGTGCGTATTGTGGAAGGAGTTCCTTGAGGAAGCAGTGCTTGGCTTGGAGCTTGTGGATCCAAGCCCTAATCAGGTTGATCTAGCTCCAGAAAGCATAAAGTTTAAATCTTGGTGGCTTTATCATGTGGATTTAGTGGGGTGATGACTTGTTATGTTTGGCTTTTGAAGAAGAAAGAGCTTTGAAAGAGAATAGCTTGAACATCTAGCTTTTGGATCTATGTTCTTCTCTTGTTGGTGTATCTTCCAGAGGTATAAAGTTTGAAACTTGCTTATTATTGTGCTAGTTTTTGTTTTGGATCCATTTGAGGTTTTTTGGTCCCAAAGCTTGAAGCTTTATGAGTTGTTGAACTCCAGAGCCTAATATATGTCCCTTTAAGTGTTCTAGTGGAAAGGATTCATAAAAATGAGGCCTTGGACGTTGGAACCACCTCATGCATAAGATATGAGCATTTTTCAAAGTATAGAGTAAAATTTTTTGTGTTTGGGACTTCATATGCCATGCAAAGGCTTAAAGTCACAAGCTTTATTGTGTATTAGCCTTTATGGAGACCATATCTAAGAGTATAGCTCTGGTCTTAACTGATTAAGACCAAAGGAGTGGAGATAACAATCCTGGATGTACGTTGAGCGTAATTCCATTACGCCATGCATACTGACCAGTGTCCCCGATGGCCAATACGGATTGTGAGTACGTTGAGCGTACCAAGGGAGGTACGCCCCGCATAACCTCACTGTGGACTTTTGGGCTAAGTCTCATTTTAGGCCTTGAGTGTTGGGCCTGGAGTTTGGGCTTGTTGTAATAGGGTATTGAACTAGAGGAATGTATATATTCGTGCTTGGGCCCTTGAGTTGAGCTTGCCATTTAGTTTCGAGAGTGGGCCTCGGGTGAACCCATTTATTATTGGGCCTTGGTGGGGCCCAATGGGTTTTAGGCTATTAATGGGCTGGTTAGTGGTCTTCATTTAGAGCTAATGAGTGAGAGTCTGGACTTAGTTCCTAATTGGGTTAATTGTGGGTTTTGGCTCAGAGTTAGAGGCAGGTGCGCAACAGCAGCGTTTTTTAGGGGACGTTGTTCATCCGAGGTGAGTCTTCTAACTATACCTTACCTAGAGTGGTACTTGTGTGTAACCGGAAGGTCTTGTGTGCTTACATTGAGTATTATGTTATCATGCCTTATGTTGTTTGTTGTGCATTATGTCTTTATGATTTATGCTATGCCGAGATTTACAGATCGGAACCAGAGGGTCCAACAAACCGTGGGACTGGAGGGTCCCACTGAGACACATTGACCGGAGGGTCTTACAGTGATATAGCCTCGAGTGGCTAACGAGCTGTGTGTGTGGTTTTTTGGGGAACTCACTAAGCTTCATGCTTACCGTGTTGTGTGTTATGTGTTTCAGGTTTTTCTCACAATCGCGGGAAGGCACCGGCTCGATTGTACACACCAGAGAAGGAGTTATGTTTAGAGGATCCTAGATTATTAATCAATCAATTATGGAGATGTGTTTTGTAAACTAAACAAATGAGATTTTGTGAAATGCGTTATGAAATTTATATAATTTAAAAATGAAACTTTTGTTTGGAAATTTACAGTGTTACAAGTTGGTATCAGAGCCTTGGTTTGAGGGATTCGGATGTACCTTTGGGTATATCTGGACTCAAACTGAGGATCTGAGAAAAAATTTCAAAGGAAATGATTTTTCTAAAACGAGCAAGAGTTTCTAAGAGAAAAACGAGAAGGAGTAGTGTGTACAATCAGCCAGAGCCCAAACAGTGATTTCCCAAAATACCCTTACTTAATTGTGTTATGAGTTATTATTGGGATATTAGTGATGCATGCTATAAGATAGGCTAGGTATTTCATATGCTAGGGCTAGAGTTGCCTGATTTGTGATGCCTTAGCCTATGAATTTTGCTATCTGTGATATGATTTGAGTATGTGTTGAGAAAGAGTATCCAGCGGGAATCTTTTAGAGAGAACTTTGAGTAGTGTAGTAATCTAGGTGAGATGCCTAGATGAGTATTAGAGGGACCTACTGAGAGAGTAGTTAAATATCCGCAAGAGAGTAGAGTTGCTTGAGTTTGGTGATACCTTTGAGTGTATGTGAGTGGTCACCTAGAGTGGCTCTATGTGTTATAGAGATTATTCGATTTCCGAATGTTGCTTGCTTCGTGCTTTGTGGAACAATTGATGATGGGAGTCAGCTACTAAGTGAATATGACGATATTTAGGAGGTAGATGACAGGCATCATAATGAGTTCTTCAACAGCTGATGGTGGAGAAGTGAGGGGACCTAGGAAGAGCCTAAGGAGTGGCCTTAGTCACATGAGTATGCTGATAGAGGAGAGTATCCGTTGGAAAGCGACCAAGTTTATCGGGATTGGTGATCGAGAGGGTGGAGGAGCTACCTAGGAATTTCGGGACGATTCGTGTAGAAAGTACAGGTAGATGTGGCAGGTAGTATGGACCCGTACTACGGAAAGCAAGGGACCCGTACTCGAAATAGGGAGAATACCATAGGTTCTAAGTAGAAGATTGAGAGGAGATAACATGGTTCGAATACCATGATTTGTGGCGGTTAGTGCTTCTGGTTTTACCAGTTGCCCCATGTTGGTTGTAACGCCCCGATTCTCAGGTATTAATTAATTAAGAATTTCTGGACAAAGCTCTACTCGACGAGTTGGTCGACCTACTCGTCGAGTAGCAGCGGGGTGAGAACGCGTGGTTAGTGACCTACTCGGCGCGTCCACTATTGGGAATCGACGAGTAGGAGCTGGCAGATGAAACCCTAAATCCCGGGGTTTGCACCCCTATTTAAAGGAGCCTTAGCCTCCTTTGGGACTCCTTACAGTCTTTGAGAACCCTTGAAACCCTAATTTGTGTGTGTGTGCCTTGGTGTGGGTTTGAAGCTTGGAAAAGGGGATCTTGGAGGAAGGAAGCTAAGAGTGCAAAGGAAATTGAAGCAAGAAAGGAGTGGGAAGCAGGTTTTGCCTCAACTAGCATCGTTTGAAGGTATCAAAGTACCATTCTTACTTCCTTTTCTTCCCTTTGGTTGATTCTAGGGCTTTTTATGGACTTTCAAGTTGGGATGTTGAGCTATGGGCTAGATCTGAAGTTGTAACTTCAGATCTGAACCCTCCTTGGATGCTAGAGTCATAAAGTTGCTGTATTAGTTGTGGTTGGAGTCCCTCTTGGACTAGAAGCTCCATTAAGAACTTAAAATAGACATTTGGAGCCTTTATAACCAAGCATGCACGTAAAGTTTTCAACTTTACGTGGTAAGTATGCTCTAGAAGCTTGGATCTGTGATTTGGAGCCGTTGCATGGCTCAAAACAAGTCTGTAGTGAAAGAGGACTTGATGGACTCGGCGAGTCTCAAGGATGACTCGGCGAGTCACATGAAGATGGTCATTAAACTCGGAGAGTTGGATGAACAACTCGGCGAGTCCGATGAAGATCACCATAAAACTCGATGAGTTGAAGAACAACTCAGCGAGTCGGATGGCTTTTCCATTGGGTAGGCATTCGTGTGTACCCATCGAGTTCAAGGAGGAAACTCGAGGGGTGGTCGTTAAGGATTGATCGGGATTAGAAGGGACTCAACGAGTCACTTCGATGACTCGGCGAGTTGGAATTTGCTCCACGGACTCGGCGAGTTGAGGTCAACATGGACTGTTGACCTTGACTGAGGACTCTGACCTTGATCAGGAATTACTAAGAGGTTATGGGGTGTCGCATAAGAGTAAGAACTTATGAGTGTATTGCGCCATGGTTATAGATGGTGGTGCCGGTGTCAAGTGATCCGATAGTTGGAGTTTATGTTTCAATCGACATCTGCGAGGCGAGTTATCCTCACTATATCGGTAGGGTCTACGGCACCAAATCCGACCCTCTATAATTTGCATCCTGGTTTAGGATGGTTGCTTTGTTATTTCCATGCTAGATTTCATCCTGGTTTACGATGGTTGCTTTGTTATTGCCATGCTAGATTTCATCCTGGTTTAGGATGGGTGTTATGTTATTGCCTTGTTAGAATTCATCCTGTTTAGGATGGTTGTTATACTAGAGATCGGTTAGATAGGTTGTTATAGTATGCTACATATGATTCTGATATGTTAGATCGGAATCAGGATAAATAGTATGTTATGCTTTTATGATCCATAAGGATTGGTATGTTAGTGACCTGTTAGGTCGATACTCTAGTTACGAGTAAAACTATAGGATTGATGATCAATGAGATAGATATGTTTGCTATGTGTAGATGCCAGTATATGATAGTATGCGTACATGGTTAGTTGCTTGTTGGTTGGGTTGAGGCGGACCTGCTTTGTGCTGAAGGCTAACACACCCTCTAAGTGGCCCGGGGAGACTGTAGGCCCACGCGGCGGACCAGTCATGCCGAAGGCTCGGGATAGATTTAGATAGACCGTAGGCCCAGTAGGGCGGACCAGTCCGGCCGATGGCCCAGTATGTATGTTGTTAGATTGCTCGTTATGGCTATGGTTTCTGTCTGTATGGTGTTGGTATTTTGTGGGTAGCTCACTAAGCCCTCGGGCTTACAGTTTTTAGTTTATTGTTTTAGGTACTTCAGGAGAGCGAGGGAAGGAAAAGGCGTGACCGTACCATTCCTCATCCTCATGATCTATTTTGGGACACTCTGATGATAAACGAACTGGAAATGTTTTGTAAAAATCACTACCATGTGACTCTTTTGTCAATATTAAAAGTTTAAATTTGACGTAAATTTTTAGGTGCTACAAGTTGGTATCAGAGCCTTGGTTTGAGTGAATTGGAGGAACACTCGTTTGAACCAGTTTCAAACCAAGGAGGTTTTCAGAAAATAAGTTTTTTTTTAAATTGGTTTTCAAAATAAAGGATGGAGGATGCAAAGGGTACGATCAGTCGGAGCCTGTAAGTAAGCCCCAAAATACCATACAGTTATTTGATATTCTGATATGTTAGAACAGCATGCTAGTGCTAGGCTAGGTATTTTCAGGAATCCCATGATAGATTGGCCTGATTGTATGATACCTATTAGCCTAGGGTTTCTTGTACATGGGATTGACATCATAACTGTAGATGACTAGTTTATGCACCACGGCTGTGGATAGTCAAGATCTTATAGCCTGAGAATGTCCGGTTCGACCTTAGTGTGGGATTGGATATTCGAAAGTCTATCGGGTCCAGCGCTATGTGCAGCCAGTGTACACTAGCGCTGCAGGGGATGATGGAAGTTTCATGGATGTGTGAGTGGTGCGGAACTACAGGATCAGTTACTAGTTAGGCGATGTCCCCTGTTAGTGAGGGTCAAGCACATATTATGTTAAATACAGTTTAGGGCATTGTGGTGATACTTGAGAAAAATATGGGTAGGTGTGGAAGGCAGTAGGGGCCCATACTACTGAAAGCACAGGACCCATACGCGTATCAAGGAAGTCACAACCCCTAGGGATTGAGGGTAATTGGTTTTCCGTCATTATATGATATGTCTGATGCATTGAGTGTGTTTTCAGTATGGTGGTGACGAGACGTGTTGCTTCGGGGTCCGGATCAGGATCAGGGTCAGGAAACAGAGGATTGGAGGTGCCGGTAGCACCTGAGGCCGTGGTTCAGATAGGGACTGAGGAGTTGGATGCCCGGATTCAGGAGATCATGCACCATGAGATTGCTGCTGCCAGAGATGTTTGGAGCCCGTGGTTCCGAGCGCAGCTGCCAGAGATGTTTGGGTCGATTAAGACCGTGATGGTTGAGTATTTTGATGAGCGGTATGCCGCTCTAGCAGAGACTTTTGTCGCTGCAGCAACTTCGGCTGTAACTGCTGCAGGGGTTGGAGGAGGAGGAGCCGACAGGGCTTTCCAGTATCAGGACTTCGACAATACAAAGCCCCCGACATTTGATGGTACACAGGATGCCATTCGAGCTATGAGGTGGTTATCTAGTGTGGAGGGATGTTTCTTCACGTGTTCATGCCCTGCTGACCAGAAGGTCAGGTGTGCCCTGAACCTACTGAGGCTTGGGGCGAAGGAATGGTGGAGGCTGACGACGGGTTTGTATACTGATGATTAAAGGGCTGCTATTACCTGGGAGCAGTTCCGGGATATGTTTCGCACCCGCTACGTTCCACGCATGGAACGTAAGCAGCTTGCTCAGGAGTTTTTGACCTTGAGACAGGATGGGGAGTCTATGATGGAGATTACTTGTATGTTCACAGAGAGAGCTATGTTTTGCCCGGAGTTTGCTTTAGATCAGTCTCAGATGACTCATTATCTGAGTATGCTCAAGACGGATATTCAACAGTTTGTGTCTACTCAGCAATGTGATACCCTCCTGGACCTACAGGAAGCCGCACGGCGGCGTGAGTTGCAGATAGAGCTGCAGCTGAAGGAGCAGTGTCAGGCACTGGCACAGTCTCAGCCGTCGCCTAAGCGGTCTAAAACCGTTGATACACAGTCCGGAGGGTCATCAGAGCCACACTTGTGGAAAGTGTGGCAAGGATCATTCAGGGGTTTGTCGAGCAGGAGGGGGATGCCACAAATGTGGCAAGGAGGGGCACTATGCCAGCAACAGTCCGCCCCTCCAGCGGATATGAGGATTTGTTACCATTGTCATCAGGTTGGTCATGTGAAGACCAATTGTCTGCAACTCGCCGCCAAGCCGGTGCAGGGTTCTGCGCCAGCTACTGTGAGCATTGGAGATGGGAGGCCAGTCAAGATGGAGCCTCCGAAGGCTCAGGGTCGCGCCTTCCAGCTCACGACCGAGGAGGCCAAGGCAGCACCGGATGTGGTTGCTGGTATGTTCTTATTCTCTATCTCAATTATTGTATTTGTACTGTGCTTATTGGTTGTGCCTATGATCAGGTACGTTTTTAGTAAATTATTTGCCTACTTTGGTATTATTTGACTCGGGGGCGAGTCGGTTGTTCGTATCTCAGACCTTCTCTAGAGGGTTCAGTGTGCTGATAGATGATCTTGAGTGTCCGTTGCGAGTTTCAATCACCAACGAACACGGGGTTTCTGCTTCTTCGGTATACTGAGGATGCGAGTTGGAGATTTTCAGGGTGTCTTTCCCGATAGATTTGATTCCTATCCCCATGGGGGATGCATGCGTGATTGTAGGAATAGATTGGCTTAGCCGTTTTGGCGCCATGATCGACTGTGAGGGACAGCGGGTAGTGGTTCGAACCCCAAGTAGGGGAGAACTGGTAGTATATGGTGAGGGCACCAGGTCAGGATCAGGGTTTTGTTCGGCATCCAGGGCTCGACAGTATATTCAGCACGGTTGTGTCAGTTATTTGGCGTATGTGGTAGATACGTAGGTTAGGGATCAACTCTCAGTTTCAGAGGTCCCTGTGGTTAGAGAGTTTGCTGATGTGTTTCCAGAGGAGTTACCCGAAGTGCCTCCGGTGAGGCAGGTTGAGTTTAGGATTGATCTAGTGCCAGGTACGGCCCCAATTGCCAAGGCGCCGTACAGTTTGGCACCGCTAGAGATGCAGGAGCTATCATCTCAGCTGCAGGAACTGCTGGGTAAGCAGTTCATTCGACCGAGTAGCTCACCCTGGGGAGCACCGATCCTCTTCGTCAGGAAGAAGGATGGTTCGCACAGGATGTGCATTCACTATAGGGAGTTGAATAAGTTAACAGTGAAGAACCGTTATCCGCTCCCGAGGATAGATGATCTTTTCGACCAGTTTCAGGGTTCATCTTGGTTTTCCAAGATCGATTTGAGATCAGGATACCACCAGGTCAGGGTGAGGGAGGAAGACGTAGATAAGACTGCATTCCGGACTCGTTATGGTCATTACGAGTTCGTGGTGATGCCGTTTGGACTCACCAACGCGCCAACAGTATTCATGGATCTAATGAATCGAGTCTGCAGACCGATGCTCGATCGCTCGGTCATTGTGTTTATAGATGACATCTTGGTGTATTCCAAGACCCGAGAGTAGCATGAGGAGCACCTCAGGGAGCTGTTAGAGGTGCTGCAACGAGAACGGCTTTATGCCAAGTTCTCAAAGTGTGAGTTCTGGTTGCGAGAGGTTCAGTTCCTTGGACATCTCGTTAACCAGGATGGGATTTTGGTCGATCCGGCCAAGGTGGAGGCGGTTATGCAGTAGGAGACTCCAAAATCTCCCTCAGACATCAGGAGTTTTTTGGGATTAGCAGGGTATTATCGGAGATTCATTCGTGATTTCTCCAAGGTTGTCATACCCCCTCACTCGTCTAACGAGGAAGGGAGTGGATTTCCGGTGGGGCCCGGAGCAGCAGAGGGTGTTTGAGACCAACAGAGGGTGGATTTCCGGTGCTGTCCCCCTGATTCGAGTTAGTATTCCCGGATCCGGAACCGCCGGAACCATTTGTACCCATTTGCGACATTGCTGCCGCCACGGCTACTGTTACTGCAGCCTGAAACATCACAGGATCAAACTCCGGAGGTGGTGGCGGAGGGGGTGGTGTTGAGTTTCCGGAAGGTCTTGGTCTTTTCCTTGGTGGCATGGTTCTGACATAAGAAAATAAAAAGAAAGACTTGTCGGTAAGACTTCAATGGTGATAACGAGTCGAGCGTTACTTGTTTCATCTCAATTGTATTTTGT
The DNA here is from genome assembly GCF_002870075.4 of Lactuca sativa. Classification (NCBI taxonomy): domain Eukaryota; kingdom Viridiplantae; phylum Streptophyta; class Magnoliopsida; order Asterales; family Asteraceae; genus Lactuca; species Lactuca sativa. Next base: position 101,834,856 of record NC_056629.2, on the reverse strand, counting down.
CCGAGTTTATTAATTTAGAAGGCAAGTAATCGCCAAGTTTATGCAATTAAACTTATGAATTAAATAGTGTTGACTCAAGCAGAGTCAGGTGCTTGGTTTGTGTCAGCATCAAAGGAAGTAAAATACACGCCACATTCATTGATAATTTGTTAGTACATATTGTTTTGAGGAATTTGACCTCATAAGGGTCTACATTACATCATAATAAAAGATAAAGTTTTGGCAGTACAAAAGCCCCTTTGACTAGTGTGATCACTTAGTCGCGAGGTCAACCTATTCGCAATAAAGAGTAGCACCAACGCATACTCAAAATCCTAGATTTATAACAAAATATAAGTAGCGCGAACACTACTCGTGGCGGGTAGCATCTAGTCCATGGTGGCCCTGGGATGAGGTCGAGGCTCCCTGAAGCTCCGCAATCCGGCGTTCGGCCGCGATCACTCTCTCCTAGAGAGCTGCGTGCCTCTCCTGGTACTCCCTTACCTCCGCTCGAGCAGCGGTAAGGTCCTCGATGAGTTGGTCCAATGGGTAGAAGTCCCTCTCCAAATCCCGGGTGCGTGCATCAGTGGCTGCCGTAATAGCGCTGAGATTTCGAACCTGGTCTGCCATTTCCCTACTCTGGTTCCCCAAGTTTGTGATGTGCTGGGTCATAACGGGGAGAGCTCTGTCAGCCGGTCCCCCGTGACTGAGGTCATAGTAACCTCGTTGGTCGCCATAGGGTGACCTCTGGCGTTGTTGCCGACTCCACCTCTCGATCATGGTTGCCCAACGGGGCTCGGGCCCGTTGTGCCCCCAGCAGTTTGCAGGTACCCTCGCAATGTAAGGAGGGTTGAAGACTTCCTCCTCTGGCTCTTCTTCACCTTCATCCTCATCCATGTCCACCTCTTCGTCTTCCTCTTCTTCTTCTTCTTCTTCGTCTACCTCCTCTTCTTCTTCTTCGGGTTCTTCTTCGGGGTCCTCTTTGGGATCCTCTTCAATCAGCTCTTCGGGCTCTTCCTCAATCCAGCCGGCATTTCCCTGGTTGGGAAAGTATGGGTCTCCTGGTAGGTGAAATCCTGCCATGTCGTCTGCGCGAGAATAGAGGGGTAAGAAGCAGATAGCGGTAGATATTAATAATATTGCGATATAGCAACATACAAATACTCCTATAGTATTTTAAATGTTTAGATTTGGTTCTTATAACACTCTTTGTAGGGTGAAGTTAGGTTATTAGACTTGTTGCCCTCCTGCGACTATCCCCCGATATGAGTAAGTCACTTCCCGGACTAATATAGTTGATCAGGCTATATGCTTCCCAAAACTGATTACTCATACCAAGGCATACTCGTAGCGTTCAACTCCTCTTCTTTTAGTTTATGTTCTCCTAGTTATGACATTACGCGAGTATGAAATGCATGTAGGTATACGTTTAAACAAGAACTATTCGTTTTCTAAAAGTATAACCGGTTAGAATGTTTTAAAATCAGAGACTCTTAGTCCCAAATGTGTTTATAGTTTGTATATCCTATGTTGTTTGATATACTTAATTCACTATAAACCGTGCTCTGATACCAATCTGTCACACCCCCAAATCAAGGATGGCGGAAACGTCTGGGGGTGGAGGACTTCATGTGTAGTATCATAACAACAATGGTAATAGTGATGAAAGTAAACACAACCAACATATATATAATTGAAAGAGTTACATCATTGTATGAATTACATGTTTCAAAATCAATTACAATATATTGACAAAATATGATAAGTTTGACGCCTCAACGTCCCATCCTCAAAAGTACTTTGTTACTTGTTTAGCGATTTCCTGAGAATACAAGCAGTTTGAAAAAGTGTCAACACAATGGTTGGTGAGTTCATAAGTTTTTGTATATAATTATGAAAAAGCTCGTCATGTAATTGTATAGTTGTTCCAGAAAAATCCGATATTTTCCTTAAAATGAATAATGTAGTCTTGTATTCAAAGACTGAAACGTATGAGAAATCTTCCTTATTTACAGAAAATAATGTGAGTTTATTTCAATACAAACGCGTATGATATTAGTGAAATTCTCGTAAATTCTTAAGTTTGTTAATACTTTTCGTGAGCTATTATAACCATACTATGACTGAGGTGGCCTGAAAACGACGTTCTTCGGGCGTCGTAGAACTGAAATGACACTTGTCACCACAGACCTGCCGGTCTAGCTGTTGCAAGCAGCTCTGGTGTGGGTTGTCAAGCCCAATATAGATCTATATACAACTATCACGCTCTCCCTCCAGGAGACTCTGGTTACAATACAGGACTTATGATTTATGCGAAGTGAATGTCTCACAAAGTTATTAACGAATTTACACTTAACATAATGAAAGTTTCCCTTTTGTAATGTATGCATTTTGAAATCCATTGTAAACTATACCTATTATAGTTTATCAAAACAAAGGTAGTAACAGTAAAGTACGTAAATTTTACTTAACATAGTTTATTAAATGTTTGTGTGTAATGGTATACTTCAATAATAACGCTTTGTGTAATCTATGCTTTATCTAGTAAAAATCCATTTGTTAACAGGTTTATGTCTAGATACTAACACAAGAATGTCATATATTGCAAATATACATAAACACATAATAATATACACCTTGCTCAACATGTTACAAGGTGAAATGAAATTACTAGTGCTTTTCTGATTATAATATTTTCTGTAACTGTTATTAGAAAATTTGTAGAAAAATCATAAAATGTCCAAATCAAGTTCTGTAACTTCTGGGAGTTTGGAAAATGAGCCTAGTTGATTCATAAATTTTCCCATAATTTTTAGGGACCTCTAACTTGTGTAACCAAGTCCATAATCACAGACTGGTCCGGATTTGTGTTTGAAATGATAGGCAGTTTTGTAAAAATCACCATAAATTGTAGAAAAATCGTATGGAGATGTGCAAGTAGTCATTTTAAAGCTAATAACTGGAACTACTTACACCTAAAACAGTTTTTCAAACAAAAATGTTTAAGTTGCCCAAAACAGTCCGTGAATGGAGTCCAACTTTTCTGATGAAAGCTGTTAGAAAAATTTAGTTATGTTCTTGGTGATTCAGCTTGTCTCCCCCCCTAAAAACTTAAGAAAACATAAAAATGTAGGGGTATAAACTCACCTTAAGTGTTTTCAGTAGATGATTGTTGAAGAATGGAGGTGTTTAACTCAAGAACACTTGGAGATGCCTTGAAGATTTTTGAGAATCTAGCATCATAGTTATGGAGTTTGTATAAGCTATCAATGATTTGGAGTAGAATGAAGTGTAAAAATCACAAGGAGGATGGATTACACTTACCAAGAGTGGAAGAACACTTGATGATCAGCCTTGAGATCTTGAATTAGAGAGAAAGGTTGGAGAGAAAATTGGAGTTGAATCTTTGGTGGAAATGAGAGTGATTGAAAGAAAATGAGGAAAGGGGTGGAGTGACCTGCCCTAGAACGTGGGGATGGCTTGTGAGAGGGGTAAAAAGTACAAGGAAGTGACAAGGTATGGTGGGGAGGAGTGTGGGTCAATCATGGAGTGGGTATGGGGTTGCTTGTGTCATAAAATAAGGTAAAGTCAACACTCTACCTTTGTACTTTACCTACTCTCTTTTGGATAAGGTTTTATCCTTAAAATATGATTAAATCATTAATTTAGGGGTCTTATATTTTAAAATAAAGTTTTGGGTGAAAATCTCATGTTAAAACAATTAAAAACGGGCTTAAAACGCAAATTTGGTTGAAAACCGGGAGAAAAGTGCTTCCCAGCGAGACCTCTCGGTCCTAGGCCGAGGCACGGTCCATGCTGATGCTGAGTCGGAACGAAAGGCGCGAGCCATAAGCGAGAGGCGAAGGGCGAAGGCGAGGGTTCGGTCAGAAGGCTCGGTCCGAAGGCTCAGCAGGGAAGCTTCGGTTCGGAGATAAGAGGCGAGAATGGCAGAACCGAACGGACTGTAGTGAACAGTACCTTCGGTTCGGTTAGTGAACAGTACCTTCGGTTCGGTTCAGCAGCCTTCTTCATCAGGAGGGTTCGGTTCCTAAGAGGGGTTTCGGTTCCTAAGAGGGGTTTCGGTTCCTAAGGTCCGTTTTTCGCGTAGACTTCCGTTTTTGGGCTGTTTTCGCCAAATTCGAGGGTCGGGATGCCCCGAGTGATTATAGAAAGTTGGGAGAGATTTCGAGAGAGATTTGAGAGAGATTCCACATACTCAGAGAGGTTTGGGAGAGATTTGACATACTTGGAGAGATTTCACATACAAAGATATATTTGGGAGAGATTTCACATACAAAGAGATATTTGGGAGAGATTTCACATACTTAGAGAGATTTGGGAGAGATTTGACATACTTGGAGAGATTTGGGAGAGATTTGACATACTTGGAGAGATTTCACATACAAAGAGATATTTGGGAGAGATTTCACATACTTAGAGAGATTTGGGAGAGATTTGACCTACTTGGAGAGATTTTGGAGAGATTTGACATACTTGGAGAGATTTCACATACAAAGAGATATTTAGGAGAGATTTCACATACTTAGAGAGATTTGGGAGAGATTTGACATACTTGGAGAGATTTAGGAGAGATTTGACATACTTGGAGAGATTTCACATACAAAGAGATATTTGGGAGAGATTTCACATACTTAGAGAGATTTGGGAGAGATTTGACATACTTGGAGAGATTTGGGAGAGATTTGACATACTTGGAGAGATTTGGGAGAGATTTTTGATAAGAAGAGATAGAGTGAAAACGATTGAGAGCGTTTTCGTGTGTGATGAATGTGAGTGTCCGGCTTCGCAATGCAAGGTCCTTAGACCCCGTTATGCCATGTTTTAGGATCTAACACACTCCCTATGAGTATGCAACATTGTTTTATTGTTCTTGTTCATTGTTTAGCACTAAGGTTAAAGAAATTTAAACACACGAACTTTCCAAGTGATGTATTCTTATTAAGATAGTGAGTTATACAGTAATTACATAATATAAACCCTATTATACAAGGTTTTAATTGAGTTGACCGGTTTGACTCGTTGACCTTGTCCGGCTTAGACTTGACCCGAATTTGACTATTGTCACATCATCCCCCCGTTAGAGGGAATTTCGTCCCGAAATTTACGCTTTGGCCAGGACTTTAAGGGTTTAGGAAAAGATGCGGGTACTTTTGTTTCATTTGGTCTTCGCGCTCCCAGGTGAACTCAGGTCCTCGTTTAGCGTTCCATCGAACCTTCACGATGGGAATACGACTTTGTTTCGTTCTTTTGACCTCCCGATCCATAATCTCTACTGGCTCCTCTACGAAGTGGAGATTTTCGTTAACTTCGATCTCGTCGAGAGGTATTACAAGTGTCTCGTCGGACAGACACTTCTTTAGGTTTGATACGTGAAAGGTGGGATGTACCTTATCGAGTTCTTGAGGTAATCGGAGTTTGTACACCACAGGACCAATCCTGGCGAGGATTTCGATCGGTCCAATGTCCCTCGGGTTTAGTTTCCCACGTTTGCCGAAACGTATCATTCCTTTCCAAGGGGAAACTTTTAGTAACACACGATCACCAACCTGGAATTCCAAAGGTTTGCGTCGTTTATCCGCGTAACTCTTTTGCCGATCTTGGGAGGCCTTCAGCCTTTCTCGGATTTGAACAATCTTTTCTGTGGTCTCCCTTATGATTTCAGGACCAGTGAGGGTGCTATTAGGGACTTGCCCCCTAGCTATCTGAGTATCCCCCACTTCAGCCCAACATAGGGGTGATCTACACTTGCGACCGTAAAGGGCTTCAAATGGAGCGACTTTAATGCTGGTGTGATAGTTGTTATTGTAGGAGAATTCAATCAGCGGCAAATGGGTATCCCACGCTTTACCAAAGTCTATCAAACAGGCTCTCAACATGTCTTCTAAGGTTTGTATAGTGCGCTCGCTCTGCCCGTCGGTTTGTGGATAGTAGGCCGTACTCATGTCTAGCCTAGTTCCCAAGGATTTCTGCAGGGACTGCCAAAATCTCTAAGTGAACCTACTATCTCGGTCTGAGATAATAGATATTGGTACACCATGCAGTCGCACAATCTCCTTGATGTATATCCTGGTTAACTTCTCCATCTTGTCGGTTTCCTTTATTGGCAGGAAGTGCGCAGACTTGGTCAATCTGTCTACGATTACCCATATAGTTCCCACTTCCATTCCGGTATATCAAGCTGTTGTAGTAGTCCTGAGGGTTTCTGGTATTCCGCCTTGACCTTGGCGCAAGTCAGACACTTGCCCACATATGTAGCAATCTCGGCTTTCATATTCGGCCACCAGTATAACTTTTTGAGGTCTAGATACATCTTGTCTGACCCTGGATGGATGGAGTATCGAGTCTTGTGTGCTTCATTCATGACCACGTCTCGGATCCCACCGAAATTCGGTGTCCAGATTCGGTTACTGAGATAACGGGTTCCGTCATCCTTGACTTCTAAGTTCTTATCCATTCCCCTTAATGCCTCACCTGCCACATTCTCTGGTTTCAAGGCTTCTAGTTGAGCTTCCCTGATTTGCGTGGCCAGGTGGGAATGGATGGTCATGGTTAAGGATCTTACTCGACGGCCCGAATATTCCTTCCTGCTTAGGGCATCAGCCACTACATTGGCCTTGCCCGGGTGGTAGCGAATTTCGCACTCGTAGTCGTTTAGCAGTTCAACCCATCTCCGTTGCCGCATGTTGAGCTCTTTCTGATTGAGGATATGCTGAAGACTTTTGTGATCGGTGAAGATGGTACATTTTGTGCCGTAGAGGTAGTGCCTCCAGATTTTTAAAGCGAACACTACCGCTCCCAATTCAAGGTCATGGGTAGTGTAATTAACTTCATGTGTTTTAAGTTGCCTTGACGCATAGGCGATGACTTTCCCTCTCTGCATGAGCACGCATCCGAGGCCTTGATTTGAAGCATCGCAATATACCACGAAGTCATCAGTTCCTTCTGGAAGAGACAAAACTGGTGCGCTGCATAGGGCTTGTTTTAATGTCTGGAAAGCGGCTTCTTGTTTATCTCCCCACTTAAATACCACACCTTTTTGAGTCAGGGTGGTGAGTGGTTTGGCGATCTTCAAGAAGTTTTGTATGAATCTCCGGTACTAGCCGGCGAGCCCTAAAAATTGTCGAATTTCCGTCGGCGTTGTAGGTGCTGACCAGTTTTTGATAGCTTTGATTTTAGCGGGATCCACGTGTATCCCCTTCTCGCTAACCACATGGCCAAGAAAATTCACTTCTCTAATCCAAAATTCGCATTTAGAGAATTTGGCGTAAAGCTTCTCAGCCCTCAGTGTTTCCAAGATTATCCGGAGATGTTGACGGTGCTCTTCCTCGCTTCGGGAGTAGATTAAAATATCGTCGATGAACACAATCACGAATTTGTCTAAGTAGGGTCGACACACTCGATTCATTAGGTCCATAAATACTGCCGGTGCGTTCGTTAATCCGAAGGGCATTACCACAAACTCATAGTGCCCGTAGCGAGTTCTGAACGCAGTCTTGGGAATATCCTCTTCTTGGACTCGTAGTTGATGATAACCCGACCTCAGGTCGATTTTTGAGAAGTAGCTTGCTCCCTGGAGCTGGTCGAAGAGGTCATCTATTCGGGGTAGGGGATATCGGTTCTTGATAGTGAGTTTGTTTAGCTCCCGGTAGTCTATGCACATGCGAAAAGATCCGTCCTTCTTCTTTACAAATAGGACCGGTGCTCCCTAGGGTGAGAAGCTTGGCCTGATAAATCCTTTGCTCAATAGTTCATTTAACTGGCTGGAAAGTTCTTGCATTTCTGCCGGTGCTAAACGGTATGGAGCCTTGGCGACGGGGGTAGCTCCTGGGATTAAGTCGATCCGGAATTCGACTTGTCGTGCGAGGGGTACACCTGGAAGATCTTCGGGGAATACATCGGGATAGTTGCACACCTCGGGAATGTCGTTGATATCCTTCACTTCTTTTTTCGTGTCTACTACGTGGGCTAGAAATGCGTGGTACTCCTTTCGGAGATACTTTTGGGCCTTGACGCAAGAGATGACTTGCAAATTCGAACTGGGTTTGTCGCCATAGATGAAGAGGGTTTCGCCATTCGGCAGATTAAGGCGAACGGCCCTTTCGTAACATAGAATGTCGGCACGATGTGAACTTAACCAATCCATACCAATGATTATGTCAAAGCATTTTATTGTGATCGGCATCAGGTCTACTTTAAACGAATGGTTGTCTAGAGTGAGGGTACACCCTGAGTATATATCATTAGTGTGCTCTTCTTTCCCATTAGCCATTTCTACTACGTATGTATCTTTTAATGAATGAGGGGTTTGTTTTAGTAATTGTTTGAATTCATGGCTCACAAAACTCCTCTCTGCTCCACTATCAAATAGTACGCATGCATATGTGTTATTGAGGAGAAACGTACCAGAAACCACCGAGGGATCCTTGACCGCTTCTCCGTGTCCCATCGTCAGGACTCTCCCTACACCACCAACATTAGGAGCTTGTGCCTTGGGGCAGTTTCTCCTGAAGTGTCCTGCTTCACCACATTCATAGCAGGTTTGGCTTGCCCCCGCATTGGCAACTTGGTTGTTTGGTCGTGCTGGCGCTTTACAGAAACGAGCAGTATGCCCTTTCTTGTCGCAGTTTTTGCAGTGCATTTCCCGACAAGCACCCTTGTGGTGGTAGTTGCACTTGTTGCACTTGGGGAGATTTCCAGCATATGGCTTTGGCGGCGCTGGAGCAGGAGCAGTAGTGGCTGCACGGACAGCAACATTCTTTTGCTTCTTTGTGGGGTCCTGCACCGGTTGTTTCTTTTTAATGTTCCAGAACTTCCTCTTGTTGTTCCCTCCTTTTGTTTGGTTGGTGGTGGCGACCATAGCGCCACGGCTGGCCCTATGATCGATAAGTTGTTGTGCCAATTCCTTGGCACTTTCAAAGGTAGTTGGTTTCGAGGCCAGAACACTATCATGAATCTGGGACGATAGCCCCCAAAGGTATCGTTCTACCTTTTTCTCCTCTGGAGTAACCATTGCAGGACAGAGGAGTGCTAGGTCATTGAATCAGGCGGTATAAGCTTCGAGATCCATCCCCGACATCTTGAGATTCCAAAGTTCCTCTTCGAGTTTTTGTATTTCTCCCCTCGGGCAATACTCCTTTAACATCAACGCTTTTAAGTTTTCCCAGCCTATGGAGTTAGCCACTGCAGGAGTAAGTGACTTAACTCGGCCATTCCACCAAGTAAGAGCTTTTCTTGTGAAAGTGAATGCCGCATACTTGACTTTGCTCGCTTCGGGACAAGCACAGATTTCGAAGACTGCTTCGGTCCTTTCGAACCATTGCATCAGCGCTATGACACCCCCGCTTCCGTCGAAAGGATCGGGTTTGCCATTAGTGAAGTCTTTGTACGAACACTCCTTAGTGCGCCCCGTGCTGTCCCCCTGATTCGAGTTAGTATTCCCGGATCCGGAACCGCCGGAACCATTTGTACCCATTTGCGACATTGCTGCCGCCACGGCTACTGTTACTGCAGCCTGAAACATCACAGGATCAAACTCCGGAGGTGGTGGCGGAGGGGGTGGTGCTGAGTTTCCGGAAGGTCTTGGTCTTTTCCTTGGTGGCATGGTTCTGACATAAGAAAATAAAAAGAAAGACTTGTCGGTAAGACTTCAATGGTGATAACGAGTCGAGCGTTACTTGTTTCATCTCAATTGTATTTTGTCCGAGTTTATTAATTTAGAAGGCAAGTAATCGCCAAGTTTATGCAATTAAACTTATTAATTAAATAGTGTTGCCTCGAGCAGAGTCAGGTGCTTGGTTTGTGTCAGCATCAAAGGAAGTAAAATACACGCCACATTCATTGATAATTTGTTAGTACATATTGTTTTGAGGAATTTGACCTCATAAGGGTCTACATTACATCATAATAAAAGATAAAGTTTTGGCAGTACAAAAGCCCCTTTGACTAGTGTGATCACTTAGTCGCGAGGTCAACCTATTCGCAATAAAGAGTAGCACCAACGCATACTCAAAATCCTAGATTTATAACAAAATATAAGTAGCGCGAACACTACTCGTGGCGGGTAGCATCTAGTCCATGGTGGCCCTGGGATGAGGTCGAGGCTCCCTGAAGCTCCGCAATCCGGCGTTCGGCCGCGATCACTCTCTCCTAGAGAGCTGCGTGCCTCTCCTGGTACTCCCTTACCTCCGCTCGAGCAGCGGTAAGGTCCTCGATGAGTTGGTCCAATGGGTAGAAGTCCCTCTCCAAATCCCGGGTGCGTGCATCAGTGGCTGCCGTAATAGCGCTGAGATTTCGAACCTGGTCTGCCATTTCCCTACTCTGGTTCCCCAAGTTTGTGATGTGCTGGGTCATAACGGGGAGAGCTCTGTCAGCCGGTCCCCCGTGACTGAGGTCATAGTAACCTCGTTGGTCGCCATAGGGTGACCTCTGGCGTTGTTGCCGACTCCACCTCTCGATCATGGTTGCCCAACGGGGCTCGGGCCCGTTGTGCCCCCAGCAGTTTGCAGGTACCCTCGCAATGTAAGGAGGGTTGAAGACTTCCTCCTCTGGCTCTTCTTCACCTTCATCCTCATCCATGTCCACCTCGTCGTCTTCCTCTTCTTCTTCTTCTTCTTCGTCTACCTCCTCTTCTTCTTCTTCGGGTTCTTCTTCGGGGTCCTCTTTGGGATCCTCTTCAATCAGCTCTTCGGGCTCTTCCTCAATCCAGCCGGCATTTCCCTGGTTGGGAAAGTATGGGTCTCCTGGTAGGTGAAATCCTGCCATGTCGTCTGCGCGAGAATAGAGGGGTAAGAAGCAGATAGCGGTAGATATTAATAATATTGCGATATAGCAACATACAAATACTCCTATAGTATTTTAAATGTTTAGATTTGGTTCTTATAACACTCTTTGTAGGGTGAAGTTAGGTTATTAGACTTGTTGCCCTCCTGCGACTATCCCCCGATATGAGTAAGTCACTTCCCGGACTAATATAGTTGATCAGGCTATATGCTTCCCAAAACTGATTACTCATACCAAGGCATACTCGTAGCGTTCAACTCCTCTTCTTTTAGTTTATGTTCTCCTAGTTATGACACTACGCGAGTATGAAATGCATGTAGGTATACTTCTAAACAAGAAGTATTCGTTTTCTAAAAGTATAACCGGTTAGAATGTTTTAAAATCAGAGACTCTTAGTCCCAAATGTGTTTATAGTTTGTATATCCTATATTGTTTGATATACTTAATTCACTATAAACCGTGCTCTGATACCAATCTGTCACACCCCCAAATCAAGGATGGCGGAAACGTCTGGGGGTGGAGGACTTCATGTGTAGTATCATAACAACAATGGTAATAGTGATGAAAGTAAACACAACCAACATATATATAATTGAAAGAGTTACATCATTGTATGAATTACATGTTTCAAAATCAATTACAATATATTGACAAAATATGATAAGTTTGACGCCTCAACGTCCCATCCTCAAAAGTACTTTGTTACCTGTTTAGCGATTTCCTGAGAATACAAGCAGTTTGAAAAAGTGTCAACACAATGGTTGGTGAGTTCATAAGTTTTTGTATATAATTATGAAAAAGCTCGTCATGTAATTGTATAGTTGTTCCAGAAAAATCCGATATTTTCCTTAAAATGAATAATGTAGTCTTGTATCCAAAGACTGAAACGTATGAGAAATCTTCCTTATTTACAGAAAATAATGTGAGTTTATTTCAATACAAACGCGTATGATATTAGTGAAATTCTCGTAAATTCTTAAGTTTGTTAATACTTTCCGTGAGCTATTATAACCATACTATGACCTAGGTGGCCTGAAAACGACGTTCTTCGGGCGTCGTAGAACTGAAATGACACTTGTCACCACAGACCTGCCGGTCTAGCTGTTGCAAGCAGCTCTGGTGTGGGTTGTCAAGCCCAATATAGATCTATATACAACTATCACGCTCTCCCTCCAGGAGACTCTGGTTACAATACAGGACTTATGATTTATGCGAAGTGAATGTCTCACAAAGTTATTAACGAATTTACACTTAACATAATGAAAGTTTCCCTTTTGTAATGTATGCATTTTGAAATCCATTGTAAACTATACCTATTATAGTTTATCAAAACAAAGGTAGTAACAGTAAAGTACGTAAATTTTACTTAACATAGTTTATTAAATGTTTGTGTGTAATGGTATACTTCAATAATAACGCTTTGTGTAATCTATGCTTTATCTAGTAAAAATCCATTTGTTAACAGGTTTATGTCTAGATACTAACACAAGAATGTCATATATTGCAAATATACATAAACACATAATAATATACACCTTGCTCAACATGTTACAAGGTGAAATGAAATTACTAGTGCTTTTCTGATTATAACATTTTCTGTAACTGTTATTAGAAAATTTGTAGAAAAATCATAAAATGTCCAAATCAAGTTCTGTAACTTCTGGGAGTTTGGAAAATGAGCCTAGTTGATTCATAAATTTTCCCATAATTTTTAGGGACCTCTAACTTGTGTAACCAAGTCCATAATCACAGACTGGTCCGGATTTGTGTTTGAAATGATAGGCAGTTTTGTAAAAATCACCATAAATTGTAGAAAAATCGTATGGAGATGTGCAAGTAGTCATTTTAAAGCTAATAACTGGAACTACTTACACCTAAAACAGTTTTTCAAACAAAAATGTTTAAGTTGCCCAAAACAGTCCGTGAATGGAGTCCAACTTTTCTGATGAAAGCTGTTAGAAAAATTTAGTTATGTTCTTGGTGATTCAGCTTGTCTCCCCACCTAAAAACTTAAGAAAACATAAAAATGTAGGGGTATGAACTCACCTTAAGTGTTTTCAGTAGATGATTGTTGAAGAATGGAGGTGTTTAACTCAAGAACACTTGGAGATGCCTTGAAGATTTTTGAGAATCTAGCATCATAGTTATGGAGTTTGTATAAGCTATCAATGATTTGGAGTAGAATGAAGTGTAAAAATCACAAGGAGGATGGATTACACTTACCAAGAGTGGAAGAACACTTGATGATCAGCCTTGAGATCTTGAATTAGAGAGAAAGGTTGGAGAGAAAATTGGAGTTGAATCTTTGGTGGAAATGAGAGTGATTGAAAGAAAATGAGGAAAGGGGTGGAGTGACCTGCCCTAGAACGTGGGGATGGCTTGTGAGAGGGGTAAAAAGTACAAGGAAGTGACAAGGTATGGTGGGGAGGAGTGTGGGTCAATCATGGAGTGGGTATGGGGTTGCTTGTGTCATAAAATAAGGTAAAGTCAACACTCTACCTTTGTACTTTACCTACTCTCTTTTGGATAAGGTTTTATCCTTAAAATATGATTAAATCATTAATTTAGGGGTCTTATATTTTAAAATAAAGTTTTGGGTGAAAATCCCATGTTAAAACAATTAAAAACGGGCTTAAAACGCAAATTTGGTTGAAAACCAGGAGAAAAGTGCTTCCCAGCGAGACCTCTCGGTCCTAGGCCGAGGTTCGGTCCCTAGGCCGAGGCTCGGTCCATGCTGATGCTGAGTCGGAACGAAAGGCGCGAGCCATAAGCGAGAGGCGAAGGGCGAAGGCGAGGGTTCGGTCAGAAGGCTCGGTCCGAAGGCTCAGCAGGGAAGCTTCGGTTCGGAGATAAGAGGCGAGAATGGCAGAACCGAACGGACTGTAGTGAACAGTACCTTCGGTTCGGTTAGTGAACAGTACCTTCGGTTCGGTTCAGCAGCCTTCTTCATCAGGAGGGTTCGGTTCCTAAGAGGGGTTTCGGTTCCTAAGGTCCGTTTTTCGCGTAGACTTCCGTTTTTGGGCTGTTTTCGCCAAATTCGAGGGTCGGGATGCCCCGAGTGATTATAGAAAGTTGGGAGAGATTTCGAGAGAGATTTGAGAGAGATTCCACATACTCAGAGAGGTTTGGGAGAGATTTGACATACTTGGAGAGATTTCACATACAAAGATATATTTGGGAGAGATTTCACATAGAAAGAGATATTTGGGAGAGATTTCACATACTTAGAGAGATTTGGGAGAGATTTGACATACTTGGAGAGATTTGGGAGAGATTTGACATACTTGGAGAGATTTCACATACAAAGAGATATTTGGGAGAGATTTCACATACTTAGAGAGATTTGGGAGAGATTTGACCTACTTGGAGAGATTTTGGAGAGATTTGACATACTTGGAGAGATTTCACATACAAAGAGATATTTAGGAGAGATTTCACATACTTAGAGAGATTTGGGAGAGATTTGACATACTTGGAGAGATTTAGGAGAGATTTGACATACTTGGAGAGATTTCACATACAAAGAGATATTTGGGAGAGATTTCACATACTTAGAGAGATTTGGGAGAGATTTGACATACTTGGAGAGATTTGGGAGAGATTTGACATACTTGGAGAGATTTGGGAGAGATTTTTGATAAGAAGAGATAGAGTGAAAACGATTGAGAGCGTTTTCGTGTGTGATGAATGTGAGTGTCCGGCTTCGCAATGCAAGGTCCTTAGACCCCGTTATGCCATGTTTTAGGATCTAACACACTCCCTATGAGTATGCAACATTGTTTTATTGTTCTTGTTCATTGTTTAGCACTAAGGTTAAAGAAATTTAAACACACGAACTTTCCAAGTGATGTATTCTTATTAAGATAGTGAGTTATACAGTAATTACATAATATAAACCCTATTATACACGGTTTTAATTGAGTTGACCGGTTTGACTCGTTGACCTTGTCCGGCTTAGACTTGACCCGAATTTGACTATTGTCACAACGTGAGACGGTGTGATGGTGTACCGAGGTACCCGAGTATGATGTCCTAATTTTTAGTCATGTTAAGACTCAAGTTGTAAGATGGTGAGTAGAGTACCGAGGGATTTTGTTCCCGTGGGAACCCATCAGTTAATTGTCGTCGGATTGAGACTATCTAAGGGTGTATCCTGATGGGTTTTGAGCATTCTAACACTTCCTAAGTGTACATGCAACCCTAATAACCTTGGATCTATGTTTGTCTAATTATCATGCAAAGTTGAATTCCAAGGTTATATTCCTATCTAGCATACATGGGGGACAATATTTAACTTGAATGGAAGATAGAATAACTTACCTTGTTGTTGCTTATGATCCTTGAAACCTTGTGAGCCTAGCACCCCAAGTGTGATGCCTTAAATGCTTCACACAACACCAAATGCAAAGGAGTAAACTTTGAAAGAATCTTACACTTGAAAAAATCGGCCTAGCCCTCACTTGTTCATGTGTCACCGATTTTGGTGGAGAATGGGTTCCTTATATAGTGTTGACACATCTAGGGTTACACCATGTAAACCCTAATGTGTCATGACTCTTCATTTCCATGACCCATGGGTTTGTAACTCCCATGGAGCATCCTATGGGTGGAACCCAACTTGATAATCCATGGAGCCTCTTAGCCCACTATACAAGTTATGGATGATTTACATAATCAACCCATATTATTTAATTAGTTAGCTTTTGATCACTTAATTAATTCTAAATTAACTCTTGATCAAACTAATTAAATAATATTATTAATATATTAGAACTTATAATATATTAATAATCCACAAGTGTTATTTCTCTCGTTTAGTCTATCCAATTACATGGTGCCATGCACCCAAATTGACCATGCCGGGTCGGGTCAAGTACATACCAGAAATAGTTATGGACTTAGACACCTTATCTAACAGTCTCCCACTTGGATAGGTCTGATAACTATAATTGCAAGTATGACTTCAGGAAACGATTAGCAATCGTACCTCTTTCAAGGTTTCTCGGAACTGAGAAGATGATGATACGCCATTTAAGATAAGTGATCATATAATCCTCTATTCTAGATATCAGCCAGACAAATACATGGAACAATGTCTTACTTATTGTCCAGCAGTTTGTTTCTCGATTTCCAATTTGTTCGACAAAGAACACAATTGAACACATCAACTTAGTTCTGACGGGGCCCGGTACATAGGTCAAAACAAATCATCGAGGGGCCCAGATATCAGCTTCTAATCCAAGAAGGAACAGATAAACTTCGACTCATATGTTTGTTCTACCAGTCATTGAATTATACACAAGAGCAAGTTTTATAACATCGAGTTACCAATGCGTTTTCGTACAATCAATGCATAACCAACTCATAAGTAACAAATCATATCTCTAGGTTTGAAGACTTATATGATATTACCGTCTAACGATCACTCGAGATAAATTCCATGAAGTGATTCCAATGAGCGTGGGTTGAGTCCAATGCTCAGAACTTATGAGCACTCATGATTGTTGTAGCCATGTCCAACACCTTAGACCTCTGCAACCAATCATGACAGTCTTGATTCATACCTACTTCCGACATATGACCGACTGTGGAGATTCGAATAATATGATATACCAAACATAATTATTCTGGAAGTCAAAACATGCAAAAGAAATATAGTAAACAATCGACAACAGATAGCAACACTATACTCATAAATAAAACACCTTTTATTCATCATCTAGTGTCAATTACACTTTACAAATTTCAAGGTTATCTAACTATTAAATCTAATATCATCCTTCAGCCCTAAGCTCCGAGCATGTTGGATATGCTTAACCCGAGTCAGTCCCTTCGTGAGGGGATCTGCTAGATTCTCATCTGATAATACCCTCTTTGCCACGAGGAGTCCTTCTTCTATTCGATGTCTGATGAAATGGTATTTTCTGTCGATGTGTCTGGATCTCCCGTGATCCCTTGGTTCCTTGGCTAAGGCAACAACACTTTCACTATCACAGAAAATTTCCATTGACTCCTTAATAGTTGGTACAACTCCAAGGTCTCCAATGAAGTTCTCCAGACATATCGCCTCCTTTGCTGCCTCACTAGCTGCTATATACTTTGATTCGCAAGTTGAATCAGCCACTATCTCTTGCTTGGAACTTTTCCAAGAAATTGCTCCTCCGTTTAGGGTAAAGACCCAGCCTAAATGAGAGCAGAAATTATCTCCATCACTCCCACCGAGGGTAAGAACCCTGTCCTTAGTCCTCCATAGGTACTTGAGGATATTCTTTACCGCAGTCCAGTGTGCCTTGCCAGGGTTCCCCTGATACCTGCTAACCATGCACAAGGCAAACGCTACATCAGGTCGAGTACACGCCATAGCATACATGATTGATCCTACAGCCGAAGCATAAAGTATTCGACTCATTTCTGCTATCTCAGCCTCAGTACTAGGGCTTTGTGTCTTACTCAATCTGGCGTTACTCTACATGGGTAACTCTCCTTTCTTGGAGTCCTGCATGCTGAATCTCTTCAGCACCTTATCCAAGTAAGTACTCTGACTAAGTCCAATTAGTCTTTTACTCCGGTCTCTCAAGATCCTTATCCCTATAATATACGCAGCTTCTCCTAGGTCCTTCATAGAGAAACACTTCCCAAGCCAGGACTTAACTTCCTGCAGAGTTGGGATGTCATTTCCTATAAGTAGTATGTCATCCACATACAATACCAAAAAGCTAACTATACTCCCACTAGTCTTGACATATACACAAGATTCATCTTCACTCCTAGAAAAGCCAAATTCCTTGACTTTCTCATCAAAGCAAAGATTCCATCTGCGAGGTGCTTGCTTTAACCCATAAATGGATTTCTTAAGCTTACACACTCTATTAGGGTACTCTGTATTGACAAAACCCTTTGGCTGACTCATGTAAACATCCTCAGCCAACTTTCCATTAAGGAAAGCGGTTTTGACATCCATTTGCCACATTTCATAGTCATGAAATGTGGCTATGGCTAACAGAACCCTAATAGACTTAATCTTGGCCACTGGAGAAAAGGTCTCATCATAATCAACTCCCAGAGTTTGTGACAAACCCTTTGCAACAAGTCGTGCCTTATAAGTATGTACATTACCGTCCATGTCGGTCTTCTTCTTGACGATCCATTTGCACCCTACAGTCTTACGACCTGGTACATTCTCAACCAAGATCCAAACTTGATTGTCATACATGGACTGTATCCCATTGTCCATTGCCTCTTTCCACTTGGTTGACTCAGGGCCTGCCATGGCTTCCGCGTAACTGTTAGGTTCATCCAGACCTATCAGTGTTTCATCACTGATAAGTGTATCACCTTCCGCAGTAATATGGAATCCATAGTAATGCTCAGGTGCATGCCTAACCCTTGTGCAACGCCTCAGAGGTATAAACTTGTCAATTGGCTCACCAGGAGTTTCCTCCTCAAGTTGAGTGCTAGGGTTTGAAGTTCCTTCACCGCTTGACTCTTGAATTTCTTCAAGGTCAACTTGCCTCCCACTGTTTCCTTGGCTTATGAACTCTCTCTCTCTCGAAAGAACGCCTTCCTAGCTACAAAGACCACATTTTCACTAGGTCTGTAGAAGAGGTAACCAAAGGATTGTTGTGGGTAGCCGATAAAAATACACCTCTCGCTTCGAGGTTCGAGCTTATCATGAGTCTCGAGTCTCACGAAAGCCTCGCAACCCCAAATCTTGATGTGGTCTAGTTTAGGTATTTTACCAGTCCACATCTCATGAGGAGTTTTGGCAACTTTCTTTGTAGGGACCAGATTAAGGATATGGGCGGCAGTCTGTAAGGCATACCCCCAAAATGAGATTGGTAGCAAAGCTCGACTCATCATGGAACGAACCATGTCCAACAAGGTTCGATTACGCCTCTCAGCCACACCATTCAACGGCGGTGTCCTGGGAGGTGTCAATTATGAGACAATCCCACATTCCCTAAGATAGTCGAGGAACTCTGAACTAAGATACTCACCACCTCGATCGGATCGAAGCATCTTAATGTTCCTGCCCAATTGATTCTCGACTTCCTGTTTAAACTCTTTAAGCCTCTCAAAAGTCTCTGACTTATGCTTGATTAAGTAGACATATCCATATCTACTGTAATCATCAGGTAAAGTCAAATAATAACGATTAGCATCCCTTGTGGCATGTTTGAAGGGCCCACACACATCCGTGTGTACAAGTTCCAACAAACCTTCACCCCTCTCACAAGAACCTGTGAAGGGTGACTTTGTTATTTTTCCAAGTAAGCATGATTCGCAACTATCATCTGACGTTAGGTCAAATGACTCCAAGACTCCATCCTTTTGGAGTTGGCCTATGCGTTTCTTGCTTATATGTCCAAGACGACAATGCCATAATGATGCTTTATCCAAGTTAACAGAATCAATACACAACACATTATTTCCTAAGTTATCAACCACAGATACAGTTTCATACACACCATCACAACGTAATGCTTTAAAATAAAGAACATTATTAAAGAAAGCATTAAGCGAACCAACTTCATTATCAAATGAAAAGGTAAAACCTTGTTTATACAATGCATGAAAAGAAATAATATTTCTTTCCATTTCTGGCGAATAACAACATTTATTCAAATCTAAACTAAACCCACTACTTAGCGATAAAGTATAAACTCTAATCTTGGTGACAGGTAAAGCTTTCCTATTCCCCATGATTAAGTTTATTCTTCCATGCTCCACATTCTCACTTCTTCTTACTCCCTGCAAATCAGAACATATATGAATACCACAACCGGTATCAAGGACCCAAGAGTTAGAATGGGTGAGTTATTAGATAAGATAGTGTAAATACCTGCATGGTTGCGTTTAACTTTCCAATCCTTCACATCTTGCTGGTACTTTGGGCAGTTCCGCTTCCAATGTGACTTTTCATGGCAATAGAAGCATTCAGCCTCTTTTGGGTCAGAAGAAGGAGTGGCGAAACCTTTCCTGGTTCCACTTGAAGAAGAGCCATCAAGGGTCCTAGCCTTGGTACCCTTCGAGGAGCTCTTTCTCTTCTTCCCTCGACTTTTCCCGATTGCCAAAACCGGGGCGGAGTTTGAAGTAGGAGTGTTAACAACCGACTTCCCCTTAAGACCTATTTCTGTGGTCTTGAGAAGTCCCTGAAGTTTGCTGAGTGTGACCTCTTCCTTATTCATGTGATATGTCATGCGGAATTGATCATAGCACGATGGTAAGGAGTGCAAAATGATATCTATTGCAAGCTCCTCAGGGAAGTTCACATTAAGCTTCAGCAACCGATCCACATACCTTTGCATTTTCTGCATGTGGCTCGTGACAAACTCTCCGTCCTTCATCATGGTTGTTATCATGGAGCAGATGATTTCATACCTCTCTTTTCATGCACTTTGATGGTATCTTTCCATCAGATCTTGGTGCATTTCAAAAGGGTAGAATTCCTTATAGGACTTTTGGAGTTCCGTTGTCATAGTGGCCAACATGATGCATGCCACTTTTGTAACATCCCTTTCATGTGCCTAGAAGTCAGCGATCTCCTGGGGAGTGGCAGTGGTCTCATCAATCTCCTTAAGTTCCTTATCAAGGACATATCCTTTGTCCTCGTAGCGGGTAATCATCCTGATGTTTCTGATCCATTCATTGAAGTTGGACATCAAAAGTGACTTTCCTATATAAGTTCATAAGAGTAAAGGAGCCACTAGGATTAGAGCCAGAAGCAGCGTTGTTTGAATACATCTGAAAGAAGAGGACAAGATTAGTTTAGATATTAAGAGAGTCCTTAATAAAACACCCAAATGTAATATTAAGGCTAGGATCCAATCACAGTATATTATAACTTAGAAGAGGTATGTCGTAATCCAAGCTATAACATATTTGAAAGGTAGGTGAATGACGATTCACCAATTTCCACCATGAAAAACGAAATATTAAATATTAGGTTTTTGATTGGTTCTTAGAAATTCCTAGATTCTTTTGAGATTCAATGAACTTTTCAAAGGCATGTTTAAATCTCGAGTGTGCTCTCCAAGTTTTGTGACTGGGATACCGAGGATCACAAAACGAGGTGTGAAGTAACCATGCAAATCACTTGGTACCCTTAAAGTTTATCACTCAATCGATGTGCCGGTAAACCACACACGCTCCACCGATACTATGATAAACCTTAAGTCACCGTTTACCTACCTTGTTAAGTCCAAGTTAGTGTGCCGGTTAACCACACACGCTCCACCAACGACTTAAACAAAGTGTAAAGTGTAATTTCATGGATTAGCACCTTATTCACATTTTTCCTAAAGTAACTAGGATTGGGAATTTAATAAAAGCATTTAGTTAGTTTATAATATTCATCATACTTTTAATGAGAATTTATAAGTCCTTGTCTTACCCGTTTGGGTAACGACCCTCCACCGATCAAGGAAGCGGTGGGTGAGAGTGGACACCCATTAAGTTGCCATTTTATAGGCAACAACCTTATACCCCCCTTATAGACCGGCTTCGTGAATGATGCGTACTAGCGGTAAGACGACTTGATCTTATATATATATATATATATATATATATATATATATATATATATATATATATATATATATATATATATTATTAACTTATAATATATAAAGTATAAGGGTTGAATTTTAACTTTTAAAATTCTAAGGGTTGGAACTAAAGCTTTAATCAAGACTTTACTTGTTCCAAAACTTGAAGGCAAGTTTTGTAAACTTTCAAAACTTTTCATTTCTTATAACTTATGAGTTAATTGAGTAATAAAAATGAAGACTCTTCATTTTTATAACTATAGTGTTCTTTTAATGTCTTTAATAAAAGTGTGACTTTTGATTTTCCATAACTTGAGGACAAGTTATGGATTCCATTAAAACACATTATGATCATGAATTAAACTACCATGAAGGTTACAAGCAATTCCTATGATCATCTAATCTTCATAAGTTCAAGAACATGAACATGAACACTTTCAAGAATCAAAAATTACACTTAAAAACTTGTAATTTTCATAATTGCCATTGAAAATGGATTAGCATAAACATTACACCATCTAAAACAAGTTTTCAAGTACCAAAACAGTTTAGGGTAATGTTTCTAGTCCATTTCCAGCAACAAAAGTCGAAAATCTGCATTATGAGGCTCCTACTCGTCAAGTGCACGAACCTACTCGGCGAGTAGGATGAATTTACACATGAACTTGGCGAGTCCTCCCATGGACTCAGCGAGTTCAGCAAGCAGACAACACAAAATCAACTTTTTTTCAACAATTTTGCACAAATAACAAACAAACTAACCTGGTCTCTGATACCACTGATGAGTTTTGAGCATTCTAACACTTCCTAAGTGTACATGCAACCCTAATAACCTTGGATCTATTTTTGTCTAATTATCATGCAAATTTGAATTCCAAGGTTATATTCCTATCTAGCATACATGGGGGACAATATTTAACTTGAATGGAAGATAGAATAACTTACCTTGTTGTTGCTTATGATCCTAGAAACCTTGTGAGCCTAGCACCCCAAGTGTAATGCCTCAAATGCTTCACACAACACCAAATGCAAAGGAGTAAACTTTGAAAGAATCTTACACTTGCAAAAATCGGCCTAGCCCTCACTTGTTCATGTGTCACCGATTTTGGTGGAGAATGGGTTCCTTATATAGTGTTGACACATCTAGGGTTACACCATGTAAACCCTAATGTGTCATGACTCTTCATTTCCATGACCCATGGGTTTGAAACTCCCATGGAGCATCCTATGGGTGGAACCCAACTTAATAATCCATGGAGCCTCTTAGCCCACTATACAAGTTATGGATGATTTACATAATCAACCCATATTATTTAATTAGTTATCTTTTGATCACTTAATTAATTCTAAATTAATTCTTGATCAAACTAATTAAATAATATTATTAATATATTAGAACGTATAATATATTAATAATCCACAAGTGTTATTTCTCTCATTTAGTCTATCCAATTGCATGGTGCCATGCACCCAAATGGACCATGTCGGGTCAGTTCAAGTACATACCAGAAATAGTTATGGACTTAGACACCTTATCCAACATATCCCTACTAAGACTAGTGCTTGCTTGCGAGAACTTACATCAGGAGTGGTGGTACATAAGCTAGGTGGGTGTAAGCACCTATCTATGTTAAGCTGCGGAGCATGAATTGGTGAACTCAGTATGGTGATGCGTGATGATGAGGTTATGGGGTGATAAGAAAGCAAGTGGATCCGGGTGGGAGTATTCACTTGGGATTATCAGGAGAAACCGTGGAGTGAGCCCATGGTAAGTCAGTGAGCGAGAGAGTCTTGTGATACTACAGGGAGCCGTAGTATTCATTGGATAGTTGGAGAGAGTGTCGTGATACTACGGGGAGCTATGGTGTTCACTAGTCAGCGAGAGGGTGTCATGATACTGTGGGGAGCCGTAGTATTCACTGGTTAGAATGAGAGTGTTGTGATACTACGGAGAGCCATAGCATTCACAATTTAGTTAGAGAGTATCGCAAGACTACGGGGGAGGCCGTAGCACTCGGTAGTCGATAAGGGTGAATATTGTTCTGCCGGGAGCTGTAGTATTCACTAGTCAGTGTATGGAGCAGAGGAGTTCTTAGGCTTGGGTAGCCTTACCGCTTGAGTCTTCGGGGGGCTGGTTACCGAACCAGGGGCGAGACGGGGGTCTCCGTGTCAGTCGGGAATTGTTATATCCCAGGTTAAGTAGGGATTATCGTAATCGGAAGGAATTGGAGAGATGGTGTGTGCATAAATCCATGAATTTTGGGTCATGAGTTGAGTACCAGATTAGAAATGAGTGGTTCCATTTCTTCTGTTGAATCAGACTCTCGAGCTCGATTCTGGGTCCATTCGTGTATTGAATAGGCAAGATGAGGTTCCGGATTTATAGATGGGTTTTATTTTGAGGGGGGGGGTATTGACCTTCATCTAATATCTTAGGCCAGAGTGGATCAGTTTTGTTGGTATGGGAAGAACCACGAGGTGGACAGAACCAGTGGGTGGTAGAAGACAGAGGTCGGAAGTGAGACGATTTCAGATGAGTTGTAGCATTCGCTTGGGGTAAAGCAAACTTCATGACTTGTGTGTCGCAATGAGCTGAGATAGTTATCGTGAGAAGGAACTCGGTGAGACGTTTTTGGTTTGTAATGAGTAACCTTTGTAGGTTCATATTTTGGGTCGGGAGCTGACCTGATGCTCAGTGTCGAAGGGGATAATTGAGAGGAAGTTGAGGCTTATGTCTATAGATATTAGAGGATGCTTCCAAGCAAGCATGATCTTTTCTTGTGTTTGAGTTTTGGGGTTCTTTCCTTCCGATGAGTCCTGATTGCTGTTCAGGCGGTGGGTCCGAAGGGGATTATGAACTTTCCGTTCCTTTTGAGTTGCGATCGGGATCGATTAGAGAATCAGAGTTGGAAGAGTGTTCTTAGGGTCTGTTAACTGATGGGCGATTAGCAGGATGATTTTTTGCCAGGGTGGTCTGACAGGGAGATAAACAACTAGAGTTTCAAGGAGAGTCAGATCGAGTATCGCAGCGACAGTTGGGTCTGTCCTTCTTCAGCGTCGGGAGTTCCTGTTGGGTTTAGGTGTTTTTGAAAGAGATTGATGTATGATACTAGGTCCTTTCGGTGGTGCTTCTCGGATTATTGGGCTCGACCTTTGTGTTGATAAGG
Organism: Lactuca sativa; assembly: GCF_002870075.4. NCBI lineage: Eukaryota > Viridiplantae > Streptophyta > Magnoliopsida > Asterales > Asteraceae > Lactuca > Lactuca sativa. The sequence goes on along the minus strand of NC_056629.2, from coordinate 101,810,363 downwards.
AGCGATTTCGAGGGCAAATTCAAGTGGGGGAGAATTGTAACATCCAGTTCTGGATAGTTTTATGATTTAAGGCCCATGGGTCTTAATCTAAGTATGAGAAGGTTTTAAGGATTCAAAAGAGAAAGGTTTGGTCCCTTTTGGGATGCGGGTAAGGTAGGTTGTGTGATAAAAGAGTTCGGTTTGTGCTTTAGAGCCCAAATGTATTGTTAAAAGCGTTGGTTTGGAATTTTCATGAATTTTGAATCTGAGTTCAAGTGAGCTTTAGGAGAAATAAAGTTAATAGAAGTGTAGGGCCTCTCGTTACCTTTTCTTGGATATAAGGATCGTCGGAAACGGATTTATAACGAAGAAGTTACGACCTTCAAAAGTTTTGTGGTTTCAGACTTAGCCGAGTATGCTAGGCGTACTAGTGAGAAAGGAAGTATGTTGGGGGGTACTTTGGAGAATGTTGGGTGTACTGACCAGGGGCGATCGCGAATGTTCTTCGGAGTATGTTGGGCGTACCATATGTACGTCGGGCGTACACTAATCAGACCTAAACGCTATTTTAGGGTCTTGGGCCCTATTTAAGCTCCTTATCTCATAACCTAACCCTAATATCTTCAGCCTCCATCCCTCTAAACCCTAGAAATCGACCCCAAGCCTCCATTTGAGTGATTCTTGAGCATTTTGGTGATTTAGTGAGTTTTTGGTGCATATTGTGGAAGAAGGAGTTCCTTGAGGAATCGTTGCATGGCTTGGAGCTTGTGGATCCAAGCCCTAATCAGGTTGATCTAGCTCCATAAAGCATAAAGTTTAAATCTTGGTGGCTTTCTCGTGTGGATCTAGTAGGGTGATGACTTGTTATGTTTGGCTTTTGAAGAAGAAGGAGCTTTGAAAGAGAATAGCTTGAGCATCTAGCTTTTGGATCTATGTTCTTCTCTTGTTGGTACATCTTCCAGAGGTATAAAGTTTGAAACTTGCTTATTGTTGTGCTAGTTTTTGTTTTGGGTCCATTTTAGGTTTTTTGGTCCCAAATCTTGAAGCTTTATGAGTTTTTGAACTCCAAAGCCTAATATATGTCTCTTTAAGTGTTCTAGTGGATATGATTCATAAAAAATGAGGCCTTGGACATTGGAACCACCTCATGCATAAGATATGAGCATTTTTCGGAGTATAGAGTAAGAGTTTTTGTGTTTGGACTTGATCTGCCATGCAAAGGCTTAAAGTCATGAGCTTTATTGTGTATGAGCCTTTATGGAGACTAGATCTAAGAGTATAGCTATGGTCTTAATGGATTAAGACTAAGGGAGTGGAGATAACAATCCTGGACGTACGTTGAGCGTAATTCCAGTACGCCCCGCATACTGACCAGTGTCCCCGATGGCCAATATGGATTGTGAGTACGCTGAGCGTACCAAGGGAGGTACGCCCCGCGTAACCTCACTGTGGACTTTTGGGCTAAGTCTCATTTAGGCCTTAACTGTTGGGCCTGGAGTTTGGGCTTGTTGTAATAGGGTATTGAACCAGAGGAATGTATATATTCATGCTTGGGCCCTTGAGTTCGGCTTGCCATTTAGTTTCGAGAGTGGGCCTCAAGTGAGCTCATTTATTATTGAGCCTTGGTCGGCCCAATGGGTTTTAGGCTATTAATGGGCTGGTTAGTGGTCTTCATTTAGACCTAATGAGTGAGAGTCTGGACTTAGTTCCTAATTGGGTTAATTATGGGTTTTGGCTCAAAGTTAGAGGCCGATGCACAGCAGCAGTGTTTTTAGGGGATGTTCTTCATCCGAAGTGAGTCTTCTCAGTATACTTTACCTAGAGTGGTACTTGTGTGTGACTGGAAGGTCTTATGTGCTTACATTGAGTATTATGTTATCATGCCTTATGTTGTTTGTTGTGCATTATGTCTTTGTGATTTATGTTATGCGGAGCTTACAGACCGGACCAGAGGGTCCAACGAACCGTGGGACTGCAGGGTCCCACTGAGACGCATTGACTGAAGGGTCTTACAGTGATATAGCCTCGAGTGGCTAACGAGCTGTGTGTGTGGAATTTTGGGGAACTCACTAAGCTTCGTGCTTACCGTGTTATGTGTTTTGTGTTTCAGGTTTTTCTCATGATCGTGGGAAGGCATCGGCTCGATTGTACACACCAGAGAAGGAGTTATGTTTTGAGGATCCTAGATTATTAATCAATCAATTATGGAGATGTGTTTTGTAAACTAAACAAATGAAAATTTGTGAAATACGTTATGAAATTTATATGATTTTAAAATGAAATTTTTGTTTGGAAATTTACGGTGTTACAGTGTAATGAAATCAATAAAGAAGCATAAAAACTTACATATGTTGAATTTTCTACAAAGTTTGTTTGGAAACGTAAAGGTCTGATTTGGAAACCAATGGAAGTTGGATATGTGATTGATAGAATTCACTCAGTTTCATCTAAACTTGGAGAAGCATATTTCTTAAGAATTCTTTCAAATAAAGTGAAAGGTCCTAAATCATTCGAAGAAATTCACACAGTCAATGGTGAACTATGTTCATTTAAAGATGTGTGTTAATGTGTTATAATCTTGTCCTTTTAGATGATGATAAAGAATTTATCGATGCAATTAAGAAGCAAGTCTTTTTGGATTTAGTTTTTATCTACGGTTCTTATTTGCTACGATGTTATTGTCCAACAGTTTGTGTAAACCAGAGATTGTTTGGCAAAACACCTGGGAATACCTGTAAGATGTAGTTCTTTACAATCAACAACAAAGATTAAAGTCTCCAGGTAATCTAAATTTATCTCATTATTATTAAAAGAGTATCATATAAAAATTCAGTATAAATTCAATTATATTTTACGTCCCAATCAATTTGTTTTTTTATACGTTCTAATTACTATGCTATTTTACGTATAGGTTTATCACTAAACGAAGATCAACTTAAAAACTTAACTTTGTTTGAGATAGAACAAATTTTACTCTGTAACAATTCCAGTCTTAAAAATTATGGAAAGATGTCTTACCCAGATGTTGATTCTGTTTCATCTTCAAACAATCATCTTATTGCTGAGGAGCTAGATTATGACATACCAAATTTAAAGAACGAGTTTGATCGGTTGTTTGTTGCATTAACAAACGAGCAACGGGACATTTTTCTTGATATCATGAATGCAGTTAAACATAATAAGGGAAGTGTGTGCTTTGTTTATGCTTATGGTGGAACAGGTAAGACATTTCTTTGGAAGACAATTTCCGCAACAATTAGAGCTCAATGTCAGATTGTTTTAAATGTTGCTTCAAATAGGATAGCTTCATTATTATTGACTGGAGGCAGGACAACACACTCTTGGTTTATAATTCCCATAAATCTTACTAGGGATTCTTTTTGTAGAATAAATCCAAAAAGTGATCTTGCCAGTTTAGTAAGAAAAACATCATTGATCATTTAGGATGAAGCACCCATGGTACACAGACATGTATTCGAAGCTTTAGATCGAACTCTAAAGGATATATTGAAGTGTGTCAATCCTACAAATTCAAATATTCCATTTGGAAGGAAAGTGATTGTTTTTGGAGGTGATTTTAGACAAATTCTACCTGTTGTTCCAGCTGATAGTAGACAAAATATTATTAATGCTTCTTTAAGTTCTTCTTATTTGTGGAAACAATGCAAAATTCATAAATTAACAAAAACCATGAGGTTAACTGTTAGAAGTGATCCATCTGCTATTGAAAAAAAATAAGGGATTTTGCAACTTGGCTTTTGGACATAGGAGAAGGTGATCTTGGTGGTCCGAATGACGGTGAAGCGATTGTTGATATTCCATAAGATATTGCTATTACTAATCCACATGATCCTATAGGTTCATTAATCAATTTTGTATATCCTTCTATACTGGAAAACTTCAACATTGTTGATTATTTTCAAGAAAGAGCAATACTTGCTCCCAATAATGAAGTTGTCCAAGAAATAAATGATCGTTTGATGTCATTGTTTCTAGGAGAACAAAAAAAATCCTTAAGTTCAGATAGCCTATGCCGATCCGAGTTTGTTCATGGTGATTTTAATGTAAATTTATACTCACCTGATGTTTTAAATGGTCTTAAAGTCTCAAGTCTGCCAAACCATAAGCTCATTCGGTTTTCTGGTTATGTTATTGAGAAACATTGATCACATTGGCTTATGTAATGGGACTAGACTATAGGTTAAATCTTTGGGCAAACGTGTTATTGGGGCAGTTATCTTATCTGGAAATAATATTGGAAACCAGAATTTTATTCCAAGAACGTCTTTAACTCCCTCTGAAGACAACATCCCGTTCAAATTCCAAGGAAAACAATTTCCATTGGTTGTGTGTTTTGTAATGACAATTAATAAGAGCTAACGACAGTCTTTATCGAAGGTTGGCTTGTTTATCAAGGATCGTGTTATTACACATGGTCAATTGTATGCTGTTTTATTCAGAGTTCAAAGTAGACAATGATTAAAAGTGTTGATTTTAGATAAGAATGGTAGACTAACAAATAAAACATCTAATGTTGTGTATTAAGAAGTTTTTAGAAATTTGTAAAAAACTTTGTACAATTTTATTATTTATATAAATTCGGTATTTTTTTCGTTAAATTTTTATTTCATTTCATAAAATCATAATTTTTTTTGCATATCTACAAATACAAAATGTCAATTGTATATTCAAACCACTACCGGTTCATAATTTCAACCAATAGTTATGTCATTATCATATTACTGCAAAACATATACACTTTAATTAGTAAAAATGTTATTATCAATTATTTATTTTAAATAAATAAGTTACAATTTAATTAAAAAATAATAATTTCTAATCCGTGATAACCTAGTTTCCGAATCAATCAACCAACAAAAACATAGGTTTCTAAGAGCCAAATCATAAAATCAGAAGTATCAACATATAATCATCCCAAAATCAGAGTATCAAATTATGCGGAAATCATGAAACTATTGAGGTGAGTGTACACTAAAGGCTTCGCCTTCTTGCGATCATCTTAAGAACCTGAAACACATTTAAACCACAACTGTAAACATGAAACTTAGTGAGTTTTCCTAAAATAACACATACAACATGTATACCACAAAACATAACTGTAACGGGTCTGTAACAACCTTGTGTCCATATCAACCTTGAGTCCGTATTAACTCTATCGAGTCCATATCAACCCCAGGTCTATATCAACCCCAAGTCCATATTGACTCCGAGTTTGTATCAACTCCATCGGGTCCATATCAACCTACATACACATAACATACAAGCATACAACAAAATTCACAAAGACAACAAGCACAAAACGACACCCAATGTCCTATAGTATAGTGAGCAGACTCACCTCACAGATATCGACTAAGTACAACAGCTCTAACACAATGCAGACCGGTACTACGAAACACCTACTCAACAATAAGGAAGTATTCCCTCAGTCTATACCCTAAAACCCTTAAGCTGACCAAAAGTCAACTATGGTCAAAAGTCAACAGTCAAAGTCCACCTCAACATGTCTCCGCGTCGTGACCACTTATAGGTCACATCGTGGGCACTCCATGACAAAACAATCGGGTCATACCTCAGTCGCCATATTGTGGGGACCTAAGTGTCACGTCATGGGAACTAGGTTCCCACAACTTAACAGATTCAACTCTTAATTTGTTAAGCCACTCATTCTAACTTTCCAGAAGCCTTCTTAAATCCTAATACATCACAAATATCAATGTTGTTCAGTCATGTATGTTCAATGCAAGTCTAAAGCTCAACTTATGTAAAAATGGGAAGAAAAGCACCAAAATCTCATGCATGGAGTCCAATCCACCATCAAACTTTATATCTGAGACTTATGTTCGTCAAAGGACCTTAATGATCCATAAAGTTGCTAACTTTATGGATTCCATGCATTTAACTCAACCCAAGCATGGAGAAAATTGGGTAAAACATAGATCTAGCATGCTTAAATGAGAAAGAAAAGAACTTGAGGAAGTACAAAGGTCCAGAAAACAACACAAGGTGATGAGGAGGAGACTTTCTTGCTGAAACAATGCACCAAAGGAGCCTTCTTCTTCAAAAAGGAGCTAAAAACCACTAAAAGAGCTCTCAAAATAAAACAATGGAGGGTATATTTGATTAGGGCAAGAATGGAGGTGATGGAGGCTAAGAGTGTGCAAACCCTAATCCCTCACTTCCGTTAAATAGGGTGTAAATCGCGGAAAAATTAGGGTTAACCATCAAACGACCGCCACGTCGTGACAACCTACTCGTCACGTCGTGGCCCACAAGAAATGATGCACTTTTCTGCCTTGATGATCACGTCATGAGGTCTACTTCCTCCTGTCGTGATCGCCTCAAAACCAAAGATTTTACATTTTTTTGTAGATCAAAAGCATAAATAATTCATTTAGTATGTGGTGCATTTATTTTAGTTTTCATACTATATTGTGTGTATTGTTGTCATGGTACTTATATATTTAGAGTCATTTCATATCATGTGGGGTATATGTTGAATATGAATGAAGTGTGATGACAACCAATAATCATTCTAGATGATTTAATGTACACTAGTAGTCTATCTACTAATACCCTATTGAGGGTGTTGTTGCATTCATTTGGTTTTTGTAATTTTTTTCAAAGCTAAAGGTGGTTTATGTAATTATTTGTGAAATAAAAATAAGGGTTTAGGTCATTTTTGGTCACTTAACTTTTGGTTTTATGCTCATTTGGTCACTTAACTCTTTTTAAGTTTTAAAAGGTCATCAAACTTTTGGCTTTGTGCTCATTTAGTCACTTAACTTTTCTTTTGGTCACATTTAGTCACCAAACTTTTAAAACTGTGTTCATTTAGTCACTCAACTTTTAAATTTTTTTAAAAGTTTAATGACTAAATGAGCACAATTTTAAAAGTTAGGTGACTAAATGAACATAAATCTAAAAGTTGGGTGATTAAATGTGACCAAATCAAAAGTTAAGTGACTAAATGAGTATAAAATCAAAAGTTTGATGACCTTTTAAAACTTAAAAATAGTTAAGTGACCAAATGAGGAAAAACCCAAAAGTTAAGTAACCAAAAATGACCTAAACCCTAAAAATAACTTTTATAACGTACTTATTTTTTTTTATGAACATGGTCTTTGTCGTTACCAAAACTTTTTTTAATAAACTCATATAATACATGAGTCTCACACCTATTTTCGGAATAAATCATCCAATAAAAACACAAGTGAAATTGATTACGTAGAGATGACCAATCAAGTTTAATCCAACCCGTTGCTTATAGAGGGGTAAATTAGTAAATTGGATGGGTTGTTCCAACCCGGAAGAAGCCCTGAAAAAGCGTCTGGGTGCAAATCGTTTTGTCAATCGGAAGGAAATCGGTAGATGGAGAGAGGAGAGAGAACAATGAAAGTATATGCGATTTTGGGGCTTCTTCTCTTTTCTGCTTTCGTCGGCGATGTATCGGCTCTTTCAGTCACCGTGAACGACGTCGAATGTGTATACGAGTATGTACTTTACGAAGGCGATACCGTTTCAGGCAACTTTGTTGTTGTCGATCATGATATATTCTGGAGCTCCGATCACCCCGGCATCGACTTTATCGTGAGTATCTGGATCTTTATACTTCAGATCACCATGTTTTTTCCCCTTCTATTGGATTTCTCAAAATTGGATCCTAGTTGACCTAAATCAGAAATTTCGATAAAGGATTTTGCTGTTCTATTCGAAAATTATAGATTGGAGTTAAATTTTAGGGGTTTTGTTTTATCGACCTTTGATGTTTCATTGATCTGCTCCGGTACGTGAATTTTAATTGGAATGAAATTCCATGGGTTATTTCGGCTAGAACTTCTGAATTCAATCGAATTTCATCGAACACTTATTCATTTTATCTCCTTTGTTTATGTGATTTGTGATTACGCAATCCAGTTGACAAGTTTCTTTCTTTTCTTTTCTTTTTGTTGTATGGATCTCATATAATTTGTTCTCAATTTCAATACATGTTAGGCCTTTTGATTTTTGAAGTTACACTAAAAACAATTGGCTAACAGACTTTTTGGATTATATTGATCTTTAACATCCCTTCCATGACACTCTCCCTTGTCGATTGGCTTCCATGAAAACTATTTAGGTCATCATCAAGCGTGTTTCAACAGCAATATAAATATAAAATTGTAGGGAAGAAGAAGAGCTGAAATTAATTCATTTGGGTTTGTTTCAGGTGTCATCTCCCGGAGGAAATGTAGTACAAACCATGAAAGGAACATCTGGAGAAAAATTTGAGTTCAAAGCTCCAAGAAGTGGAATGTATCAATTCTGTTTCCATAATCCTTACTCAACTCCAGAAACTGTCTCTTTCTACATACATGTTGGTCATATTCCCAATGAGCATGACCTAGCAAAAGATGGTTTGTTGAACTCCCTCTTATTTCTTGCAACCATTATCTTTTAAAGCTCAAGTTTTTATATTGTTTTTGTATGTTTTGTAGAGCATTTGGACCCTGTGAATGTGAAAATTGCTGAATTGAGGGAGGCATTGGAATCTGTTACAGCTGAACAAAAATACTTGAAAGCTCGTGATGCTCGACATCGCCATAGTAAAGCTCTCATTCTATTTAATCATATTTATTATATGCCAAACACAGTATAATTTGTTCTGTCATGTCATGTCATGTGATGTATGATGTATAACTGGTTGTTGTGTAGCAAATGAGAGCACGCATAAAAGGGTGATCTTTTACACAATTGGAGAATACATTTTGTTGGCACTTGCAAGTGGACTCCAAGTGGTTTACATACGTCGCCTGTTTAGCAAGTCGGTTGCATACAACCGGGTTTGAGCTTTGAATCAATCAATTGTATCTTATCTTTCTTCTTATATTTATTGTTATAGATTAGAACTCGGGAACATTTATGTTATCTATCGTGTTTAGAGCTTTTCGATGTTTTACCTTTTTACTTACCTTCAATTAAATTAATGCAATCTTGCAATTTTCAACTTGATGTTTTCTTTGCTTTCATATGGTTGGTTTATTCTTCAAGGCTGTGGGGGATTTTGGTGGAGATTTGGAGTTCGGGTTTCCTTTTTTCTCAGTAACTTGTATTATTGTGTATATGGTTAAAGTGGTTAATGGGTAATGACGTGTGTTTGGATAAAGAGTTGTAAACATAAAGTTGATTTTTTTAGTTCCAAAAAATAGGCTTGAATGAGATTAAATGCTCTCTACGTTTCAACAAACAATTTTAACAGTTTTTGTCGATAATTAACAATATAAATCAGTTTTAATGTGAAGAGAAGGGTCGGTGGTTTAATACATTGAGGGTGTGTTTGAGATTGCTTATTTAAGATGTTTCTCTGCTTAGTGCTTTTTGGCATCACTAATAAGTTCTTATAATGTGAAGAGAAGATTTGGTGGTTCGAAAATATTGTTAAGGACAGGGAAAATGTGATTATAGCACAATCAAATATTGTCATTTATCTGATTTGGTCATTAAAGTAATTTTTTTGCACAATAGGTCATTAAACTCATAATTTATCTGTGGATTAAGTCATATTCGTTAGTTTTTAACAAATCCTCCATTAGCCTGTTATTCTAAATTACACGAATGGTCCCTATGACTTTTTTTTGTGCAATAAGTCAGCTCCGTCCGTCTCTCCTCTCCGTCACCTTTGGAATCACATTTGACAGAAAAATTGCCCCTTCCAATTGACCCGCCGCACTAGAGATCAAATCCCACAACCCAAAAATAGAAATCGACACCGATAACAAACTAACAAAGTAACAACAATGAAAATAAAATGTATGATATTTTGAATTGAAGACCTTAACTTTGGTGATTCATTTAAACAAACACATGTAACCTCAAGAGCCCATAACATCTTATCTTGATCTTTATTAAAATAAACCAATCAATCACTTCACTCTCCTTTTTTTCCATTCCATAGCCATACCAACAATTTTTCCTATATTTTTCTTTGATTTTTAATCGATGTTACAGGAATTGTTCTGGTTTCACAAGGGTAAAATGTACGTCCATCACCACATAAACCAAGATTTCCCTCGAAGCTTAAGCTTGTAAATGTTAAAAATTGACATCCATTAGGGAGTAAACCCCTCAGATGATTATTGTGAGCAACACTGAATTTGGATAAAAAAAACTTAGATTCACCAAAGATGGAGGGATTATTCCGGTGAGATTATTGTATGGCAAATCAAGCGTCTCCACCTTTTCATTCCTGATAAAGAACTAGGAATCCTACGTCGTGATAAATTGTTGAGATTCAAATCCAAAATGTGTAGTTTTTCCAAGTTGCCAAATTTTGGCAGGATTTCACTAGAGAAGAGATTGATGTTGGTGGAAAGCTCATGATCGGATTGTATTGCACCGTTGATCGTCTAACACGCATGTTTCTTCTTTTGAAGAATGGGAAATCTGGTTAGGATTCTTCTTATGAGATACCTTGTGAAATAAAACTTTGTAAGTGTGTAAGAGATTCAGGAATCTATCCAGAAAAAGAATTGTTTGATAAATACAAGTCAAAAAGAGACTTAATATCACCCAAATAAGTTAGGAATTGAACTGGTCAAGTGATTCAATGACAAATCCAGTAGAGAGTTATTGTGCCACTGGCGTAAAAGATGAGGTGGCGACATTAGTGGCAAACGGTGGAGAGTAGAGACGAACTAACTTATTGTGCAAAAAAAATAGTAATAATAAGTCATAAGACCATTCGTGTAATTTAGAATAACCGGTTAACGGATGATTTGTTAAAAACTAACGAAAGTGACTTGATAGATAGGTAAATTGTAAGTTTAATGACCTATTGTGCAAAAAAAATACTTTAGTGACCAAATCGGATAAATGACAATAATTGATTGTGCTACACTGACATTTTTCCCATAATATTTTGATAATAACATTTTGAATCATATAACTTTTAATCTTAATATTTTAGATCATATAAATTTTTTTGAATCATAACAAATTAAAGATAAAAAAAAAAAAAAAAAGTATGTTTTCTCCGTAGAAACTTACTAATGGAGTTTGCAGAATGTAATCAAGTCCACAAAGAGAGTGCTGCAGACTCGTTGATACGATAGTAATGCAGATTCATTGAATTTTACCAAAATACCCTAATATGTGATTTGCAGAAAGCCCTCTACGGATTATTACATGGTTATTTTTGAAAAAACTTGTTTTTTTGGTTATTTTTTTAAACTAATGGTTATAAAATAATTATGCAAAACAAACATTGATGTTGACGAGTGATTACAAAATTAATCCTAAGAAAAATGAAAGAAATTTTGTATTAAACCAATGAAGATAGAGTAATTAGCTTCAACACTAGGGACGTTAAGCATGTTTTAAAAATATCAATTCATCTTAAATCGTTTGTTAGAACATGGCTTAGATTGATCGACCAAAACAATACCTTATGCCTTATAGGACCTTGAACCTCAGTTAGCAACCTAATTAAGTAACAAACTCAAGTCGACTTCAATATTTCATAACATTAATTAATCGATCAATCAAAAGTTAGTTATGTATAAGCTGGTTGTCACTTGTCAACGCATAGACATATAACCAAGAGTAAATGAGAGTTAGTTGTTTCTTTACCAGAATAAACCACCCTCTGAATCATAATGAGACTACCTAAGACCATTTTGCTTTTGCATTTTAAAAACAAATTTCACAACATTCATCAGTTGTCCAAATAGGTAAAGGGTTTGTGTCTTGATACATTAAAGCCATTATTAGGTCATGCTGTCCATATTAAGTAAAAAAGAAACAACCATGTAATGTATAGATAGTTGTCCAAGTTAAATGGTTAACCACACCAAGCCAAGGAGTATACAAGAGAAATAAAAATATATTTTTAAGTATACAATACAACCACATGAAGTCAAGTAAATAGTATACAAGAGGGTAAATATGAATATTACTACTCTTCATCGCTATCATTTCCAAAAACTGATGCAATAGGTGTTTTCGGCTTCTTTGCTGCACTCATGCCTGAACTCTACATTAAACACCAACATACTTTACTCCTTTTCACAATATAGCCAATAAGTATGTTTTTCATAAATAAAAAACAAACTACTATGAGAAACTTAGACATGAAAATTCTTTTCAAAAAAAAATTGTTAATACCTTTGATGCACCAAGTTTTGATGAAAATCCAAACTTCAAAACCTTCCTCTGATCCTGATCAGCAAGAACTGTAGCAGCATTCTTCACTGCTAAATTACTTTTTCCAGACTCCTCTTGCTGTTGTTGTTGTTGCTTATGCGCATCAGCCCTAAATCAAAAAAAGTAAAATATATTTAATCATCTGTGATCTGACATAACATAACATAACAGACTGTGTTTGACATGCATTGGACTGAGACTGAGAGAGTTATCAATGGGATAACAGTCCAATTTTTTGTCCTACCCACAAAAAAGTAGGGAAGAAGAAACTTGGTTTAGCCTCTGTGCAAAAGACATAAATACCCTTCTTGTCCTTATCATAAAAAGCTTACATTTGAGCAAACTTAGCCATCTCTTTTTCCTGGCGCAACTGTTCACGCTTTTGCCTGTCATCACGGCTGCTGCTTCCGTGCATTTCTCTCATTTCTTTAAACCGCTGTAAACCGCAAAAGACGTAAATACCCTCCACCTCAAAAAAAAAAAAAAATCCCAATTGTAATTTACTTATATACCTTTCGATGATTGTGATCATATGAGCTAAGATGACCTTCAAATTCAACTGCTAACTTGTACTGCTTATTGCAAAGCTCACAATAGAAAGTCTTGCGGATTTCATTGACTTCGGTTTGAATTTTGTGCTCTCGATCTGCCATAACCTGGATTTTCATAATGTGCAGGAGAGGGGGCAGAAGAAGCCACCAGATAGAGATACTAATAAAAAACAGACATACGCTGTCTTCTGCTATATATATTATATTATATATTCTATATTATATATAAGATAAGATTTTTTCTTAATGTATTTATATATGTTTTTCTTTTTTAAGAGTGAAAAGGGATACCTCTCGTTTCTTTGCAGTTTCCTCGGTTTCTTCAACTTCAATGTCGAGTTTCTTTCGTTGGATGTTTTCTTCTGAGGTGAAGAAATCGTCTTGTTCTTGTTTTCCGACTCCGAGTTTTGAATCTCTGATTCCGGATTTGATGGGTTCGGTGATTCCTACGGAATCATCATGGAAAGAATTAGGGCTTGTTTGTTTGTTAAGATGCAGAAAAGGTAAATTTAAGTTGGTGAGACTGAGGCATTAAAAAAAATAGATTAAAAATCAACACACTAGGCATAACATGAAGTAAAGATGGAACAAATGCACTGTTCTGATTATATTTTCTTACGTTTAAATGAAATATGTCAATTAACTTTGTCTGTATTATGAATTCAATTATTCAATAATGTTATCTGCATACCTTGTTCATCCTTCCCAAGACCTTTCCCTTTCCACCCCATCTTTTGAAGAAGCCGGAAACCAACATTAGAGGATGTTAATTGTGTGTCTAATGAAGCTTGTTCAACATTATCAAGATCTACGTTTTCTGTTGGTCTGTGATGAATTGGTAGGCGAAATTCCTCTGCAAATTCCTCAAGAACAGATGCCTCATCTTCCTGTAGAGTTTACAAAACATGAACCAAATCAACACACTAATGATTCTACAGCGTCACTTGTATACAAATAGATAGCATAAATCAACTTAACCATGATTAAACTTCAGTCAAATAACACAACAAAAACTTGCACAAGCATATGACCTCATCTGCTTTCTGTTGTCTTCTACGTATGTCTTGTCTGCCGTTGTACCTTCTGTTCTCCATTTCAATGACTTCAAACTGCAACTAAGTAAGAAACAAAAGTATCAGAAAAGGTCTGAAGCAACCAAACCAGCCGGAATTTTACTAAACAGAAACAGGAATTTGAAGATTTTGATAACACCATATAAAAGAATTGGAAAGTAAGGAAATGATAATTTCGATGAAATCACCAGAAATTATCCGTTTAAATGACTTCCGGGAGCAATCGGTGATATAATACCCTAAATCTTAGATCACTTAGCTTAAAAATTAGCAAACAACTACAACGATAAATTTAGGGTTTTCTTTCCAATTAGAATAGGATGAAAAATCATATAGTCTTTACCTGATTGGAGAAACCACGGAGACTTTAGCTTACAATTCGCTTGATCTAATCGACGCAGCACTCTACTTTCTAGTTTCTAATCCATTAAACCAATTTACGGATCTAGTATCGTGATGCAGCTTATTGGTTCAGAGTTCAGAATCTGGCCCATTCAGCCCAAAATGGTTCATGTTTAAGTTTTTATGGCCCAAGATCGTTTATATCTTAGTTGTTTAATTCAGCCCAAGACCGTTTATATTATAGTTTTTTAAGGAATAGTAGAAAGAAAAAACAAATAATATTCTTATGTGTCAACGACACCTTCTAACCTTTGTTCTTAAATGTAAAAATTAAGGAGGAAGGGAGAAAGATATGGAACGAGAAAAGAGAAGAAAGGATGGATGTATTCTCGAGTTTAATAGGAAGGAAATAAATTATGCCCTCAAATGACATTTTTACCAATGGTTAGGTTCATCAACTTCATCCTACGGAGAAGAGGAAAGAGAGTAGAAGACGAAGAGTAGTATGATGGAGTGAATGACAGGTTCTGTGAGAATGTAGACGAAGATATTGCGAGAATAACGATGTTGTAAGAATGAAGATGGTGTGAAGTTATAGATAGATAAATCAGTCATTTTATTTATTTTTTTGTATTATATCATCATATTTTCATTTTTACTACATTATTTTTAGTTTAAACATTTTATATTATATTATCATATTTTGAGATAATTAATTATATTTCTTGTGTATTAATTGGAAATATCTAAAAAGTAAAAGGGAGGGACGAGTGAGTATTTATTAGGTCTAGGTGAGAAGGGAGAGAGATGGGAAAATAATGTCGCACTGAGTTGGCAGGAAAAGATATAATTTAAAAGGTGTAGTGAAACCAAACCTCTTTGTCTAATACATACATGATAGCCATATAAAATATGATATATAATATTTTTGTAATCTGCAAATAAACTAAGAACAAACACAATTCATATGTGTTTCTAAACACCAATAAATCAGGGTCTGCACAACATGAATACATCATTAAATATCAACTTCTTGTTGGATCATAATGGTATTTTCGAATTTCATAAAACAAATAAATAAGAAACGGAAACATATAAAACAATAACACTATGATTAACCCTGGATCATGATTAAAACCATAAATAGAAACCTATACCCTAAAAGGAGTTTTAAGAATTGTCAAAAAATGGAATATGATCCAAACCAAAATCTATATGTAAAATCCCAAAAATCATGGTAAAAAAAATTCATTTTTCATTTAGATAAAACCATTGTTTTCATAAAACCCAAGTCACGAAACATAATTATCAAATACAAACGTCCCAAAACCAGAGTATCCAAAACAGACGAAAATCAAAAATGTAGAGGATGTGTATGATCAAGCCTTTGTCCTTCCTCGATCATTTGAAGCACCTGAAACAAGAAATCTAAAAATGTAAGCCCAAGCTTAGTGAGTTCCCAAAATACCTAACATATCGGAAATACAATTGCAGTGCATGCATATAGGGTTTGTTGGCCCATTGCCTCAACCCAACCATCATGGGTTTGTTGACATAGAGTCTCAACCCTACCATTCGGGTTTATTAGTCCACCGCACGGAGCTGTAACACCTAAAATTTAGAAGAGAAATTGTTGAGAATAAACTCAATTCAATGTGAACTCGGCGAGTTGGAGGAACCAACTCGACGTGTTGAAGATGGAAGAATCGCGAGGACTAAATGAGCCAACACGAAGAGTGAAGGTGCCTCAACTCGGCAAGTTGGTGGTTGGGAAGGAAACCCTAATTTCTAGGGTGTTGCACCCTATTTAAAGGCCTTAAGTTCATTTGACCGGCCTCCTTATCAGCCTACATTGTTATCAAAACCCTAAAACGAGTTGTAGCCTCCATTGTCAACCATTTAAGCCTTGGAAGGAAGTTTGCTGTCCATTTTGTGCATTGTGAAGGAGCTAGAAGATCTTGAAGTTTCTAAGCTTGGAGGAGAGGTCTTGGATCCAAAATCATTATCCATTTTACAAGGAGGTTGAGGTATCGAGTTCTTATCTTGATGACTAGATGTTTAGATCCTTCTTTTTTGGGTTAATTGTTATGTTTGGGTCATGGGTTGGATGGATGTTGGCATTAGGACGTCCCAATGCCCTATTCTTTCAGATCTGGGGTTTTCATGGACTCTTTTGGCATAAATGTGCCAAATTTATTGAATTAAAGGCTTCATGTGTAGCACCAGGTTCTTGGTACGTATTTTTTTATTAATTCTTTAAAATGTTTTGCATTTTGGCCTTGGACTCGGCGAGTTGAAGGACCAACTCGCCGAGTAGAAGCGGGATGAGACACGGGGTTTAAGCAGTGGACTCGATGAGTCGGGTCCCGGACTCGGCGAGTAGGCCCTGTCTGGACAAAAACCCTAACCCGAGGGTTTGCACCCTATTTAAACACCTTAACTCGGCCTCCTTCGTCCTATTTGCTCCTAGAAGACCCCCATAGCAAACCCTAGCCGTTATTGAAGCAATCTAAGGCATTTGGAGTGATTTTGGTGCTTTTGTGACCCAAGGAAGGAAGGAAAATCTTGAAGGATCAAGAGGAGGCTAGAAGGATCCGATTTTGAGCATCATTTGCAGTCTACAGAAGGTATAAAGTCTATACCTTGTTTGTTCTTTTGATAGATCCCATTTTGTGGAGTTTTAGGGCTTTTCTAAGCCATTTTTGTCACCAACCATGATTGCAAGCATGGTTAGGGGTTGATGTTTCAGATCTAGGCCCTTAGAGGGGTTACAAGGCAGAAAGGAGTGGCTCTTGCACTTAAAGAAGGCCCCATGCATTGTAAGAGGTTGTTTTAGGACCTTTTGAGCTCAAAGTCCCATGCAAGCACGTAAAGGTTGTAACTTTACGTGCTAGATCGATTGTACAAGCATAGATCTATCTTTTGATCAAGGGTTGTACATCAGAAATCGAAGATTTAGTGAGAGGATGTGACCGACTCGACGAGTCCAAGGTTTCTGTCCCATATCAGTTGAGAGTCATAAGGACCCAGTTGAGTGTGGAAAGGTTTTAGGGGGGTCCCGGGAGTGACCCAATGTTCTGGACTAAGTCATTGTTCTGGAAGTTCATGGGACTCGGCGAGTGCATGAGCAGACTCGACGAGTCCAAGGAAATCTTCTTAAGGATGAAGATGAACTCGACGAGTTGTTCATACAACTCGACAAGTCAAGGACAGGACCTATGTATCAGTTGAAGATGAACTCGATGAGTTGTTCATACAACTCGGCAAGTCGGATGAGGATTCAGTCGATGTTCATTAAGAAGGAAAACTCGTCGAGTCATCGCCTAACTCGACGAGTAGAGATGGGTATAAGGACAAATGGAAGGATAGGGACTCGGCGAGTTGGTGAGCCCACTCGACGAGTCAGGTCAACTAGAAGTTGACTTTAACTTTGATTTGGTCAGGGGTAAAATGGTCATTTTACCCTAAGAACAGTTAGCAGTGTATGACTAAGTGTTTTGTGGGAATTATAGCCGGAGGATTTCCGAAGCAGCAGCGGCAGCGGTCAGAGGACTCCCGCACAATTCAACAGCTACTACGAGGTGAGTTACCTTCCAGTAGCGGTGGGTCTACGGCCACAATGCCGGCCCACCAGTAGGAGTTGTATGTTAGATGATTGTCTTTATGATATCATTTAGGTTTGCTACTACCTGATATGTTATATGTTGGCATGATATGTTATATGTGATAGTATTAGAGTTCGGTTGTTAGGACCGAAGGGTAGGTTAGACACCCCAGATATGTCTGATAGTATGTGATGATATGTTTATATGCTGGCATGATATGTTATATGTGACAGTGGTAGTAGGAGGGGAATAGTCCCCAAGTTCAGTTGTTAGGACCGAAGGGTAGTTCGGACACCCCAAATATGTCTGATAGTATGTTCATGTTATGATATATATGATAGCTACAGTAGGGGTGGATTAGTCCCCGCGGGTCGGATGTTAGAACCGACGGGTAGGTCAGCACCCCAGAATGGCTCGACATGGGTAGGTCAGCACCCCAAAATGGCTTGACATGGGTAGGTCGGCACCCTAGAATGGCCGTATGGGTAGGTCGGCACCCCAGAATGGTCGTACCGGGTAGGTCGGGCACCCCAGAATTGCCCGGCAGTATGTATGCTATGTGATTGTATGGTATGTGGTACGATGGGGGAACTCACTAAGCTTCGTGCTTACAGTTTTCAGTTTTGGTTTCAGGTACCTCTTCAGCGAAGGGGAAGGAGCTGGCGTGGTAGCGGCACATCATACACACACTCTTTGTTTTCCGCACTAAGAGTTATTCTGGGATTTGTACTCTGACATTATTATGTTTTTACGATTCGGTTTTCAGATAGGAGACATGTTTTTATTAAATGATATGATCGGATGATATTTGTTACAAATGTTTTGCAAATCACTTAATCAAAAATGAAATTTTTGGACGTGAAAATTGGGTCGTTACAAGTTGGTATCAGAGCCCTGGTTTGAGGGATTCGGACACACCTTCGGGGGTGTCTGGACTCAAACCAAGGGATTAAAAGATTTTTACAAGGAAAATGACTTTTTAAAAGCTAAGATAAAAGAGTTTTGAGAAGGAACAAGTGTGTGATGTGCGCAACCGACCGAGCTCAAGTAAGTATTCCCCATAGTACCCATACCAGTTATCTTATGTTTATCAATTTTAGTAGAACAGCATGCTAGAATAGGACTAAGGATCTAGGAATGATGCCTTATGTGCCTGCTTTATGTGCTTCAGCTTATGAGAATTGCATGCTAGTATTGAGTAAACAGTAGTAGGATAGCCTATTTAGGTTATGCCTGGTATTATGAGCTCAGCATTATATGCTAGTTCAGCTTCTCATTATGCGGACAGATTTGCTTGAGTAGTTTTCCTACATCCGAATGCCGCTTGCTTTGTGCTTTGTGGGACTCTGAGTGATGAGAGTTAGCCATTAGGTGAATACGTCACGTCACATGTGATCAGGGTTGAATAATCTCAGAGTTATGGATTTGGCCCTATTACGCAGCTCTTGTCTGAGTCTAACCATTGTAGGGACGAGTCTGTTACTCGAAGGATTATCTGAGCCTCATCACATGTGATGGTATTCAGGTAATGGCTAATTGGCATTATAAGGAGGCCTTCAGCAGCTGAGGACCGGTTTGGGGTGGAGTTAGAGATTTTCCCTAGGGTAAAGCCTAGAATGAGAATAACAGAGAATCAGCAGTGGTAAGGGGGACTTGGTGGAGTCAAGGAAGTCCTTGAGGAAGGTACGGATAGATGTGGAAGGTAGTGTGGGCAGTCCTTGAGGAAGGTATGGATAGAAGCAGAGGATCCGTACCTAAATTGAGGAAGGCTGAGACAAAACCAGGGAACTTGTAGTGGATGTGATCCCTCGAGATGTATCGGTATCACTAACGGTTGGTATTATGTTTTGAAGAATGGTGGTACTACGACAGAGGCCAGTAGTTGGCAGTTCAGGAGAGGGATCGGGTTCGGGATCAGGTTCCGAGCCAGTAGATGAGAGGCTACGCGATTTCATCGCGTCAGAGATCACCAGAGGCATCCTTGAGTCGACCCCCATTATCTTCGGGTCGATCAAGGAAGGGATAGTCGAGCTGATGGAGGATCGCCTCAGGGCGTTCAGGAGAGGGCATTGATGGTGCCCCAGTATGCGGGAAATAAGGATATGAGGAGGACCCGCTACAACGACATGCTACGGGCCGACATTCGGGAGCATGTTAGTTTTTCAGTGTGCCCTACCCTGGATTCCATGATTTCCAGGGCAAGGGAGAGGGAGATTGATCTAGAGCATGTCAGGAAAAGAAAGATAGAGGAGGGTCAGATGACTGGGGCTTCGGGGAAGAAGCCCAAGGGATCAGACGGTAGTCCAAAAGGCCAGTCAAGACCGGGCCGCTGCAGGAAATGCGATCGGCCACATGAGGGGGCGTGTAGATTGGGATCATCGGGCTGCTACAAGTGTGGCAAGACGGGGCATTTCAACAGGGATTGTACTGCCCCTGCATCGGTTATTCAGACGTCTGAGTTGCTATGTTTCCACTGCAACCAGAGGAGCCACAAGAAGGCCAACTGCCCCCAGCTGACAGCAGCATCAGCGCCAGTGAAGGCGCCAGCTCCAGCAACCATGTGGATCACTGATGCACGGCAGGGCAAGATAGAGGCTCCAATGGTGAGGAGCCAGACATTCCAGTTGACTACCGAGGAAGCACGCACTACACCCGGTGTGGTGACGGGTATGATTTCTTATCTTTATGCTTTATGATGCGCTGGTGTGATTTTGATATGTTATGTATGTGCTCTGTTTAGGATCGTTCCATGTGAACGATATCCCAGTTCAGGTACTATTTGATTCAGGGGCTACCCGATCATTTGTCTCTCTTGCGCTTAGCAAGAAGTTTCCTGAGTCTTCGGGCATGTTGGATTTCCCTTTAGAGATAGAGATTGCAGATGACCTATCGGTGCGAGCATCGATGGTATTCCGAGACTGTGTGCTGAGATTATTCAAGGAGCGTTATCTGGTGGACCTGGTTCCTATTCCGTTGAGAAGGAACAATGTGATTATAGGCATGGATTGGTTGAGCCCCAATGAGGCAGTGATAGATTGCGCGCAACAGCTGGTTCGAATCAGGACCCCAAGTGGGGGAGAGTTGGTAGTTCAGGGCGAAAGGCCATAGCAAGGACCAGCGGTATGTTCAGCGGCGAGAGCTAGGTATTACCTTTAGCAAGGTTTCACATGATATGTCGCTTATTTCATGGAAACCCGGGAGGCAGGTAAGGGGACAGTGAGCGATGTGCCTGTAGTGCAAGAGTTTACGGATGTATTCCCCAAGGAGTTGCCAAGGATACCTCCAGAGAGGCGGGTGGAGTTCAGGATCGACCTAGTCTCTGGTGCAGCTCCGGTAGCCAAGGCACTGTATCGGTTGGCTCCTCCTGAGATGTAGGAGTTGTCTACACAGCTGCAGGAGCTGTTAGACAAGGGATTCATTAGACTGAGTAGCTCTCCCTAGGGAGCCCCGATTCTGTTTGTGAGGAAGAAGGACGGGTCACATCGGATGTGTATAGATTACTGGGAGCTGAATAAGGTAACGATGAAGAACTGTTACCCATTCTCGAGGATTGATGACCTCTTTGACCAGCTACAGGGGGAATCTTGGTTCTCCAAGATTGATCTGCGTTCAGGATATCATCAGATGAGGGTCAGAGAGGAGGATGTACAGAAGATTGCGTTTCGGACGCGCTATGGACACTACGAGTTTGTGGTGATGACCTTCGGGATCACCAATACTCCTGCCGTGTTCATGGACCTCATGAACCGCGTGTGTAGACCGATGTTAGACCGGTCTGTGATAGTGTTTATTGATGATATCTTGGTTTACTCCAAGACGCAGGAGGAGCACGAGGAGCATCTGTGAGAGGTTCTGGAGACTTTGAGGAGGGAGAACTTGTATGCTAAGTTCTCCAAGTGTGATTTTTGGTTGCGCGAGGTGCAGTTCCTTGGGCATCTCGTAAACCAGAACGGGATCTCAGTAGACCCGGCCAAAGTGGAGGCCGTGATGAGATGGGAGGTTCTGAAGTCTCCATCCGAGATTCGGAGTTTCTTAGGATTAGTCGGCTACTATCGGAGATTCATCCGGGATTTCTCCAAGATAGTCGTACCTCTGACCAGGATAACAAGGAAGGTCGTGGTCTTTCGTTGGGGGCCTGAGCAGCAGGCCACGTTCGAGACACTGAGACAAAGATTGTGCGAGGCGCCAATCTTAGCCCTGCCAGAGGGCATGGAGGATTTTGTTGTGTACTGCAATGCGTCCATATCAGGTTTGGGCGCAGTATTGATGTAGAGAGGGCATGTCATCGCCTACGCGTCAAGGCAGCTGAAGCCTCACGAGGCGAACTACCCGACGCATGATTTGGAGTTGGGGGCTGTTGTATTTGCCCTCCAGATTTGGTGTCATTACTTCTATGGGGTTCGCTGTACCATCTACACAGACCATAAGATTTTGAGGTACCTCATGGATCAGCCGAATCTAAACATGAGGCGATGTCGGTGGATGGATGTGGTAAAGGATTACGATTGCAAGATCCTTTATCACCCGGGTAAGGCCAATGTGGTGGCCAACGCGCTTAGCCGCAAGGTAGCGCCGATCAGGGATATCTGCCCGAGGATGAGAGTGGTGACTCTACTGTTGGAGCGGATTCAGGAGGCCCAACAGGAGGCCATGAAGGAGGAACATCAGAAGAGCGAGCGGATCGTGGAGCAGGTTTCCTCCTTCGACTATGACAGTCGAGGATTACTGACACTACACCGTAGGGTGTGGGTGCCATACCACGAGGGTGTGCGCCAGGTTCTGATGGAGGAGGCACACAAATCTCGGTTCTCCATTCATCCCGGGGTGAAGAAGATGTATAGGGATCTTTGTCTGGACTATTACTGTCCCTGCATGAAGCGGGATGCGTCATGGTTCGTGCAGTAGTGCTTGACCTGCAGGAAGGTCAAGGCTGAGCATCAGAGACCTCACGGAAAGATACAGCCGTTGGATATTCCGTTGTGGAAATGGGAAGATATCACGATGGATTTTATCACCAAGCTTCCCAGGACTGCGTGGGGAGTGGATTCGATCTGGGTCATCGTCGATCGATTGAACAAGAGCGCCCATTTTATCCCCATTTAGGAGAGCATCTCGGCCGAGAAGTTGGCCGACGTCTATATCCGGGAGGTGGTGGCGCGACACGGTGTGCCAGTTTCTGTGATTTCAGATAGGGATGTGCGGTTCACTTCCAGGTTTTGGAGGAAGTTTCATGACGAGCTGGGTACTCGCCTACATTTTAGCACCGCCTTTCACCCGCAGACAGATGGTCAGAGCGAGCGGACCATCCATACCCTAGAGGATATGCTGCGAGCATGCGTATTAGACTTCGGAGGTAGTTGGGATACCTACCTTCCATTGGCAGAGTTCTCCTATAACAATAGTTATCATGCGAGCATTGATCGTCCTCCCTTCGAGATGCTATATGGGAGGAAGTGCATGAACCCGATATGTTGGGGCAAGGTTGGCCAGAGGGTAATGAGGAGCACTGAGGTAGTGCTCAAGACGACAGAGAAGATTCAGCAGGTCCAGAGCAGGCTTCAGACTGCTCAGAGTCAGCAGAAAAGCTATGCCGATAAGCGCCGATCAGACCTGGAGTTCCAGGTCAGGGATATGGTTCTCCTGAAGGTTTCGCCATGGAAAGGCGTTATCCGATTCAGGAAGCGGGGCAAGTTGGGCCCCAGGTACACTGGACCGTTCAGGGTTATATCCCGGGTGGGCAAGGTGGCGTATAGGCTAGATTTGCCAGCCAAACTCAGTCAGATACACAACACTTTCCATGTTTCTCAGCGTCGAAAGTGCCTGGTGGACGCCTCAGCAGTGGTACCTTTGGAGGACATTCAGGTTGATGACAGGATGAACTACATTGAGCGACCGGTGGCAATCCTCGACCGGAAGTCGAAGGATTTGAGGAACAAAAGAGTGGAACTCGTGAAGGTGCAATGGCAGCACCGGAAGGGGTCGGAGTGGACTTGGGAGCCGGCGGACGAGATGATGGAGCATTACCCCGAGCTGTTTTAGGATCGAGCAGCAGACTTCGAGGACGAAGTCTAAAATAAGTGGGGGTGATTTGTAACACCTGGTTCTTGGTACGTATTCTTTTATAAATTCTTTAAAATGTTTTGCATTTTGGCCTTGGACTCGGCAAGTTGAAGGACCAACTCGCCGAGTAGAAGCGGGATGAGACACGGGGTTTAAGCAGTGGACTCGACGAGTCGGGTCCCGGACTCGGCGAGTAGGCCCTGTCTGGACAAAAACCCTAACCCGAAGGTTTGCACCCTATTTAAACACCTTAACTCGGCCTCCTTCGTCCCATTTGCTCCCAGAAGACCACCATAGCAAACCCTAGCCGTTATTGAAGCAATCTAAGACATTTGGAGTGATTTTGGTGCTTTTGTGACCCAAGGAAGGAAGGAAAAGCTTGAAGGGTCAAGAGGAGGCTAGAAGGATCCGATTTTGAGCATCATTTGCAGTCTACAGAAGGTATAAAGTCTATACCTTGTTTGTTGTTTTGATAGATCTCATTTTGTGGAGTTTTAGGGCTTTTCTAAGCCATTTTTGTCACCAACCATGATTGCAAGCATGGTTAGGGGTTGATGTTTCAGATCTAGGCCCTTAGAGGGGTTACAAGGCAGAAAGGAGTGGCTCTTGCACTCAAAGAAGGCCCCATGCATTGTAAGAGGTTGTTTTAGGACCTTTTGAGCTCAAAGTCCCATGCAAGCACGTAAAGGTTGTAACTTTACGTGCTAGATCGATTGTAGAAGCATAGATCTATCTTTTGATCAAGGGTTGTACATCAGAAATCGAAGATTTAGTGAGAGGATGTGACTGACTCGACGAGTCCACTCTTGGACTTGGCGAGTCCAAGGTTTCTGTCCCATATCAGTTGAGAGTCATAAGGACCCAGCTTGAGTGTGGAAAGGTTTTAGGGGGGGGGGGTCCCGGGGAGTGACCTAACATTCTGGACCAAGCCGTTGTTCTGGAAGTTCATGGGACTCGGCGAGTGCATGAGCAGACTCGGCGAGTCCAAGGCAATCTTCTTAAGGATGAAGATGAACTCGACAAGTTATTCATACAACTCAACGAGTCAAGGACAGGACTTGTGTATCAGTTGAAGATGAACTCGATGAGTTGTTCATACAACTCGGCGAGTCGGATGAGGATTCAGTCGATGTTCATTAAGAAGGAAAACTCGTCGAGTCATCGCCTAACTCGACGAGTAGAGACGGGTATAAGGACAAATGGAAGGATAGGGACTTGGCGAGTTGACGAGCCAACTCGGCGAGTCAGGTCAACTAGAAGTTGACTTTGACTTTGATTTGGTCAGGGGTAAAATGGTCATTTTACCCTAAGAACAGTTAGCAGTGTATGACTAAGTGTTTTGTAGGAATTATAGCCGGAGGATTTTTGGAGAAGCAGCGGTAGCAGTCAGAGGATTCCCGCACAGATCTATAGCTACTACGAGGTGAGTTACCTTCCAATAGTGGTTGGTCTACGGCCACAATGCCGGCCCACCAGTAGGAGTTGTATGTTATATGATTGTCTTTGTGATATCATCTAGGTTTGCTACTACCTGATATGTTATATGCTGGCATGATATGTTATATGTGATAGTAGTAGAGTTCGGTTGTTAGGACCGAAGGGTAGGTCAGACACCCCAGATATGTCTGACAGTATGTGATGATATGTTTATATGCTGACATGATATGTTATATGTGATAGTGGTAGTAGGAGGGGAATAGTCCCCTATTTCGGTTGTTAGGACCGAAGGGTAGTTCAGACACCCCAAATATGTCTGATAGTATGTTTATGTTATGATATATGTGATAGCTACAGTAGGGGTGGATTAGTACCTGAGGGTCGGTTGTTAGGACCGACGGGTAGGTCAGCACCCCAGAATGGCTTGACATGGGTAGGTCGGCACCCCAGAATGGTCGTGCGGGTAGGTCGGCACCTTAGAATGGTCGTACCGGGTAGGTCGGGCACCCCAAAATTGCCCGACAGTATGTATGCTATGTGATTGTATGGTATGTGGTACGATGGGGGAACTCACTAAGCTTCGTGCTTACAGTTTACAGTTTTGGTTTCAGGTACCTCTTCAGCGAAAAGGAAGGAGCTGACGTGGTAGCGGCACATCATACACACACTCTTTGTTTTCCGCACTAAGAGTTATTCTGGGATTTGTACTCTGACATTATTATGTTTTTACGATTCGGTTTTCAGATAGGAGACATGTTTTTATTAAATGATATGATCGGATGATATTTTGTTACAAATGTTTTGCAAATCACTTAATCAAAAATGAAATTTTTGGATGTGAAAATTAGGTCGTTACATCATGCATTCTTTAAGTCCCTTATTAAGCCCTTTTTGAGCATTTGAGCCTCTTCTACTCATGTGTGAGCGTAAAGTTGGAAACTTTATGTGGTCTTCCAGCTCTAGAGTATCAGATCTGCAGTTTGAGGCTTTGTCTTTGAGTATTAAGCGGTTAATTGTTAAGCCCTCATTCATTTAAGTCTAGGGTTTGGACTTGGACCCATTTCGGTGGTTCCTAGGGGTAAAGTTGGAAACTTTACCCTTCTAGATCTCATAATTATTAGCATTGCACTTCCATTTTTTGTTGTGATTTGGGAATCAGCTAATTAGGATTTCACACATTGTTAAATGAATTGTTGCGGATTTTTGCTAATGTTGTCTAGAATAAGCTGACGAGTAATGAGCCTTGTTTTTGTTTGTCTAATTTTTGATTTTTATTGAATGAATTGTTCCCCCATTTTGACTTTTATAGATACAATCATGAGAATAATGAAAACCATTGATGCTTTTTTCAAAAGAAATGTTGATGATGAAGAAACTCATAATGAAAATCAACAGAGTAAACGTCACAAAGCTTTAACAAATGATCCATAACATCAAGAACATGAAAAACAACAATAGAATGATACTTCTGAAGCTACACAATCAAATCCTAATGAAGTGGATCATAAGCATCTAGAAAAAGATCCCGCTAAACGAAAATAAATGTGGGATTATCCAATTAATTTAAAGGAACAAGTAAGACGAGCTTATATGAATTTAGGACCTCTCTAAATGTGTCTTAAAGAGTATCATGGTAAAGGTTCAACATTTTCCGTAAGTGGCTAAACTTGCTCATATGTAGAATCTTGGTGGTTGCTTTAAGGGAAATTATTCACGTACACCAATTTTTTAAAAACTTAATTTTTACAATTCATGTGGTTTGTGCTTCAAGTAAGTGTCATGATGAGTTATAAAAGGCAAAGGCAGATGAGATTAAACAATTATTGGAACTTGGTGAAATCGAATTTGGATCAAGTTGGGACATTAAGAAGAGTTGGTTAGACACATTGGGATTCTCATTTTCGTTCCGTTTGCAGTTTGCTTAACATGTTTGATTGTACTCGTGTTGTTCTCCATGAAATAATTGATGACATATCTGCTACTTATTCTCAACGTGGATATGTGGATGCAATTTCCTGTTATATGAAATCATTTGAGTTTGTGTTTATTCTTTCACTTGATAAAAGAAGTAATGGGAAAAACCGATATACTTTCTCAAGCTCTACAAAAGAAACCCCAATATATTCTTAATGCC
The DNA here is from genome assembly GCF_002870075.4 of Lactuca sativa. NCBI lineage: Eukaryota > Viridiplantae > Streptophyta > Magnoliopsida > Asterales > Asteraceae > Lactuca > Lactuca sativa. Next base: position 101,782,981 of record NC_056629.2, on the reverse strand, counting down.
ATGGAGTTAGTTTCAGCAACAAAGGAGGGTCTAAATGATTTCAGAAACAAGGGATGAGATTCTTTATTTGAACACGTAATTTTTTTTTGTGAGAAGCATCAAATATATTTGTTGGATATGAATGCTCCATATACTTCTATTCGATACTGGCCTCGAAAGAAAGATAATGATGTTACTTTTGAACATTTTTATCGAGTAGATTTGTTTACATCCACATTGGAGAAACATTTACATGAGTTGAATAATAGATTCAATGATCAGACGATGGAGTTGGTAAGTCTTAGTTCTACTTTAGCCTCAAAAGAACACCATAAAGTGATAAACGTTGATCAAATTTGTCTTCTTGTTGAGAAATATTATCCTGAAGATTTTACGGAGCAAGAGAGAATTCAATTACGATGTCAATTGCAGGTTTTAATATTGATATGATAAAGAATTTCGGGCTAAGTGGTGTATCAACTATTGCTGACTTATGCAAGGTTCTTGTGGAAACTCAGACATGTGATACATATTATTTGCTTAATAGAGTGGTTTGGTTAAACTTGACACTTCCAGTTTCTACCGCAACAGCAAAGAGGGGAGTTTTAGCAATGAAAATATTTAAGAACCGTCTTCGCAATAAGATGTCAGATAACTTTCTCACAATCAACTTGGTGATTTACACAGAAAAAGAAATTGTTAAAAACATTGATTCGAAGTCAGTAATTGATGATTTTAAAGACCTTAAAAGTCATCATACTGATTTGCAATTCTTTTTTCTAGGCATTTTTGGTGTTTATTTATTGAAAAAAAAATATTTTTTGTTTGTGTGTAAGAACGGTAATTTTAATTTATAATACTTTTGGCTCCCCCAAATTAATTGTTTAAGCTCTGCCCCCTAGTGGTGGTGGTGGTTAGAGTTAATGTTGAACATTGGAAGGAGGGGTTATGTTTAGTGCAGAAGGGCATCACCACTGATGTTGTAACAGGAAAAGACAAAGATTAGGTAGAGATAATCTGAAGTTTTTAACTATAAAAAGATTATTTGAAAACTGCTTACTAAACTAACATACCTTTCAAAATATTTACCAAAATAGTATTACTTTAAATTGAAAACTATTATTATTATTATTATTATTATTATTATTATTATTATTATTATTATTATTATAAAAAACACATTTCTGTTGATTACGCCAGAATGAGGACGCCGAATAAAAAAAGCAAACAGTCAAACTAGGGCTCTACTCCCGTCACTTCATTGTCACTCCTTCGCCTGCAGCCTCCTCCACCCATCGTCGGCCACATGCGGGTTCCTCCACCTGTCACCAGCCACCTGCCGACTCCCCAACTTGTCGTCAGCAATCGATTCATACCCAACACAGTTTCAATGTATGTAAAGCTTTTCTCGACTCTTCCTGCTCGTTTCTTTTTTCAGTTTTCTACAATTGGATTATGTTGTTACCACAACTAGTTAGGATGAATTGTTGATCAACTTTTGCATTTGTTTAATTGTTTTGTAGACGAATTTTATCATAATTTTTTTAATTATATTTTTGTAGATTGAATTGATTGCAAACGTGAAGCGTATTGACAACAATCACTATTTAATGAATTACTTCTAAATTTAGAACTATTATGGACTAAAAAAGATCGTCCTCGTTCAACAAGCCTAAAAAATGGTATGGATATTAAAGAAGGAATAAATGTCAATCTTTGTGGAATTTATTGGCAATTGAGCAATAATAAAAAATGATGTCTGTTTAAGCCAAGGTAATTAAAAAGACAATATATTTTATGGTATTGTTGTGGCTATTCTTTTATTTCTTTTTTACAGGTTTATTACTAGTTCAAATTCGAACGTATTGTGGTGTTTTTCTTTTTTTAACAAACAATGTTGAGTTTTTTTACATTAAAAATATTGTATGTGTAATATTGGAGTTTTTACACCTTAAAATATATTGTATGTTTATATTTTATGTTTAATTTATGATGACTAATATTTAATGGTAAAATGTTTGTATAAGAAAAATGGATATGTAAAAAAAAACAGAAATAAAATAAGTAAAAGAACTGTTATTTAAAAAACAATAAAAAATGATTAAAAACTGTTATTAAAAAAACAGTAAACATGTGAAATAAAAAAGGAAGAAAAATCGGATATTTAAAAAAAAAAACATTAAGAAAAACTGAAAAGTAAAGAAAAATGAAAAGAAATACTCTCTCCATCTCATACTTATTGTTTGTTTTTGATTTTTAAAATCTTTATTTTTCAATTTTGACTTTAAATATTTTTGTTTTTGTTATATAATATTTGAAATAAAATATATGAATGGATCGTGTTTTAAATGTCTTTTCATTATTATAAGTTTTATTATGTAATATATAACACTAATAAAAATATTTAAGATTAAATTTGAAGAATAAACAACAAATATTAGATATTAGATAGAGATAGTACTAATTTGGTAAATATTTTTAAAAATACACACTAGAATGGTAAATGCTTTTTTCAATCATCCAATTTTGATAAAAAAAAACTCGGATAATCTAAGATATCATTAGCTTTGATAGTATGAGAAGGATAACTTTCGCATAAAGTTCGAGAGCTTCTCATTAGTTAGGGCATATATTCATGTGACTATATTAAGAATATACAAGTCACAAGATGGGTGTAACTATATAACATTATAGGTCTAACTAGGTTGGTCTTACTACATGATGGGTCTAAACTAGTTCGTTTGTAGGTTATTCCGCAAATTTGTAAACATGTATGTGTGTGTTTAAAACAAAATCTTTTAATATATAATAAATGTTATATTAATATTTAACAAATTTGTTGGGTCAATATTGTTTTTTTACCAAATAACACACTATCTTGCCGATTGGTTGGAGCAAGTCACACCACAACGGCAATGACATCCCACAAGTTTGTCTGCCGGTTGCATTTGGCCTAAAGAAACAAAACAACAGTTGATTGATTTGTGAACAAGGACCACATATCCAACAAACATGAAGGAAATGAAGCATATCTAGAGAATCGAGCCTGATTTGATGGTTTTTCTTTTGTTTTGAGGTTAACAAATAACAACCATAAGTGATTTGTTTTTGTTTTAATTTTTAAGATTAATCATGATCAATGTTTTTTCTTACATTCATTGATCTTGTGGTGTTCATATAAGATTTTTAGGGTGTTGATAATAAGACATCTCTTAAACACCTTATTGACAATTTTTTAAAAAGTCAACCAATAATTAACTGTTTATAATCAGTTTTTTTAGAAAACAATGCAATTTCATCCAATAAAAATATTTAAAAAATTAATTAGAGTGTCCATATTGCAATATAAGGTGTCTTTTTAGCCAACCCCGATATTTATTGACGATTTTTGTGTTGTACAAGTGACACATTGCAACTTTAAAGTGTTAAATAAGTTTTGAGCATTTATGAAATCATCCTAACTTTATAGTTCATAGGGGTATTATGATCAATTTTTAAAATATCCCCACAATCCAATAAAATCTTTACATGGATAAACAAAGATTTAAGAATTTTAAGGGGCACTTTTAACGTTATTAAAAAAAACTTTAACTTAATAATAATATCCGACTTTAACTTAGCTCAAAAAATTATCAAATATCTAAAAAAATGTTAAACAATGAAAAAAAAACGAAAACAGTTGTATGAACTCATATTAAATATGGATTATAAAAACAATTATATAACCAACCAAAGAATTTTTTTTTCTCACTTTTAATTATATATTATTGGGTTAATATCATAAAATGACAACCAATAATACATGATTTGTTCTTTAGTTAATAAAGAGTTCTCACTTTTATTTATATACTATTAAGTTAAGATCATAAAATGGCAATCAATAATACATGATTTGTTGTTTAGGTTATGTATCTAGTAGGTTATTAAAATTTATATTACATGGTTTTTTAGATTAAGTTGTATTTAGTAGGTTATTAAAATTTATATTAAGTTGTATTTAGTAGGTTATTAAAAAAAATTTAGATTCTTATTACAAAGTGGAGTAAATTTCAATTGAATAAAATTGACAATCAAAGTTCCCTATAATAACGAGTTCTAACAACCAATATTACATGGTTTTGTTCTTTTAGGTTATTTATCGTTTTTTAGGTCCTCACTACACCAGTGGGATAAAAGACTAGTAAAATACAATTAATTTGACATTAGCAATATATTATGAAAAAAAGTAGTTCATATTTTGTAATTGTTAATTATAGAGTGTTACTTTATCATAAGTCAGATCTAACTTTGTTTTGTTGTTTAAAGCTTCACTTGAGCAATGAATAAAAAATGAAGAAATCGAGAAACATGTGAAAGCACCAAATGATTACCTTCCTCACACTCTTGCCCTTTGGTAGCTAACCAATCGTAAAAGGACAAATTTAAATTCCCATTTCCCCAAACAAATACAAACTTTTTAACTTATAAAATCCAAACTAAAATAAAATATTATACAATATATATAATTAGAGAATAATATATTATATCTAGTCTTTAACCAACATTGTACAACTTTTGCTTACCAAAATTGAACACAAGGACAAAAGAATAAATCAAAATCAAAATTAAAAATCTGCCATATAGGGAGTAACAAAAGCGATATGAGTTTCTGCAAAAGGCTTACCTACCTCCCACCAAAATTACTTTAATGTCCTTTTCATCCTAGACAGGAAAAAGCAGGCTATAGAGAGATACCCCATAAACAAACCAATTCTAATATTCTATGCTTTAATCGCTATCATTATTACTACTCATTTCTACTTCCTATCCTAACAACAATTAAAGAATCTTCAGAGTCTGCATACCCTTATTTGGGCAGACTATACTCAAGTTTCTTAGACATGTGTGTCATCATTTCTAAACTTACATCAAAATCAAATTAATTAATTCTACCAACAAAATTTAACATCTTGTATCTTGTAGTTAGTTATCTTATCTACACCCCTTTTCATCTCTCATCATCCCATTTTCCCCATCTACCCCTACATAAACATGAACAAAAAAAAAAAACAATTAGAATTTTCAAGATTTGTGTTTATTAACATATGAATGGTTTTGTACTGCATTTGATATCCTGAGACCGATATCACCGAGACAAAAAATGTGGTACAGGGTCGGACAATGTATGGTTAAAAGACGTAAATACCCTCCTCATCCTTTCATCGAAAATAGCCTTAGAAAACCTGTTCAGTCTCGTCCAGTCTAACAAATGCAATTTGTTAGATGGGATGAAATTGGACCGGACTAAACAAGCTTTTAAGAGAAATTCTCGATGATAAGGATGAGGGGGGCATTTAAGTCTTTTGCACACACGAGAGATCGAGATCGTGACATTGTCCCACCTTGTAACACATTTTTGTTCCATTGACATCAGTCTGTCTCGGTTACAGTCCAATGCACAATATAAACTATTATGTCCAATATTGCGTAACAAAGGGGGGTTTAAATTTAAATATTTATGATGAAAATGATTAAATGAAGATGAAGGGAAGCAAGAGCATATACATACATACCATTTGGTGTGATTGGTTAGAAAAAGCAGAGTTCAGTGTAGCCATTTGCATAAGGCAAAAGCTCCTCCACCTCAATCCTAGAGCCAGAACAACTCATGCTTCTTCTATAACGGCTATGAACTAATTCAACTTCAGCCCAAAATAAGCTGTATACTGGCCTATGATCTGAAAACCTCGATTCACCACGAACATATGATAACTGATGTAGACCTCTTCCATACCACAAGATTCTATCACACCTTCACATTCAAATAATTCTCCATTATATATAAATCATTCATTCATTCATTCATACAAATAATCCTTAATCCCTACCATGCAGGTGTTCTTCTTTTCTCCTTATGGTGCAAGTTATCCCCTGTATATCGATCTGAATTAGTTAAGTATTTGTATGTTGGAGGGAAATATATCTTCCCTTCATTCCATCCTTGAAACACACGCCCTCTTCTTTGTTCAATTCGCAGCTGCAATAAGAAATTAAAAATCAATCAGCTGACAAAAATGTTTGAAAGTAGAACATGATGTTGCATACCTGGTCTTTTTCCAACAATGCCCTCCAATTTTGCATCTCAACAAGTGCTTTTGCTGAGCGGTAAGAGAGGGCGATTCGGTAATTCAGATCCCCAAGCCATATAATCCGACTGAAGTGAATGTAGAAATTAGCTTTATCAGAATCTTATTAAGAGTATAAAAGTTGGAACAATAAGAAAAAAAAATTGGAGGATAATTTGTGTGCTTACTCGTGTTCGAGTATTGTCTCTGGGGATTTATCCTCTGTTATGCCCTGGACACGTGGAAATCTTGTTTTTTTAACAATTTCCATGAAATCAGAATTTCTTCTTAGTTCATCACCCTCTTTTTGTCCAGAAGTCAAATGACTACACACAAAGCAAAAACTTGTTTGATGCAACAACATACTCACGGATACGGATCCCTGCAAATAAATACAAAATACAAAATCAATACCCGTTGTTTCATTTCAATTTTTTTTTATAAAAAAAAAAAATATGTCCATAGAGATTAATACCTTATTTCCAAGATAACCCATCAATCCTCTACCAACACAAGACACTTTGATGTTTCCAACATGTTCTCTTAATTCACTCTTCACCCACACCGCAAGAAAAACACCAACCATTTGTTTACTTGCAACCAAACAATAACTTGAATGGGTGGGCCCCACTCTATACCCATCTTCAACACTATTGGCTCCCCAATTTGACATTGGTGAGAAAGAATTCCCATTACCATTAGGATTAGGTATATCTTCCATGGGGCCATAATCATCATAATCACTTGGTCTTTGGCTCCACGAGTAATTACTCGGCCGCTGACTAGACGAGTAGTCACTCGGTCTGTAACTACTGTTACAGACCGAGTAGTCACTTGGTCTGTGACTGTGACTGGCCGAGTAATCACTCGGCCTGTGACCGGATGACGAATAGTCACTCGGTCTGTGACTCGAGCAGTCAGATGGTCTCGGACCAAAGATTGCTCGGTCACAAACACTGTATCGCCGCTCAAGATGAGTCGGCGGTGTTGACTGGTAATTTTCATTTTGAGGTGCTTGAAAAGAACGACGATGATAAAATGAGGAGTTTTTGTGTCTTGTTGATCCTTCAAAATCAGCATCATATTCAGCCACCGGATCGGGAACAGGTGAAGGTGTGTAGCACCCGTTTCCGCCACCTGGACGGTTGTTTAGGGTTCTGTGTATTAGAGATAACCATCTTTTTGCAGGGCCGTTGTCTTCAGCTCCTAAAATATTGGCTGCATTTAGAGGAACTATTTCTTGAAATCTGAAGGTATAAATCAAGAATTGAAGTTAGTTATCTAGAATTCAAATCTCATAAGTCAAAATAGAAACTTGAATCATACCCAAGAACGTAAATGTCAGAAGGAGGAGCAGCATGTAACCAATCATCAAGATTCATTTTGTTGGAAGGGGATTTTCCTCCTACGTTCCATGTAGCTGAAAAAATGCTGTTTCAAGAATTCAAAGGTCGAAAATAAGTAAATGATTATTAGAAATCATAAGTGGAAAGTCAAAAAGGGGGAATAAATATGAGTTAAGGATACCTATAGTTCTGTATGTTTATGATCTGAGGGTGGTCAAGATCAACTGTTGACCACCTACGAGCTTCTGTACTCCTGCTGGATTTTTCTGTTCATTGAAGTGATATATACCATATGTTAATCATTTCACCAATCAATGAATGATGGATTGTTTAACTTCATGACTTTGATTGTATCGAGAAAAAAGTATGTTGAGAATTTTTTTTACCTGTTTTGGTTTTCTTGATTGCAGGGGGTTCCCTCTCACAGAAGCTACCTGTGATCATATAGTATGAAGCTTTTCAGTTACCAAATTAGTGAAATTGAAACAGTTACCTGCTTCTCTTTTCTTAAACATGAAATGATTACCGAAATTTTGGAAGAAGAATTGAAACAAACAGTTGGTGTGCAAATAAGAAACAACAAAATTAGTGACTTTGTTTGAAAATATTTCGCCTATTAGATACGTACCTCCACAAACAACATTATCGGTTTGAGATTCATCGGTTTTGCTCTTGATATTGAACCATTTTCGGACCAGTTTCTTCGACCAAGAGAACTTCAAAGACGAGAAAAACAACGATCAGCCACAAAAACCCATACAGTAAAACAAGAATTAAACTCGAAAAAGTTCATCTTATGAATGAATTAGAATCAACAATCAAGTAAAATTAAAACCTTGTTGCTTTTGGAATTCGCATCCCTCATTTCTTCTCCCTACCAATTCATGCAGACTGAAATCTACTCGAAACCAATTCACCCTCCTCGGTTCAGAAACACGTATTGTCGGCAAACCCCTGAGTTAATTAACACAATGTTGATCCTTATAACTGCTGCGGCGTGTGTAGATATGAAATCTTTATATGTAATAAAGACAGGGAACCCAGAGAAATTAAGGGCACGAGGATCAAAGAGGGACAATCTTCTTTAATGCGTGGAAGTGAGATTAGTTAGATTCCGAGGCAAACATTAAAGTGAGAGAGTTTCTTTCTCCAGACATGCCCTCGTTCTTCGCAGCAACAAAAGAAGGAATCGAGGATTTTGAATGGAATAAAGTGCAGGGAAGGACAGAGGAATGGCAATGTTTCTCAGGGCCGGCCCAAGGTGGTGGGGGCAAAGTGGGTCAACTGACCGGAAACAGCTGCCCTGTGAATCAATGGGATCACCAACAAAATACGGTGGCCATTTGGTTTTCCAACCAAAGTTAAAAGCAAATTACAGATAATGGAGAAAGGATGAAAACAGAATATATGTAATTTAATGCAACCTCCCCTATATTTATGACAAATTTATATATAAAAATCTAGTTTTTTTTAATAAAAGATATTTTTTTAAAACTGAATTTTGCTTATATATATATATATATATATATATATATATATATATATATATATATATATATATATATATATATATATATATATATAGAGAGAGAGAGAGAGAGAGAGAGAGATTTAAATGTTTCTCAAATCTATTGTGCTAGAATGCATCAATAGGAATTTAGTATTAATTATATGTATATTAAATGCTATCCATACTTATAAATCATTTTTATGGAAACTAATTAAATTCATCATTAATGTTAACAATAATATTCTTTGAGAATGAATTCATATCTAAAAGAATGAGAGTGTATTTCAGCAGAATTAGAGTGTATTCTAGTAGAATACACTATCGTTTTTCATATTCCATACAAATTTATTGTATTTTAAGTGAGTGAGTCCTGAAACAAAATACGAACTCATATATAAAAACCTAGATGCGAATTCATTCTGAAAGAATGGTATTGCTGACATTAATGACGGATTTAATTAGTTTCCATAAAAGAGAATTATAATTATGGATATCATTTAATATACATATAATTATGGAAATCATTTAATATCTATATTTATTTAGTTAAATAATTATCTAATTTACTCAAATTCTATTGGTGCATTCTAGCACACAATAAATGTAATAAACAAAATAACATAGCCTTATACATATATATATATATATATATATATATATATATATATATATACATATATATATATATATATATATATATGCCGTTGAAATTAAAATAAAATAGAGATCTTACGATTCAATCTCGGCTACATATTTTACATCTGTCGCTCTAACCCTCTGGCATACCGGCGCGACATGTCTAGTATAATCATAAATGATTATACAGTGGCGCCTGTTCCTTTCTCCTCCGCCATCATAACCGCCACCACCACCATCACTATCACACCTTTAACACCAACCGACCCCACCACTATCACTCCCGTTACTTATACTACTGTCACATCTGTCGCCACCACCTCTTCACTAACTGTCATAATCATTTATGATTACTCAATCTGTAAACAGACATATATGTATAATCATTTATGATTAGGCATATACGGATAAACATGTATAACCCTATATGATTATACCTCTCTGACAAATAATCATTTATGATTAGGCATACCCCGTTGTTGCCGGTACGCTGGAGCATTAGAACGACAAATAATCTCTATTTTTTTTAATCTCAAGTGAACCGTCCCGTATATATATATATATATATATATATATATATATATATATATATATATATATATATATATATATATATATATATATATATATATATAGTTAGGATCATATTAGACCATCATATTTTGTGAGACATAAGAGTGCAATCCTAGCCATTCATTTTGGAGATAAAAAATTAAAATACAAAATAAATGAAAATTTTCATTTTTTTAAAAAATATTATTTCCGTCATTTTTTATTCTAAATAAATAAATATATAAATTACTGTTTTTTTTTCAAAAAATATATGAAATATTTTAACTGAATATGATACTTTAAATATTCAAATTGAATTTTTAGAATGTTATAATATTATGCGAGAGTATTAAACTATAAATATTAAAAAAAGTTCTAATAGAATATTAGAATATTCTAACAAATCTAAAAATTCAAGTAGAATATTAGAATATTTTAACATATACACCAATTTTAGTAGAATATTAGAATATTCTAACATTCTAAAAATTCGATTTGATTATTTACAGTGTAATATTCTATTTGAATATTTCACTCATATTAAAAAACAACGATGCTTTTTTAATTTTATTTATTTATTTATTTATTTATTTTGGATAAATTAAATAATGAATATAATATTTAAAAAAAGAATTTTTGGAATTTTCTATTATTTTGCATTTAATTTTTAATTTTTTAATTTTTTTGATATCCAATATGAGTGGCTAGGATCGCGTCCTCATGTCTCACAAAATAAGCATGGTCTCAGATGAATATATATATATATATATATATATATATATATATATATATATATATATATATGTGTGTGTGTGTGTGTGTGTGTGTGTGTATTTATATATTGATATGGACATATTTAGTTATAAAATTCATGCATTATCTTAATACTTTATGTTGATTTTATCTCATTTAATGAATTAAAGGTGCTTAATTAACTTAAATATTTCATTTTAGCAATAATGACATGTTCGGATGGAAAAGGAAGTAGAACTAGTGATTGGAGGCTTGGATCTTGGATTTTGAAGATAGAAAGATGTTGCTGGACAACTTGACCCCTCATCAGTGTTTTGGTTATATCTCATGAACTGTAACTCTGATTGACGAGATTCAAAATGTTCTGAAAACTAGACACAATTTCGGAAAACTTTCGTGTTTTGAGAAAATGCTGATTCCAAACAGACTCGATGAGTCACGTTGAACTTTTGTGATTCTGGAGTCGTTGACTTGCCGTACATGGGTTTTAAGTGACGGACTCGCCGAGTAGGTCACTGGACTCGACGAGTCACCTATGTTTTATGAAAATCTATATAAAGGGCATTCCTTCCCGATACCCTAGCAGATAGATGAACCCTTGGAGGCCAATTGTCGACTAAAGGTGCTGCTGGAGCGTGGGAAGCGACGGAATCAACCCTACATTCAATTTTAAGGAGAATCAAGGCAAAATCAAGTTTACTCTTTACCTAATCTCTTGTTTGAACTATGTTTTTACCAATTGATTTCGTTTTTGAGCTTGTTTCTGTTGTAATCATGAGCTAAAACTCATACCTTCTGTTTAGGATAGATGATTTTGTGATTATGGTTTGATTTTATGGCTAGGATTAATTTTAATTGGTGATATTGTTTTGTTAAGCTTGTTAAAGAACCTCATATGTTAATAACAACTATTCTCTGTTAATAAATCAATAATTAAGTTGTATGAACATCTCTTAGTTATAAATTTCATATGATTTATGTGACCACATAGTTATATGTCTAGGAATAACGGATGTGAAACTAGAATTAACTAGAAGATAGGTAAATTAATGTGTGAGCTTGTGTGATACACCATCAACAAGAGGTTAATTGATTCACCAATTTGATTAGCTAATTACAAGTCTTACTTAACCCGAATCAATAAACTAGGAAACTCATTGGTTTGATCAACTGATCACCGCTTGAATTAATTTGTTTTCTAAGGATTAGTAATAGCGAACGTGAACCTAATCACACTAATCGGTATGTCACACCCCAAAACCGAGAACGACAAAATACGTTCTGGGGTGGAGGACGTCATGTACAGTATAATAACAATGCATAATAGTAAAAGCAAGCAACAACATCCATTGCATTAATATAATAAATATAGTACAAGCGTGTTCTGTACAGTTTGTTAGACACCAAAAGTATAATCAAAATAAAGAGGAGTCTTGTATGTGCTCCATCTTCTCAAAAACTGCATCTGTACCTGTCTACTGATGACCTGAGAATACAAGTTATTTTGAAAATGAGTATCAACATAAAGCTGGTGAGTTCATAAGTATTTAGTGTCATTGCTTGTGTAATATAAAAGCTGTTATCAAAGTTTGAAATAGTGTGATCCCTAGAAAATCCTATATTTTCTAGTAAAAGTAGTCTTCTACCAAGACTCGGTTATTTGTAAGTTTGATCCTTTGAGTGTGTAAAAGTTTTCCTAATGAGAATACCAGTTATAAAAATATAGTTTTAGACTTCATTCATGTAAAGTAAATGAGAAAATAATGTTTTACCCCAGCAGTGTCACTGCCGACTATATGAAATAAAAATGCAGATTCCAGGTAGTATTAAATGTACAATACACCTCCGGGAGTCTGTTTTGCCTTTAACTCTTAATGTGTTAATTAAAGGTCCGAATGTGAACTCGTATATAACCATGATGATTGACGATCGAATAACTGATGACCCTCCAGGTCACACGTAGTGTGGTGACATTTTGTCACCCTTGGGCCTAGTCGGCTCGGACTGTGGCTAGCAGTCGGGATGTGGGAGTGTCTGTCCCGTATAGATCTATACACATAATGCCCGCTCTCCCTCCAGGAGACTCTGGTTACACGGTGATGGCACAATGAAGTGTCGTATCGAGGAATAGTGTGTCACATTCTGTTTTAGTATATTCTCTTGTATTATAGTATAATGTACTTTTTGGTATAGTATATTGAGTGTTCTCTTGTATAGTATATGGTATTCTCTTTGTATAGTATTTAAAATGTATAGACTCATAACAGTACTAACTATAGTAAGTGTCATGGTAATAGTATTAATGAGCGGTAAACCTTAACTATACCTATTATAGTTAAATAGAAGTGTTAGATGCATGCCTTTGATACACAAAGGTATTGAACTAAAGTGAAGACTTTTATATCTAACACAAATATATATGATATATAACTAAGAATTCAACGACAGTCGGACAAATAACAAGATACCCTAAGTCCACAATCAAACAAGAACAGGAAGTAAGGTGAGCTATCAGTCCTAAGTCCTTCAATTCTTACTTATATAAATATATGGATGTAGACATAGTTTGGGAACAAAAGAGTTTAAAAAGAGTTTGGAAATAGTTTTATAACAATTTAACACGAAAAATGAGTTTGATAAACATTTAAAGCAGTTTTGTTGGCAAAGCATTTAAAAGTATAGAAAATCCTTTGTGGTTGCAAGTTATAAATCACATGTGATTGAATCTATAACTTGTATCCCCCCATAAAAGCATTTAAAAACATTTGAAAGGTCAATTAAGGGGTATGAACTCACCTGCAGTGAGTGGAGTGGATGGAAGTGCCGGGTAGGATGCTAGGTGTCAAGTGAGGACTTGGACACACACACGGATCCTATGTAGCATGTATTCATACATAAATGTATCTAAATAGTTATGTAATCACTATTTTAGTAAGTAAATACACTTTAATGCATGAAAACACTTTGGCTCAAGTGCTAGGAGTGTTAGGGGTTGCATCTATGGAGAGTAGGGCCTCACTTTGGAGTTTACTCTTCAAATGGTAGCCCTTAGTGGTGTTTACGGTTTTTGAACCTTTCCCCCATGAGTTTATGGCTGTAAACTCATGGGAATGGTGTGTTTGAGTGCTTCAAGGTCTTTTGCTTCACAAAGAAGGGTCCTAGGGTTGAATCAAAGGCTTAGGAAGTGGTTAGGGCTCGGAATGGCACACTTTTTGGAGTTTACGGTCCTTGGACCATGTTTGGGAGTTTACTACCGTAAACCCATGAGTTTACGGCTGTAAACTCATGGTTACTCCCTCCATTTCATGTTTTGTGGTTCTTAGATCATGCATGCAAGTTCCTAGCATCTTGTCCAAGCCTTAGAAGGTGTTTAGGGCATCAAAACACCCTTTGAGGGGGTTTATGGTTTTGGGAGATTCCTAAACCGTAAACCCATGTTCTTGGGGGGGTTTTTGGTGTTCATTCCATGGATTTGCATGCACACTAAGTAGATAACTAGTTAGGAAGAGTATACTTACCTATAGGAAGCTTGTAAGAGTGTTTTAGGACCCAAAAACACTAGTGTGTTCTTGGTGTTTTGAAGATGCTTGAAGATCTATGTAAAAATAAAAAACCCATGGATGAAATGTTGTATAAACACTAGATTTAGTGTTGTATGAACGAATTTAGGGAAGAAAACTTACATTTTTGGTGGATTTGGAAGGATGGACTTATGATACTTGAGAGAAAAGTTTGGTGTTCTTGAGTGGGAAGTGTAAAAATGAAGACAGGGAGGGTAAACTCATGCTATATGCATGAGTTATGGGAGGAGGGTGTTTACGGCCCAAACATTCCTTGTTTGGCCGTGAACACCTAGCTAAGGTGATGGATTGTTTTGTTCGTTACACCTTACTAGTTACGACACTTCCTTTTATTTAAACGTTTGAAGAAAAATAAAATAAAACACCAAACGGACTTAAACCTGGCCAAAAATGTATTGAAATATTTTCGACTAATATTTGGAGTGTTTGAATGTGGAAATTATACACATGAAAAGTTCGGCTTGTCACATCATCCCCCTTTTAGAGGAAATTTCTTCCCGAAATTAGAGTTCAAACAACTAAGTTATTACACAATAACTAAGCAAAAAGATGAGGATATTTAAGTTTCATTTGATCCTCACGCTCCCAAGTGAACTCCGGTCCTCGCTTGGCATTCCAGCGAACCTTCATAATTGGGATGCGACTTTGTTTTGTTCGTTTGAATTCTCGATCCATAATCTCCATAGGTTCTTCCATCTCGTTGATCTCGATCTCGTCGAGTGGGATTACAAGGGTCTCGTCGGATATGCACTTTTTCAGGTTCGAGACGTGGAAGGTAGGATGTATGTTACTGAGCTCGCGGGGTAGATTGAGTTTGTAAGCTACGGGGCCGATCCCAGCGAGAATCTTGAAAGGCCCTACGTATCTTGGATTCAACTTTCCATGCTTTCCAAACCGTATTATGCCTTTCTAGGGTGAGACTTTCAAAAGGACTCGGTCCCCCACATGGAACTCTAAGGGTTTTCTTTGCTTGTTTGCGTAGCTTTTCTGTCGGTCTCTAGCGGCTTTCAATCGTTGACGAATCTGAACGATCTTCTCGGTCGTTTCTCGCATGATCTCTGGACCCGTGAGAGTGCTATCAGGAACTCGTCCTTTAGCTCACTGAGTGTCACCCACTTCAGCCTAGCATAGAGGGGACCTGTACTTTCGGCCATAGAGGGCTTTGAATGGAGCAGCCTTGATGCTCGTGTGATAACTGTTGTTGTAGGAAAACTCGACAAGGGGTAAGTGGGTATCCCATGCCTTACCAAATTCGATCACACAGGCTCGCAACACATCTTCTAGAGTTTGGATAGTTCTCTCACTTTGTCCGTCGGTCTGCGGATGGTAGGCTGTACTCATGTCCAGCCTCGTTCCTAAGGAGCTTTGCAGTGACTGCCAGAATCTCAAAGTGAATCTGCTATCCCTATCGGAGATAATAGATATGGGAGCACCATGCAGTCGTACGATCTCTCTAATGTATGTTCTTGTGAGTTTCTCCATTTTGTCTGTTTCCTTGATGGGTAGGAAGTGCGCGGACTTGGTCAATCTGTCGACGATGACCCATATGGTATCACGCCCACCCGTTGTCTTGGGTAGCTTGGTTATGAAGTCCATAGTGATCCGCTCCCACTTCCATTCAGGTATCTCCAGTTGCTGTAGTAGACTTGATGGTTTCTGGTATTCGACCTTGACCTTGGCGCAAGTAAGGCATTTACTCACGAAGGTAGCAATCTCTGCTTTCATGTTAGGCCACCAATATGACTTTTTTAGATCCAGATACATCTTATCTGAACCTGGGTGAACGGAGTATTGGGTGTTGTGGGCTTCCTTCATGACCAAGTCTCTGAATCCACCGTGTCGCAGTGTCCAGATTCGGTCCATGAGATATAAGGCTCCGTCTCCCTTGACTTCCAAATTCTTATCCATTCCTCGCAGGGATTCTCCCGCCACATTTTCCAGTTTCAAGGCTTTGAGCTGAGCCTCCTTAATCTGTGCGGATAGATGCGAATGGATAGTCATTGTTAATGACTTGACTCTTCGACCAAAATATTTTTTCTGACTTAGGGCGTTTGCTACTACATTGGATTTACCCGGATGATAACGAATTTCGCATTCGTAGTCATTGAGTAGCTCGACCCACCGTCGTTGCCTCATATTGAGCTCCTTCTGGTTGAATATGTGTTGTAGGCTTTTGTGGTTGGTGTATATTGTGCTCTTCGTACCATACAGGTAGTGTCTCCAGATCTTTAGGGCGAACACAAACGCTCCTAGTTCGAGGTCGTGTGTGGTGTAGTTAACTTCGTGTGTCTTCAGCCGTCTTGAGGCATAGGCGATGACCTTACCTCGTTGCATTAGAACACAACCGAGCCCCTGATTGGATGCATCGCAGTATACCACGAAATCTTCTGTCCCTTCGGGGAGGGATAGTATCGATGCGGTGCATAAGGCTCGTTTTAGGGTTCGGAATGCCTTTTCTTGTTTCTCTCCCCAGTCAAAGGCCACGCCTTTTTGGGTCAATGTTGTAAGGGGTTTCGTGATTCGAGAGAAGTTCTGTATGAACCTGCGGTAGTAGCCAGCGAGGCTTAGAAATTGGCGAATTTTTGTAGGCGTCTTTGGTGCTGACCAATTCTCAATAGCTTTAATCTTGGATGGGTCCACGTGGATTCCTTCTTTGCTAACCACGTGTCCTAAGAATTCGACTCTTCGGATCCAAAATTCACACTTAGAGAACTTCGCGTATAGCTTCTCCGGTCGTAGGGTTTCCAGGACTTGTCGTAGATGATCGCTATGCTCTTCCTTACTTCTAGAGTAGATAAGTATGTCATCAATGAAGACGATGACGAAGTGATCTAAGTAAGGACGACACACCCTATTCATTAAGTCCATGAACACCGCGGGCGCGTTGGTCTGTTCGAACGGCATCACTATGAACTCGTAGTGTCCGTAATGAGTTCGGAAGGCTGTTTTCGGGACATCTTCCTCAAGCACTCGTAACTAGTGATACCCGAACCTCAGATCAATCTTGGAAAAGTAACTCGCCCCTTGCAGTTGGTCAAATAGATCGTCTATACGAGGAAGAGGGTAACGATTTTTTACTGTCAGCTTGTTGAGTTCTCTGTAATCGATGCACATACGGAACGATCCGTCTTTCTTCTTTACGAACAAGACCGGTGCTCCCCAGGGTGAGAAGCTTGGTTTTATAAAGCCCTTACTGAGCAGCTCGTTAAGTTGACCGGACAGTTCTTGCATCTCAGCCGGTGCTAGGAGATAGGGTGATTTGGCTACGGGGGTAGCTCCTGGAATTAAGTCGCTCCTGAACTCGACCTGGCGTTGGGGAGGTAAACCTGGTAGCTCTTCTGGAAAGACGTCGGGGAAGTCGCATACTACGAGGAAGTCTTTTAGATCTTTCATTTTTTGGCTTGTGTCGACGATGTGTGCAAGGAATGCACAATATTCCTTACGCAAGTACGTCTGGGCTTGAATACTTGAGATGATACGAAGACTCGTACTGGGCTTGTCTCCGTAGATTAACAGAGTTTCGTTATTCGGTAGATTTAGACGGATGGCTTTATCGAAGCACAAGATATCGGCACGATGGAGACTCAACCAGTCCATGCCCATAATGACATCAAAACTCTTGATCGATACTGGTATGAGGTTGATTGGGAATAAGTGATTATCTAGCGTGAGGGTCCAAAATATGTAGATCTCGTTAGAACTCTCTATCTTTCCGTTAGCCATTTCTACGACGAAGGTTTCTTCTAATGGTTGCAGGGATTGTTTAAGTAAGTTTTTAAAGTTTTGGTTTACAAAGCTTCTTTCTGCTCCACTATCGAATAGGATACAAGCATAAGAGTTATTGAGAAGGAACGTACTCGTGACTACTGTGGGGTCTGCTACTGCTTCATTGTGGCCAATAGCAAGTAGTCTTCCTATTCCTCCCGTATTCCCAGCTTTCAGACAGTTTCTTTTGAAGTGCCCTGTCTCGCCACAGCCATAGCAGGCTTGACTCACTCCCGAGCTGGGGACCTGAGAAATAGGTTTGGGTTGAGACCTGCAAAATCAGGCGGTATTGGCCTTCCAGTCGCAGTTAGTGTAGTGCAATTCACGGCAGGGGCCGTTATGATGGAAAGAGCACTTGGTGCACTTGGGTAGGTTTCCAACATATGTTTTGGCTGGTACAGGGGTAGCAGGAGTAGTGGCAGCATGGACAGCCACAATTTGCTGGTTCTTGGAAGAGGATTGAGTTGACTTGCCCTTCTTTCGGTCCCACCGCTTCCTCTTATTGTCGGATGTCTTGGTCGGTGCAGTGGCCACCGTTGTGGTTGTTGATGGAGTGGAAGGAACTTCATGATCAATCAGCCTCTGGGCCAATTCCTTGGCACTGTCAAAGGTCGTAGGGTGTGAGGCTAGAACGTTACCTCGATACGGGGGCACTAAACCCCAGATGTATCGTTCAATTTTCTTGCTCTCAGTAGGGACCATGTTAGGACACAGAGTTACCAGGTCGCAGAACCTGGCTGTGTAAGCCATTATGTTGGTCCCCTTCATCTTGAGGTTCCGGAGTTCCTCCTCGAGTTTCTGAACTTCGCCCCTAGGGCAGTACTCTCTCATCAACAGGTCTTTTAGTGTGTCCCAGCCCATGGCGTTGGCCGTTACCAAGGAGAGGGATTTGACATGGACATTCCACCATGTTAGGGCCCTTTCAGTGAAGGTGCAAGCAGCGAACTTAATCTTGCTTTCCTCGGGGCACGAGCACATCTCGAAGACGACTTCAGTTCTTTCGATCCATTGGGACAGTGCAATGATCCCTCCGGTCCCATTGAAGAATGTTGGTTTGCAGCTCATGAAATCCTTATAGGTGCACCCCTGTGTACGTGAGTGGATCTCACCATGTCTAGAGTTGGTGCCCATTCTGGCTCCACTTGCATCACCAGAATTTATTTGGGCCATAGCTACGGTTACAACTGCCTGAAACATCACCACATCGAACTGCGGAGGGGGAGGTGGTGGAGGTGGAGTTTGAGTTGCAGGTCTGCCCCTGTTCGGACGAGGACGAGGCGGCATCTTTTACTGAAAAGTTATGAAAAGTGATGATAACAATAAGATTCAACCATAAATATGATGAGAGTGTTTCATGGACTAATTCGTCATAGTCCAACTATCAGATAGAGTCATAACACAGAGTAGGGAAACATAAGGGTACAGACTTTTCCAACAGATTAGATAACTGCCAATATTACTGGTATTACTGATGTAAATTACTTCGGGAAAAATGACCTAACAGTAGGTTTTACATCAAACCATAAGGAAAATGTTGACAACTTAGAAGTTTAGTTAGAGTATTTTCAAGTTTAGGAATGTTTACAGACTAGTGCTCTACCTAGCATAGAAAAGAAAAGGCTATTCCTTAAAAAAAAGAGAAGGATGAGTTGACATCTTCTACTGGCGACGGGTATCCCTTGGGCGAACCCTAAGATCAGCCAGTTGGCATACAACTTCCTGAAGATGTCGTTCATGAGCCTTCTGACGTGCTCAGAGTTCCCTGACTTCAGTTCGGGATGCAGCTAGCTGTTGCTGCAGAGCCTCATTGGTCCTCCTAGTCCTATCCATAGCTTCTTCAAGTTGGCGGATATGGAAAGTGTTAAGGTTAGAGTTGGCATCAATTTCCACAACTCTGCCGATGGCTGCATGACTTTGCTCGACGTTCCTAGCAATCCTCCGGACCATGATGGGTAGGGCTCGATCAACCGAGCCACCCTTGCTTATGTTGTAAAAGCTTCGGTCTCCGTTGAAAGGTAAAGGATGGCCCTGTTCATCGCTCCATCGATTCAAGGTTGTTTCCCACATGGGAGTGGGACCTTGAAATGTTGGACGGGGGTTGGGGTTTGGAGCTACTGGGGGCAAGTTGTTGACTTCTGGTTTGGAGTCGAAGCTATCTGAAAATCCCTCTGCACGGTGATCATCCAAAGGGATCGGGTGATCATCTTCTAGCTCCTCATCGAGCCATCCTCCAATGCCTTGGTTTGGATAGTACGGATCGCCATGGAGGTGAAAACCAGCCGTGCTATCTACGCGATAATGGGGAAGGAAGAGTTAATATACGTACTAATTTAAGATACTTATAAGATGATCATTATTAGTCGACCCAATACTTGCATAATGCATACTAATTACATGTAACCGAGACAGGATAGACCTTCGAATAAGTGACCCTAACTCTAAATCCACAACCAAACAAGGAACAGGAAATAAAGCAAAGATCATAGATTCTAAGTCTATAACGCCTTAATCACATGTAACCGTAAAGTATCCACTTAGCAACTATTTCTCTACTAGTAACAACCTTTTTAGTTCTCACATATGCAGATTATAGAATGCAGAATACTCCTATAGTATTCTTGTTCTAATGTTCTTGTGGTAGTGTTGGTAAGTTTTTAGACTTGTTGCAACACCACAACCACTCTTAGGCACATGCTAGTCACTCCTAGAAAAATGTAGTTGATCAGGCTACATCCGCCCAAATTCGACTATATGTCTCTAAGCCTAATTGTGCTGGTCAACAATCTTAATACTTTTGTTCTGTTCTAGTATGATACGAACCCTTTGTATTAATGGATGTATATATATACTTAGTTAAATATTTTATTATTTAAAAGTATATATTCTTGGTTAGAGTGTTTTAATCCCGATGTGTTTATAGTTCGTATATCTTTTATGGGTTGATATACTTGATTCACTATAAACAATGCTCCGATACCAATCTGTCACACCCCAAAACTGAGAATGGCAGAATACGTTCTGGGGTGGAGGACGTCATGTACAGTATCATAACAATGCATAATAGTAAAAGCAAGCAACAACATCCATTGCATTAATATAATAATTGTAATACAAACGTGTTCTATACAGTTTGTTAGACACCAAAAGTATAATCAAAATAAAGAGAAGTCTTGTATGTGCTCCATCTTCTCAAAAACTGCATCTGTACCTGTCTACTGATGACCTGAGAATACAAGTTATTTTGAAAACGAGTATCAGCATAAAGCTGGTGAGTTCATAAGTATTTAGTGTCATTGCTTGTATAAAAGTGTTTACAATTATGTAATATAAAAGTTCTTATCAAAGTTTGAAATAGTGTGATCCCTAGAAAATCCTATATTTTCCAGTAAAAGTAGTCTTCTACCAAGGCTCGCTTATTTGTAAGTTTGATCCTTTGAGTGTGTAAAAGTTTTCCCAATGAGAATACCAATTATAAAAATATAGTTTTAGACTTCATTCATGTAAAGTAAATGGGAAAATAATGTTTTACCTAAACAGTGTCACTGCCGACTGAATGAAATAAAAATGCAGATTCCAGGTAGTCTTAAATGTACAATACACCTCGAGGAGTCTGTTTCGCCTTTAATTCTTAATGCGTTAATTAAAGGTCCGAATGTGAACTCGTATATAACCATGATGATTGACGATCGAATAACTGATGATCCTCCAGGTCACACGTAGTGTGGTGACATTTTGTCACCCCTGGGCCTAGTCGGCTCAGACCGTAGCTAGCAGTCGGGATGTGGGGGTGTCTGTCCCATATAGATCTATACACATAATGCCCGCTCTCCCTCCAGGAGACTCTGGTTACACGGTGATGGCACAGTGAAGTGTCGTATCGAGGAATAGTGTGTCACATTCTGTTTTAGTATATTCTCTTGTATTATAGTATAATGTACTTTTTGGAATAGTATATTGAGTGTTCTCTTGTATAGTATATGGTATTCTCTTTGTATAGTATTTAACATGTATAGACTCATAACAATACTAACTATAGTAAGTGTCATGGTAATAGTAGTAATGAGCGGTAAACCTTAACTATACCTATTATAGTTAAATAGAAGTGTTAGATGCATGCCTTTGATACACAAAGGTATTGAACTGAAGTGAAGACTTTTATATCCAACACAAATATATATGATATGTAACTAAGAATTCAACGACAGTCGAACAGATAACCAGATACCCTAAGTCCACAATCAAACAAGAACAGGAAGTAAGGTGAGCTATCAGTCCTAAGTCCTTCAAGTCTAACTTATATAAATATATGGATGTAGATATAGTTTGGGAACAAAAGAGTTTAAAAAGAGCTTGGAAATAGTTTTATAACAATTTAACACGAAAAATGAGTTTGATAAACATTTAAAGCAGTTTTGTTGGCAAAGCAGTTAAAAGTATAGAAAATCCTTTGTGGTTGCAAGTTATAAATCACATGTGATTGAATCTATAACTTGTTGGATTCAACTTGTATTCCCCCCATAAAAGCATTTAAAAACATTTTAAGGTCAATTAAGAGGTATGAACTCACCTGCAGTGAGTGGAGTGGATGGAAGTGCCGGGTAGGATGCTAGGTGTCAAGTGAGGACTTGAACACACACATGGATCCTATGTAACATGTATTCATACATAAATGTATCTAACTAGTTATGTAATCACTATTTTAGTAAGTAAAGACACTTTAATGCATGAAAACACTTTGTCTCAAGTGCTAGGAGTGTTAGGGGTTGCATCTAAGGAGAGTAGGGCCTCACTTTGGAGTTTACTCTTCAAATGGTAGCCCTTAGGGGTGTTTACGGTTTTTGAACCATTTCCCCCATGAGTTTACGGCCGTAAACTCATGGGAATGGTGTGTTTGAGTGCTTCAAGGTCTTATGATTCACAAAGAAGGGTCCTAGGGTTGAATCAATGGCTGAGGAAGTGGTTAGGGCTCGGAATGGCACACTTTTTGGAGTTTATGGTCCTTGGACCATGTTTGGGAGTTTACTACCGTAAACCCATGAGTTTACGGCCGTAAACTCATGGTTACTCCCTCCATTTCGTGTTTTGTGGTTCTTAGATCATGCATGCAAGTTCCTAGCCTCTTGTCCAAGCCTTAGAAGGTGTTTAGGGCATCAAAACACCCTTTGAGTGGGGTTTACGGTTTTGGGAGATTCCCAATCCGTAAACCCATGTTCTTGGAGGGGTTTTTGGTGTTCATTCCATGGATTTTCATGCACACTAAGTAGATAACTAGTTAGGAAGAGTATACTTACCTATAGGAAGCTTGTAAGAGTGTTTTAGGACCCAAAACACTAGTGTGTTCTTGGTGTTTTGAAGATGCTTGAAGATCTTTGTAAAAATAAAAAACCCATGGATGAAATGTTGTATAAACACTAGATTTAGTGTTGTATGAACGAATTTAGGGAAGAAAACTTACATTTTTGGTGGATTTGGAAGGATGGACTTATGATTCTTGAGAGAAAAGTTTGGTGTTCTTGAGTGGGAAGTGTAAAAATGAAGACAAGGAGGGTAAACTCATGCTATATGCATGAGTCTTGGGAGGAGGGTGTTTACGGCCCAAACACCCCTTGTTTGGTCGTGAACACCTTGCTAAGGTGAGGGATTGTTTTGTTCGTTACTCCATACTAGTTACGACACTTCCTTTTATTTAATCGTTTGACGAAAAATAAAATAAAACACCAAACAGACTTAAACCCGGCCAAAAATGTATTGAAATATTTTCGACTAATATTTGGAGTGTTTGAACGTGGAAATTATACACATGAAAATTTCGGGTTGTCACACGGTAGCCAATGCTAATTAATCCATTGCACTTTTCATAAAATCAACCATAAGAATAAATGATTCGAACCTAAACAGAAGTTTCCTTAATTATTGAATATAGTTGATTTTTATTTTGCTTAGCTCTTAGTTTCTTAGTTTAAGTTTTAGCTAATTGTTTAAGTTTCTAGTCTTACAAAACTAGAGAAAACCATCTTTCTATTACACTGCCTTTCGTGTGTTTGTCTTTGTGTTTAAGTTAGTAGGATTAAAACTAGTTGGTTTTACACACATCATATATATATATATATATATATATATATATATATATATGTATATATATATATATATATATATATATATATATATATATATATATATATATATATATAGACACACACACACACACACACAAACATATGAAAAAGTTTAATAGAAACTATTATTAATCAAAGAACCAAATAATAAATCTAAACCGTCGGAATTTAAAGCGTTCAATGGCAAAAACAAGAGTTGTAGACTTTTACAATCGACATACATACACCGAATTATAACAAAAGCCACTTCAGTTTTTTTTTTTCGTTTAAATTTTTTTCGACCATGTTTTTCATCGAAAAAAAGTCGAATATACCATTGTTCATGATCTTTCGTCCTATTTCCATAGAGATCTATATTGAAAAATAACTTAAAAATTGAAAAAAAACAACAAAACGAAGTAAGTTTTTTTTATATATTAATATGGATCTCTATGCGAAGAGGATGAATAATCGTGAACAACGGATATTCCATTTTTTTTCCTATAAAATTGTGGCTTTAAAAAAAATTTAAAAGAAAAAAGATATGAGTTTTTTGGTAAAGAGATAAGTTTTATAGTATAATCTAGTGTATGTGTGTCCAATGTACATATGTGCATCCGTTCTCTTGGCCGTTGATCGCTTTAAATTTCAACACTAACGATTGATTCATTGGTTCTTGTTAATAATGGTTCTCAATTGAACCTCACCCTATATATATATATATATATATATATATATATATATATATATATATATATATATATATATATATATATATATATATATATATATATATAAAAGTTATTATGAGAACTAAAAAAAGTACGTGAACTTGCGAACTCATAATCGACTCATCATTTTTCAAAACAAAAAACACAATTAACAGTCATATAGACTGCAGATGTGCACAATCAGCAACTATATAGCTGTTGATGAGCAATCAACAGTCCATATGACTGCTGATTGTGCTCATCAACAATCATACAAAAAAACCAAAAATATTGTTTTCGAGCTTAGATATGGTTTACATGCACCATTTGAAAAATATTGATGTTTTTGGTGTTGAAAAATGATAAGCTGATTATAAATTCGCAAGTTCTCACAAATCTTTTGGTTCGAAAAAAGACATGGCTCTCTCTCTTTATATATATATATATATATATATATATATATATATATATATATATATATATATATGTAACGCTCTAAAAATTTCAACCAATTTTAACTTTTCAAAAACAACCCCATTTCATTAAGTTATTACAAAAAGGTTTCCAATACAACTATTATCAGAGTCTTCCCAGAACCACATCATAAAACATAATCATGACGAGCGGTACGATCACGCCTTTGCCTTGCCACGGTCTCCTGAAGAACTTGAAAAACATTAAACCACAACTGTAAGCCCGAAAGCTTAGTGAGATACCCCCAAAATACCAACCACATATAACATACACGCACAACATGCGATATCATAACAGAACACAGAACAACCATGCACTTCGGGTCTACTGTGTGACTGGTGCGCCACACCGGCCATCAGTCCACCTGGTCCACCCTCCGAGTCTAACCATATACATCGAGTCTATAGTGTGATTGGTCCGCCTGCACTGGGCCTTCAATCCACCTGGTCCACTCTCTGAGTCTACAGTGTGACTGGTCCGCCCGCACTGGGCCTTCAGTCGACCTGGTCCACTCACCGAGCCTCGGCACGTCTGGTCCGCCCTCTTGGGGCCTACAGCCTATCCGGACCGCTCGCTGGGCCTTCGGGACAACTGGTCCGCCCTGGGTATGTTGGCCTACAACACAAAACAGGACCTGCCTCAACCCAACCCCAGTCTAACAACCATGTGCACATTAACATTCAATCATATAACAATTCACATTCAATCAAGCCGATCTAGCAGATCATATAACATAACATTATCCTAACCAGGATACCGACCTAACCGTTCATGTGACATCCCCAAAATCTCGGCCAGAAAAGACCGATTTTCATTTATGCTTTTAAATAATTTCATAGTAAATCCTTTTGATTTGAAAGAGTTGCGGAATTTGTTCCCAAAAACAAAACATGATAAAACAATGTTTACCAAAGCATTTCATAAAAGAAATGTATTTTCATTATATAATCAAAACTCGGGGTGTCATGTTCCGATACAGACCAATAAGCATAAACGATAACATTACAAGTCATTCAACAAATATATACATATACAGACTTGTAAACAAAACAACTTGATGGTTCATCCATCTTATGCCCTCGCGCCACTTCCTATAATACAAATAAAACTGAGTGGGTCAGGCTTGGGAGCCTGGTGAGCATATAGGGTTTTCAACCCACAATAAATAATCATATTTAATTTCCACCAACCAACAATAACCCAATTACCCATTCCCGTTATTCTCACTTTATGTCCCTAAAACAACTAACATAAGGGACCTAGTCTAAGAATATTTCATCGGGGCGACAACACATGCTTCGGGGGTTCCTCAGCAATATAAGTCAAATAAGGCAACCATGAGGGGGATGGAGTACAGCGAATGAACACCCAAGTTCATTAACACCTACATGTGGCGAACCTACTAATGTTTCCACAAGACTATCTAGAAAAGTCCGTGGTTGTCATCTAAACTCCGCTAGATGACTAAATCAAACAACAACGAGGCCTCTCATCTGTTTATTAGACACCAACTATCTACCCATGTTCTACCCAACATATTAGTAGATAAAAATATACATTTTTATACATAGTTTAAAAACCTGTATAGCATGCTTTAATCAATACATATTCCACATAACAGATGAGGCACACACACACATAACACATATTTCATAGAGAATAATCATATCTATGAGATAGAAGAAAGTGAATACACATTCACACATATAAACAACAATATACTTAATACACTCAAATCATACTTGTATTATTATCGTGTTTATGAAAGGCAGTATACACTCACTTGATTAGAAGATGATCGGACAGCACTACGACTTGCAGAAGTAGTAATCCTCAGCAGATCTGGAAGATCGTCACAAAAATCGAACTTCTCGCGGGCAGAGCTTCGGCTCGGGAACCGCACTTCTCGGGATCTTCGGGATCTTGGGACTTGCTTCGGGGCTCGAGAATAATACCGGGGCTTCGGGGTATTTGTGGCATGCAAATCGATGCAAAACGGGAGAGAGAAGAGAAAAAATAGCAAAAGAACTCGGCTGCCCTCGCATCCTATTTATAGGAGGCTGGAGCCTCGGAGTACGCAGGGCGTACTGGTCCGAATTCGTCACTGCGTTCGTCATCCGAAGCCACTTGCTGTGAGTGTCGACATCTTCGGTGTACGCGGGGCGTACTTCGGATCGGATCGCTGACTCCCCTTCGGATAATGCCGGATTTTCCAATTAAAATTTAAATTCAAAATATTTAATAAACTTCGGAAATTCATATCTTCTTCATACGAACTCCGTTTTTGACGTTCTTTATATCCACACGAAGGTGAGACTACGCTCTACAACTTTTGTTTAGACTCCGTCGGCTAATTTTAACTTTATTTTTATTATTTATTTTTAATAGGCCGGGACAGAAAAACTTCGTTATAAATTCATAACTTCTTCGTTTGACGTCCGTTCTCGCCTAACTTTTCATCGCTTCGATACCAACAACGAGACCTTCGATCCTCGTTTAGATTGTTTCGACTAAAAACCGCTCGATCTCAAATCGAGTATTTCGGGCTGCACACCGCTAAGCCGAAACTTCGATAAATCATAACTTCCTCATACGAAGTCAGATTTGGGCTTTCTATATATATTCGGAAACCTCGTTTCAACTACTACAACATTAACCAAAGATATCAAGTTTATTTTACACTTAAATTTTGACGCTTATTTTTATTCTTAATTAATCAAACCACATAATTAAGCAATTAAGCACAAAACACATAATACTCAAATAATATACTTCTATGATTTCAAAACGGGTTACAAAGGTTAACCTAGACTATTACATTGCTAAAAATGGCAAGCCCGGAAACACGGGCGTTACAGTTCACTAGCATAGCATCATCCTATATACCAGGATACCGACCTTAACCAGGTCTCTAACATAATACCATCCTAACTACCAAGATGCAAACATAGCAAAGCAATAACATAACAACGATATCCGGATCACAATCCGATAAAGGGCCGGCCTTGGTGCCTTAGACCCTGTTGATATAGTGAGGATAACTCACCTCGCAACTACCGACTGAACCGATAAACCCAAGCTACTCCGACCACTGATGCGATCTCCACCACTGATCAACACCAAAACACTGAACTCAAAACAAAAGCCAATAGTTACCAAAATGCCCCTGGAAATCAACTGGTCAACCCTTGGTCAAAGTCAAAGTCAAAGTCATCCTCTGACTGACTCTACTCGCCGAGTCAACCCGATGACTCGCCGAGTCTCCATGCACAGAACTTCCCCAATCCGCGACTCAACTCACCGAGTCACCCCGAGACTCGTCGAGTTCCACAACCCTGAGTCCTATCACACTTGACTCACCGAGTCATCCCTTGACTCACCGATTCACAGCTCAACCAGAAGAAAGGTTAGGGCCTCACGAACAGACTCGCCGAGTCCAAGGCTATCTTCAACAGGCTCGTCGAGTTGTTCTTCCAACTAGTCGAGTCCCTGCTATCTTCTTCCAACTCGTCGAGTTCCAACCTATCTTCAAGCTACTCGCCGAGTACGCCCTTGTGACTCGCCGAGTACCCTTAGATCTGAAACGATACAGAGGCCTTCCAAGCCATGCAGAAGCTCTAAACCATAGATCTACCCTTCTACAAGCCATCCATCACGTAAAGTGGCAAACTTTACGTGAATCCAAGTAGATCTAAGCATGTTACACTCTAGGGTTTAGGTTTGGGACAAAAGAACTTCACCAACAACACTTGAGCATAGACTTTATGGCTTTCTGGATCATTAGCAACCTAGATCTGAGGTAGCAACCTCAGATCTTACACCAAACTTGCGAAGGACCTCATTTATGGCCCAACCCCCCCCCCCCCCCCCCACAAATGATAGATGTAGATGCAAAAAAGCTCAAACAGAGGATTATTACGTCAAATGAAGGCTCCTACTGATGAATGAACCAATTCTATGCAAAGCCCCTTGCTCCAATCTTCTTGCTCTTCAATTTCCTTCCAAGGTTACCTCCTCCAAGGCTCTAATCTCTCACCAAGGGAAGCTCACACGAATTTAGGGTTTCTGGAACTCAAAGGGAAGGTAAAGAGGCCGGAGAAGAAGTGTTATGTTCTTTATATATGGATCAACCCCCAGAATTAGGGTTTTCTCCACTCAGCACCAACTCGCCGAGTCCACCCATGCTACTCGCCGAGTTGGTCACTTAACACGCGACCAGAGTCGCGACCCTACTCGCCGTGTCCATCCATGGACTCGCCGAGTTGCCCTTCCACATTTACACTTTGAACCCTGAACTTGCACTCCTGAACTCAGGATGTTACGATATATATATATATATATATATATATATATATATAGAGAGAGAGAGAGAAAGAGAGATAGGTTCAGGTGTTTAAAGTAATTATTGTGTTATTGTATGCATAAATGTTGACCAATCATTTTAAAAACCTAGATAGGGTTAAAATTGTAATCTTTGCTTTTAATTAATTTTGGTAATTAATTATTCTAATCATAAACCCTCCTTTGATTTAGGCAAAATCGTTTACATTTACCACTTTAAAACCCTAGACAAAAACATTGACCTTTTACAATCAATCAAAGATCAGATGAAAGGTGAAGAAAGGTGAAGCTCCAAAATTGCAGAGACCATTGGCAGCTCCAGTATCGATTCAATCCAACAAGAATCTGAAGACTTATTTGTGATCCTCAATCAGCTTCATCAAATCGAAGCCCAACAGTCCAATTTATTCGATCTCCTCGAGGCGGCAGTTGGTTCAGCGAACTCGTTCGCGTATCTATGACAAGTGTGTTGCGAGGTTTTTTGGTAGATTCTCGTTTCAGCCCCTTAGAGAAAACCCTACCTTTGGTATTGATGATCGGTATGTTGATTCTCCCTTTTCTTTCAGTTTACTGATTTAATTTCCATTGAAATTGATGATCGGTATGTCGATTCTCAGCGGATTCATGATATAAATCCATGTTTAATTAGTGGATTCAATTGTTTTTTTCTGTCACGAAGAGTGTAAGTCTGAAGAAATAGGACACGAAGAGGATTCTGAGGGTAAACTTTTATCCCCATCTTCAAAAGAAGCCAAGCCGAGTTCATATTGTCCGTCCTCAGCCACACCTGGAGTTCCCATGTACCCTCTTCAGTTAGATGTTGTAAAGCATCTTGTGAAACTGTCACCAGTCAGGGCTGTTTTAGCATGTGTTTTTGGCACTTGTATTTTATATGGTGGCAATGACTACTCATCAACCATGTCAGGTTCGTTGACTGATGGACCAGGGTCAGTCCAGAAGCATGATGCTGAAAGATTGTTCTTTGAGTTTGCACTTGATCAATCCGAGAGGTTACTTTTGTCTTTTCTCCATATATAACTGAATTCAGTTAGTTGGTTACTCGATTTTGAATGCCATTTAAATTCTAATTTAGGTTTCCGACCTTGAATCGATGGATACAAATTCAAGCTAATCTTCACCGAGTTTCAGAGGTAGCTGTAACTGCTGAGCATTCGGTTAATGATGGAATTGAGGCGAAAACTTCAGTGAAGAGGTTTCGGGAGCATGATAGTGATTCTGATTTAGAACATGATGAGCTGGCGGCGGTTGGCACCAATAGCCTTTCTGTTCTTACAGACACTAAAAATGAAAGTGGTATATGGCAAGATTCACCCAAGTTAGAAGCTGCTGAAATTGAAACAACAATTTTTCTCTCTTTTGGATGGGAGAATGAAAAACCGTATGAAAAAGCTGTTGAAAAATTTGAAGTTGTATCCAAAAATTTGTTATTAGTCGGTGTTGGCATTCTAATAGAATATCATTCTAATAGAAATATATATCCTGAAATTCCTAGAGAATATGATTCTAACTAAATGACATTCTAACAGAATAATATACATGGTTTTGTTTGTTATTAGTGAGTATTTCATTGTCATAGACTATTACATAAAGTTTTTTCATTTTTAAGAATGTAATGAAAATTGAAGTGGATAGTTATTAGTCGGTGTTGGCATTCTAATAGAATATCATTCTAATAGAAATATATATCCTGAAATTCCTAGAGAATATGATTCTAACAGAATGACATTCTACCAAAATAAAATCGTGTTTAATTATAAAAATTACGTTATAATTAAAATTAAAGTAATTAAAAAATTAGAATTTTGAAATCAAGAGAATTAATTATCCCAAAAAATATGGAATTTTCCTTTTTTAAATTTATCTCAATTATCTAAAATACGCTTAGAATGAAATTAGATGGTATTTTTCAACTATCTTTAATTTAATAATATGTATTAATCACTTTCTTAAAATAAGTAAAATGATTGGCCCACATTTATGCATACAATAACACAATAATTAGTTTAAATAGAATAACCTAAGCCTATATATATAAACTATAAAAAACAGAAGTGAGTTTTGTTATAATCTGGTACATATGCTTCCATTGTAAAAGTCCACAACCCTTCATTTTGCTGTTAATCGCTTTAAACTCTGACGATTTGGATTGTTTCCTTGATTAATAATGGTTCTCTATTAAACTCTTTTTCTTTCTTTCTTTCTCTCTCTCTCTCTCTCTCTCTCTCTATATATATATATATATATATATATATATATATATATATATATATATATATAGGCAGGCGCCAAAGATTCTGATAGTAGTGACACAAAAAAAATGTCACTAATTTTGTATAGAGGTTGCACGTTAATCACTTAAGTCATTACCCCAAACACTCATATCTTCTTCCTAGGGATGACTTAATATGTAAAGTCGGCAACCTTACTTACATAAATGACTTAATGAGACTCTAGAGCTTAATGAACCATAAAGATTGCATTTTTATGACTTTGGGATACCTAAAACATAAAAATCTACAATATTAACTTCTGAAATGGCTTAAGCTCACAAAACCTCCCAAAAGATGCTTAAATGGTTAAGAATAACCCAAAAAGGAGATCTATGAAATGAGAAGACAAGATCAAAGCTTTTTACCTCCAATGGGTTGCAAAATACAAGAACTTTTTAGATCTACAAGATCCTTCCAAGACCCACACTTGAACCT
This sequence comes from Lactuca sativa, assembly GCF_002870075.4. Classification (NCBI taxonomy): domain Eukaryota; kingdom Viridiplantae; phylum Streptophyta; class Magnoliopsida; order Asterales; family Asteraceae; genus Lactuca; species Lactuca sativa. The sequence goes on along the minus strand of NC_056629.2, from coordinate 101,750,409 downwards.
CACCTATCTCTTCTTGCACACACACTAAAACTTCTTTATTCAAGCTCTAAGATTCATCCAAGGTCATTTAGGGTTTCATGGACGTGAAAAGGGGTGGTGGCTTACTTGAAATGACATAAGGAGTGGTATAATGTTGCTTAAATAGGGTACAAGCTGGAAAAATTAGGGTTTTGGTTTGAAGGGAGTACACCCCGCGTACCACTTTGTATGCCTGACGTACTAGTGAACCACCTACGACTCATCTCCTTTATACGTTCAGCGTACCCAGCCAAGCACGTGCATGCTTCCTTGCGTGCATTAGACTGATCCGCCAACTCTTTTCATTAGGGGTAATTCTGCCAAAATCTTCAAAGTATCATAACTCACTCATCCTAAGTTTGTTTCCAACGAACTTTCTATCCACAAAAAGGTGGCGAGAAGCCCTACACTCCTAGCTACACACCCAAGCCTTAAAACCTTCTGACTAAAACCTGAGACCCATAAAAGACCAAAACGTCAGATTACGCTTATACCCTTGACCTCCGAAGTCATAATCGAACACTTTCAAAATCGGGTGTTACATTTAGATTGTATGGAGAATAATCAAAATTTGAGTATAGATAGGGAAACGATCAATAGTTTCTATAAAACAAATAAATATGTTGTAAAGAAGTTTTGAGAGACCAATGAGTATAAAAAATAGATAAGGTTTCGGCAAGATAATAAGTTGGAAATCATTGCTAAGCTTCATGACACGACAATAGTTAGTCTGCACTAACTAGCCAAGTGAGTGCATAATTACTTTTATGAACATGATTTTAATACTAGTATTGATTAAAATATTAAATATATGTTTGTGTGTGAAATATTTGTTATTGCCTGAAATACATGTTAAGAGCATATATGATAATATATGATAATTTAGGATACATAATAAACCTAAATTAATTACGATGAATATCAGGTAGTATCTCCTTATGAGTACAGGTGAGATATACATAGAGGGTCGAACTTTAAAATTTGTCATTAATCCGAGAGCATGGATTAGACATAGTCATTCATCCCTAGCCTGAGAGTATGAATTAGGCAAAATCATTTGTCATTTATCCGAGACCATGGATTTGACATACTTGATCCGGGAGTATGGATTAGGTAAAGCCATTAATTTTAGATCCGAGAGTATGGATTGGGCAAAGTCATTTGTCATTGATCCAAGAGCATGAATTTGACATACCTGATCTAGGAGTATGGATTAGGTAAAGCCATTAATTTTAGATCCGAGAGTATGGATTTGTATCGTTATGAGGATCGACAGGGTGGAGTAAAATTGATTATGTGAGTTCTAAAATATATATGATATAACATTGTGGGATTGAAATCCCTATATACTCACCAGGTTTTCCAACCTGACCCACTCAGTTTATTTGTATCACAGGTGTCGTTACAAAGCTACATTACATAGAGAGATTAACAAGGATGTAAATCATTAGTGTAAATGAATGTAAGATCTGTTTATGCTTATGTTTATGTATTAACAATGACATCCCAATGTTTTAATATAAATAAAATATATTTCTTTAGAAATGCATTGATAATATTATTATCATGTTTTTTTTTGGGAACGAATTCCACAATACTATTTTTCAAAATGGATACTCTGATTTTAAATAAGCATAAATAAATTTTTTGAAACGACCATGAATTTGGGGATGTCACACCTGGTCTCACTAGTTACCACCACAACACCAGTATGAAGTTGTGTTGCTGTCCACTGGAAATCAGGTGTGCTCCTAAGCTCCTATTCTCCAGTTCTCTTCATTTCCTCTATTCTCCGCTGGAATAGTGGAATTAGGATTCACGAATCTCATTTCTCAAACATTTGTTTTTTATTGAATGAATTTTTCATCCATTTGCTTGTTTTCGTGATTTGGGAATCAACTAATTAGGATTTCATTCATTTTTAAATGAATTGTTGTAGATTTTAGATGACATTATGCTTGGCAATGAAAACTATCAATTATTAGCATTGCACTTCCATTTTTTTGTGATTTAGGAATCAACTAATTAGGATTTCACACACTGTTAAATGAATTGTTGCGGATTTTTGCTAATGTTTGTCTAGAATAAGCTAATGATCGATAAGCCTTGTTTTTATTTGTCTAATTTTTTATTTTTATTGAATGAATTGTTCCTCCATTTTGATTTTTATAGATACAATCATGAGAAAAATGAAAACCATTGATGCTTTTTTTCAAAAGAAAGGTTGATGATGAAGAAACTCATAATGAAAATCAAGAGAGTAAATGTCACAAAGCTTTAAAAAAATGATCCACAACCTCAAGCACATGAAAATCAACAAGAGAATGATACTTCTAAAGCTACACAATCAAATCCTAATGAAATGGATCATAAACATCTCTACAAAAAGATCCCGCTAAACAAAAACAAATTTGGGATTATTCAATTAATTTAAGGTAACAAGTAAGACGAACTTATATGAATTTAGGACCTTTCCAAATACGTTTTAAAAAGTATGATGCTAAAGATTCAACATTTTCCATAATTGGCTAAGCTTGCTCATACGTAGAATCTTGGTGGTTGCTTCAAGGGAAATTATTCATGGTTCTCTATTAAACTCTCTCTCTCTCTCTCTCTCTCTCGATATATATATATATCTATATCTATATATCTATATATATATATATATATATATATATATATATATATATATATATATATATATATATATATATATATTGGCAGATACAGAAGATTCCAACAGTAGTGAGACCAACAAAATAATAATGTCACTAATTTTGTATAAAGGTTGCACGTTAATAGGAAAAAAAAGTTACACTACGAAACGGAAAGGGAGTAGTGACTCGGGACCCCCTGGGAACCACTTAAATCCATCGTTGTGTGTGTGTGTATGTGTGTGTGTATATTGTTGGGTTGTGAGCATTCTAACACTCCTAAGTGTACATGCAACCGTAAATACCTTGGATCTATGTTTTCTCTATTATACATGCAAATATGAACTTCCAAGGTATTATCCTAATCTAGCATACAAAACAATGAATATAACAAGATAGAATACATACCTCTTTGATGTAGAAAGTCTTCATGAAGCTTGAGTGCCTAGTGCTCCAAGTGTGACACCTCAAATGGTTCACACAACATCAATTCCCTTTGGAATAACCTTGAGAGAATTCTACACTTCTTGAAAATCGGCTAGCCCTTCTATTACATACACTAGTGCCGATTTTGGTTAAGAATAAGATGCATATATAGTTAGGGTTACACCATGTAAACCCTACTTGACATGGCCTTTCATTTCCATGATCCATGGGTACAAATACACCATGGAGCATCCATGGAGCATCATATGGGTTTTAGCCCAACTAGATAATCCATGGAGAATTAGCCCACTATATAAGTATGGATGATTTACACAATCAACCGATATATTTAATTAGACTTCTTTTGATCACTTAATTAATCCTAGATTAATTCTTGATCAATACTAATTAAATAATCTTATTAATATTATTAATATACTAGAACTTATAATATATTAATAACCATAAGTGTCTTATTTCTCTCATTTAGTCTATCCAAGTGCATGATGCCATGCAACCCAAATGGACCATGCCGGGTCGGATCAAGTGTTACCAATTATAGTTATGGACTTAGACATTAATCCAACAGTCTCCCTCTTGGATAAGTCTAAAACTATTATTGTGTATGACTTCAAGAACCGACTGACAATCGTAGCTCTCAAAAGCTTCTGTCAAACTCTGACCTTGTAGATGAACTCTGACCTTTGTCAATGACTTGTCCATTAGATAAGGGATCATATATTCCTCCATTCTAGATATCATATGGACTGAGACATGGATTATAATCATTCTCTCTGTCCATTTGTTGTTTCCCGATTTCCGATTTATGACGGCTGACTAATTGAACAAATCAAATCAGTCCTGGCCCGGCCGAGCACTTCCACTTGTCATCATCAAATCATCAAGGGGCCCACAAATATCGCTTTTATCCCGAAGGTAAAAGGAATGGACAAACTTCGACTCATATGGCTTGTTCTACTACTTGTTAAATCATACACAAAGACACGTTTTATAACATCGAGTTACCAATGCGTTTTCGTGCAATCAATGTACTATAAACTCATAGTAACAACTCATATCTATAGGTTTGAAGAATATAAGATATTATCGTCTCATGATCACTCGTGATAAAATCCATGAAGTGATTCCAATGAGCGCAGGTTGAATCCAATACTCAGAACTTATGAGCACTCATGAGTGTTGTAGCCCTTTGTCCAACACCTTAGACCTCTACAAGTCAACCCATGACAGTCTTAATTCATATCTACTTCCAACATATGACCGACCGTGGATGGTTTGAATAACTTAGTCATTCCCGAAGAATAACCTAGTTTATTCTGGAAGTCAAAACATGCAAAATGAAACACAAGAATAATTGATTCCAATATGGTATCAAAACCTATGAACATAAATAAAACAACTTTTATTTATCACCATATGATTACACATTATTCATTGTATACTGTTTCAGCTATCAACTTTGTTCTTGAATTTAAAACAATAGTTGTCCCATGCTCCAAGCATGTACACTATGTTTTCTAAACACTAGTCATGCCATACACCAAGTATGCATACCATGTTTGTCTATGATCTTCACTTTGTGAAATAGATCAATTGAACATAACTTCAATGATCCTTTTTTTTCACGGTCCCAAATCCTTACTGCAAATGCAAAAATTCCAAATTCATGCTGTTTACTGAAATCCGTTAGATTCTAAACTTATATGTATTGATCCTCTTGTAATGATTATGCACAAAGTCACAAGGAATTGACAACAAACATTACAAAGTATTCCAAAGGAGATCAACTCCTTGGAAACATCCTTCTTGCATTAAGTTTCCTTAATCTTACACAGATTGAAAATTCTAACTTTGAAACATTTCCAGATTCATTTTGACTATCACTTCTGAACAAGTGTTGCCTCCTTACAGATTATGTCAATATGGTTCTTCCAGAATTATCACTATACTTCCAATTGTCCTTGAGCACCCAATCTTTGGTAAACCTTAGATTGTCCTCGACAATTGATTAATCCTTTTAGTCATATCCAATTCTAGACCTTTTCCCTTCTTAATGCCCCAGGCATTTGGAAAATTTTAGAAAGGATGAATATAGCACATGTAATCGATCCTATATCCGAAGCATATGGGACACGATTCCTGATGTCCTACATAAAGACTAAACCAGTCTTTTGCTATAACATTTCCATTTCTATTTGCTAAGTTCTCATAATTCAGATTATGAAAAGGGATGCCGTAATCATAATTGAATTTTAGAACGCAAATAATGGACCCATATACAGAATTTCCTTATGTTGAGCCATTCCAACATGAAATTCATATATATATATATATATATATATATATATATATATATATATATATATATCCTTGACTAAATATGATTAAAACCTGAATCTAAGTTTTTAGATTTGAGATGAAGTATAATTTCCTCTCCCTTAATTATAGCAAAACAACTCTTTCTCAATTGAAACTTTTGTTTTCTATAATTAACATTGCTAACTTGCAATACTTATCATAATTATCATGCTCCCACTAACATGATGATTATTAACATGACACTTATGCTCCCACTAGGTTTGACATGTACTCAGAAATCAGCTGACTTTCTTACCAAAGTTCAGATTTCTGATACTAGATTGTTTTAATAAAACTTTATCAAAATCATACACCTTCCCTTAGATAGCTCATAGGTGTGTCTAAACAATTATGAAGAGGGATGCCGTAATCATAATGGTTAGACCTTTTTGCCACTTCTCACAAGTCCAGGTAAGTGTGCCGGTTAACCACACACGCTCCACTAATGACTTTGAGAATGCAAATATCGCAATTGCTATCTAGCTAAAATCTACTTAGTGAAAGTGTTTCCTCACCATCATTTTCATGAATCGGAGAGAAACCTTATGAAACTTAGATTTTTATGGTGTATGAGTTCCTACCCATATGAATTTGTCAAAACCATAATCACAAGACAAGGATAATGACAAATCCAAACTCATATGGATTGAACTCAATCTTAATTTCTTGCCACCTGGCAGCTTAAGGGCTTGCCATTGCTTCCAAGTTGCTGTGCAACCAATTGAGAACTCTAAGAACTCATATGCAAAGCCAACTTTAACTGGAATGGGCACAGAATATGTCAACATGATAGGTTATAAACCTCAAGTCGTGTGCTAGTGAAGAACTTCAGGTTTTATTCTTGATTAGTTCTTGAGACTTTCAAGACCCTTAAGACTCCCACTGTCCTCTTGACCTATAAGACTCCCTTTTCAAACATCCAAGAGATAGTGCGGATTCTAATCAAGACAAACACTTCACACAATTGCCCTTAGTTGGTCTTTTTTTTATCCAAAACATCACAACTTACCAATTTCAAATGTACAAGAGTAGGAAACTTTTACTCTTACATTTGACAAGTGTTTTAAACCTTCTTTAAGACATGTCACTCAAATTACAATCTTGGAGTATGACTCTAAGACTTGTATTGGAATGAAGTATGACTCATCTTCTTGATTTAACCATTTCAACAATTCAAGATTCCTCTTCTTAGTCATAAGAATGCACTAAGATTTCCTTAGAGAACTAATTGTGTTATGGTTTCTTAATCATTAAGATGATCACAAAACAAATAATAAAGTACTCTCCCATCTTTTCAGATTTGAGAAACTTTTATCCTTCTGCCTAATTTGATTCTTCTTATTCGCTCTGCCATACATTGGAACCTTTTGCAATGTCTCAGAGTTACACTTAAGCTTGTAAGTATAATCGTATTTACTAAGCTTTAGTAAAATATGACGAATAGTCTTATCGATCTTTTGTGGTGGACTTGACCAGTGCATAAGAATGTGTACTCGATCCCTTACTCCGTTACTTGACTCACACATCCATGTGAACAAGTAGTTAGTATTAATTTTTCCAATGCTTGAAAGTTCTCATTCATCATGCTATACAACTTGCATGATTCCAAGTTTCTATCCAACTGAAACTTGGGTGAAGAGAATCTTTCCGTATTTGGTAAATTTAGACATTACCACAAATGAAAGAATCAAATTCATATTTCCACTCTTGCTTTTAATGGAATCATATAAGCAACAATTTTCAACAAACACCATTGTAAGGATACATAAAATAAATAAAATCAAAAATTTCCTTTGATTTTAAAACTTTGCGGAAAAACTTATCCTTACAATCCATATGAAAAATTGTTGTTATCTATTCCTAAGCAATATCTCATAACTCCTAAGAAGTAGCTCAAGAATACGATCTTCAAACTATGCGATAGAAATCCATCTACGCGATCAGATTCAACATATTCTTTCTTTAAGTTCCTTTACTTTTCTTTGATTCTTAAAACATCAACATGTGACCCAGTCACATCATGTATCAAGAATCTCATAATAGAAACTTAGTAGAGTTAGATAGTGAACTTTACCTGAAGTAGAGTCAAACTTATTGACTTTAACATCCTTAGGTACAATTGGCAGCTTCGTAACCAATGCCCCTTCCTTTGGCAATTTAACATATGGGCGCTTTGGTAATGGAGCATGGGACTATCATAGACTTAGCCTTTCTCTTTACCATTTGGTCAACCTAGTTGACTATGGTCAATCCCTTTCCTTGGGAAGAAAATGCTTTTTCTGGATTTCCAGTGTCACCATTGTCAATGTCCATAAAGTTTTAGGAAGATGATCTTAGCAAATAGATAAGATCATTAAGGGTCTTGTCATAGTTTATTTCATAGGTGTCCCAAAGGAACTCACTATGTGACTTAGAAAGTGATTGAGCCACCAACTTTCTCAAGACTTTGACACCCAACTCTCACAGCTTGTCAATATGTGACTACATCTCCAAGATGTGACCACACATAGACCTTTACTTGCCAATAGGGCTTGAGTGACCTTAAACTTTTCAAGAACTTGTGGGTTAGGGAGAATAATTAGAGGAGGTGAAAGAAGTATGATTTCCATGGGACATCATCTTCATTTAGGAAAGCTTGCTTCAAGAGATTTGGGAAGATCATAAATGTCTAAACCAGACATCTTTTGGGAGATATTCAAGATAGTTGATTTAAAGTCCTTAGTATAACACCCAATATGAAATATTAAGGCTAGGACCCAACACAATACTTATATAACTCGGAAGAGGGATGCCGTAATCCAAGCTATAAAATATTTGAAGGTAGGTGAATGACGATTCACCAATTTCCACCAAGATAAACGAAATATATTATTAGGTTTTAATTGGTTTTGAAACTCCTAGATCTTTGAGATTCATTGAACTGTTCAATGGCATGTTTCAATCTCGAGTGTGCCCTTCAGGTTTTGTGACTGGGATGCCGAGGATCACAAAACAAGGTGTGAAGTAACCATGCAAATTACTTGGTACCCTTAAGTGTTTACCCCTCAATCGATGTGCCGGTTAACCACACACGCTCCATCGATACTATGATAAACATTAAGTTACCCTTTGCATACCTTGTTAAATATGAGTTAGTGTGCCGGTTAACCACACACGCTCCACTAACCGACTTAAACAAAGTGCAAAGTGTAATTTCATGGATTAGCACCTTATTCACATTTTCCTAAGTAACTAAGATTAGGTATTATTAAGAGTTTAGTTACTTAGTATTTATCATTAATACTTTTAATGAAGGGAGAATTATAGTCCTGTCAAACCCGTTCGGCTAACGACCCTCCACCAGTCAAGGAAGCGGTGGATGAGAGTGGACACCCATTAAACTGCCATTTTATTGGCAGTAACCTTATAACCCCTTATAGACCGGCTTCGTGAATGAGGCCTACTAACGGTAAGACTGAATTTACTCTTATACATATATGTATATATTATTAACTTATAATATTATAAAGTATAAAGGTTGAATTTTAACTTTTAAAATTCTAAGGGCTAACTTGGAATTAAAGTATTCATAAGTGCAAACTTTTCAAATTTCAAAACTTGAGGGCAAGTTTTGAAACTATTCAAAACTAATTAATTCCATAACTTATGTGTTTAAAGTAGTTTTAATCCAAAAACTCTTCAAGTTCCATAACTTGAGGACAAGTTATGGAAGACTTTAAACTAATAAAAGAATTAACTTTTCTTTATTTTATAACTTATGTAATTAATTAATGTTACACTTTTTTTTATTTATTATTTAATGAAGAGACTTTTGGTCCTCCATAACTTGAGGACAAGTTATGGAGTCATAAAACCATTTAATTAGAACTAGACTCTTCATTTTGTAACCTTTTCCAACTTTTATGAGTTTTATGAAAATTAAATGTGACTTTTCATATAACTTGAGGACAAGTTACAAAAACACATTTTAGAATCAATTCTTAGATTATTTTGGATTGAAAACAACTATTTCACTCAACTTTTCTATTAATCTAAGCAACTCATAAGAACAAGATAATTCAAATCAAACTTTTTCATATAATTAGTCTAAACCTTAAACTAATACAAAACATGAATCTATTGACAATTATCTTTGAAATTTGGATTAACATGAACATTACCACATCAAAAACAAGTTTATAAGTCCAAAAACATCTTAGGGTAATGTTCCTAGTCCAATTCCAGCCAAAAAAGTCGAATTTATGCTGCCTGGGGGTCCAACTCATCAAGTGCACGAACCAACTCGGCAAGTTGGATGCATTTTGCCTTGGACTCGGCGAATCTGCTGGGCAGACAACATCAAATCTCGATTTTTCAGCTACTTTTGCAAGTATAACAAGAAAACAAGCCTAGGCTCTGATACCACTGTTGGGTTGTGAGCATTCTAACACTCCTAAGTGTACATGCCAATTTGAGGATCACGGATGGACGCCAGGGTAGGTCAGAGCCCCAAGGGCTTGAGGTCGTACTTTCCAGCTCATTGTGGAGGAGGCCAGGGGGCACCGGGCGTTGTTACTGGTATGTTTTCATTTACTATTTTGTCAACTATTTTATGGTATGCTTGTATTTATGATTATTCTAGGAACCTTCTTAGTGAACTCCTTTCATGCTCTTGTGCTTTTTGGCTTGGGTGCGAGTCAGTCTGTTGTGTCTCAGTCTTTCAGTAGGAGTTTTGAAATGCCTCTTAGAGAATTAGAGTCTCTATTGTAAGATTCTATCGCCAACGAACATGGGGTTTCTGCATCGAGCATTTATCAAGGTTGTGTTTGGAGATTTTCGAGGTGCCTTATCTGATTGATCTGATCCCTATCCCCATGGGGGATGTGTGCGTGATAGTAGGGATGGACTAGTTGAGCAGGTTTGGTGCAATGATTGACTGTGAGGGTCAGTGGATGATAGTTCAAACCCTATGTGGGGGAGAACTGATTATATATGGAGAGGGTACCAAGATTGGATTGGCCTTTTGTTCTGCTGCCAGGGGTCGACAACATCTGTAACATGGGTGTATGGGTTACCTTGCGTATGTGGTTGACACCCGGGTTGGGAAGTATGTTTTGATTTTAGATGTACCCATGGTTAGAGAGTTCCCTGATGTGTCTCCATAGAAACTGCCCGGTGTGCCTCCTGATAGGCAGGTTGAGTTCAGGATCAATTTGGTCCTTGGTGCGGCCTCGATTGCTAAGGTGCCATACCGATTGGTAGCACCAGAGATAAATGAGTAGCTTCAGGAGGTGTTGGGGAAGAAGTTTATCAGACCGAAAAGTTTACCATGGGGAGCACTGACCTTGTTTGTGAAGAAAAAGGATGGATCTCATCACATGTGTATTAATTATTGGGAGATATACAAGCTGACGGTGAAGAACTGTTACCTACAAGATCGATTTGAGGTCATGGTATCATCAGATGAGGTTCAGAGAGGAAAACATGGATAAAAAAACATTTCAGACTCGATATGGTCATTACGAGTTCGTGGTGATGTCTTTTGGGTCACGAATGCGCATGCAACATTTAGGGATTTGATGAATCAAGTGTGCATGCTAATGGTCGATCGATCAGTCATTGTTTTTATTGATGATATCATGGTCTATTCCAAAACAAGGGAGCAACATGAGGAGCATCTACGAGAGCTATTATGAGTTCTGAGGTGGGAACGGTTGTATGCCAATTCTCGGAGTGTGAGTTTTGGATACGGGAGGTCCAATTCTTAAGGCACCTCATTAATCAAAATGAGATTCTGGTCGACCCTACGAACATTGAGGCTATTATATAGTGGGAGGTTCCAAAGTCTCCTTCGGGGATCATGAGTTTTTTGGGATTAGAAGGGTATTATTAGAGATTCATTTAGGATTTCTCTAAGGTTGATGTACCCCTCACTCTTCTGACAAGGAAGGGCATGGATTATCATTGGGGGCCTAAGCAGCAGGTTGAATTTGAGACGCCGAGGCAAAAGTTATGTGAGGCCCTAATATTGAACCTTCATGAGGGTGTTAATGATTTTGTTGTTTATTGTGATGCTGCCATCACTGGTATGGGGACAGTTCTTATGCAGCGAGGAAGGTTTATTGCGTATGCTTCAAGGTAGCTAAAGCTGCATGAGGTTCAGTATTCGAAATAAGATTTGGAGTTGGGAGCAATGGTGTTTGATTTCAAGATTTGGTTGCATTATCTATATGGGGTCCGATATACCATCCACACGGATCACAAGAGTTTGAGATATCTCATGGATCAGCCGAATCTGAACATGAGACAACTTATGTGGCTTGACGTAGTCAACAATTATGACTGTGAGATTTTGTACCACATGGGGAAAGCGAATGTGGTTGCTGATGCTTTAAGCTACAAGTTGGCTAGTTCCTCTGTTGGGAGCCTATGTATGAGGATTTCGATTGATTCGCCATTGTTGGATTTGATTAGGGAGGCTTGGGTTGAGGGATTCAAGAAAGATATTTGGAACCATGAATGAATCAAGGGCGAGATTGATAGGTTTTCTACTAACAACCATAGATTGTTGACCCGGTGTGGTCGGGTTTAGGTACCAGATTTTGGTGGGATCAAGATGAGTGTACTGGAGGAGGCACACAAGTCCATATTTTCGATACAACCTGGAGCTACCAAGATGTATTGGGATTTTTGACTTAGTTATTGGTGGTCGTGCATGAAAAAGGAGATAGCCTGGTCTGTTGAGAGTTGCTTGACCTATCGGATGGTCAAGGCCAAGCACCAGAGGCCGCATGGCAAGCTTCAGCCTTTAGAGGTTCCCATGTGGAAATGGGAGCAGATCACCATTGATTTCATCACCAAGTTACCTCGGACGACTAACAGGTTTGATGTAATTTGGGTGATAGTGGACTGTCTGAATAAGAGTGCCTACTTATTAGCTATTCGAAAGACCTCCTCGGCCGACAAATTGGCCGATGTCTATGTGCATGAGATTGTCACTCAACACGGAGTTCCAGTATCCATTGTGTCCGATTGATATGTTTGGTTCACTTCTCAATTTTGTCAAAGGTTTCACGAGGAACTGAGTATGAGGTTGCACTTTAGCACTACTTATCATCCACATAATAATCACAAGAGTGAGAGGACCATTCAGACGTTCGAGGATATGTTTCAAGCCTGTCTGATCCATTTTGGTGGGATTTGGGACTCCTACCTTCCCATAGTTAAGTTTTCTTACAACAACAACTATCATTCCAGTATCGGTGCGCTATCGTTTGAGCTTCTCTATGGGAGGAAATGTCATACCCGGGTTTGTTGGGGAGAGGTCGGTGTCAAGGTCATGGGGAAGATAGAGGTAGTTCTTCAGACGATAAAGCTTATTTAGCAGATCAGGTAAATACTGTAGACAACATAGAGTCGGCAGAAGAGTTATGCCGACAGACATCGTTTTGAGTTTGAATTTCAGGTTGGCGACATGGTTTTACTAAAGGTATCACTTTGGAAGGGTTAAATACGCTTAAGGAAGAGGGACAAATTGGGTCCCCAATATGTTGGGTGGTTCGAGTGCTTACCAGGGTTGGCAGGGTAGCCTATCGATTGGACCCGCCTGAGGAGCTCAGTCAGATTCACAACACCTTTCATGTTTCTCAGCTTTGAAAGTATGTGGCTCATGATTCATCGGTTATTCCTTTGGATGATATTCAAGTTGATAATCATCTGAATTATGTTGAGAGACAAGTGTTGATCTTGAATAGGAAGATCAAGGCCTTGCGCAGCAAGGTAGTTATCTTTGGCCAAGGTCCAATGGCAGCATAGGAAGAGTTCCAAATGGACTTGGGAACCAAGGCGGAGATGCGAGAGTACTACCCTGAGTTATTCATGGTAGCGGACTTCAAGGACAAATTCTGATTCAAGTGGGGGAGAATTAACGTACATAATCAAGGTAAATTACATTTTTGACCCTTATACATGAAAGTTATTGCAAAATTAGTCCCATGGTGGTTTAATGAGGAAAGGCTCCTTTTTGCCTAGTATACTGGGCATAGTCTTTATACGCCCCACATATGTGGCCGAAGGACTAACCCTAACTTTTATGGTTTGGTCCCTTTTAAGCATCATTAGCTCCCTAATACTCCTTCTCTCATCAGCCTCCAGTCCCATTTCATATCTTGCAAAACCTAATCCATCTTTAGAAGCATTTTTAGCCTCACAATGTGTTTTTGGTGTTCTTGAAGGAGGAAGAAGGAAGTGAATGCACCTTAGAATCTCAAGACCTCTTTGGATCAAAAAGCATCTTGCCTTCAAGCATCATATATAGGTATAAAGCTCTGAACTTGTTGGTTATTTCAGTAGATCTTGCTATATGTGGAGTTTTGAAGTTTTTAGCCCCATAATCTTGGTGGATTTGAGTATGAGCTACTCTAAACCAAAGGAGTTGCCCTTTTGGACATTTTAGTGTGTCTATAGTGATAGAAATGTGATATTGGCTCTTCTATCCCTTCCTTGAAAATATTATGATGCCTTAATAGGTTAAGAAGTTAGGGTTTTAAGGTTTGGGCACTTAATAGCCATGCAAGGTCATAAAGTTAGAAGCTTTATGATTTAGAACACTATTTGGGACTAGATCTGGGTTTTGAATGAAAGGAATTGCCAGATTAAGCTCTTATTAAAAGGAAAGGTTGGCATTGGAGTACACTGGGCATACTTCTCAGTATGCTACACGTACTCCCTTAAGCCCCTGTATCTGGATTGTGTGTACGCCAAACGTACATGCTGAGTATGCTGGGTGTACTCAGCCTGAATCAACTTGGTTGACTTTTGACGTTGCATTTGACCATGATTTTAACAAAGTTTGACCTAGGGGTATTTTGGGAATTTTGAGCTGTAGTCTAATATTCAGTCAATGATTGTTGAAAATGTGACCGGTAGAGTTTTCATTCAGAGAAATGTATTGTTCAACTATTTTGTCAGACTGTATGGTGAGTTTTCCTCATTGTACTTGTAGGTCGAAGGAACTAGAGGTGGCAAAAAAACTCTTACCCGATGGGTACCCGAAACCCTAACCCGAGTTGACCGGGTAAATCCCCGAGTTGATCATGGATGGGGAAGGGGGTGAGTATTACCCGAATACAAAAAACGCGGATGAGGATGATTCTACTTGTCGGGTACCCATACCCGTACCCGAAACTGGCCCTGATGGGTACCCGATATATATATTGTAACATCCTAATTTTCAAGACCAAAAATTTCATTTTTGATATAAGAATTTAGAAAATTGTTTATAAAAAAAGCATAGTCAAATCACATCATTCATCATAACCACAATCAAATGTCTCAAATCATATCATAAAGACAAAATATCATCAGAGTACAATCCTAAGAACATCATAGTGCGAAAATCCTGTGTGTTTGATGCGCTGCTACTGTGGCAGCTCCTCCCCCTACGATGAAGAGGTACCTGAAAACAAAACTAAAAAATATAAGCACAAAGCTTAGTGAATTCCCCCATCATACCACATACCATACATAACACATAATGCATAACATAATTGGGTAGTAACTACCCCTTCGGTCCTGTCAACCGGTATCTTGCCTAGCATATCAGGGTGCTGGCCTACCCCTTCGGTCCTTTCGACCGGTATTCGGGGACTATTTCACCCGTACCACTACTACACAATATCATAACACATATTTCATAAACTGTCTAACATAATTGGGTACTAACTACCCCTTCGGTCCTTTCGACCGGTAATGGGGTCTAACCTACCCCTTCTATCACATATCACATAAAATCATAGCATACTAGCGCGTAATCATAACAGGTAGCAACATACCAAATAATTATCACAAAGACAATTATCTCTGCTATAACTCTTACTAGTGGGCCGACCTTGGTACCTTCGACCCACTTCTACTGGAAGTTAACTCACCTTAGTGTCGTGAAGTGTCTGAATTGTCCTCGCTGCCGAGATCAACTCCTCTCAAATACTACACATAATTATCTTCCTTAGTTACCATTTCATGGTCAACTTAGGTCAAAGTCAAAGTCAAAGCCAAATTTCGGTCAACTCGCCGAGTTGGTCCACCAACTCGTCGAGTCCCCTCATACAGAGTCGGGACCCTTTGCAAGTGACTCGACGATTTCATCCTTTGACTCGCCGAGCCCATCTTCATGCTAGTTGGGACATTTAGTCCTTGACTCGTCGAGTTCATCTTCATGCAAGGTGATGATCTTAGTGTTGGACTCACTGAGTTCTTCCTTGAGTCGCCAAGTCCATCTTCATATTCTTGGGACATATCCTTGAACTCGCCGAGCTAATTCATACACTCACCGAGTCCCATGATTTCCAGGTCCTTAATGAGCCCAACCAAATGAGTGTTCTTCTAACGTAACACATGGTCCATTATCAGAAGGGATTTGGTGGGAAATGCTACCTGACTCGCCGAGTCACATAAGTGACTCGCCGAGTCCCTTTATGTCCAAAACCATACAGTTGGTCTTAATGCATCCACAACATAGATCTGACCTCCTAGGTTCCATAATACACGTAAAGTCCCAAACTTGATGTCCATGCATGGGGTATTTGGCTCCAATGGCCCTAAAATGGAGTCAACAAGATGCATGGGGTGCTTATGGTAATAAAGTTGGCACCTTTATGCCATAAGAACCCTCAATGGTTCCAGATCCGAAGTCTCACCCTCTTAGAACCACAAAATCTTGAATGTGACTCTATAAAAGTTTAGAAAATGTAGAAATGAACCCTAACTTGAAATCTAATAGATAAATGGTCAAGGTTGAAGCTTTTTACCTCAAATGAGTTGGAAATGGGACACAACCTCTGGATTTACTAGCTTCCACTTGAACTTCCAAGCTCCTTCTTCCTTCTCAAGCTTGACAACCACCACAAACACACAAAAATGGCTCAAGAACACTCAAACAAAGTTAGGGTTTCGATTTAGGGATTTCTGGACACAAGGAGGCGATGATGGAGGCCGCAACTAGAGTGTTAAGGCGTTTAAATAAGGTGCAAAACCTTAAATTAGGATTTCATTATGAATAGCCTACTCTTCGAGTTAGGGCATCTGACTCGTCGAGTAGGCTCTTCTTCCCGCGTCCAAATTTTAACGTCTACTCGACGAGTTGGGGACTCCAACTCGCCGAGTCGGGGCCTTTAACTCGCCGAGTCTCAAAATAATTGTGCCGAAAATGTATATTTAAATTATGTACCAGGAACCGGGCGCTATATATATATATATATATATATATATATATATATATATATATATATTACTTATGTTTTTATTTTTAATAATGCATAAGCAATTGTTC
The DNA here is from genome assembly GCF_002870075.4 of Lactuca sativa. Taxonomy (NCBI): domain Eukaryota; kingdom Viridiplantae; phylum Streptophyta; class Magnoliopsida; order Asterales; family Asteraceae; genus Lactuca; species Lactuca sativa. The sequence goes on along the minus strand of NC_056629.2, from coordinate 101,733,624 downwards.
AGTAGACAAAGTAAGGTTTTTTTAACAATCAAACGTATAGTTTTGGGAAGACTTTTTATGTCTTTTTTTTGCAAAGAACGATTTAATTTGTAACCTTGAATGTTATTGTTTGTGTTTGAAGACATTCAATGATTATAGTGTTTTCTATTAGTTTTTTTTACTTTTTTTTGTTGGTTAATACATAATTATGAGTTAGTTTTCATAAAAGTTGAAAACTTGGTAACGGGGAAGAATCCCAAATTAGCCATTGGGAATCCCTGATACCCATTGGGGATGGGGATAGATTTTTAATCCCAATGGGGATTTGGTTAGGTATGGGGATGGGGATGGGGATTCGGGTATGGGGATGGGGAACACGAAACCCGGTATACCCGTACCCATTTCCATCCTTAGAAGGAACCAATGCCGACCCACTAGGTTATGTATCTTGCTATATATGATGTTATTATGCAGTAGTGATTGGTAGAACTTCTTGTTCGTCTGTTGACTAGTTATATGATTATCTATTTTCTAAATATAAGTTATCTGGTATGTATATGTCGACATAGTGCGGAAGCCAATAGGCCTAGGATCAAACCATACATAACCTGTGGGCCGAAAGGTAAGCCAGACTTATGCTGTGGGCTCGGGTGTAAGTCATACATGAGCTATATTCCAGAAGGTAAGTCAGACTCATGTTGTGGACTTAGGGGTAATCCAGTCTATTAGTTGTGGGCCCAATATGCATGCTATTATATGTTTGTGTGGTGGTACTTAGGGGGAACTCACTAAGATTTGGCTTACAGTTTCAGTCTATTGTTTCAGGTAAATCAGATGATCGTGGCAAGGCGAAGGCCTGATCGTACACATCCTTCGATGACATGTTTTGGAATTCCTGATATACTGATCTTGGGATATTTATATTTGATACTGGTTTTGATATGGTTTTTGTTTGAAAACATTGATTTCTCCTAATTTAAAAAATGAAAATTTTTATCGTGATTTTAGAATGTTACAAGTCCCCACAACTTGGACCAAGATTCTTAATATATATATATATATATATATATATATATATATATATATATATATATATATATATATATATATATATATATATATATATATATATATATATATATAACCCCAAGATACAATTACAATTACAAATATAAAGACATTAACTATTACCATAAAAACGTTTAAACATAAAATGAGAAAATACCAAAAACTTCAAACTATATTCGCATTTTGTGATTGCGATTGGAACACCCATAAAAATTGAAAGAAATTTAAACTTTTTAACACTAACCAAATACATGATAAAATCATAAGTAGAAAACATGAGGATGTGTACGGTCATGCCTTCGCCTTCCTGCAGTCATCTAAATTACTTAAAACATAACCAAAATTGTAAGCCAACGCTTAATGAGATCCCCCAAAGTACCAACGACAAATAACAAATGCAATAACAGCATGTCGGGTCCAATCAACTATCCGGTTGGAATACCCCAGGCCCATCAACCATTGCATTGGAATGCCAATACACTATGGGTCCAGTCAACTATCGAGTTAAAGTATCCCAGGCCCATCAACCATCGGGTTGGAATGCCAATACATAACGGGTCCTGTCATCCTCGGGATGGAATACCCTCGGGCCCACTCAACCATCGGGTTGGTATGCCCCCAGCTTGTTGGCTTACGCACAAAGCAATAAAGCCTCAGCCACCGACCCAAATATGTGTACATATAACAGATAACATATAACGACAATCTATAGATAATCTGCTAGATATGCAGATCACTAAGCATAACATCATCCTATATACCGGGATACCGATCTAATAGATCACCACAACATTATAACATACACAATAGGATATCAAATCCAAAGGGTCGGCCTTGGTGCCTTCTCCCGCAAGTATTATGAGGAGAACTCACCTCACAAACTGGATAAAAGCTGATGAGGTATCGAATCTGAATCTCAGCTCTCTAACTGGCACCTATTCCCACCAAATGACTAGTTTTCCATCAGAATCCCAAAATACCCCCGTGGTCAAACTTGGTCAAAGTGAACTGGTCAAACCAACTAGCTCAACTAAGTCAACCCAACCGAGTCAACTCGACCGAATCAACTCAGGGTGCATACGTGGGGCGTACTCCAAAGGTACGTTGCGCGTACACGCAGCATCGCACGTTGACCACCATTGGGGTGGTTGACCTCATACGCAGGGCGTACTCCGAGTATGCGGGGTGTACTCTCAGAAGTCCACAAGCCCATTAAGAGCATAATGGCTTAAGCTCTTACGTCTATAATTCAGATCCATGGCTAAATTTCTCTTAGGAGTCCTAAAGTCTCCAACTTTATGACTTAGTTTTCCCAATAAGTGCTTAACTCGAGGTCTTAGTCCATTAAGACCTTCTAAATGATGCATGAAGCAAACTATCCATTTGGAACCCATTTTTGTGACTTAAGACCCCTCTTAGGGTATGAAAGGACAACTTAAAGGTCAATAACATGCCATGTTCAAGATCTAAAATTTTGGGACGAAAAGGCTCCATAAAAACATCCAAATCTAGATCTATATGCTAGAGGAATAAAGTTGCAAGCTTTTTACCTTAGAATGGTTGCAAATGATGTAGAAAATCCAAATCCAAAATGCTTCACTCTTCCAAGATGAGTTTGGCTTCCTTCCTTCTTCTTCTAAGCACAAAACACACACTCTTAGGCTTGAATAGCTTCTTAAGGTGAACTAGGGTTGCAAAACATCTCAAGAGGGATGAAGGCTGATAAAGTTAGGGGAAATAAAGCCATAAAGAGTTTTAAATATGAGCTAAACCCTAAAAATTAGGGTTTCCAAGTTTGGTAAGTACCCCCAATGTATAAAATGTATGCACAGCGTACTAGGTCATGCTCTAGTACGCTCAGTGTATACACGTACACATGGCGTACTCCCCAAGGCTAAATTATGAAAATACCACTGGGGCTCCTTTTGCGTACGTTCTTCAACTTAGGGAACAAAATGCAACATACGGGATGAAATTAGAACTACCTTATCATCGGGATGTTACAATTTTCCCCCACTTGATCTAGACTTCTCCCTCGAAGTTTTTCACAATGAATAACTCAGGATAATGCTCCTACATCTCCTCATCTAATTCCTAGGTCCACTTGGAGCCTCTGCGATGTTGCCACTATACCTTTACCAAAGGTATCTCGTTGTTGCACAGGACCTTCATTTTTCTTTCTAGAATAGCCATCAGCATCTCAACATAGTTCAGACACTCATCAACCTGAATATCATCCAAGGAAACTACTGCCTCATTATCGAATATGCATTTTCGCAATTGTGAAACATTCAAGGTGCTATGAATCTGACTGAGATCCTCGGGTAGATACAACCTGTAAGCCACCTTGTCAACCCTAACACTTACCCGAAAAGGTCTAATATACCAGGGACCCTATTTCCCCCTCTTCCTAAAGCGTATCACACACTTACAGGGTGATACCTCCTGTCACACCCCAAAACCACAAACGGCGGAAACGTTCAGGGGTAGAGGACGTCATGTACAGTATCACAACAATGTAATATAATAAACAAGCAACAACATCATCCATTGCATTATAAGTAGAGTTTTAATACATGTGTGTTATTTCATAATGTACAACAGTAAAATGAATAATCAAAATAAGGCGAGTCTTGTCTGTGCTCCATCTTCTCAAAAACCTGGCCATCGCACATGTCTAACTGATGACCTGAGAATACAAGTTATTTTGAAAGCGAGTATCAGCTTTAAAGCTGGTGAATTCATAAGAAATTAAGTGTCGTTGTCTTGCTTATGAAAATCTGTTATGAAGGCCATGTAAACTTTTAACTGAAAATGTTGATGTAAGTATCAAATCCTTAGAAAAACCCTTATTTTCTATAAGTATGAACTGTAGTCTTCTACAAAGACCCGGATGTTTTGTAAGTAAAATGATAGTTTTTCCTTTCTATTGACTAGTACTAGAAGTGCTTAGTCTAACTCATCGTTTATGTGAAAGTATCACAAATTAAAGTAAACAGGAAAATGTACTACTGCAAGTGTTGTCACTGGGTACTAGGACTAACACAACATCGCCTTAAGCGAAATATGTAACCTAATGAACATCCGAAGATTGTCCAGAACAAGTATTAATGTAAGTTGTACTACTGTAAGTGTTGTCACTGGGTACTAGGACTAACACAACATCACATTAAGCGAAATATGTAACCTAATGAACATCTGAAGATTGTCCAGAACAAGTATTAATGTAAGTTGTACTACTGTAAGTGTTGTCACTGGGTACTAGGACTAACACAACATCGCATTAAGTGAAATATGTAACCTAATGAACATCTGAAGATTGTCCAGAACAAGTATTAATGTAAGTGTCATCGCTGGGTACTAGGAGTAACACAACATCGCAATAAGCGAAACGTATAACCTAATGAACATCCGGAGATTGTCCAATTGTCCTCTGTAGCAGCAGCAGGTAGGTGGAAGGGTTAGTCCCAAATCGATCTACCTAATATAAGTAGTAACCTTAGACCTCCGTAGATAGTCATCGACCACTGGTGCTAATCAGTGGGGTTCGGAATGGTAAGTCCCGCCTAGCTATCCCATTGAACCGAGATAGGAAAGACAATTTACACAGTAAGTACTAATAAATCATCCTCTTGGTTCTAAGTACAAGTATCCAAGGTAAGTAAATACAGGATAATGCACCTATGTAGAAGTGTTCCTGTATGGTATTCATGTAAGTGTGTTCATGTAACAGGTAAGTATATGTAAACATATTCATGTATCATGTAATCCTAAGTACGTGTACTCATGTATCATGTAAGGTATTGGTATAGACTTATGAATGAACTGACTCTTGTGTGATTCCTTGTAGTAGTAATAATGTTTGATATCTTCTAACTATCCCTATAATAATTAATAGGAAGGTAAGTGGTTGTTCAAGTAGATTTATGCACCCTCGATACACCAGGGTGTGGGAAACTGAACGAAGGATGAAAACTATAATCTCTATCATATAATGAACATATGCACATAAGTATAGTTTGATTCAAGAAGGTAAAATAATGGTTTTGCAAGATATCTAGGAGTTTTGAACAATAATTATGAATGATTTGATGTCATTTTAATAAACATTTCAAAACTAATACTTTTGTTATCAAGGTATTTTAAGATAGAAAACCCCTTTCATGTGTCACCTTTTGAAATATGTGAAATCTACTGAGTGAAAACATAGTTACAAAATACATAAGATTGATTTAATAACATACTGTTTTCTACTTGTATTCCCCCCATTAAAACGTTTAAAATCATTTAAAACATAGATTAAGGGGTATGAACTCACCTGTAGTTGGTGATTGGGATGAACTGAACGGTATAGGATTGCTAGGTGTCAAGTGAGGACTTGTACACACACTACGATCCTAATGAACATATAATCACACATATATGCATTCAATTAGTCTTAAATCACTAAATGATAAAGTTAAGACATCCTAGACATTATAAACACTTTATATAAGTGTTTTAAGCCCTAAGGATTGCATCTAAGCTATTATGGGACAAGGTACTTGTGTTTAGGGTTCCAAAGGACCCCATATATGAGTTTACTCCTCATATACTAACACACATGGAGTTTATGGTTCTAAACTCTTGAGTTTACGGCCGTAAACTCCCAACCATGGGGTATTTGTGTGTTTTGAAGTCCCAACTGCTTTCTAGAATTATTCTAACTTGGTGGTTCCATCCTTGAAGGGGTTTAAGGTCTAGAAATACTCCAATTAGGAGTTTACGGTCCCAAGGCCATTCCCCTTGGAGTTTACGGCCGTAAACTCCCTTGGGGTGTTGTTTTTGTTGTTTTCAAGCCTCATGCATTTGAAGGATAGGTTCTAGTCAATTGTTTAAAGCTAATGAGGACCCTAGGCACACTTTGGTGCCTTTGTTTGGTGTTTACGGCCTAGGAGCATTACCAAGGCCGTAAACTCACTTCAAGAGGTGATTTTGATGCTTTCAAGTCCCTTGCACATGTGGTATAGGTTCTAGGCTTTTATTCCAAGCATATGAAGGCATTAGGCACACTTTGGTGCCCCTTTAGTGAGTTTACGGCCCATGAACCATGTCATGGCCGTAAACTCTCTTTGAAATGTGATTCTTATGTGTTTAAGGCCTTAGATTAAATGGGAAACAATTCTATGCAAAGTCTAGGGCTTTAGGTGTATTAATAACACCCTTTGGTCCATTTCCATGGAGTTTACGGCCTAAGATTGCTCTTGGGCTGTAAACTCCCATGTGTTTGTGTTCTTTGATTGTTTTCTTGTCCTTAATACACCTACAAATGAGTCTAAGGTAGTAGCATAACATAAGGAACAAGCTAGGCTCGGTTTCGGGAGTTTACCGCCCAAGAACACCTTGGGGAGTAAACTCCTAGATCTAATGATTTAGCCATCTAAATCATGTTATAAGCACCTAATAAGCATTCTAATATTACTAGAAAGAGTTACTCACATTTTGGTATGAAAACCCGAAGATCCGTGAGAGAGAAAATGGCTTTTCTCTAGTTGGAATTGTGAATAATGAATAAATTTGGTTCAGAAATCTATTTATAGTCCTGAGATATTTTTGGCAGAAAATATTTTTATTCCTGAAATGATCTCTAATATAACAGAGTGTTGGAATAACAGTGTTGCACAAAGCCCTAGTGCACCCACTCTCCTGATATTTCCTGAAGTGTAAACCCTGAATTACTCAAACTTACGCGAAAAGTCTGAAAATTAACTGTGACTGCTATAACTTCTATTGAAGTGATATAGTTTGTACAGAATGGAAATTTCGGATTGTCACACCTTCAGGAGAACCATATCGCCGACCTGGAACTCCAATTCAGATCGGCTCCTGTCGGCATAGCTCTTTTGCTGACTTTGAGCAGTCTTAAGTCATTGCCTGATCTACTGAATAAGACCAGTGGTCTGAAGGACTACTTCAGTCCTTTCCATAACTCTGTGACCAACCTCTCCCCAATAAACTGAGGTATGAAATCTCCGACCATATAAAAGATCAAAAGGCAGAGCACCAATGCTAGAGTGATAACTATTGTTGTAGGAGAACTCCACCAGAGGTTGGTAAGAATCCCAACTCCCACCAAAATCAATAACACATGCCCGCAATATATCCTCAAGGGTCTGTATCATCTGTTCACTCTGGCCGTCGGTCTGCGAATGATATGTGGTTCCGAAATGCAACCTCATGGAACTTATGCTACAAACGGGGGATGAACCGAAAATCTCGGTCAGAAATAATGGAAACCGGAACCCCATGGCAAGCGACAATCTCTTGGACATAAACATCGGCAAGCTGTTCGGCCGAAGACCTCTCCTGGATGGCCAAAAAGTGGGCAGTCTTGGACAGTCGATCCACGATGACCCATATAGCATCAAAACCCTTTTCCGCCTTCGGAAGCCTGATGATTAAATCCATGGCGATCTGCTCCCATTTCCACATGGGAACCTCCAGAGGCTGCAGCTTGCCATGCGGCTCTGATACTCAGCCTTGACCATCCTGTAGTTCAAGCATCTCTCGACATACCAGACTATCTGCCCCTTCATACACGGCCACCAATAGCTCAATCTCAAATCCCGATATATCTTGGTGGATCCCGTGTGTATAAAAAAGTGAGACTTATGAGCCTCCTCTAACACAATCTGTCTGACCCCACCAGAAATTGGAACCTAAACCCGACCACACTAGGTCAACAATCATCGATTATCCGTGACAGACCTATCAATTTCACCCATGATCCTTTCCTGTTTCGAGTTCTATTTCCAAACCCCCTCTAACAGGGCCTCTCTGATCAATCCCAAAAGTACAGAATCCACGGATATCCTCATACACATGTCCTCGACTGAAGACCCAACCGAATTGAAGTTCAAATCATCCGCCACCACATTCTCTTTCCTTGGATGGTAAAGGATCTCACAGTTATAATCCTTAACCACGATCAGCCACCTATGCTACCTCATGTTCAGGTTCGGCTGGTCCATCAAATATCTCAAACTCTTGTGGTCCATGTATACAGTACAACGGGCCCCATCTAGATAATGTCTCCAAACCTTAAGGGAAAACACCACTGCCCCCAACTCCAGGTCGTGTGTGGGATATCGCTTCTCATGCGGCCTTAGGTGCCGCGAAGCATAATCAATCACCCATCCTCTCTGGATGAGGACCGCCCCTAAACCGGTGATGGATGCATCACAGAATACCACAAAATCCTAGACCCCCTCTAGGAGGGTCAAGACCTGGAACTCACATAACCTCTGCCAAAGAGTCTTAAATTTTGACTGCTGCTTAGGGCCCCATCAGAAATCCACCCCCTTCCTTGTCAGACGAGTGAGGGGTACCACAATCTTGGAGAAGTCTGGAATGAATCTCTGGTAGTACCCTTCCAAACCTAAGAAACTCGTGATTTTTTAGGGAGATTTCGGAAGCTCCCACTGCATTACCGCCTCGATCTTGGCCGGATCGACCAAAATCCTATCCTGGTTAACGAGGTGCCCAAGGAACTGAACCTCTTGTAACCAGAACCCGCACTTCGATAACTTGGCATAAAGATGTTCTAGCCTTAAAACCCCCAAAAGCTCTTGAAGGTGCTCCTCATGCTGCTCTCTGGTATTGGAATACACCAAGATATCATCAATAAACACAACGACAGATTAGTCGAGCATTGGCCTGCATACCCGATTCATCAAATCCATAAACACAACTAACGAATTGGTAAACTCAAGTGGCATCACCAGGAACTCATAATGCCCATAACGAGTATGGAACACAGTCTTCTCTATGTCCTCCTCTCTCACTCTCACCTGATGATATATATCTTGGAGAACCAGGATGGACCCTACAACTGATTAATGAGGTCATCAATCTGCAGAAAGGGATAACGCTTCTTCACCATTAACTTGTTCAAATCCTGATAATCAATGCAAATCCGATGTGAACCATCCTTCTTCTTGATGAATAGAATCGGCGCTCCCCACGGAGAACTACTCGGTCTGATGAACTGCTTGCCTAACAGGTCCTGCAGCTGAGATGATAGCTCCTGCATCTCAGGTGGTGCCAAGCGGTATGACGCATTGGCAATCGGGGTCGCACCTGGCACAAGATGAATCATGAACTCAACCTGCCTCTCAGGTGGTACACTGGGTAACTCCTTCGGGAACACATCAGCAAACTCCCTAACATCTGGAACCTCTGAAAATGTAATATGATCTCTAACTCGAGTATCAACCACATAAGCCAAGTAACCTGCACACCTGTGCTAAATATATCGACGAGCCTTGACTGCGAACAAAACCTTGAACCAACCATGGTGCCCTCCCCATAGATAACTAGTTTTCCTCGACTTGGGGTTCAAACTGCCACTCACTGGCCCTGACAGTCAATCATGGCACAAAAAATGCTCAAATAGTCCATACCCACTATCACACATACATCTCCCATGTGCATATAGATAAGGTCAACCGGATAAGGCACCTCAAAGATCTCCAATATATAACCTTGATACACTGTGGATGCAGAAACCCTATGTTCGTTGGCGATAGAAACCTGCAGCAGACAGTCTAACTCCCCAATAGGCATATCAAACTCCCACCTGAATGACCGAGATACAAAAGACCGACTCACGCCTGAGTTAAATAACACAAGAGTAGGCAAAGAGTTTAATAGGAACATACCTATTAGGAACATATATATGATCATAACATAAAATATAATCAAATGAATAATAAATAGAAACATATTGGTCACGACGTCCGATGCCGACCTGGCCTCCTCTACCGTGAGCTGGAAAGCGCAACCTTGAGCCCTCGGGGGCTCTGCCCTACCCTGACTCCCATCAATGATCCTCAGAGTAGCTGACATTGGAGCCCGTGTTGGCCTGGTAGTAAGCAAGCGACACTGGGCCTTTATATGGCCCACCTGATCATAATGATAACAAAGTATGATGCTAGAAGCTGGAGCCTACCACCAGCAGTCCCTCACAATGTGGCTCTACTTGCCCCAGTTGTGGCATTCCGAAGAAGATCAGCAAGCTCCATCATAAACCTTGCAGCACCTCCCACAAGTGCGGACCCTATGACTTCCAGATTTGGTATCAGCGACCCTGAACCGCTTCGACGCAGGCTGCAAATGCGCCGGGGCCCAGTGTCTACTCTCTTGTCTGGAGCTCCATCTCAATCTCACGCCACCTGGCAGCCTCCTGTAACTCCAACAATGAACCATAACACTAAGTGAAAACAAACTGCTTGATGTCCGTCTTGATCAGGCTCAAGTAACGGGTCATCTAAGCTTGATCACAAGTAGCAAACTCAGGACAAAACATGGCCCTCTTCATAAACATCTTGGTGATCTTCGTCACCCACTCAGTCCCCTGTCTTAAATCCAAGTACACCTAGGCCAACCTCTCATGCTCCACCAAGGAAATGTATCTATAATGGAACATCTTCGAGAACTGCTCCCAAGTCACTACAGTCCTCTGCTCAGGAGAATACGAGCTGGTAATAAGTCTCCACCAATCCTTCTCTCTGGACCTAAGAAGGTTCAGAGCGCACCAGACCCTCTGATCAGTTGGGCAAGAGTAAGTGAAAAAAATCCCTCTATGTTAGATAGCCACCTCATGGCTATGATCGGGTCCTGAACTCCATCAAAAGTCCAGGTCTTCGTATTGTCGAAGTCCCAATACTAGAAGGCTCTCCCAGCACCAATTCTAGCAACCGCAATGGCTGTGGTGGCTGCAGCAGTATCCTCAGACAATGTAGCATAACACTCGTCAAAGTACTCCACCATGGCGGTATTAATAGACCCAAATATCTCTGGAAATTGTGCTCAAAAGTGAGGAACAACCTCCTCCTGAAGGATCTCCTTAATCCTGTTCTCGGACACAACTGGCCTACCCTGGCTACCAGCTCCCGATCCCGATCTGGATCCCGTCTCAAATCGTCTCGTCATCACCATACTGAAAATAAACTAGAGAGAGAGAGAAAGATCAAATAAATCACATATCATACCAGGGGAACCAACTCCCAACAAATCCCTAGGGGTTATGACTTCCCTGCTACGCGTATGAGTCCTATGCTTCCAGTAGTACTAGCCCATACTACCTTCCACACCTACCCGTATTTGTCTCAAGGATCATCACAACAACCCTAACAATACACACTAGAATATGCATACACTTAATCGTCACTCCCTAAAGGAAGGCTAAATATCACGAAACTGGCCGACTGACCCCACCCAACTCATCCATGAAACTTCCACAAACCCACAACACTCATGATTTCTAATCATACATAACATTGGACCCTATAGATAGTCGGAAGTCTGATCCTACCCTAATCCTTTCATCAAACAAGAACAAGAAATAAGGCCAAACCAAACATTCTTAGGCTATAGAATCTTAGTTATGCACAACTATGATGCATACACAAAGCAATTACAGTAATGATGTCAATTCCATATAAAGAACCCTAGGTTATGAGGAATCATATAATCAGGAAATTCTATCATGAAATTCTTGAAGATCCCTAGACTATAACTAGCATGTTGTTCTAGCATATCACAAGATCAAATAACATTGTGGTAATTTAAGGTCTACTTACTGGCTCTGACGGATCATACACATCACATCCTCCTTGATTAATTTGAAAACAATTTGAAAATCATTTTTTAAAAATCTTTTTCCTTAGTTTGTGAATGGATTCACATGAGTGTTCCTCCAATTCACTCAAACAAAGGCTTTGATACCAACTTGTAAAACCCATAAAAATCACAAGAAATTGAAACTTTTTAAAACAAACAAAATTCACAATTTGTTTACAATCATAGTTTTAAAAACATTTTCAACATCAAAGTCTCCCAAACTCATATGTCAAGAACATGAGGAAGTGTATGGTTATGCCTTCACCTTCCTGCAGTCATCTGAAGTACCTGAAACATTACCCAAAACTGTAAGCCAACGCTTAGTGAGATCGCCCAAAGTACCAATACATAAACATATAACAAATACAGTAACATCATTTTGGGTCCAATCAACCGTCAGGTTGGAATACCCCAAGCCCATTAATCATTGGGTTGGAATGCCAATACACTATGGGTCCAGTCAACCATCATGTTTAAATATCCCAGGCCCATCGACCATTGGGTTGGAATGCCAATACACAACGGGTCCTGTCATCCTCAGGATGGAATACCCTCGGGCCCACTCAACCATCGGGTTGGTATGCCCCCAACCTGTTGGCTTATGGACAAAGCAGTAAAGCCTCAAACACCGACCCAAATATGTGCACATATAACAAATAACATATAACAATAGTCTACAGATAGTCAGGCAAATCTACATATCTCTAAGCATAGCATCATCCTATATACTAGGATACCGATCTAACAGATCACCATAGCATGATAACATACATAACATGATATCAAATCCAAAGGGCCGACCTTGGTACCTTCAACCCGTAACTACAGTGAGGAAAACTCACCTCATAAACTAGACAAAAGCTGATGAGGTCTCGACTCCGAATCTCAGCTCTGTAACCGACACCTATTCCCACCAAATGATCAATTTTCCATTAGAATCCCAAAATAACCAAAATATCCTCAAGGTCAAACTTGGTCAAGTTCAACTAGTGAAACCAACTAGGTCAATTGATTCAACCTAGTCGAGTCAACCCAACTGAGTCAACTCAACCGAATCAACTAGGGTGAATACACGAGGCGTACTCTAAAGGTACACTGGGTGTACATGCAGCCTCACATATTGACCACAATCGGGGTGGTTGACCTAGTATGCAGGGCGTACTCTAAGTACGCGGGGTGTACTCTCAGAAGTCCAAAAGTCCATTAGGAGCTTAATGGCTTAAGCTCTCACGTCCATAATTCAGATCAATGGCTAAAATACTCTTAGGAGTCATAACGTCTCCAACTTTATGACTTAGCATGTCCAATAAGTGCTTAACTTGAGGTCTTATTCCATTAAGACCTTCTAAATGATGCATGAATCAAAACTAACAATTTGGAACCCATTTTGTGACTTAAGACCCCTCTTAGGGTGTGAAAGGACAACTTAAAGGTCAAGAACATGCCATGTTCAAGATCTAACATTTTGGCACCAAACAGCTCCATAAAACATCCAAATCTAAATTTATATGCTAGAGGAATAAAGTTGCAAGCTTTTTACCTTAGAAAGGTTGCAACTGATGTAGAAACTCCAGATACAAAATGCTTCACTCTTCCAAGATGAGCTTGGCTTCCTTCCTTCTTCTTCTAAGCACAAAACACACACTCTTAGGCTTGAAATAGCTTGTCAAGGTGAACTAGAGTTGCAAAACATCTCAAGAGGGATGGAGGATGATGAGGTGAGGGTAAATGAAGCCATAAAGGTGTTAAAATATGAGCTAAACCCTAAAAATTAGGGTTTCCAAGTCTGACAAGTACGCCCAGCGTACTAGGGCACGCCCTAGTATGCTTAGCGTACACACGTACGCATAACGTACTCCCCAAGGCCAAATTACGAAAATGCCACTAGGGCTCCTTTTGCACACTTTCTTGAATTCAGGGACCAAAGTGCAACATAATTAAATTATAGGGTTGAAATTAGAAGTCCCTTATCATCGGGATGGTACAATGATAATATCTGACCTTTTTAAGGAACTTTAAAGACTTTTAATAACCAAAACCAATAAAAATAAAACTTCAACTTTTCAAATGATCAAGATTTGAATCTTCTAACATAAAAGAACATTTGACATTTCACGTAACACATAACAAAATTTAGGCTTTTACCAAAAATTGTAGAAAATTGATGCAAAACTTTTCGAATGACGTTTTAAAGGGGATCAAATAACTAAAAAAGGGAAAATACTATAAAGGGGATGTTTTTTTTATTTTATTTCTTTTTTTAGCTCACTTTTTGGTTTACCAAAGAGTTTTACATAAGTTGCTTCAAGTAAAAATATAAAGCACAACTATATACAAACCACAAACGGCATCTAAATATGACCCAAATAAAAAGATAAATGAAAAAACCAAGCAATGCTAAATGCAAAAGCTAAGCATAACTAAACGAAGGCTAAATTAAGATTAAATGGCAAAAATGTGTCTATATCATAAGGTCCTGTGATATGATATGAAATGCAACATATAGACAATATGGATCTTAAAATGGCAAAATCTAGTTCTGATCCCTTTCTTTGGGGTTTGAATGTGGTTTGTAAGGAACATGTAAGTAAGGAACCAGTTTGTTTGAGGCTAAATTGTCCCTTTACTTATGTCACACTTTCCATTAGTTGATTCATCGACATAACTACTTCCACTATCCTCCACGCATATATAAAAGAAGACGTGACAACTGAAAGTCCCTAAAAGTGATTCTTATCTTTTTATGTGAGTTTCCAAAAGAATTGTAATTAAGGTGTTTCGAGTCTTTCAAATAAAGATATTCGGGGATGAGAATAAAGAGATAACAAAAATGCATGCATGCTAATGTCCTAAGTTAAATGTTATGCTAAAACAAAAAGTGAAAAAGAAGAAAATAAAATATTTTTGGAGTTTCTTTATAAAAAAATGAGCGCAAGTTATTTAAAGACTAATATGTTATGTAGGCTAACTAAAAAATGCATGAAAAAGTAAATGTAAAGAGGAATACCCCACCCCAAGCTTAAGAACAAGCATTATCCTCAATGCTTAAGGTAAGGGCAGAAATGACCTAATTCAGAGGATTCAATGGCGGGAAATGTCCATGGCGGTAGTGGAAGTCCAACATGTCCTGCACCTGATTGGAAGTGGAGGGAAAGTACTACTCTAGCCTACTAACTTGGGTTGCCACATCCTAAATGGCATGGGTGTTCTCCTGAGTCTGAGTGTCGATACACTGGATAGTTGAGAACATCATGGAAAACTGGTCAAAGAATGTAGGGAGGAAATATGTTGGGATCCCGTGTCCTCCCTGCTACTAGGGTTGGTACTAAGGTTGAGCAAATTGATGTGGATGGACCTAAAAGTGGTCCTACTGATACATGGGCTGCTAAATCTATGGCTGGTTAAAATAGACTTCTTCCTTAGGCATCTCATCATCATCTTCCTCTTCCTCTTGTTCTTCATCCTCAAAATTAGGCAGTACACCCGCGGGGGTCAACTAGTCTGGGGGAAGCCAAGTGTATGAATCACCAACCCAAATTGAGAGTATGTAGACTGGAGATTTGTCACTGTCGAGCCAACTGTATTTGTCATTGCCACAGTCTTGCAACATCTCCATTTGCTCTAGAGTGGCACAATCGAGTAGGAAGGTTGGCTGGATGCTGTCAACATGTATGTATGCATCGGCAGGGAACTCTAGGCCGATGGCTCAACCTATAATAGTATTGAGCCCCACTAAGTGAATTTCCCCCATGGATCGTTGTCGAACTGAGTTACACTTGTCAAGGAAGAACGTAGAGAAACAAGAAACCTTTCCCTCGTACATGCAGATGAGGAAGAACAGTTCACATCAGTTAATTTGACTAGGATTGAGGCAACCAAATATGCTTGTAGAGAGGTTCCGATGTGCAATTTGCCAACAAGGATGCACAATATTCTTTAGTGTAGTTGGTACCCATGATTGTGCTAAGCTATTTGTAGGTGAGTCTGTGACTTAACCCTTGCAACTGGAATGTAAGGATTTTTGCTTCATTATCCTTAGCAAATGTACTAAGGAACTCCAAGGTTGGTTCTTTGAAAGTTCTATCAAAGAGCTTCAGAAATTTATCTCACTCCATTCTTTGAAACAGACGCGCCAAACCATCATCGACCCCAAGATTTGCCATTGACTCCTTATAGTAGAACTTTGTTGGCCAGATTTCTTTATTGGTAAGGTTAGAGCAATACTTTTGTTTTTGTTTCTGTGATCGTAAGGAAAGGATTGCCTCCCTCGTCTCCACCTTTCTTTCATTTTCTGGATGCCTTGCATGATGTATCAACAACATTCTTTTTCGGGTTAGTATCAATGGTTGATCCATGGATGTGTGTCTTTGTATGAGTTTTGGCCATTCTTGAAGACCTACAAAAACAAACCCAATTCACACAGTAATCCCTCTTCTCATCTCTCTCAAAATTAATATGACAATATTTGAACTGAACACAAACAATTCCAACAAATAAGTGCACCCAAGTTTTGACAATTCAATTTTTTTAAAGAATACCACCAGACTCTATTTAACAATTCCGACTAAAATCTTGCAACAATTCTAGTAAAGTTCAACAATTTCCAACCAAACTATAGACAATATTCAATCGAATTCCCAAGCAATATCAACATATTTATCAACTCTCAAACCAAGCCTTTTAAATAATCTGGGTATTAACTAACAATCTTACGTAATTTTTAAAGAATATTCCTTTGCAATTATCATATTAGAGCACGAAATGTAAGTAACACCAAGGAAAGAAGGTATTCGATTTTTGTCCCAGAAATTTGTAGCTTGAATCCGAAATCAGCTCACTTGCACCCCAAGCTTAATGGTTGTTCATAAGTGCCAAAATGCAAGACTCTTTCAATACTACAAAGTTTTGAACTTAATTATTACTAAAAATCGAACGACGGATCGTGGTGGTGCAAAACGTCTGGTGAAAATTTTCGGTTTTGTTCAATAAGACGTGTAGAGCTTGGAAAAAGAAAAACTGTGGTGGTGTCGGAATTGCGAGAAGTGGTTTGGACGGAAAGTGGAAAAATTGTGGCGGTAGCACCCCTTATTCCGACAACTAAAGAAAATTTTTTAGTGTGGTTTGTAGAGATCAGAAAAACTAAGAGAAAGACGCAAATTTCATCAAATTCCAACTGACGGTTCAACGGGAAAATTATTTTTTTCAGTGAGGTGGGTATTGTGCTCTTATGTTCTCGAGAGAGAGAGAGGGAGGGTTTATGGAGGAAGGAAAAAACACATGTAACACATGAAGAATCTGATTCACTCTTAACCAATTTGGTTAGCGAACTCAACGAAAGTCAAATCGTTTAAGTCTGTTCAACGTAAGTCAACGAAATTCGTCAAATAGTCTAGCAGCTTTTGGGGATCACATAGACCCCCACATAGGTCGCATAAATTCATCAGGTTGAAGAGGGTGTCAAGCTAGTTTTTTTTCTTGGATCGGTCTTGGCCGCGCAGGGTAGTCGGGCACCCATGCGTGGGTCGTGTTGTTGGTTTAATAGTATTGTGTCAAATGTATGTATATTATAATTTATTTTATTCCGGTTAGGGCCTGTCCATTCTCGACTTAGTTATCTAGTCTAACCTTAGCTATCTAGTCTAACCTATATATTGCATGCATGTATCATTAGGGTTAACGTTTTCGTATCCCTACCTAGCTCTCACAAAGAATTTCTTTCATTCTGAACTCTTCTAAAGCTATTTTAATCAAATCATTCGTCACTCTTTTGATCTTTGTTTTATTGTCATTTAATTCACGTTCATTATTATAGAATCTATCGATCTTAATTATTGTTCTCACTATTGGTATTAGAGCAGGAGACAGTGTAATTAATTCGCTATTCTTCTATCGAGTATAAGGTTTTATTAGGGTTTTATGTTTATCTCATATCTATTCTTGTTGTCTCAATCGATTGTAGATTCTAGATCTAGATCTTTGGTTTTTCCCTTGAACTCGATTCACATTTTACACATCTGATTCTATATTTGTTTTAGTTAACACTTGATAATATGCCTAACAAAGATCCTCTTTCTCTTTCGTTCAATATCTCAAGCAATATTGGATCCACGACAAGGATTCCAATTCTCTTTCCAAATGATTATGAAGTGTGGGCACTCCACTTTGAATATTATGTTCTTAGACTACAAGAACATGGTTCCACCATATGGTGTGTGATTACAAAAGAGACGTACATGCATACAGATACCATAAAGGAAATCAAAACTTTGGCTGACTACAATACACTTGTTGTTAAACACACCGTTCCACAAGATGAGATGAATAAACTGATGAGTAATATAAAAGCAATGAGAATAATTCGATTTGCTCTTCCTCTAGGCACTTTTCTTCTTGTAAGTACATGCGATACTGCTAAAGGTATTTCCGATAGGTTGAAGGATTTCTATTCAAGTAACGCTGATTTGGAACATTCCGTGCAAACATTGCTCTTATTAGAGTTTGGAGTGTTTGTACAAAAAACCTGATGAGAAGCTAGATCAGACGTTCAACCGTTTCAATCATTTATTGAGCAGGATGCTCAAGAACAGTCTTAAGAGTGAAATAATTGAACAAAAAGTCACATTTATGAATGGACTTAGATTCGAGTGGAAGGTTGTTGTTTCCACTGTTAAGGAACACGAACAATTTAAAAGCTATTCGTTGGCCAAATTTGTGGGCATTCTG
Source organism: Lactuca sativa (assembly GCF_002870075.4). Classification (NCBI taxonomy): domain Eukaryota; kingdom Viridiplantae; phylum Streptophyta; class Magnoliopsida; order Asterales; family Asteraceae; genus Lactuca; species Lactuca sativa. Next base: position 101,715,192 of record NC_056629.2, on the reverse strand, counting down.
AGATCTCACGAAGATGAAGTCTCTAGGGAAATGAAGCTTGTTTCAAGCATTGGATCCTTAGCACTGGTTGCGAAAGGAAAGAAGACAGCAGAAGAAGATTCCGAATAAGACCTTTTGGAAAGAGAAATCTCAAAAGAAGACAAGGCTCTTTTGGTGTCCAATCCCAAGAAGTTATATAAGAAGTATTTTTCTCGTTACAAAAACAAGTTTAGGTAGGGTAATTCTAGTTCAAAAAAGCCTAAAGATGAGAGTTTTAAGAACTTTAGGAACGAGGATGAGAAGAAGGAAAAGAAGCTGTTGGGTGATTCAGGTTATGATTGTAATTACTGTCATAACAAGAATCACTTTGCGAAGGAGTGCATGTTAAGGAAGAAAATTAGTAGAGTGAAAAAGAAAAAGACGAAGCTTACTATGTTCAGAAGATAGAGGAGCTTAGGAAAAAGAATGTAACAAATGTGAAGCCAACGTTGATCGTATAGGAATACAATGATGATGATGGATGAGTCGAGGTGTGGTCTATAGACTCAGAGGATGATGAGGTAAGGAAACCCACACATGGCGGGTTCTTTGTGGTAAATTCAGAATTGCAAGGTTATAAAGGAAAGTGGTTATGCCTCGTTCCGAAGTTTAACTAAAGAAAAGATGAAAAGAGAAAAGAAAGTCATGAGAGAAAATAAGAGAAAGAAAAGGAAAACAAAATTTTCTTTCGTGTTCCCGAGTTGGAGAGAGGTGGAAGGAAAATGAATCATTTTGTTCTTTCTTTCCAAAACCCCCCAAATCGGAAGGAAAGTTAGGAGGGAAAGTGATCCTCCCATTTCCCTCCACTTCCTTCCACTTCCCTCCTTTAATGAATACTCGGGAACACCAATCACTTTTATTTTTTTCTCATTTCCACTCATTTCCTTTCCTTTCTCTCGTTAAGTTGAACTTGGGAACAGGATGTTAATGGTTCATAATGGGGTTTCGGAACAAAGCGGGTATGCTACTGACGGTGGTCAAGCTTCTGAAAGTTGTTTTGTTGTGAAGATAGTTTTAGAGCAAGTGAAAGAATGCAAGAAGGTGGTTGATAAGGTACATTCTATACTCAAATATCTTAACATTCCCATCTCTTGTTATGAATCCGAACTAGACGATTTAAAATATACTATTTCTAATTTTAGTGATAGTTTAAAACAAACTCGTCTTAGTAATTCTAATCTGACTGAGCAACTTAATAGGGTAACACTTAAAAGTGAAGAGACAAGATTAAGAATAGAGGCTTTGTAATTAGAGCTTACTAGATCGCGTGATGATGCCATTTATCTTAAAAGAGATAGTCTTGCACTTTTGAATCAAAGGTATATTTTTGGTTTAATTGCTAAGCGTTTATATTTCAATATTACTCAATTATATTTAGATTGTGAAATAGGTAAAGGTCTACATAAAATGATTTTAACCTTTCTTTAATTGAAAGAGGATGAAATCAATGTTGATTGCTATAAATGCGAATCTATTGTTTCATCAGATGGCGTTTCTGATTCATACAGGGTTGGACTTGAGAAAACCGAGGAATACATATAGTACAAAGACCATAAAATATGTTGAAAGAAATGTTAAATGAACAAGATAAAGAACAAATCAAATTGAGTAATATGCAAAAGTATGACTCATTATGCTATAAATTAAATTCATAGAATACTTTTAGTTCCGAAAACATTTCTGAATTTGATGAAAGTGATATGAGTGAAATTTTTGTAGAGGATGAAATTGATTGTTCTGTTTTAGTGCAAAATGTTAATGAACCTAAGAAAAATTTGATTTCCGAAAACTCAATCGAATTCGTTTACATTGTTGAAAACAAAGGTTCTAATGTTTTGAAAGAAAAAGCAACTGTTTTCCAAAAGTGCAAACTGTACCAAATCAGGTTTTTGTTAAGAAAGGATTGAACAAAAATGATACATCTAAACTAACATACCTGGTTGTTGATGATAATGCGAATGGATGCGATGAATTCTTCTATTCGATGCCAATAGATAATTCCGACGATACAAAAGGTCTTTCAAAAATGACCTCTTCTAAAATAAAAGGAAAATACATTTCAGAACCATTGGATCGTGTGGAACTTTGTTATGGTAAGGCAGGGCCTAGTGGCATAAAAGATGTTTCAAGTGAGACCTCTTCAGAACAACACTAAACGTCAGACAGAAAAGAAAAACCAAAATCTAACATTTACAAGTCTGCTAAAAAAGTTATTGCTAAGAGAAGATAGTTGAATGCCAGATATAGGAAGAATTTAAAAGAAAGAAAGCGTCTTTGGAATAAAAGAATTCAAACCAAAGTTCAGTCAATTCAAAACGATCTTCTAATCATAAAGTCAATTCCACTGAAATTCCAAAACCAAAGTCAAAATTTTCTCCAAAATCACTAGTTTCGAAACCGAATGAAAAGCCAAAATCAACGTGTTCTCAAAAAACACCGTTTTCAAAACCTCTCAACAAATCAAAAGATTTTAAGGGTAAAAGTAAAGTTGTTTCGGAACCAGAGATTACTCTCGAGGAATACAAAGCAAATTTGAAAAAAAGGAGGAAAAGGGATTTTAAAAAAAATGTCACCAAAAATCAAAGAGTATATTTAACGAAAATCCAATTTTGTTGAAATTAATCTTTGTGATAACAAAGTGGAAGTTTTAAAAATCGAAAAAGGGAAGAATCATGTTTGGAAAAGAAAATCATTTTGGGTTGAGAAAACTAAGATATTTCCTGTTCAAAAGAAATCCTCACAAGGACCCAAGTTGGGTTGGGTTCCTAAATATCTCTAAATTTTGCAGGTTATGCATGATGAACAGTATGATTCGGAATGGTATATTGATAACGGTTGTTCACGTCACATGATTGGGAGAAGAGAAGAATTAGAAGAGTTTAAATCTTTAAAGGATGGCGGTATAGTGAAGTTTGGAAACAACACTACTGGGGAGATGAAAGGCTATTGGATGATTATGAATGGCGAATTCTCGATTAGGATGGTAGCATATGTTGAGGGTCTGCAACACAATCTGATAAGTGTTTCACAATTGGTTGTAGGTACAGGACTGAAGGTATCATTTGTTGAAGAAGGTTCAGAGATAATTGAAAAGAAATCTAAGGTAGTGCTTCTAAAGTCCAAAAGGAAGGGAGAGATGTATCCTCTGAATCTAAATCCAATCAAAGGGAAGCCATCTATTTCCTTATTTACGAAAGCATCTTTGGGTGATAGTTGGCTATGGAACAAAAGACTTTCCCATCTGAACTTCAATGATATAAACAAGCTTGTTATTGGTGATCCTGTTCGTGGTCAACCTCTTCTAAAATTCGAGAAGGAACATTTATGTGCTGCCTGTGAGCTTAGAAAAGAAAGTAGGAATAGTCACTCAACAATCATCAACACCAAAATCATTGAGCCACTGGAATTATTGCACATTAATCTTTGTAGTCCATCAGCCATCTAAAGTATTGGTGGCAATAAATATATTCTATTTATTGTTGATGATTTTTCTAGATTTATCTAGGTGCTCTTTCTTAGATAGAAATCAGATGCTACTCCAAAGCTGATAGATTTCATCAAGTAGGTTGAGCTACAATTACGAAAGCCTGTTCGGAAAATTTGCAGTGACAATGGTTCGGAATTCAAAAACCAAGCATTTCAAGAATTCTTAACTAGAAAAAGGGATTGCTCACAACTTTTCTTCACCTTACACTATACAATAGAACGGGGTAGTTGAAAGACGTAATCTATCTCTTTGTGAAGCTGCAAGGACGATGTTAACATTTGCGAATCTTCGTCTCTACTTCTGGGCTGACACTATTACAACTGCTTGTTTCACACAAAATCGTTCCTACATTAACAAAAGATTTCTCATTACTCCTTATGAAATCTTGAACAATCGGAAACCTTACGTTAAATTCTTTCATGCATTTGGTTCCAGGTGTGCTCTTTTTAACTCTAAAGAAAGTCGGAATAAATTCAATGTGAAAGCAGGTGAAGGAATTTTTCTGGGTTATTCTTTAACATCAAAGGAAAATAGGTTTCTGAATAAGAAATTAAGAAAAACTGAAGAAACCTACTATGATACCTTTGATGACAACTACATGAAGAGATATCAGAAAGAAGATTGTTAGTCTGCGAAAATCTTTCCGTCGACAAATTCAATGACAATTCCTCTTATGAATTTGTATGAAAAATTTCTAAATTGTTTGATGAGCCTGAAAAAGCTAATTCCCCAGAATCGTAGGCCAAGGACAATCAAGAAGATGAATTGAAGAAGATTGTTGATGAAGCTACTGAACACATCGAGACTTCTCAGGGGCCACTAATTCTGAAAGAACCTTAGCGATAACCTACTGATGCTCCATTCCAAGGGGAGGGTTCCACTTTGCACCCAAATACTGATACTCCTCTCTAGGGGGAGAATTTGATTCCAAATAAAGGGTCACATGCAAACTTCCAGGGTGAGAATGAAAATAATGACTCAAATATACAACCGAATTTTGAAGAAGTGTATGTTGAAATTGATCCCACACATGATCATAATTATCCTCCCATGTTTAAATGGAACAAAGATCACCCACAATCTCAAGTGATCGGAGACTTATATTTAGGAGTTCTTACAAGGGATCAACAAAAAGAGAAACAAACAACATTATTTTCATAATTGGATTTTTGTATGTTTAATTCTTTCATTTCTAAAATTGAGCCTAAAACTCTGAAAATTGCTCTTGATCATGCATATTGGGTTCAAGCAATGCAGGAAGAACTCAAAGAATTTGAGCAAAATAAAGTATGGAGATTAGTTCCCACTCCCTTGGATGCTTCACTTGTCGGAATGAAATGGGTATTTCGAAATAAGATGGATAAATAGGGAAACATAATCTGTAACAAGGCACAATTTGACGTTAAAGGCTACTGTCAAGAAGAAGGAATCAACTACAAAGAGACATTCGCACCGGTGTCTAGACTGGAATCTGTTTGGATTTTTCTCACCTATGCAGCTCTGAAAACTTTGATGTATATCAAATGGATGTGAAGTGTTCATTTTTGAATGGTGAATTGCAAGAAACCGTCTATGTTGAACAACGTCCTGGCTTTGTGAATGAAAATTATCTGAATCTTTGCTATGTTCTAGATAAAGCGGTATATGGTCTTAGATAAGCACCGAGGGCATGGTATGAAACTTTGAATCGATTTATTTAGCAATCTAAATTTAAACAAGGTACTGTTGATCCTACCTTCTTTCGTAAGGAGGGTAACCATCTGATGATTGTTCAAATTTACATTGATGACATTATTTTCAGATCTACTAATCCCAACTTAACAGTTGAATTCCAAAAGCTAATGGAAACTAATTTTGAAATGAGTTCAATGGGTAAGATTGACTTTTTCCTTGGATCGAATATAAGACAGAGTTCAAAAGGTATTTTCATTAATTAAGAAGCCTTTACAAAGACCTTATTGGTGAAATTCAGAATGGTGGGTGATATGACTTTGAATCGTCAATCAAAGTTCCAATGGCATTTGGAACAAAACTCACACCTTCTCTTGATAAACCACCAGCTGATATGACTTTGTATCGTCAAATGATTGGCTCTTTGTTATACTCAACTTCCAATCGTCCCGATATCAGGTTTGATGTGTGTTACTGTTCCAGATTTCAAGCCAACCCTAGAGAACCTCACATGTTGGCAGTCAAGAACATCTTTCGATATCTGAAGCGGACTACTTCTCTTAGACTATGGTATCCATTGAATTTAGGATTCTTTGTGCAAGCATATTCTGATGCTGACCTAGGTGGATGTGGACTCGATCGGAAAGGTACATCAGGGGGATATTAGTTTATGGATGGAAAACTTGTTAGTTAGCAATCTAAGAAACATACATGTGTATCTTTGTCAACTGTTGACGCTGAATATATAGCAGCTGCATCATGTACATCCCAAATTGTGTGGATTCAGAACCAGCTTAGGGATTATGGTATTAATGTGAAGAGAATCCCTACAAGTGTGTGAGATCCCTCGAGTTATGATGAATATTCTAATGTTTGTTATGGTGTATTTTGAGTATGGTGACCCTATGCACTAGGTCAGTTGGCAGTTCTAGCACAGGTGAGGGATCAGGCTCGGGCTCTGGAGTCGGGCAACTCAATGACCAGATGAGGGAGTTCATTTCATCTGAGGTTATGCGTAGTATGATTGACCAGACTCCTGTGATCTTCGGTACGATCAAGGAGGGAATTTTGGAGATTTTGGATGAGAGACTGGGTGCATTCCGCACTAAGATAGCGACCATGATGGGGGCGTACACAATGACTTTGAGGGAGTTCCGAGATTGTGGGGCTCTAGACTATCGTAGGGGCTAGGGACCCCATTTCTAGCAGTAGGTGGTTTGCAGATGTCGCTAATGCCTTTTGTACCAGTAGATGTCTCGAGGGGGACAAGGTCCGACTTGCTGCCTGTATCCTAAAGGACAGGGCACACGACTGGTGGGAGTAGGTTGCGAACGCGGTTGGTGATGATGCCCTAGACACTATGACCTGGACTAACTTCTCGACCAAGTTCAGGGTCGAGTGCGCACCTGTGATAGAAGTGCAACAGCTTGTGCGGGAGTTCCATGATCTCCGACAGACAACTGAGACGGTGACGGAGATCACCGCTATATTTAGGGATAGGGCCCTTCTTTTTCCGGTAGTATGTGGCGGACGGGGAGATGAAAAAGGCCTGGTACCATGAGATGCTGAGGAGCGACATTCGGAAGTTTGTGAGCCGATCCAGCTTCAAGATGCTGGAGGATATGAAGCGAGGGCTCGGGAGATGGAGATTGATTTAGAGATGGAGAGGAAGAGGAAGCCAGAGGCAGCGTCTGGCATGGAGGGCTCGAGAAAGAAGCCCAAGGTAGATTCCCAAGGGAAGGGCCAGTAGGGCCGAGGCCGTTGCGTCAAGTGTGGTAGGACGCACGAGGGGACGTGCACGGCGGGTAGTTCAGGCTGCTTTAAGTGCAGCCGAACTGGACATGTTAGCAGGGATTGTACTACTACCACCACCACCACATGATCGAATCTGATTTGCTTCCAATGCAATCAGAGGGGCCACAAGAGGTCTCAGTGCCCAAATTTAGCAGTAGTAGGACAGGTGGTGACACCCGCTCCTGCCACATTGAGGATTACAGATGGTCATCAAGACCGGACAGAGGTGCCTGTGGCAAAGAGCAGGGCCTTCTAGCTGACAGCAGAGGCGGCACGAGCAGCTCCCGATGCTGTGACGGGTATGTATCTTCTCCTTATCTCTTTATTTATATTGATTTGTCTCGTATGTTTATGTGTTTTGTTGTAGGATCGTTCTTAGTGACGATATATCTGCTCTGGTATTATTCGATTTGGGGGCTACCCGATCCTTTGTATCTCTCGCGCTCAACAAGTCATTTGTTGAAGCTCCGGGGGAGCTGGACTGTCCCCTTGATGTAGAGATAGATGATGAAAGGACTGTTCAGGTCGTGAGAGTTCACCGGGGATGTACACTGCAGTTGTTCGATGAGCAATATTCTGTGAATTTAGTCCCTATTCCCCCGCAAGGGAATAAGGTTATCGTGGGTATGGACTGGTTGAGCCCCAATGGAGTGGTGATCGACCGCGAGCAATAGCTAGTGGGATTTAGGACCCCAAGTTGGGGAGGCTTGGTGATTCAGGGCGAGAGGCCATAGTGTGGATCGAATTTGTGTTCGGCAGCGAGGGCGAGACACTACCTTCAACAGGCTTGCTGTTGGGTCAAAATATGGTTTATACTTTGCTTTTTTAGGCAATTATATTTTTCTGTAATATTTTTGGAGTTTACGATCATGTTTACGGTTGAGTTTAGGGCCGTAAACACCTTACAGCCGTAAACCCATTTACGACCCATGTCCACCAAGCCCATGTTCCCCTTGTATAAATATAGGTGTTAGGGTGTGAGGAACAGATTGATGAACATAATAGCGAGAAACGAGAGCTTATATGTCTGTGTGTCTGAATCTCATGTAAAGGAGCATCATTCCAATCTATTCAATACATTGAAGATTCATATTATTCTTCTTCTCCTTCTCTTCTATTTGATCTGACATCATCCGTTTGATTAACATGCTACACCATCAAACGGATCTGATTGATACACAGGCAAAATTAGGGACTTATAATTGGTATCAGAGCCAAGTTGTATCAGTCAATTTTGTCAGATTTGGGGCATTATTTGATCTTATTTTCAAATTGCGTTTTTGGATAGATCTCGCAAAAATAAGGGGGGCTTTGTTCTTTGTGTTTTTCATAAAAAAGGGTTTTTGATCGAATTTTGGAGCTTCAAAGTCGAAAAATTGGTGTTTTTGGTCGGAGTTAGCGGCCGGCGGCTAGGGTTTCGGAGTTCATGGCCGGAAACGGTTCATGGTCGCCGGAGGATTGCGGCCGGTGTTTGCGGTCCGAGGAGTTCACAGCCTCAGTTTGCGGCCTCGAAGTTTACGGCCTTGCAAGAAGCAGCCTCGCACCTTGGTCCTCGTCCTCGCTTCCAGGGAGCTTCGCAGTACATCAGCCTTCGCAGTAGCAGCGCCTCGCTTCACATATATAAAAATAGGAAACGAGTTTGGGGGCTGCCGAGCCAATCCCTTGTGATATAACTTCGAATCTTTAAACTTAACCCATCCCTGTCGATTCCAACTTTCATTTTTTAACAGTTTTAACCCCAAAATTGAATTTCCTTTTTATTTTTTAAATTGTTTTTTTCATCCAAAACAAAATTAATTAATTAATTAATAAAAAAAAATTAAATTAAAATTAAAAAATAAAATTATATTTTAATTTATGACTTTTATTTTTTAACTTTTGACCTTAAATTTTGACTTTGACTTTCAAGTTTGACCTTTGACTTTAAACTTTGACTTTTTCGTTTCACTTTTAAATTTTCAAATTTAACTTTTCGGTTTGACTTTCAAGTTTGACTTTTTGAATTTTGACTTTTTGAGTTTGACTTTTTAAAATTTTGACTTTTAATCTTTATTTTAGCTTCTAGTTGTGCTTTTTAATTAATTTTAAGGTCTACGAGGGAGTTGAAAACATGAAAGAGAGTCGTCAGGATATGTTAAGACAATTTTAACATGTTCGATTATACCCCTGGAGAAACCCTCGAAACTCAGTTGCAACGATTTACTACACTCACTACTGAGATGAATATAGCTGGGATCTTCTTGTCCAAATTTGAGATAAACAAAAAGCTATTGAATTCACTTCCGAAATCGTGGGATATGAACGTGGCTATCATGAAGAAGACAAAAGATCTCTATCATCTTAGTCTTGCTGATGTAATTGTAGAACTTGACACTTTGAAGCATAGAAAAACAATGAGTTCTGAAAACATTCTGGTCACTGAGGTTACATGTACTCCAGCTTGTGAAGCTACGATTAAATTTCTTCGGGAACAAATTGATTTATTTAAAAGAGAAGTTGAGGACCTGAGATATGAAGGATATCAACTCAGGAAAGGACAGAAACCCCTGAAGGCTGAATTAGAAGAAAAAACCAAGGACTTTAGGAAACTTCATGAAGAGTATACCAGAAAGTGTGAAAAATTATGATTATATTAAGAGACAACTTGCTACTGTAACTGAAGAACTTGACGCTTTAAAAATTAAGTGTGGAAAAACTGATGTCAGTTTCAAAAATTATATTGCGTCAAGTCAGACAGTCGAGTCCTTATATGAAACCCAATTACAATTCAAAGAAAATCAAAACAAGGGTCTAGGGTATGATAGTGTACCTCCTCCTTATAATCATAACTACACATCCATCCCTATGACACAAGAAGAAATTGACAGGGAGGCACATCTTCGATATGGCAAACGAGCTGGATTTATGTCAGGAGGAGTTATTAATATTGAAGATACTAATGATGCTACTTCTTGTGCAGGAAAAGTAACAGAGGATGAGAACAAGGAGAGTTCTTCTGAACAAACAAACGACCCCTTGAACTCTAAATCTGTTGCTTCTAATCAACATGTCGTTGGTAAATACAGGCCACCATTTCAAGCTAAACAGAGTGCCTGTTGCAACTGTGCGTGTGGGAAAAGCAAGAGACAAGGCAAGGATACGCCACCAGGGGCAGGAAGAAACAACTTCACAGTGAAGAAAAGGACATGTTTTCACTGTGGAACACCTGGACACATTGCCAGGAATTGTCCTAATCGCGTGTACGTTCCCTATTATGCACAAGGATGGCAAAACGCGCCAAAAGGGAGATTTTTCAAAAGAAACCCTTCAAGGTCACGTTCAGATAACGCCGACTGGATTGCCAAGAAGGCCAAGAATTCAACTCCCAAGGCCAAGAATCAAACTCACAAGGCCAAGCATCTAACTCCCAAGAACAAGAAGGGAATGCTGACCCAGAAATCTAGTTCAAGAGATGCTCCTGTAAAACCAAGACCGGCTAGGTCAAAGTCATCTCGGCAGCCGACTTCAAGTTCCAAATCAAGTGCCGAGGCACCCATCGGATCTAACAAGAAATGGGTTAAACCCGAATATAGATGGGTACCAAAGGTGAAAACTCCCAAATCAATTAATGATTCTAATATTTCTACATCTTCTGTTTGTGATATGCAGGATATGTCATGAGAGACAGTATCGTGCGTTGATGACAAAGGTCGACCCAGTTTCAAAATGGACTGGGTTCCAAAGACCAACTGATCCCGCTCTGTGTCGGTGCAGCTATGGAGGCATATCATCAGACTTCGGTTTGTTGGTAGTGGCTGCTCCTGGCATATGATTGGGGACATCTCTCAACTGTACAACACTCAGAACATTATTTGAGAGTATGTGTCCTTTACAGGAAGGGAAGAAAGGAAGGGATCACTCATGGGATTAGTGCTTAATAACATGAAGAATTTTCGGATCTGTTCTGAGATTACGCATGCTGTTCTCAGACCTTCTGAATACAGATTCAATCGGTGAATTACGGTTTGCGTTTTCTTCTCTATTCTCCTGAGTTTTTCTTAAGCTGATTCGCTTTAAAGACTAATTTTTGTCTTAGGTTAGTTTAAATTTGCGCATTTATTTTCGTTTCTCTCCCATGCACAAATTTAGGGGCAGAAATAAAAACAAAACAAAAATTAGAATATTAAAAAAAAACCAAAAAACATTATAAAATTTAAAAATCCAAAAAAATATGGTGTAAATGAAAAGAAAACTTGAGGGAGAAGTTTTGGGAAATGAAATGAGCAAGTGATAACGGGCAATCTGAATCTGCGTAACGTACCTAAGTTGAATTGTCTACGCTCTGTGCTCGATGCGCTGGTTGGCTCGAAAGATTTTAAATGGACTTGACTAGGGAGAGTTGATCCTAATGAATTCAAGGGCTTGACAAATTTTGACCTAGTTAGATCCGTTTAACCTGATTTCACGACGCTCGGATACGTTGAGCAGGGAGATATACACGAGACTCTACCAGTCACATTAAATAACCCGTATCTAGAACTGTGGATTCACTTTTCCTCGATGTGCGGATTCTGTCCTTAATTCCGGTTGGATGGGGCGACTGGTAAATTTCGATAAATTAGGTCTGTAGAATATCATTTTCTTTCTTTCCGTCTGTTAGTCATATGTTGTCTCCTTTGCGTGACTTCCAATCCGACCTGGTACATAACATATCAACTCTATTTCTCTGCAGGTTATATATATGAAATTCCTCTTATCTGTTAGCCATATGATGTCTCCTTTGCGTGACTTCTAATCCGACCTGCTACACAGCATATGCAACCTTCTACTTCTCAACCCCTCTGAAACAATAAGTAATAGAATTCTGAATCTATCCTCTCTCTGAATGGTTGTCTGCTCACCCGGTGTAAGGATTACTCTGGAAGTTCTTGATGGCTGGGGCATATCAGGAAGCGGGAAACACGCTCTAGTACAACTAAAATTGAACAAATACAGATTGTCTGTAGATCTCACTGCTCGATTTAGGTGGACAACAATACCCCTGGTTGTAGTCAGTTAAATGGTCATAAGAAAAATTTATTTAAGAATTAGGGCCAATCATGATAGTAATGTTACAATTAGATATATGCATGTATCATGTCATTGGTAAATTATCCAAAATATTGTCACAAATTTTTCATGTTTAAGTGGACCACAATACTGGCGATCGATTAGACGAAGATGTGAAGATAAGGGTACCGACAAGTGGAATAAGGTTGTCCAACAACTTTGATCCCAAAACACTCTTAAAGTTAGATATCATTTTATTTTTGTTGAGTCTGTTCATAGTGTTCTTCTAATTTAAATATAAGGGGTAGAATTAAAAAAAACAAACAAAAATCAGAAAATTCAAAATAACAAATAGTGTTATTTCTGTTTTATTTCTTGTTCAGAAAATATGAAAAACCCAAAAATATTGTGTGCTAAATTTTCTTTTAGTTTTGTTTTGTCTTGAAAAGTGAATTCAGGTGAAGAAGAAACTCATGGAGTTTGTGTCGAAGATTTCTGAGCCAAAGGCTTCGTCCGTGAGCATCGAAGAATTGTCATTCGAAGGAGCAAGAAATGAAGATTATTCTTTCAACATTCAATCCTTCAACCCCAGAAGCAAGGTGAAGCTGAAATTGAAGATTATGTGACAGATTGCATTGAAGCCTCCTCAATCAGTCTGCTGCTATCGTTATACCTGCTGAAGTGATTTAGAAGATTTGTTCTCTATGATGTTCTCTATGAAGATTCTCAAGCTGAAAGCGTTATCTTTCAAGAATCAGTACGTGAAGCCTCCTCACCTAACGTGCTTTCAATGTCAAATTCTGAAGAAATTCCCAATTGCTTAAGATGAAGTCATTCATTGAAGATTCATATGTTTATCCTAATGTTGTGAAGAAATCGAAGGTTAAAGCTGAAGCCAAGCTCCCATTGAAGATTGACAAGAAGAGCCAACTACTTTTTAGGGGGAGCTTGTTGGGTCATTTAGAAAAGAAAGATATAAACGAAGGGGGAGATTGTTGGGTTAAAATATGGTTTATACTTTGCTTTTCTAGGCAATTATATTTTTCTGTTATATTTTTGGAGTTTACGGTCATGTTTACGGTTGAGTTTACTGCCATAAACACCTTACGGCCGTAAACCCATTTACGGCCCATGTCCACCAAGCCCATGTTCCTCTTGTATAAATATAGGTGTTAGGGTGTGAGGAACAGATTGATGAACAGATTAGCGAGAAACGGGAGCTTATATGTGTGTGTGAATCTTATGTAAAGGAGCATCATTCCAATCTATTCAATACATTGAAGATTCATATTATTCTTCTTCTCCTTCTCTTCTATTTGATCTGACATCATCCGTTTGATTGGCATTCCACACCATCAAACGGATCTGATTGATACACAGACAAAATTAGGGACTTACAGTTGTGCATGTTATGTCGCCTATGTTATGGATATCTGGGAGAAGGGTAAGGCGACTGTAAATGATGTACTGGTTGTACAGGAGTACCCAAATGTGTTCCCAGAGGATTTGCATGGGGTACCTCCGGAGAGGCAGGTAGAGTTCAGGATTGACCTAGTTCCTGGTGCGGCTCCAATAGCTAGGGAACCATATCGGTTGGCTCCTCGATCCTGTTTGTGAAGAAGAAGGACGGGTCACATCGGATGTGTATAGATTACCCTGAGCTGAATAAGGTAATGGTAAAGAACTGTTATCCCCTCCCGAGGATTGACGACTTATTTGACCAACTTTAGGGTGCATCTTGTTTCTCCAAGATTGATTTGCGATCGGGTTATCACCATATGCGAGTTAGGGACGAAGATGTGCAGAAGACAACCTTTAGGACTCGCTATGGTCACTATGAGTTTGTGGTGATGTCATTTGGACTCACCAGAACTCCTGTCGCGTTCATGGATCTCATGAACCATGTGTACAGACCGATGCTAGACCGGTCTGTGATATTTTTTATCGATGACATTTTGGTTTATTCTAAGACTCAGGAGCACATTGCGGAGCACCTGAGGGAGGTGCTGGAGACAGTGAGGAGAGAGAGAGAGAGAGAGTTTTTGCAAAGTTCTCTAAGTGTGAGTTTTGGTTGCGCAGGGTGCATTTTATGGGGCACCTTGTCAACCAGAAAGGTATTCTGGTCGATCCAGCCAAGGTAGAGGCCGTAATGCAGTGGGAGGTTCCGAGGTCTCCATCTGAGATTCAGAGTTTTCTTGGTCTGACAGATTATTATCGGAGATTCATCTAGGATTTCTCCAAGATTGTTGTTCCCATTATCCGACTGACCAAGAAGTCGGTGACATTCCGCTAGGGGCCTGAGCAACAGGCGGCATTCGAGACTCTCAGACAGCGGTTGTGCGAGGCGCCGATTATGACTTTTCCGGAGGGCGTCGATGATTTAGTGGTTTACTGTGATGCTTCATTCATGGGTATGGATGCAGTGCTGATGCAGCGGGGTCGCGTGATAGTATACGCTTCGAGGCAGTTGAAGCCTCATGAGGCGAATTACTTGATGCACGATTTGGAGCTGGGGGCTATGGTTTTCGTCCTCAAGAGTTGGTGACACTACCTCTATGGGGCTCGTTGTACCATTTACACGGACCACAAGAGAATGAGGTACCTGATGGATTAACCGAATCTGAACATGATGTAGTGTCGTTGGTTGGACGTGATGAAGGATTACGACTGTGAGATCCTTTATTACCTAGGGAAGGCCAATGTGGTGGTCGACGCTCTTAGTTGTAAGGCAGTTGCGGCTCTGATCTGAGACATATGCCTGAGGATGACAGTGGTTACTTCGTTGCAAGAACGAATTCGGGTGGCGCAGGTTGAGGGTATGAAGGAAGAGCGTCGAAAGTTTGTGGCCTCATCGATTATGAAAGTTGTGGGTTGTTGAGCTTACATCGGAGGTTTTGGGTTCGTTACTAGGGTGGAGTGCGCTAGGTTCTTATGGAGGAGGTGCACAAGTCAAGATTCTCCATTCACCCCAGGGCGACGAAGATGTATCCGGATCTTCGGTCTCATTATTGGCGGCCTTGTATGAAGTAGAACATAGCATGGTATGTGGAGCGGTGCTTTACTTGTAGGAAAGTCAATGCCGAACACCAGTGACCTCACGGCAAGATGCGGCTATTGGATATTTTCGTGTGGAAATGGGAAAATATCACTGTGGATTTCATCATGAAGCTTCCCACGACCGCATGTGGAGTGGATTCGATTTGGGTCATCGTGGATCGGCTGACCAAGAGTGCTCATTTCATCCTGATCCAGGAGAGTATATCGGTTGAGAAGCTAGCTGAGATCTACGTACGCGAGGTGGTGGCACGTCATGAAGTACCGACGTCAGTTGTGTCAGACTGAGTTGTTCGCTTCACCTCCAGGTTTTGGAAGCGGTTTCATGATGAGATGGGTACTCGTCTTCACTTCAATACCGATTTCCACCATCACATAGATGGGCATTGTGAGAGGACAATCCAGACTCTCGAGGACATGCTGCACGCATGTGTATTGGATTTCGGCGGCAGTTGGGATACGTATCTTTCGTTAGTGGAGTTTCGTATAACAACAGTTATCACGCCAGCATAGACCGAACTCCCTTCGAGATGCTCTACAGGAGGAAGTTTAGGACCCCAATCTTTTAGGGTGAGGTTGGTCAGAGAGTCATAGGGAGTACTGAGGTAGTACTCAAGACCACGGAGAAGATCCAGCAGGTCCGGAGCAGGCTCCAAGGTGCTCAGAGTTGGCAAAAAAACACCGTAAGGGCTCGGAGTGGACTTGGGAGCCAGAGGAGGAGCTGAGGGAGCATTACCTAGAGTTGTTTTAGGCATCAACCATCGAGGACAAAGTCTGAGACAAGTAGGGGAAAATTGTAACGCCTGGTTCTTGGTATGTATTTAATTCATTAATTGTTCAATTTATAAGAGCAACTCGACGAGTTAGAAACCCCAAACTCGTTGAGTAGAGATCATATGGTCCGCGTAATTTAAGTAACCCACTCGATGAGTTGAGAGGCCTCAACTCGACAAGTAGGCTGGCAGAGGTGAAACCCTAAGTTTTGGGGTTTGCAGCCTATTTAAGCACCTTAAACCTTCATGTTGGCCTCATTTCCAGCTTCCAAGTCCGAAACCCTAAATCTCGAAACCCTATTGCTATTGTGAGTGTTTGTGAGCCATTCTAAATGTTTTAGTGTGTGTATTGCAGCCATTGGAAGAATGAGAAGCTTGAGGATACAAGAAGGAGTTTGTAGATCCAGAACTCTTGCCTCATCCAGGAAATGTTTGCTGGTATAAAGCTTAAACCTTGACTTTTAGTTGTTTAGATCTCTTTCTTGGGATTATCTTTCTTGTTTTGATCCAAATGATATGATTCTTGGGACTTGGACGTCCCAAGTGGAGAACACTTCAGATCTAGGGTCTTGAGGGGACTTCATGGCATAAACGTGCTAACTTTATGTTATTTATGTTGATTAATAGCTAAGTGTGGGCAGGGCCCGTATCTTAGCATTACCTGAGTATGGATATGGAATGGATTGGTAGATTTTGGTTATACTTGTTGTCTATGTGATACTTGTATGTGTTCTTAGTTAGTTGGGTGTGGGCGAGGCCCGTATCTCATAGTTAGCTGAGTGTGGGCGAGGCCCGTATCTCATGGATAACTGAGTGTAGGCGAGGCCCGTATCTCATGGATATCGGAGTGTGGGCGAGACCCGTATCTCCTAGTTAGACGAGTGTGGGTGGGGCCTATATATCATAGTAACATGATTATGTGTATAGTATGTGGTAGTTTGGGGGAAATTCACTAAGCTTCGTGCTTACAGTTTTTAGTTTTAGTTTCAGGTACTTCCGGTAGCAAAGGGAAGAGTTCGGGATGACTACATTGTACACACGATGATATTAGCCTGGGATGTTTTACTTTGATATATTAGCATGTGGTATGATATGATGTTTTGAGATACTATTACTTATGTTTTGATGAGATGATTTTGATTACTACGGTTTTATTTATTATTTAAAAATAAAATTTTTGGGATATTTCAAGCCACTTCTTGACTGTGTGATTTGTCAGCTGTTGATTGCGCTTGTGAGGTGAGTCTTCTCACTATACTATGTAGGATGCTAGTTGTCTTTGTGATACTTGCATGAAAGATTAGAATCTGGCCCCTAGAAATTGTGTGAAAGGCCATGGTCTGACTCTTATCAATTGTATGAATGATTAGGATTTGGCCCATAACATTTGTATGAAAGACTAGGATATGAACCCTAGCAATTGTATAGAAGGCAAGAATATGGCCCCTGACATTTGTACATGTAAGACCATGATTTTTCCCATAGCATGAAGTGATTGTAAAACTAGGATTTGTCCTATGACATTCATTCGGGGTTAAAATATACCTGCTATCATGAGTCTAAAAATAAAAAGTATTGCTCATATCTTCAACCCATTTTACAAAAATTATACAGTTACAAACAAAGCATCTAACTATCTAACAATACTTCTATCTTTGTAAATTAATATATTTGTTCCAAATATTTGATTAATCATTACACTTTCAAATTATTAATAATGTTTTTCTTTATTAATTGTGATTTCTATATATCTAAAGTAGAAAAAAATTACGATTATTTAGTGGACTTAGTAGGTAAGTAAAAGGGTGTGTTTTTTTTATTTTTATTTATTTATTTTGAATACTTAAGAATGACAATGTTAATTGAATTTAATAAAAAAAACGTTTTTATGAATCATGATATTTTCAAAATTTATGAAATCTTATTTTATTGGACAAACGTAATTATGTTATTTATTTAAAAAACTATGTTATTTTACTTTATGAATCATGGTTTCTACGGGTTATAAACCTAGTAAATAAATATAAGAACAAGCTTAACACACTACTAGAAACATGAGTTTTAGCGACAGAAAAATCTGTCGCTATTCCGTCGCTAAATGTTGTTTGCGATGGATCGGCGACGGATTCACTCCATAGGTAATAAAAAGGTGGCTAATTTCTCAGCGAGGGTTTTAGCGACGGATCGGGTTTTCTCTTGCGACAAAGGTAGTGACAAAATATTCGTCGCTAAATGTCACTAAATGTCACTCAATGCATTCCGTCGCTGTTCTGTCGCAAATTTCCGTGAACAATTTTTTTTTTCCGTAGCTAATCCCTTGCAAAATTCATATACTATTTTTTTTTTCGTTGCCGATCTATCGCAAACTTTAGACATGAATTTTTTTCATCACTAATCCCTTGCAAAATTCATACATTAAATTTTTTTCCTTTCCGTCGCGGATCCGTCGCACACTTTAGACATGATTTTTTTTCCGTAGCTAATCCCTCGCAAAATTCATGCATTAAAATACTTTTTATTTTCTCACCACGAACTTGTAGTATCATTTTTTTATTATGATTCTAAAAGAAAAAAATACTACAATCATCAAATTATTATACTAAAGAACATCAAATAATGATACAACCAAGCATTACAATACCAAAACTATCAAAGTTTACCAAAGTGTCATTCAAGAAACATCCAAAAACGAAACTATCCACATAACAGCAAACTCCCAACGGTTTAACTTAAAAATAACATTTTAGAACCAAGAAATCCAAAGTATGCAAAAGAGGTACAAACAGAAAAAAGTTTAACCTTCAAAATAACATTTTAGCTGATATCTTCATTTCATGTCCATCCAATCATCTTCGGTTCTCATTCCTATAAAACATTATTCAAAACAATCAAAAACATCAAATACAAAAGGTTAACAAGTCATTCAAAAACATCAAATACTAATGGTTAACATCATATTACCTCTACTTTTCAATTTCCCATCATATTTTGCAAGGCTGCATACATCTTCTCCATTGCTTCATATTTTGCATCAATTTGTTGTTGTTTGGCATCTATTGCTGCAGCTTTGGCATCCATTTCCTCACGCATTTGTTGATGTTTAGCTTCCATTTCTGCAGCTTTAGCATCCATTTCGCCACGCATCTCGTTTCGTACACGTTCATAGACAACCTAAAGTACACTACCATGATAGGAAACTTTGTAAGTACAATGTCATGATAGGAAAATTTGTAAGTACAAGGCCATGATAGGAAACTTTGTAAGTACAATGCCATGATAGGAAACTTTGTAAGTATAATACCATGATAGAAAACTTTGTAAGTACAATGCCATGATAGGAAACTTTGTAAGTACAATGCCATGATAGGAAACTTTGTAAGTACAATGCTATGATAGGAAATTTTTATAAAGTACAAAATTAAACGAACCTCTTGGGATGTTATTGTACTAGATGTTCCTTCCAAAAAGCTCACTAGATCAGACACAGATCCGAATCCATATATTCTTCCTTTCTTGACTCCTCCGGAAACATCACACCATGTTTCATTATCCAAGAGGGGGTGGCAACTAGTATCATCACCAAACTTAGCCACCATAGCACTTTCA
This sequence comes from Lactuca sativa, assembly GCF_002870075.4. Lineage (NCBI taxonomy): Eukaryota > Viridiplantae > Streptophyta > Magnoliopsida > Asterales > Asteraceae > Lactuca > Lactuca sativa. The sequence goes on along the minus strand of NC_056629.2, from coordinate 101,695,761 downwards.
TAAGCCTCCTATTATAGCAAAAAAAAAATATGAAAAAATAGTAACATGAAATAAGGAATGGAATGGTTCATTCCATCCCATTAAATTCATAATACTCAAACCTTGCATAAAGTTGATTACTACTTACAAAACACTTAATTACAACTAGGCAGAGGATCAAAAATTTAGAGATAATAATTTGTTTCTTTTCTTTTGTAAGTTGATTACTACTTACGAAAGATTTGTTTTCTGTCAATTAGTTGCTTTAACAAAGTCATTAACCCGAGTAGTAGGAAGTTTTGTTTCCTACAAAAGAATTGAAAATACCTTAACTTTAGCTGCCTTTGGTGTAATGTAATCTTGAGTAGACCGTTTAGTGTGCAACCTTGCATAAAGTTCAACTCCTGTAGGAGGGCGTTTAAGCATTGCTTGCTACAAAATCCATTAGTAATACATTAAAAAACAAAACAAAAACTCAACATTCTAAGTGGAAACTAACGTGAGATGCAAACATCTTACCATTCTTTTCTTATGTTGACGAATAGATATAGAACCCCCGGTATGTTTGGAAACTGAGCCATCTTCTAATTTATTTATGTTATTTTTCCCTGATTGTGATAAACGTTTCCATTTGATTGTGACGAATCGACTTCAATGAACTTCCTTTTTGATGGGTTACTTGGAACTTGTTCTAAGATGTTTGATCCTCTAACTGAAGAAGAAGGTTGACTTTCTGCATCATTGTATGATTGGGATGCATTTCTATCTCTAGCATCACGACCACTAATGTGACTACCACTGCGACCACCACCACGAGCTCCTCGTTGCGCCATTAGTCAAAAAATAACCCTTAAAATCAAGAATTAATAAACTATTTGTTAGAACAAGTATGTATTATAATAGAAAATTATAGAAGTAATAGTGGTACAATCACACTACGCAAGGTAACTAAGCGTCTCTGTTTTGTCTAATATGACTTAATGAGGAAAAGGGTAAAATGGTCATTTACTCACGTTCAGACAGTTCATCCAGTCCATATGATATACACATAGACAAAAGAGTAAAATGGTAATCTACTCGCATTCAGACAGTTTGTTCAGTCGATAAGTAAATACACAAAACAAGAAGGGTAAAATGGTGATTTACTCACATTAAGTCCATATGAATTAGACAAACGGAAGGGTATAGTGGTCATTTAACACAAATGTTCTAAAAAACATTATTAAGTTAAGTTGATGTTTGTAATGGTGTACCTGTCTCAGGGGAGTGATATTGATGAGGCTTGATATCGGCTGCAGAAATAGATGTGGATGAGGAAGTTGAAGTTGAAGCTGCTGTGGCATAAAAAATTTAACCATGAGTCCATGATTCATGGTTAGATCACGAGTGAAGTGATATCAGTTAACCATGGTTAGATTTTATTAGTGATGCATGAAGGAGACATAGGGAAAAGCTATTTAACTTAATTGGAAACTTGAAGCTCCTGTAAATTTGATGCAAAGGAAACACACATAAACTGGAAGAAACTGGATTTTGTAAAATGTTGTAGATTTTAAATTTTGTAAAATGTTGGCTTTTGGTGTAGAGTGATGTGTGCATTGGATTATTTTGGGAAGCAACAAAAGTATTAGTAAGTGAAATAAAGAATCATAAACTGGAAGAAACTGGATGCATTGATAAATTTGACAAATGTTGGACGGATATGATCAGGTACTAAAAGCCATGCGAGATTTTGACTCCCCAAGACCTGCTATTTTCGCCATCTCAAATCCCACAAATAATGGTTTGTTTGTGTTTATGAAATGCATATATGATATGATTTCTGAAACAACTGAATGCACTGCTGCTGATGCATTTAAACATGTTGGTGACAACATAGTTTTTGGAAGTGGGAGTCCTTTTCAGAATGTTGTTCTTGGTAAAATTAGAGTAAAAAATTTGAAATAATGTTGTTCTTGGTCCTTAATTCAAAGCTTCACACCAGTTTTGGTCTAGAGAACCTCAAAATCGATATGAAACCTTGAAACAAGAACAAAATTTTTAAAAAATTACATAGTAAATCTTAGAAAGCACAGGTATGACACTTACAGATGTCTCAACTGAGTGAGATTCCCTAAATCAGGTGTGAGTATTCCTTCCAAAGATATCCTTTTGAGATCACTTCAAGAAAAGAACCGATAATTAGTATTGTCTAGAGAAACCCATAAAGAAAATTATAATAAATTACAAGTAATTATGGGTTGGCACCCATAATTACTCTGATTTGAGGTGTGAGTAATTAATTTATGTTTTTAGTCCCTGTGCTTTGGTGATTTTATTGGATTTGCTCCTCACTTGACTTTGCTGCTTCATCCAATTCTATTTGTTAGTTTTTTTTTTTTTTTACAAATATCTTAAATCTTTTTGTTACAATAACCTTTAGAAATTAGGTTTATATCATAAAAGATGCTATATATTAAGTTTTTTTTTCTTCCTAAAAAAGAACTTGCATTTTTTCATTTTTTCTGAGAAAACCCTCAATTTTTTTTCTAAAAAAACTCTCAACCTTTTAACCATTTTTGAAAAACAGTTAACTTTTTACTTTTTTTTTTTCCGAAAACCCCTCACATTTAACAAGTTTTTTCGGAAAAAAGAAAACTGCTAAAAGGGCCTAATCGAAAAAATTGCAAGGTCTTTTCAGGAAAAAAAATAAAGTTAAGGTTTAATTTGGAAGAAAACGCAATATATAAGGTGTTTTATGATATTAAGTATTAGACCCTAGAAATTATATTATTAGATAACTATAACCAAATGAATAATTCATATATAAACAATTCAAATTAATTGTTGTGCTATTAAAACAAACATTTTATTAAACTTGAAGGACCAAAGTGAAACATTTTATTTTGATGTTTGACTTTTTCTTGTAAACAAACCACAGGACCAAGCAATGAAATTTAGAGCTTCAAATGTCACTGATGATAAGTACAAGGTACCAAATGGAAATGTGAAAACTGATGAGCGTTCTAAAGAAAGAATTGAGCATTCTTATGTGGGGCCCACATTGGGAAGACAAGAAAAACTTCACAATCTCAATCTCAATCTCAAACACCAAGTCTATTTGTCCAAACCAAGGCCGGAATCTGATTCCGGGAACAACGGAATCGGAAACAACCATATTTCAGCGACTTCTTATCTCGACAAAAGGCCAGAAAGACACACCAGAATGCCACAAGTCAACAGGGAAGAACAAGAAGAAGAATATGTTGAAAAGTCAACAACAAGGAAAGTGCAAGAGAAGGAGGAAGAACCAGTTAGGTTGTTAAAACCATGCTACAACAATACTCCTCCTCTTCCACCACCATACATTATCAAGTCGAACATCCCACCACCATACACCAAACCCAACACCACCACCCACAACCACCACCAACAACCTCCATCCTCCCTCCTGGATTATATATATATTTACATGATGAAATTTGAGACATCTATCTACGTGTAACATATTTACATGATGAAATTATGAAAACATTTGATTCATTCATTCATCGACCACGGACCTTAAACAACAATCGCTATTATTCATGGAATTTTAAACATGCAAAAATACAACAACAATGAACCTGTAAATATATAATCCAAATATGATTCTATGTTATGTTTAGGTTCTCTTGGTGAATTAAGAAGTTTATATTTTATAAGGACGAGATATATAATAGATACTTTTATCGAGAACTAAGGTGAATGGATAAAGAAATTCAAAACCAAAGCATGAAAGTATATTTAAGGACATGTACTTGTGATATAACTAAGGTGCTGTTTGTTGGACATGTACTGAGCTCTATGGAATGGAATCATTATCAGCAAATATCTACAACCCTGGTGTTCTCTTATTTGAGGTGACAAGGCTATTATCTTTCATTCTTATTTACTCTTATCATAGCAATATTTGTTACTTGCATTAACAACCATTTTAAAATGTTCTGTTTCAAAGCTACTTTCTTTAATAGTTGACATGTGTTTAAGTATTTCATAATGTAGCTTCACTGAAACAATGATTTTTATGATCTTACACTAATGTACCCTTTTACCCTCCAGTTACTCTCCTCATTTGCATCATTAGAGATACATTCTGCAGCAATGTCAGATTTACAATACTGGCTCTGTTATTGATCGAATTGGTAAAATCATGTCTTACCTTTGTCTTGGATCATCCGGAAAAATTCTTAAAAAGAAGAAGAAAGACAAGGATGTGAAGGGTATAAATTAACATTTCAACCTAAATTATAAATTAGTCACAAATCCACCAGGTCCACCACCACCACCACTTCCCAGAAGCAATCATTCCGATGAAATAGAGAAAGTGGAGGTGGAGCCCACTGTTGCTCGTGTTGAGGAGGATGATATCTTTGTAGGAGAAGGAATTGACTATTCTGTCCCTAGTCAAGATATGAGCCAAAGCCCATTGTCAGAAGACATGGAAGAATCTCCTAAAAGAAAAGAGAGACCTTCCTATTTCGATGAGCCAGCTTATGGCCCTGTTCCACCCTCGGACCCATCTTAAGACTGGCAACAAACAGTGAGAAAAATAGCAGAAGGATTACTAATGAGCTTTGAGACAGAAGAGGAATCGACGACATATAATGAGCAGAAGGAAGCCATGCCAAAAGCTGCGTTTCAGTTTGGTGATAAATCTCCTCATCCTGGAAAGAAGCTCAGGGTGTAATTGATTTGGTAGAGGTAGTTATAATGAAGGATAAGTCACATGTTTCTTCACAAATTCACATTGTCACCTCCTAAATATGAAAGAGAATTAGGGAAAACCTAAAAATGTAAGGGTTCATGAATCCTTAAATTCTCATGAACTGGAAGACAAACTATGATGAATCAAGCCCTAACTCAAGTTCTAATTCTAAGTGTCTATTCTTATATAGATGCAATCGATGGTAGACCTGAAACTAACTTGCAGATAATGAAGAATGCATTTCATATGGCTACGAAACATAGTAACCAAAAAGTTTCAAGGTAAATTAAACCCTAACAAAGTATATTGTGAAATTAAACTAAAACTAACCTAAGAGGGATGAGATTTACCTGAATCGGAGGTTAACGAAGAATACTTTCAAATTTAAAGATATGGAGGTTGCCGAAATCGGATGAGTAGCGTCGTCATCTGTTCGAACAGAGATGGTGAGATAAAGCAGAAGCTAATTTCACTTAGTCAAGAGTGATAAAGCTGGAGGGAAGTAAAGTTACACTGCTTCGTGCAGATGGAACTGGGTGTGCCAATTTCAGCGAGAGAAAAAAAGAAAACGCGCGCACCCCAAATAAAGTTTCCGTCGTCGTTCTCTCGCTAAACGCGTACCATATGGCACAATTTTTTATCCCTCGCTGAACCCTAGCTAAGTGTCTTCATTTATCGAGTGATTGGCGAGGAATAGTGGTCCATCGTTAAATACTTGCAAGATCTGTAGCTGATCCCTCGGTAAATCCTCACTAATATTCCATATATTAAATAAATAAAATAATTAACAAAACCATGGTTGATCTGTCGTATTTCCCTAGCTATAAGTCTAAATTTTGCTAGAAAATAAATCCGTAGCAAAATCCATAGCTGAAACTCAAGTTTCTAGTAGTGACACGTAACATATGTTTTTTCAATACACAATAATTTATACTTTATAGAGTTGTATAATATATAACATTTTAAAGCACAGATTATTATTTATAAAGAAAAGTTATTGTATACGAATCACCTCTCAAAAAATTATTTTATATGTATATTGAATAATTTATCTAAAACAAGACGATATTATAATTTATTGTTGACGTGTAGATAAATCAATTTAAGAAGTTAATCGATATGTATGTAGGTAATTGCAATTTTATAAATGTTGTTACCAATGAAAATTATATTAATTTTTAATAATAAGATTTTTCTTAATAAATATAATAATTATTCGTTATAAATAATCGAGAATACATGCCAATAAGTCAACCAAACTTCTAAGATTGGTTTGATGACCGATCCAGCCAACGTACTTTACTTGTAGGAAAGTAAATTATAAAATTTTACTATAAGTATAAATAATTTAGAAGTAATAGTTCAAATGAAAAAAAAATATACATAAAGGGAGTATTTGCTGATTTTGCATGGAAGACTAGTCAAGTGATTTACGAGTCCCTTTCCCTTTAACGAGAGCCGAGGCAAGACCGGCGACCACCATGGGTCCCATTTCGATAACAACCCCTGAAAAATGGATGACCAAACAAAGTATATATACGACATTTGTCATTGCTTCCAAAAACATATTCAGACTATTTATAAATAATACTCATTATTTTTCCTATTCCAAATTTTTATATATTATTGATTTGACCATTGACCCATTATAGAATCTAAATAATCTCTGAAACCTTTCTATTATTCAAACGATATATGACACAGTATGATATCATAATTGTCGACGGCTGACATGCACGTTAAACACATGTTCATGATTCTTACTACAATTAGAATCTAACTCGATTCAAGGATTAAAACTCGTTTTTGGCCAATGGATTTCATAACCACCATGGATTATGAGCTAGATGAATAAATACACACCAGTATAATCCTTCAAAATTTGATGTTGATGAACGCATTTGATTATAAACGTTAAAGTAACTACTAAATGATTATGAATCAAAAGTTGCACTAAATAAAAGGAATTGAAAGAAATAATGAGTGGGAGATGATCACATGAAGATACATAAAATTATCAAATTACATATGGAACGTAATAAAAATCGCTCCATGATATATATAATGAAGGACAAAACATGAGAGATCCTTGAAACCCAAAAGCAAGACACATTACATCAAGTAAGACCATTACATGACAACATATACTAGGACCACGTCATAGAGAGGCAAAAAAAGCTCAATAGACACCAAACTATCATGAAAAACATCGATGGAAGGAATTCACTTGCCTAGACTAAAAGGGTAAAAGAAAAAGACACTCCAATCCTTGCCAACCGGTCTTACAGTTTATTTGGAGAAAGTAAATTAAATATCATGCATCTTTTATGGATTCTTGTTTCTTACCCCTCAACTAGACTCATTTGTTGATTAAGCTAGAGATTAAATTTAACGATGAATCTTAAATCCTTCTTTACCAAATCGACATGAACGCATCATTTAAAGTAGATGTAAATGCAACTTTGTCTTTCTATTTCAAATAATAAGTGAGAATCTTCATTTCTTTTAACCTTGTCATACCCACCCTTTATATGAAAAAGGAAGAAAATCTGATCGCTTCTTTACAACGTCTTTATAAATAAAAATCTTTTTAATTTGGATAAATGGTGGACAACAAACCATACATGATACAACCATAGTTATGAGGTAAATGTCGAATCGGATCATGTTTAGCGGACATGAGTGTGAACCAAATCCGAGGGAGGCAATGTGAGATGGGTATCGAGTCAATGATTATGTGTGTGTTATTTTATATGAGTTTTGTGAACTAGAAAATCCAATAATCAATCTTACAACTTAGAGTTTTATAATAATTATTATTATTATTATTATTATTATTATATTTGGTTATTTTTTTATGAAAGTTTATAAATCGATTGTGGCTTTGTAGAAACGTAGTTGTTTTGTTTGCTAAATAAAGTTTTATATCAAATATATATTTTGATAGAAACATAAACAGAACAAAAGAGAACAAACAAAATGTTATTTGACAATATCTACAAATCTAACAAGAGGTAACACCTTCTTGTTTCCTTGGTTGTCTAAACAATGCAATATTTTATTTAACATATAATTTGATACAAATATTTATTATTAATTGAATTTCTAATAAGTCATGATTAAAATTAAAACAATTGTGTAGCACCCGTTTTTCAGAATAGATTGGTTGAGAGTTTGGAGGAAGCCAATAAGGAAAGACCTTGTGCCACGACATGGTGAATTGAGCACCACGACGTGGCATGTCAAATGCATGGATTGCGTATTAGTGTCTTTCGTGATGTTGCAAAAGGAAGGCCACGATGTGACATCTGATGCAGTCCAAACCTATGATCTTTTAGAGTTTCTTCTATATTTAAGCCCCTAAACTTAATGTTTAGTGCATCCTCTTCAACTTCCATCCCTTCAAAACGAAACCCTAGCCCCATGCATGGTTATGCATGATCGAAGGCTTGATTTCTTGATTTAGAGCTTATATTTTGGATTTTAGGTGAAGGTTAAGGAAAGGAGAAATCCATCTTGGTGCAAGGGATCAAGGAGAGAACTTGGATCCATTATCATCTTCAAAATTCTAAGAGATTGAAGGTATAAAGTTCTCATCTTGAATTTTGTTCTTCTTGGTGCAAGTTTTAGTCCTTTTTGTAAGGTTTTGGTCCCTTCCTTGGATACTCTTGGATTTTGAAGAACTCTAGTGCTTGTGATGGATTTTCTAGGTCATTAGAATTCTGTTGGATAAAAAGAAGAATCATGTTTGGTGTATCTTGTGTTTATGCTCATGTTATAGTCTCATTAAGAAGTTAATGAACATAAGGTTATAGATCTAGCCTTTGAATGGAGCCATAATAAGCCATTGAAAACAAATGGATCTAAAGTTTTGGGATTAGATTTGTATGGATTAAGCACTTAATGAAGTATTGGGCATTCTGCTAAATCCCATGATATGGTCAAGGGCTTGCCACACTGTGGTGTTGCCTTGATGATCCACTGTTTTGTCCTTAGTTGACCATGAAATGGCCAAGAACTTACCACGTTACGGGGATCGTTGACCAGTTGGCCGTTGACTTTTATTGATCGTTGACTTTTTGACTAGTGGACTATGAGTCAAAGTTGAAAGAATGTGATTATTAATTAAGGTTCTACCTTGGTTTAGTGCTAGTCGAGTCATGGGAACGATCAATATAGAGAGTAAACGTGTTGTTGTGTTTCCTTGAATCTTCAATTCAGGTGAGTTCCCTAAATATACTATGTATTACATTATATATTTTTCTATGTTAGGATATAAGAGTAGTGATGTTTTGGTTAGAGTACCGGTAGGATGGTGATCATCTAATGGAGAGCCCTAGGGGTTGTATGTAGTCACATAGGATGACCCGAGAACTATTGATCTAGACTGTCTTGCATATTCCTTGATTGGTTGTGGCTTTAGAGTAAGATCTCCTATTCGAATATCAATCTCACCTCTGGTTACATATAATTAAGCATTCCTTAGAGATCTACCACTAGTGGCATAGTGTACTGTATGAGGCCTAGTATGCGGTAATAAGTTATTATACAAGTAGACTAGGGTAGATAGTTAAAGGGTTTAGGGCATTCTAACACTCCTATGGTGTACATGCAACCTTAGATGCCTTGGATCTATGTTTTCTCTATTATACATGCAAACTTTCAATTTTCCAAGGCATCATCCTAACTAGCATACTATGGAGTATATACACTACAAAAATCTAGTTAGATGGCATACCTTTGTTGTGGCTTTGAAACCTTAAGCCTTTAAGAGCCTAACATCCCAAGTGTGATGTCTCAAATGTTTCGCACAACACCACCAACAATGGAGGACTTGAGAAGAGATTGTCTTGCACACACAAAAATCTGCTAGCCCTCTAGTATCATACTTAAGTGCCGATTTTGGTTGCCATGAGGTTTCTTATATAGTGTGACACAACTAGGGTTACACCATGTAAACCCTAATGTCGATGACTTTCCACATTCCTTAGGCTCCATGGGTTTTAGCCGCCATGGAGCATCCATGGGTCAGCACATGGGTTTAGCCCAACATAAAGAACTATGGATCATAAGCCCACTTTATAAAAATGAATGATTTACAGAATCAATCCTCATATATTTAATTAGTCTCTTTTGATCACAAAATTAATTTCGAATTAATTCTTGATCAATACTAATTAAATAATATGATTTCATATTAATATATTAGAACTTATAATATATTAATAAATCATAAATATCGTCTTCTCAAAAGTCCACCCTCACACATTGTTTCGGTGCCATGCAACCCAAATGGACCATGCTACTCTTGGATCAAGTACATACCAATTATAGTTATGGGCTTAGACACTAAATACAACAGTCTCCCACTTGGATAAGTCTAATAACTATAACTACAAGTACGGCTTAAAACACCGACTAGCAATCGTAGCTCTTAAAAGCCTCTGTAGAACGGAGATGCTCCATTTTAGATAAATGATCATATAATACTTTGTTCTCAAGATATCAGTCGGACAGTTTGTTTCCTAATTTCCGATTTGTTTTACATAGAACTTAATCGAACACATCAATTTAGTTCTGACGGGGCTTGACACATAATTCAAAACAAAATCATCGAGGGGCCCAAGATATTGCTTTTAATCCTCCAAGGACTAAAAGGAACAGATAAACTTTGACTCATATGCTTGTACTAACTACTCGTCAAATTGTACACAACAACACGTTTTATAGAATCAATTTACTAAAGCGGTTTCCTACTATCAATGCACAACCAACTCATAGTAAACAAATCATATCTCTTGGTTCGAAGACTTATATGTTATTATCGTTTCACGATCACTCGAGATAAATTCCATGAAGTGATAAAAGTGAGTGCGGGTTTAATCCAATACTCAGACCTTATGAGCACTCATGAATGTTACAACAAACTTTGCTATGTCTAACACAATTCAGACAAATCTACAAGCCAAATTCTTGACAGTCTTGATTTAATACCTACTTCCAACGTATGATCGATTGTGGATAGTTTGAATAATATAATTATTCTGGAAGTCAAAACATGCAAAGTGAAACAATAGTAAATGATTGACACAAGACAGTACCATACTAGAAAATAAAATCACCTTTTATTTAAGCATCAAATGTCAATTACATTTCAACTATTACAAGTTTCGAAAGCTATCTAATCATTAAAACTAATGTCGTCCTTCAACCCGACGTGCTTCACATGTTGTAGATGCTTAACCCTACTCAGTACCTTCGTGAGGGGATTTGCTGGGTTCTCATCAGATGATACCCTCTTTGCCACGAGGAGTCCTTCTTCTATTTGATGTCTTATGAAGTGGTATTTTCTACCGATGTGCCTAGATCTGCCATGATCCCTTGGTTCCTTGACTAAGGCAACAACACTCTCGCTATCACATAAAATCTTCATAGGCTCCTGTATAGCTGTTACAACTCCAGGGTCTCCAATGAAGTTCTTCAGCCATATTGCCTCCTTTGCCGCCTCGCTTGCTGCTATGTACTATGATTCGCAAGTTGAATCGGCTACAGTCTCCTGCTTGGAATTTTTCCAAGTTATTGCTCCTCCACTCAGGGTAAAGACCCAGCCCGACTGAGATCAGATATTATCCCTGTCAGTCTGAAAGATGGTGTCACTATACCCCACCACTCTCAATTCATCACTCCCACCGTGGGCTAGGACCCAGCCCTTAGTCCTCCGCAGGTACTTGAAAATGTTTTTTACCGCAGTCCAGTGAGCCTTGCCCGGATTTCCTTGATATCTGCTAACAATGCTCAAAGCAAAGGCCACATTAGGGCGAGTATAATTCATAGCATACATGATCGAGCCAACAACGGAAGCATATGGTATTCGACAAATCTCAGCTATCTCAGCCTCTGTACTCGGACTCTGAGCTTTACTTAGTTTGGCATTGCTCTGCATTGGTAAGTCACCTTTCTTGGAATCCTGCATGCTGAATCTTTTCAATAACTTATCCAAGTAGGTACTTTGACTAAGTCCAATTAGTCTCTTACTCCTGTCTCTCAATATCCTTATCCCAAGAATATAGGCAGCTTCTTCGAGGTCCTTCATAGTGAAACACTTCCCAAGCCAGGACTTAACCTCCTGCAAGGTTGGAATGTCATTTCCTATGAGTAGTATGTTATCCAAATACAATACCAAAAAGCTAACTATGCTCCCACTAGCTTTGACATATAGATAGGACTCATCATCGCTTCTCGAAAATCCAAAATCTTTGACTTTCTCATCGAAACAAAGATTTCATCTGCGATATGCTTGTTTCAATCTATAAATGGATTTCTCAAGCTTACACACTCTATTAGGGTACCTTGCATCGACAAAACCCTCTGGCTGACTCATGTAAACATCCTCAACTAACTTTCCATTAAGGAAAGCGGTTTTGACATCCATTTGCCATATTTCATAATCGTGAAATGCAACTATGGCTAGTATAACCCTAATATACTTAATCTTTGCTACTGGTGAGAAGGTCACATCATAATAAACTCCCGAAGGTAGAGTAAAGACCTTTGTAACCATACACGCCTTATAAGTGTGTATTTTCCCATCCATGTTGGTATTCTCCTTGAAGATCCATTTGCACCCGACAGTCTTACGACCCGGTACATCATCAAACAAGTTCCAAACTTGATTGTCATACATGGACTGAATCTCACTGTCCATAGCCTCTATCCATTTAGCAGACTTGGGGCCTACCATGGCTTCCTTGTAGTTGTTAGGTTCATCCAAATTTACCAGTGTGCTATCATTGATAAATGTTTCACCTTCTACAGTAATATGGAAACCATAGAACTCAGGTGGAACAGTAACGCTACTTGAATGCCTCAAAGGTACAGACTCGTCAATTGGCTCAACAAGAGTTTCCTCCTCAGGTTGATAGCTAGTGTTTGAGGTTCCTTCATCGCTTGACTCTTGAAGTTCTTCAAGGTCAATTTGCCTCCCGCTATCTCCTTGGCCTATGAGCTCTCTCTCGCAAAAGACTCCTCTCCTCGCAATGAAGAAAACATTGTCACTTGGTCTGTAGAAGAGATAACCAAAGGATTTCTATGGGTAGCCGATAAAAATACACCGCTCACTGCGAGGCTCGAGCTTGTCATGAGTCTCGCATCTCATGAAAGCCTCACAACCCCATACCTTGATGTGGTCTAATGTGGGAGCCTTCCCAGTCCACGCCTCGTGAGGTGTTTTGGCAACCTTCTTAGTTGGGACTACATTAAGGATATGGGCAACAGTCTCTAAGGCATACCCCCTGAATGAGATTGGTAACGAAGCTCGACTTATCATGGAGTGAACCATGTCCAACAAGGTTCCGTTGCACCTCTCAGCCACACCATTAAGTTGTGGTGTCCTAGGTGGTGTCAACTGTGAAACAATTCCACATTCCTTAATATAGTCAAGGAGCTCGATACTAAGATACTCACCACCCTGATCGGATCGGAGCATCTTTATCTTCCTGCCCAGATGATTCTCCATTTCTTGTTTAAACTCTTTGAATTTCTCAAAGGTTTCTGACTAATGCTTGATTAAGTAGACATAGCCATATCTACTGTAATCATCAGTAGAAGTCACATAGAAGCGGTTAGCATCTCTTGTCGCGGTTTTGAAGGGACCACACACATCGGTGTGTATGAGATCCAACAAACCTTCACCCCTTTCACAAGTACCAGTGAAGGGTGACTTGGTCATCTTTCCAAGTAAGCAAGATTCACAAGTGTCATCTGACCTTAAGTCGAATGACTCCAAAACTCCAGCCTTTTGGAGTTGGCCTATGCGCTTTTTGCTGACATGTCCAAGACGATAATGCCACAAGCATGCTTTATCTAATTCATTGGAAGAATCGATATGCAACACATTACTTCCTAAGTTGTCTACAACATTCACAATTACATATACACCATTACAAGGTAATGCTTTAAAATAAAAAACACCATTATAATAAGCATTTATAGCAGCAATTTCATTATCAAATGAATAGCTAAACCCTTGTTTGTACAAACCATGAAAGGAAATAATATTTCTCGCTATATCAGACGAGTAGCAACAATTATTCAAATCTATTTCTAACCCACTACTAAGCAATAAATTGTAAACTCCAATCTTGGTGACAGGTGATCAAGTTTATCTTCCCGTGCTCTAGATCCTTCCTTCTTTTTAGGCCCTGCACATCAAAACAAATGTGAAATCCATAACTTGTGTTAAGAACCTAAGAGTTAGAATGTGATGAGTTTTTAGATAGAATAGTATAAATACCTGCATGGGTGGCCTTAACCTTCCTATCTTTAATATCCTGCAAGTATTTGGGGCAGCTTCGCTTCTAGTGCCCTTTTTCGTGACAGTAGAAACACTATGCTTCCTTAGGAATGGAAGAGGGAGCAGCAGAACCAACCATGGTCCCACTTGAAGAGGATCCATCAATACACTTTTCCTTGTGGCTCTTTGAGGCAGCCTTCCTCTTCTTCCCTCTCCCTTGTCTAATTTCCAGAACAGGGGCGGTGGTAGGATTAGTTACAACCGATTTACCATTGAGACCACTTTTAGTAGTCCTCAAAAGCCCTTGAAGTTTTCTAAGTGCGACATCCTCCTTGTTCATATGATAGGTCATGCAGAACTGATTATAACATGGAGGTGAGGAGTGTAGAATGATATCTATAGACAGCTCCTCAGGGAAGTTCACATTCAACTTTAGCAACCGGTCCACAAACCTTTTCATTTTCTGTAAGTAGCCCGTGATGGGTTCACCATCCTTCATCCTGGTTGTTATCATGGAAGAGATAATTTCATACCTCTCTTAAAGAGCACTCTGATGGTATCTTTCCATCAGGTCTTGGTGCATCTCAAAAGGGTAGAAGTCCTCATAGGACTTTTGGAGTTCAGTTTTCATGGTGGCTAACATGATACAAGACACCTTGGTGGCATCCTTTGTTGGGTTTTAGTATACTACAACATCTTATGGTGCACATACAACCCTAAATACCTTGGATCTATGTTTTCTCTATTATACATGAAAATATGAAGTTTCCAAGATATTACCCTATACTAGCATACAAATATCATATACTTGGGTAATAAAATAGATAGAATACATACCTTTTTTTGATGTAACTTGTCTTCATGAAGCTTGAGTGCCTAGTGCCCCAAGTGTGACACCTCAAATGGTTCACACAACACCATGAACACTTGGAATAACCTTGAGAATAATGATACTTTGGTTCTCTCTAGTGAAATCGGCCTTGCCCTTTTGTGTACACACACTAGTGCCAATTTCACCAACCAAGGACATATTTATATAGTGTGGAGATTAGGGTTAAACCCTAATACCCATGACCTTTCATTTCATATGATCCATGGGTTAAACACTCCATGGACTATCCATGAAAGCTTAGCCCAACCTAAATGAACTTGGCCCATCACACAAATATATCTTAGAGTCGATATTTAATTAGTTCCTTTTGATCACTTAATTAATTATAAATTAATTCTTGATCAATACTCATTAAATAATATGATTATATATTAATATATTAGGACATATAATATATCAATATAAATCACTAGTATCCTTTTTCCTTATCTTGTCTATCTAATTGTCCCGATGCCATGCAACCCAAATGTACCATGCCGGGTCGGGTCAAGTCTTACCAATTATAGTTATGGACTTAGACATTAATCCAACAGTCTCCCACTTGGATAAGTCTAAAACTATTATTGAGTATGACTTCAAACCCCGACTAGCAATCGTAGCTCTCAAAAGCTTCTGTCGAACTCTAACCTTGCCGATGAACTCTGACCTTTGTCAATGACTTGTCCATTAGATAAGGGATGATATATTCCTCCATTCTAGATATCATATGAACTGAGACATGGATTATAATCATTCTCTCTGTCCATTTGTTGTTTCCCGATTTCCGATTCATGACGACTGACTGATTGAACAAATCAAATCAGTCATGGCTTGGCCAAGCACTCACATATGTCATCATTAAATCATCGAGGGGCCCATATATATATTGCTTTTATCCCGAAGGTGAAAGGAATGGATAAACTTCGACTTATATGGCTTGATCTGCTACTTGTTGAATCATACACAAAGGCACGTTTTATAACATCGAGTTACCGAATGCGGTTTCGTGCAATCAATGTACAACCAACTCATAGTAACAACTCATATATCTAGGTTTGAAGAATATAAGATATTATCGTCTCATGATCACTCGTGATAAAATCCATGAAGTGATTCAAATCAGCACGTGTTGAATCCAATACTCTGAACTTATGAGCCCTCATGAGTGTTGTAGCACAACTTTGTCCACCAACTTAGACCTCTACAAGCCAACCCATGACAGTCTTGATTCATATCTACTTCCAACATATGACTGACTGTGGATGGTTTGAATAACTTAGTCATTCTGAAAGAATAACCTAGTTATTATGGAAGTCAAAACATGCAAAGTGAAACACAAGAATAAATTAATCTAATATGGTAGCAAAACCTATGAATATAAATAAAGCACTTTCTACTTATCACCATACTGATTACTCATTATTCATTGTTTCGGTTTTATCAACTTTATACTTGAATTAAAAAAACACTAGGTGTCCCATGCTCCAAGCATGTACACTATGTTTTCTAAACAATAGCTTTGCCATACACCAATTATGAACTCTATGTTTGTCTATGATCCTTTTCTTTGTGAATTAGATCAATTGAACATAATTTCTATGATTTTCTTTTCACACTCCCAAATCCTTGTCTTAAATGTAAGAAATCCAAATTCCTATCATTTATCGAAATATGTTTAGATTTTTAAGCTTATATGCACTGTTCCTCTTGTAATGATTATGCACAAAGCCACAAAGACTTGGCAACAGTCATTACATAGTATTCCAATGGAGATCAATTCCATGGAAACGATGTCTCAAATTCAAAGCGCATTGCTTTGAACATGCTTCTTCCATTAAGTTTCTTTAACCTTACACAGATTGCTTCCACCTATGAAGACAACTCTAAATTCCCATTTTGACTACCACTTCTGAACAAGAGTTGCCTCTTTTCAGACTATGTCAATATGGTCCTTCCAATATTAACAACATACTTCCATCTGTCCTTGAGAAACCAATCTTTGGTAAACCTTAGATTGTCCTCGAAAATTGCTTAATCAATTTAGTCATATCCAATTCTAGACATTTTCCTCCTTAATGCCCCAAGGCATTTGGAAAATTCAGAAATAATAAATATTATAGCACATGAAATCGATCTTGTACCCAAAGTAAATGGGACACGATTCATGATGTTTCACATAAAGACATGGTTCTAGACCAGTCTTTTGCCATAATAATTTTTTCTTTGCCATATTCTTAAAATTTAACTATGAAAAGGGATGTCGTAATCATAATCGAATTTTGAGAACACAATATATAGAATTTTCTTAAGTTGAACCAATCCAACATGAAATTCATATATATATATATATATATATATATATATATATATATATTCTTGACTAAAAGTGATTAAAATCTCAATATAAGCTCTTTATAATGATTATAAACTCAATCTAAGATTTTTAGAATTGAAATGGAGTATAATTTCCTCTCCCTTAATTATAGCAAAACAACTTTTTCAACCCCTGGAACCTCACAAATTGAAACTTTTGTTTTTTTTATAATTAACATTGCTAACTTGCAATACTTATCATAATTATCATGCTCCCAGTAACATGATGATTATTAACATAACACTTATGCTCCCACTAGCTTTGACATGTATCCAGAAAACAGATGGACCTCTAGAAGTCAATACTTTATTGACATTCTTACCAAAGTTCAGATTTTTGATACTAGATTGCTTTGATAAGACTTTATCAAAATCATACACCTTATCTTAGATAGCTCATAGGTGTGTCTAAACAATTTCAGAACTATGAAAAGGGATGTCGTAATCATAGTCTCAATTGTTTAGACCTTTTGCCATTTCTCATAAGTCAATTTTAGTGTGCCGGTTAACCACGCACACTCCACTAACGACTCTGAGAACTGCAAATATCACAATTGCTATCTACTTAAAATCTACTCAGTGAAAGAATTTCCTCACCATCATTTTCATGAATCGGAGTGAAACCTTATGACACTTAGATTTTATGGTGTATGTGTTCTTATCCATGAGAATATGTCAAACCATAATCACAAGACTAGGTTAGTGACAAATCCTGACTCATATGGATTGAACTTGTGCAATCTTAACTTCTTGCCACCTGGCAACTCAAGGGCCTGGCATTGCTTACAAGTAGCTATGCAAACAATTGAGAACATGTAGAACTCAAATGTATAGCCAACTTAACTGGAATGGGCACAGAAATGTCAACACGATAGGTTATAAACCTCTAGTTGTGTGCTAGTGATGAAATACATGTTTTATTCTTGATTACTTCTTGAAACCCTTTTAGGATCTTTTAGACTCCCACTGTCTCCTTGACCTATAAGACTTTCTTTCCAAATATTCAAGATATAGTGTGGATTCTAATCAAGATAAACACTTAACATAATTGGCATAAGTTGGTCTCTGTTTTATCCAAAACATCACAACTTACCAAATTCAAATGTACAAGAGTAGAAAACCTTTTACTCTTACATTGCACTAGTGTTAATAAACCTTCTTTAAGATATGTCACTCAAGTTACATTTGTGGTGGGCTTGATCAGTGCACAAGAATGTGTACTCGATCCCTTAGTCCTTTACTTAACTCACACATCCATGTGAACAAGTAATTAGTCTTAATTTTCCAATGCTTGAAAGTTCTCATTCATCATACTATACAACTTGCATGATTCCAAGTTTCTATCCAACTGAAACTTGGGTGATGAGAATCTTTCCTTATTTGTAAAATTTAGACACTACCACAAATGAAAGAATCAAATTCATATTTCTACTCTTGCTATTAAGGGAATCATATAAGCAACATTTTTTTTCCTTTTCACAAATGCCATTGTAAGGATATTTTAAAATAAATAAAATCAATTTTTTTTCCTTTTATTTTAAAAACTTTGCCGAAAATTATCCTTACAGTGCAAAAGCACATGAAAAACTTTGTTGTTATCTATTCCTACGCAATATATCATAACTCCTAAGCAACAACTCAAAATTCTGATCAGAGAACCATGCGATCGAGATCCATCTTTGCGATCAGAATCAACAAATACTTCCTTTAAGTTTCTTCACTTTTCTTTGATTCTTAAAACATCAACATGTGACCTAGTCACATCATGTAACAAGAATCTCAGAATAGAAACTTAACAGAGTTAGATAGTGGACTTTACCTTAAGTAGAGTTAATCTTCTTGACTTGATCAACCTTATGATCTTTCAGGTAAATAGGCCACTTTGCAATCAATGCCCCTTCCTTTGGCAAGAGAAACATAGGGACTCTTTGGGAATGGTACATGGGACTATCACAGACTTAGCATTTCTCTTTACCATTTGGTCAACCTAGTTGACTATGTTCAATCCCTTTACTTGGGAAGAGAAGGCTTTTCTAGATATCCGTTACCATTTTTAATGTCCATGGTAGTTTGAGAAGTTGATCTACTAATCAAATTTGCTCTCCCAGTGCTCCAAATTATTGTTGATTCAGCAGCACCTAGCAAATATATAAGATCATTAAGGGTCATGTCATATTCTGTTTCATAGTAGTCCCAAAGGAATTCACTATGTGACTTAGAAAGTGATTGAACAACCAACTTTCTCAAGAGTTTGACACCCAACTCTCCCGGCTTGTCAATATGTGACTTCATCTCCAAGATGCGATCACACATAGACCTTGCTTGCCAATAGTGCTTGAGTGACCTTGAACTTGTGGGTTAGGAAGAATAGGGTGAGGAGGTGGAGGAAGTGAAGTTCCAAGAGATTTGGGAGGATCATAGATGTCTGAACCAGACATCTTTTTGGGAGATATTCAAGATAGTTGATCTAAAGTCCTTAATATAACACCCAATATGAAATATTAAGGCTATGACCCAGCAAACTATTTTATAACTTGGAAGAGGGATGCCGTAAGCCAAGCTATAAAATATTTGAAGGTAGGTGAATGACGATTCACCAATTTCCACCAAGATAAACGAAATGTATTATTAGGTTTTAATTGGTTTTGAAACTCCTAGATTCTTTTGAGATTCATTGAACTTTTCAAAGGCATGTTTCAATCTCGAGTGTTCCCTTCAGGTTTTGTGACTAGGATGCCGAGGATCACAAAACAAGGTGTGAATAACCATGCAAATATACTTGGTACCCTTAATATTTACCCCTCAATCAATGTGCCGGTTAACCACACACGCTCCATCGATACTATGATAAAAATTAAGTTACCCTTTGCCTACCTTGTTAAATATTATTTAGTGTGCTGGTTAACCTCACACGCTCCACTAACCGACTTAAACAAAGTGCAAAGTGTAATTTCATGGATTAGCACCTTATTCACATTTTCCCATGTAACTAAGATTGGGAATTATAAAAAAAATTTAGTTACTTTATATTTATCATTAATACTTTTTAATGAAGGGAGAATTATAGTCCTTGTCCTACCTGTTCGGCTAACGACCCACCAGTCAAGGAAGCGGTGGGTGAGAGTGGACACCCATTAAACTGCCATTTTATATGCAGTAACCTTATACCCCCCTTATAGACCGGCTTCGTGAATGAGGCCTACTAATGGTATGACGACCTGCTCTTATATATATATATATATATATATATATATATATATATATATATATATATATATATATATATATATATATATTATGACCTTATAATATTATAAAGTACAAGGGTTGAATTTTAACTTTTAAAATTCTAAGGGCTTAACTTGGAATTAAAGTATTCATGGGAAAACTTTACAAATTCCAAAACTTGAGGGCAAGTTTTTGAAACTATTCAAAACTTTTCATTTCATAACTTATGAGTTTAATGGTTCATTAAAATGAAGACTCTTCATTTTTTATGTAACCTCTTATTCTTTAATAACACTTCTAAAAAAGTGACTCTTAAACATACATAACTTGAGGACAAGTTATGGAGTTATAATACTATTTAATGAAAAAAACTCTTCATTTTGATGTAAGCTATGACACTTTTATGAGTTTTAAGATTCATAAATGTGACATTTTATGTAACTTGAGGACAAGTTACAAAAACACATTTTATGAACAAGTAGATTAATTTGGATTGAAAAGTACTAACACAGATTTTTCATTAATCTAAATAATAACTCATAAAACAAGGTAACACAGATGTTTTTTTTGGTAATCCATAACTTATGGAGTTAAATGCTTGTTTTATGATGAAACTTTTCATGTTCCATAACTTAAGAATAAGTTATGGAATTTTTTAAAACATTAACAAAAAATTTTGCAACTCCATAAAAACTTTGAATCAAATTTTTTTAAAACCTTTTCATATCCATAACTTATGGAGGTTTCAAAACACATAAGATCACAACTTTAAAAAAACTTTTTGAGCTCCAAAATTTTATGACAAAATTTGTAACTCCTTAAAACATTTAGATCAAACTTTTAAACTTAATAAAATAATCATATCATTTTATCTTTTACTAAATTTGACCTAATTCAACTCATATAGCAAATGATCCAAATTTTACAAATAATTAGTTTTTCACAAAACAAGTAATTATCTTAAAATTTGACAAACTTCATGTCTCTGATACCACAGTTGGGTTTTAGTATACTACAACATCTTATGGTGCACATACAACCCTAAATACCTTGGATCTATGTTTTCTCTATTAAACATGAAAATATGAAGTTTCCAAGATGTTACCCTATACTAGCATACAAATATCATATACTTGGGTAATAAAATAGATAAAATACATACCTTTTTTTGATGTAACTTGTCTTCAAGAAGCTTGAGTGCCTAGTGCCCCAAGTGTGACACCTCAAATGGTTCACACAACACCATGAACACTTGGAATAACCTTGAGAATAAGGATACTTTGGTTCTCTCTAGTGAAATCGGCCTTGCCCTTTTGTGTACACACACTAGTGCCAATTTCACCAACCAAGGACATCTTTATATAGTGTGGAGATTAGGGTTAAACCCTAATACCCATGACCTTTCATTTCATATGATCCATGGGTTAAACACTCCATGGACTATCCATGAAAGCTTAGCCCAACCTAAATGAACTTGGCCCATCACACAAATATATCTTAGAGTCGATATTTAATTAGTTCATTTTGATCACTTAATTAATTATAAATTAATTCTTGATCAATACTCATTAAATAATATGATTATATATTAATATATTAGAACATATAATATATTAATATAAATCACTAGTATCCTTTTTCCTTATCTTGTCTATCTAATTGTCCCGATGCCATGCAACCCAAATGTACCATGCCGGGTCGGGTCAAGTCTTACCAATTATAGTTATGGACTTAGACATTAATCCAACATCCTTGTCATGAGTCCTAAACTCAACGATCTCCTTAGGAGTAGCAAAAGACTGATCGATTTTCTTAAGCTCCTTGTCTTGGACATATTCCTTGTCCTCATAGCGAGTGACTATCCTGATGTTCCTAATCCAATCATTGAAGCTAGAACCATCAAAGATGACTCTCCCACAAAGGTTCATGATACTTAAAGGGTTTTGGGAATTCTAACACTCCTTTGGTGTACATGCAACCCTATATGCCTTGGATATCTTTTTTCTCTATTATACATGCAAACTTTCAATTTTCCAAGGCATCATCCTAACTAGCATACTATAGAGTATATACACTACAAAAATCTAGTTAGATGACTTACCTTTGTTATGGCTTTGAAACCTTAAGCCTTTAAGAGCCTAACACCCCAAGTGTGATGCCTCAAATGGTTCACACAACACCACTAACAATGGAGGACTTGAGAAGAGATGGTCTTTCACACACAAAAATCTGCTAGCCCTCTAGTATCATACTTAAGTGCCGATTTTGGTTGCCATGAGGTTTCTTATATAGTGTGACACAACTAGTGTTACACCATGTAAACCCTAATATCCATGACTTTCCACATTCCTTAGGCTCCATGGATTTTAACCTCCATGGAGCATCCATGGGTCAGCACATGGGTTTAGCCCAACATAAAGAACTATGGATCGTAAGCCCACTTTATAAAAATGAATGATTTACACAATCAATCCCCATATATTTAATTAGTCTCTTTTGATCACAAAAATAATTTTAGGTTAATTCTTAATCAATACTAATTAAATAATATGATTTCATATTAATTTATTAGAACTTATAATATATTAATAAATCATAAATATACTCTTCTCAAAATTCCACCCTTACAAATTGTTCTAGTGCCATGCAACCCAAATGGACCATGATACTCTCGGATCAAGTACATACCAATTATAGTTATGGGCTTAGACAGTAAATCCATCAATACTTGCATGTGCTTATATGTTTATTTAATGGCTTGTTTGTTTCATATGTCGATATATTGAAGTGGTGTGGGTTGATGTGGTCCTGCTTTGTGCAGAAGGCCAACATACCTGGGTGAGCCAACAATTTGTTATAGGCTAATAGTGGGTCAGGTGTATGTTGAGAGAGGGAGCGGTCCAAGTAATTGTAGGTCTTCTGAGGCAGGCCTGTGAGACTATAGGATCTTTACCGGTCCAAGCATGTTGTTGGCCTCGCGAGACGGGCCAGATAGACTGAAGGCTCATATGTGTGCATGCATGGTATGTATATTGTGGTGTGTGGTATTTCGGGGGGACTCACCAGGATTTTTCTTATAGTTGTGGATTAAATGTTTGTTAGGTACTAGTGGTGATCATCGGAAGGAAAAGTGGTGTGACCGTATACATTCATCAATAGCCATGGAGATTCCGCCTTTATTATATTACTTTGTTTTTTAAACAAATATATTTTTGGAACAAATGGTTTTCTTAACTGAGATCTTGTAAATTTGAAGTTTTATGTTAATTAAATATAAAATTTTTATTGTAAAATGGGGCGTTACAAGTTGGTATTAGAGCCATGTTTTAGGGATTTGGAGGAATAGTTGTACAAATCCAAACTCCAACTAGAATCCGAGAATTTTCACAAAATGTTTTTGAAAATTAAATTTTAATAAAATGGTTGTGTTAGAGACATGGGCTCAGTCCCTTTTCATGTTCTTGTTTGATTGTTGACTTAGGATCGTGAACACAAACCTCTGACTTGACCTTGGTTTTACAAGGAGATCTGATGTGTATAGTCACAGATCCGAAACAGGAAAGTGATTCCTAAAATACCTATACTTGTTATATATGTTGAATTTGAACTTGATGATATGTGAATTGTTAGAAATTCATTTTAGTGGGTAGGCTAAGACTTCCTTTAGAAATTGTATGATAGTATTGCCTGATTTCTGTGATGCCTTATGGCCTAAGGAATTGCTTGTTATATGTTATTTGATTATGTAAATTGCTAAGTGTATGTTGTATAGTTGTATACGATTATCATTACATAGCCTCAGAAAGATAGACCTAGCCTTATTTCCTGTTCCATGTTTGGTTGTGGGCTTAGGGTAGAGTCATTTATCCGACAATCTATCTAATCATGTATTCTATACAACTAGCATGCCCAAAGAAGCCAACGGTGTGGAAGCATTTTTGAGGAGAATACTAGGAGGAGCACCTAGGAAGTTGGTTGTTGCCCTTAGGAGCATGTAGGTGTGAGTACACCTAGGGGTGGTCTAGTGTAGTAACTTTAGACCTTGAGATGAATTATGGGTCGACTAAGGATAGATGTGGAATGTAGTATGGGCGTGTACTACAGAAAGCATAGGATCTGTATGAGAGTCAAAAGGAATCTGGAGGCAATTAAGGAGTCACTAGGTGAAGGCATCAGGTGTTGAGAATTGTGTCCTAATGTTTAACCTTTCTGTTTGTGTGTTTCAGTATGGAGGTTATTAGAGGTTCATGATCAGTTGCTGACTACACTGAGAGGAAGGGTCCGAGTTATGAATAAATTTGTGTGATCATTGCTGCCGAGGTAGCCTTGGTGATCAGGGACGAAATTTCGAAGTTGTTTAGGTCGATTAACATCACGATTATTCAGTAGTTAGACAGAACCTATGCCACCATCATGTAGGCTGCACCGCCGCAACCACTACTTCCATCGTCGTGACATGACTTTAGAGAGGCTAGATGGTGTAGTACTGGGAATTTAGTAATACGAAGCCTCCAAAGTTAACAGGTGACAAGGACTCGATTATTACTTTGATATGGATATCTGACATAGAGGGATGTTTCTACTCGTGTTCGTGCCTCGAAGACCAAAAAGTGAAATTTGCGCTGAATCTTCTTCCTTGGGGTGCAAAAGATTGGTAGGAGTCTGTGACCCAAAGCTTTTCGCATGCAGAGTGAGATGAAGTCACTTGGGAGAACTTTATGGAGATTTTTCGTGCAAATTATGTTACACTTATAGATAGAGAGCAACTGAAATAGGATAACCTGTCACTCAAGCAAGCAAATGAGTCGGTGAAGTAGATCTCCAAAATGTTTATATAACCATTTTCTACCTAGAGTATGTCGCTTCTGAGCAGATGCAGATGTCACGATACTTGAGTATAAGCAAGACGGAGATTCGAGAGTTTGTATCGACTCAGTTGTACCAGGCCTTGACTGAGTTATAGTCGAATGCCAGGAGGGGGAGTTTGAGCTAGAGATCCAGAGGAAGGAGGAGAGGCACGTTTCATTATAGTTGCTTCCAGCAGTCAAGCGGTTTAGGACCGTCGAATCGAGATCAGGAACAGGAGAGCATAGGAGTTCTAGTTTTGATAGGTGTGGGAAGCTTCATGATGGAAGATGTCAGTCTTTTGGGTATCGCAAGTGTGGTAAGGAGGGAAATTTCGGTAGGGATTGCACGCAGAGCAGGCGAGTTTGTTTCCATTACGACCAGGGGGCATATCAAAGCTCATTGCCCCTTTCTCATGTTCAGTGAAGTGAAAAATCCCACACCTTTAGCATGGCAGATGCCAAATAGGCGTCAAGGAGGGCTGAGGTGTCCAACGCTGAAGAAAGAGCCTACCAGTTTATCATGGAGGATCCAGGTGTGGCGACTATATTGACTGTGGACACGTTTTCAATTTTTTATTTATATCTTGAATTTATGGATTGGGTTTTGCTTTCAGAAGTTTCCTTCCGAATAAAAGTTGTCATGTGTATGCATTTGTGTTGGTAATGTTGTGGGGTCCTTGGTGGATTGCATTTTTGGGATGACTTAGACTCTGGGATATCTTCTCCATTTCGGTTACTTCCTTCGGGAATGAATAAGTAGTGCCTCATTTGGTTCGATTTGGATCTTTAGTATTGTTTTGGTGGCATTTAGATGATTGGTATATTCCAAGTGGGGGAGAGTGGAGATTTCGTTGCAGAAGGGCTTCATGCCAGAAATCATTTTTTAGCAATATTGCTCAAGTTCAAGACTTTCTCGTAATTGCTTAATCTTCTGATTTCGCCGTCGTGGTCATCACCAGTTGTTGAATTCCTTTTTCAAATTGTCTTAGTTGAAGTTGTGTTAGTATTCTATAGGTAGTCATCGTGCTTTAGGGTTCTAGGATGATGAGAGCTCAGGTTGAGGGTTGTGAGGAGGACTTCCTTGTTTGTTCTTATCTGATTAGGACCTGGAGGTCTAAGTTACAACCCATAAGCCTAATAGGGATTGTTAGGTATTGTAGGATCGATGTGAGGCTATGTTAGGATGGGATAACTGCTAGTGGTCAACGTACTGGGGGAAAGCCTAAGAGATGTTATGTGACAACCCATAATTTTCATTCGTACAAACTCTAAAGTCAATCACTTCAATTAAAAGTCAACTATATTTTTTATAATGTTTAGCCAATTTAAAAGTCCGTTTGAGTGTTGTAATTATTTATTCTTCAAACGAACGAAAGAAAGGAAGTACCGTCTCGGGCCTTGAAGTAGCAAACCCACCCAATGCACCCTAATAAAGAGTTCACGGCCAAACTTTTAGAGTTTGGGCCGTAAACTCTTGTGTGGCCGTGAACTCATGCCTTAGGAATGAGTTTACTCCCCAAACTCCTCATTTCTCACTTCCACCCTCAAGTTTACTCCCCGTTCTCTCTCAACTATCATCCAGTTCTACGCCCGATCTTCCGAAAACGTAGGTGTTTGTCGACTTGATTTGTTGTCATACCCTATCACCTAGTGTTTATACATCATTTCATCCGTTCATTATTGCTTTTCAACTAGATCTTCAAGTGTTCTTCAAAACACCAAGAACACCAAGAGCACACACTAGTGTTCTTGGAACTTAAGCACCCAATCGAGCTTCTATCTTGTAAGTACACTTACCCTAGCTTCTTGTGTGCTTATTATGATCTTAATAACACTTGAAAATCATCAAGAATCATAAGAACAAAGGAGTTTATGGCCAAGGATGTTCTTGGGCCGTAAACCCCTCTTAAGTTGGCTAAATGGACGCTAGTTCCTTCCTAAGCCTTGGATGCCAACCTTGATCTTTCCTAGATGTGTTTAAGCCCTTAAACAACAATCAAAACAAGTCCCCATAAGAGTTTACGGCTGTGAACCCCTAAGGAAGTGGTCCTTAGGCCGTGAACTCTACAAGGAAGGGTTAGTGTGCCCCTAATGCTTTCCTAAGGCTTGGACTTGATCATCAGATGATCAATCATGACTTGTAAGACCTTAAAACACAATTTGGCACTTAGTACCATGCGTTTACAGGCATAAACTCATGGGTAAATGGTCATGTTCCGTAAACTCCATAAGGAGTGGTCCGTGGGCCATAAACTCCAATGCCATGTCATACAACCCTTAGATGTAACCCTTTGGTACCTATAGCACTTGATTCAAAGTGTTTCCATGTCCTAGGGTGTCTTAAATTGATTAATTAGTTGTTAAGTGTCTAATTAGATACATATATGTTTATTATATGTTAACTAGGATCATCGTGTGTGTTCAAGTCTTCACTTGACACCTAGCACCTTGTCCGACATTTCCATACGATCCACTCATTGCAGGTGAGTTCATACCCCTTAAATAACCCTTTTAAATGTTTATAAATGCTTTTATGGGGGGGGGGGGAATACAATTTGAATCATGATAGTTAGTATATCAATCACATGTGATTAATAACTAGCATACAAATGGATTTACTACAATTTTAGCTGTTTACTCAGTATACTACTTCCAAATGACTTACCAAAACGTTTTTACATGTTAAAAATCTTTATCAAATTGTCTTACATATTGTATGTTTCCTTTCAAACTCTGTTACAATTGTGTTACAAACAAAGGTTTTCTTATATGTAAAACTGTCTTATCAAACTAACTACTTTCAAAGGTTTTACAAAACTTCTCTTATACCTTTATATAGACATAAAAGTTTCCAACAGTTAGTTCAGTACCTTTGGGTAGCAAAGGTATACCTTTGATTATACACGTACATTACTGGTAACTATAATAGGTATAGTTAGGAGATACTACTTACTATTCCAAGTACAAGGAATCACACAAGAGTCACTTCATTCATGAGTCTATACTAATACATTACATACTATTGGAAGAGATACAATTACAGAAATACGAACACATAACATACTATATGAAAAGATACTAATACATACAATTACAAGACATACTATTACAGAGTTATCATTACATTGATGCTATTACGTAGATACTAGTAAAGAGATACAATTACATACTATATGATGAGATACTATTACATATTATATGAGTAGATACTATTATATAAGTACGGGACTAACCATTCTACCCCCAGCTATTAGCTACATAGGGAAAATGCACATCGACAGATGTCTACGGTGAATACTATTTGACAAGTTACTCTAATGTGATTATCCTAGTACCAAAGGATAATACTTAAATGATTATATTATTTTCCTTATTACCTTTACTTTGTGTCACATTCACATAATCGACGAGGTAGATTAGATATGAATAATAATAGTTGTTCAAGGGAAAAACCTTCACTTATGTAGAGGTTTAAACCTTCCAAACAGTCGGGTCTTGGTAGAATACTACTTTCAAAACAGTGGGGTCTTGGTAGAAGACTACTTTCAAAACAGTCGAGTCCTGGTAGAAGACTACTTTTTATACTAGTAGGAAATATGGGATTTTGTAGGATTTTCAAACGTTTACAATTACTTACAAACACTTTCATACTTATACAAACTTTCCTTCAAACAATTACAAGTCTTTTCTTTACAGTTTTACAAATCAAAGACACATAAATACTTATGAATTCACCAGCTTTATTGCTGATACTCGCTTTCAAAATAACTTGTATTCTCAGGTCACAAATAGACAGGTACGACAACCAAGTTTTGTGAAGACGGAGCAGTCAAGACTCATCTTTTATTTTGAATATTCATTATGTTGGTTTATACTTTGAAAGAAGACACTTGTATTTAAAATTATACTATTTATGCAATGGATGATGTTGTTGCTTGTTTACTACTTTGTATTGTTGTGATACTTTACATGACGTCCTCCGCCCCAGAATGTTTCCGCCATTCTCGGTTTTGGGGTGTGACATGTTAGTGGTTAGCAGATCAGGGGTAAGCCCGAGAGCTTGTTAGGTCCAGAAGGTGTTGCGTCTTGGGCTCGCTTTTTAGTCTATTTAGTCTCCGGTATGGGCCTGTCCATGCGTGAGTTATTTTATAGGGTTTTGTATTTATAGGTGCTTACATGCATCCTAGAACGTAAGATTTTAGAAGTAATTCTGTCAAGTATTTTGATCTTCATTGTAACTCTAATATCCTCTACAGCGGAAGTTCTTTATCGAGCTCTGCTGAGGATTGAATCAATAGAATCATTCGACATATTCAGATTCATTCTTATGTTTGATCTTACTGTTAGTACTTTTCTGATTAATCTGTTTGAAGATCTAAACGATCAAAGAGTTTCTTAAACTCATCAATTGATATCAGAGCAGGAGGCTGTGTAATTCATACACATCTCTTATATGAAAGAAGTGATTAGGGTTTATTCCGCATTTACTGATATTTATTGAGCCGTCACTCCATGGTTGACGTATCTCATTATTTATTTGTTTTGCCCTAATATTACGTATTACAAGTCTGATCTTGCAACAGGTTAAACGATCAAGCATGGACGATTCTCAATCCAATCCTATCAACATCTCAAACAGTATAGGATCTACAACTAAGATTCCAATTCTTTACACTCAAGATTACGAAGTTTAGGCGCATCATTTCGAAGACTACGTCATTGGATCTGAAGACAATGGGTATCTGATATGGGAAGCCATAGTGTCTGGACCATTTGCTCATTCAGGAACATCCAGAATTATTAAAACTCAAAAGGAGTATAATGATTTGTTGAAGGATGTGAAAGATGTCGCTCAGGACGAAAAGGAGAAGTTTCAGTGCAACATCAAGGCATTGAGACTGATTCGATTCGCTCTTCAATCTGACACATTTAGATTGGTGAGTTCCTGCAGTACTGCTAAAGAAATCTGGGATCGACTGCGAGAGCTGTATTCCACAGATGAAGATTTGGAGCATTCAATTCAAACCTTGCTTTTGTATGAGTTTGGAGGGTTCAAGCAAAATCCTGATGAGTCTGTTACACAGACGTTTGGTCGCTTCAATCATCTTCTCAGCAAGATGATCAAACATGATATTGAAAAGAAGCTTATTGAACAGAAGGTCACTTTTCTGAATGGTTTAAGATCCGAATGGAGAGCTGTTGTGTCTACAGTTAAAGCACACGAGCAGTTCAAATCATATTTGTTGGCGAAACTGGTAGGAATTATGAAATCCCAAGAAAAGATAGTGCTGCAAGAAAAGAGCGTGGTTTCGAGTCTGGGGTCTTTAGCGCTCTTATCCAAGGGGAAAAGTGTAGAAGAAGATGAAGAGGATCTTAATCTAGGAGATCATGATCTGACAGCCCAAGATTATGCTTTAATGGTGTCAAATCCCAAAAGGTTTATCAAGAAGAAGTTTCCTTCCAACAAAAATCGTAATTGGAAAGGAAGCTATAGTTCCGAAAGAGTAAAAGATGAACCGAAAGTTGAGGAGTCGAAAAAGGAAGCTAAAGGTGATGCTGACTCTGGTGTCAGTTGCTTCTACTGCGGGGGAAAGAATCACAACGCAAAGGACTGTGTGCTGAAGAAGATGGCTGAGAAAGATGAGGAGAAAGATGAAGAGGCAATTCTTATGAAAAAGTTGGAGGAGATTAAAAGGAAGAAAGTTGCTACTAATCCCTCTATGAATTCTCTTATTGTGCAGGGTTCGGCAGAGGATGACGAGTTCGGTGGTGTACAGGTATGGTCGACCAATTCAGAAGATGATGAGGTGAGAAAGCCTTCGCATGGAAAGGCTTATGTTGCAAAAGATGATGAAACCAGTGGAAGATGTCTGATGGTGACTGACGTATCTCAGATGAGGGGATATAATACTGATGGTGGAAATGACGAGGCCAAGGAGCGAGAGGACTTATGCTTTACAGCAAAACCTCTTAGTGTGCAGATCAGTGAATTTGATGAACTGATCAAGAAGGTACAATCTGTTTTTGTTTCGTTTAAAATTCCACAAAAATCATATGAAAAGGAATTAAATAACTTGAATTCAAGACTTTCAAATCTAGATAGTTGTTTAAATCAAACTCGAGTCACAAATTCTAATATGACTGACCAAATAAGCAGGGTATCATCAAAGAGTGAGAAGCGAAGGATGTGGATTGAGCAGAAGGAGTCGGAGCTAATTAAGTCTAGGGATGAAAACATTTATTTACAAAGAGACAGTTTGAAATTGTTAAAACAAAGGAATGTTTTTTTTTTGATCGCTAAAAGACTTTATGCTAACATTACTCAACTGCATCTAAATTGTGAAATAGGGCAGAAGATACATCGCATGATTCTACCTTTCCTTGAGTTTAAGGAGGATGAAATCGATGCCGAAGCATACAACTATGAAAGTGTTGTATCTTCCAATGATGTCAATCCCACTTATATGTATGGTCTGGACAAAATAGAATATTTTATAAAGTCCAAAGACCATAAGGACATGGTTAAAAATCTTTTGGATGAAAACGATAAGCTGAAACTTAAGACCGAAACCATACAAAAATTCGACTCATTGAACGCCAATTTAAGTTCAGAAAATAAAATTGATGTTGAAAACGCATCTGAACTTGATGAAGACGATGATATGAGTGAAATTTTTGTAGAGGTTGAAGTGGACTGTTCTGAGTTTGTCAAGAGCGAACCCGAAAACCACAAAAATCTGATTTCTGAAAATTCTGTAGAATTTGCTCGCCTGTCCAAAACCAAGTCCCCAGCCCTTAAAGAAAAGGCCGTTGTGTTTCAGAAAGTTAGAACTACTCCCAATCAGGTGTACAAGGTCACAGGAGTAACCGAACATCAAACAGCCGAACTCACTGCCATAGTGAACGAAGACAATGCAGATGGCTGTGATGAGTTTTTCTAGTCAGCTCCCATAGACAATGCAGACGAAACGGTCGGTCTGTCAGAGCGAACATCCTGGAAGACCAAAGGAAGATATGTGCCAGAACCGCTGAATAAGCCTACCAACTTTTACGTACCTGGTACAAGTGGCACAAAAGAAATCCCTGTAGAAGAAGTCACCTCCACAAGCGAATCCTCTTCTATGAAAAGTGAACCAGCTGTCAAGAAGCTGAAACAAAAAGCCAATATCCACAGACAACCGAAACAGGTGAAAAATCAAAAGCAGAGAAGAAATCTTATATACAAGAAAAATCTCTCAAAGCGAAAGCAGTTTTGGCGCTCTCAAAATCCTCATTACTCTTACCATGATAAAAATTCTAAGTCAGATAGAAAGACTTTCGGGCCACATGAAGCACAGAACCGAAAGGATAGGTTCGGTCCCGAAAGCAGCAGCAACCGAAAAGTGAGCTTCGGTCCGCCAAGTAATAACAGGCAAAGACATGATTTCAGTCCTTCAAGATTTTATAATAAAAGACCAAGTTTTGGATCACAAGCCAACAACACTCAAAAATCCAACTTCGGCTCATCATCGAGCAGCTACCGAAGGTCCAGGTTCGGTCCCGCTAATGACCACAAATGAAAGGGTCATTTCGAACCTCAAGTCAAGAGAAACTCTCATTCTAATTTATTTGTCTCTAACTGTTCTCATTCTCAATCTTGTTATAAGCCCAATTCAGTTCCTACACAAAGTTCATGATCATCAACGAACTTGAAAGGAAAAAGGAAGATTTCCTCAGTCAAGGAAGACCGAAAGCAGTCTAGTGCTGAAACACCAGAATCTGAATGCAAAACACCTGTAGCTAATTCTAACAAAATCAAAGTGTTTACTATTAAAAGAAAAGATGAAACAACCTTAGTAAAACGAACATATCTTGTTGATGTTTCTCTTGCTATTCCTGTTCCTGTGAAAGGCTCACGTGAACCCAAGAAACTTTGGGTTCCTAAATCTGCTTAATTTTTGTAGGTTATAAGTGACGAGTAGTTTGACAAAGAATGGTATATTGACAGTGGCTGCTCGCGTCACATGACAGGAAGGAAGGAAGAGTTAAGAGAGTTTCGATCACTTCAAAATGGTGGCAATGTAAAGTTCGGTAACAACTCCTATGGAACGATAAATGGTTATGGGATGATAACCAATGGAGACTTCATAATAAGAAAGGTGGCGTACATAGAAGGGTTGCAGCATAATCTCATCAGTGTATCTCAACTGGTAGGAGGTACCGGTCTCAAAGTTTCATTCGACGACGAAGGTTCAGAGATTATAGAGAAGAAATCCAATAAGGTCATTCTCAAATCAGATCGAAAAGTCGAAATGTTTCCTCTGAATCTCAGACCAATCAAAGGAAATCCAGCTATATGTCTTTTGTCCAAAGCTCATTCTGACGAAAGCTGGTTGTGGTACCGAAGGCTCTCACATCTCAACTTCAAGGACATCAACAAGCTTGTCACTGGAGGTCATGTTCGGGGTCTTCCATTTCTCAAGTTTGATCGAGAACACTTGTGTGCTGCATGTGAAATGGGGAAACAAAGTCTTCAAAGTCACCCATCAATTATAAACACAAAAGTGGTTGAACCACTAGAGTTGCTTCACATCGACTTGTGTGGTCCATCATCAATCGAGAGCATTGGCGGTAGCAAGTAAATTCTTGTTGTTGTTGATGACTTCTCACGTTTTACATGGGTATTCTTTCTGAAGCACAAATATGAGGCCACTCCAAAGTTAAAGATGTTTATCAAGCAGGTTGAAGTGCAACTGAGAAAAGTCGTTCGAAACATTAGGAGCGACAATGGACTGGAATTCAAGAACAAAGAATTCGAAGACTTTTTGGTAGAAAAAGGAACCAGTCATAACTTCTCAGCCCCTTACACGCCTCAACAGAATGGTCTTGTCGAAAGGCGAAACCGATCCTTGTGTGAGGCGGCCCGAACTATGCTAAGTTTTGCTTCTCTTCCCTTATATTTATGGGCTGATGCTATTGCTGCAGCATGTTTTACGCAGAATAGATCTTATCTCAACAAGCGTTTCTCTCTCACTCCTTATGAGATTATCAATAACAGGAAGCCGAACGTAAATTTCTTCCATGTGTTCGGTTCACGGTGCTTCATCTTCAACTCCAAAGAAAATCGTAACAAGTTTGATGTTAAAGCTGACGAAGGAATTTTTCTGGGATATTCTCTTACTTCAAAAGCATACCGGGTTTTAAATAAGTGCTCTAGAAAGATTGAAGAAACCTATTATGTGACTTTCGATGACAGCTACATCAAGAAGCTAAATACTACTGAAGAAGCAATTGGAGAGATCTTCTCTCAAACAGGTCAAGTCATAGCCACGATTGCTAATTTATTCAATCAATTTGTTGACTTATTCGATGAACCTGAGAGAGCCACTCTCTCGGAAGCCAAGGCAGCAGACAACAAAATCGATCGTCTGAAGAAAATTGTCGAAGATGCAGCCAAACAAATGGGTGAAGGAGAACAAGTTCCAAATGAACCTCCTCAGCACGGAACTTCAGTTAAGGGGGAGAATCTATTTTCTTCAAATCAACCGAACTCACACTTTCAGGGGGATAATTCTATTCCTGTAGCACCCGAAAGCCATGCTACACCCGAAAGTCTAGTAGCACCCGAAAGTCCGGTAGCACCCGAAAGCCCAGTTACACCCGAAAGTCCTGTAGCACCCGAAAGCCCAGCTACACCCGAGAGTTCTGTTGCACCCGAAGGTCCAAATCAATCTGAAATTCCAAATAATTCATCATCAGTCGAGGGGGAGAATTCCGATATGTTCTATGATGATGATAGTCAATCTGAATTGGAAGAAATGGTCAACGCCGAATTTGATCCATCCTATGATCCAAACTATCCTCCTCTCATTAAATGGACCAGAGATCATCCTGTATCTCAGATAGTGGGTAATGTATCTGAAAAGGTCCTGACCCGGTCCCAAGTGAAAGCAAAACAATCCTCCCTATTCTCCAAAGTAGAGTTCTGCATGTATAATTCTTTCGTATCCAAAGTTGAACCGAAGATAGTCAACAATGCTCTTGATCATTCTGATTGGGTTCAGGCTATGCAAGATGAACTCAATGAGTTTGAAAGAAACAAGGTCTGGCGTCTAATTCCAACACCAAAGGATGCCTCGGTCGTTGGTCTCAAATGGGTATTCAGAAACAAAATGGATAAGGAGGGTAATGTAATTCGAAATAAAGCTCGTCTCTTGGTGAAAGGATACTGCCAGGAAGAAGGAATTGATTACGAAGAAACTTTTGCTCCGGTAGCAAGGCTGGAATCTGTTCGAATATTTCTTGCCTACGTTGCACACAAGAACTTCGAAGTCTATCAAATGGATGTGAAATGCGCCTTTCTGAATGGAGAACTTGAAGAAACGGTTTACGTGGATCAACCTCCAGGTTTTATGAATGAAAAGCATCTGAATCACTGTTACATTCTAGACAAGGCAGTTTATGGTCTGAAACAAGCGCCTAGGGCATGGTATGAAATGCTAACTAAATTCTTAAAGATGTCTAAATTCAAACAAGGTTCGGTTGACCCAACCTTCTTTCGAAAGAAGGAAGGTAACCACCTTATGATAGTTCAAATCTATGTTGATGACATCTTTGGCTCAACGAATCCTAGCTTCACAACTGAATTCAGAAAGCTGATGGAGACTAAATTTGAAATGAGCTCCATGGGTCCGATTAACTTTTTCCTTGGTTTAAACATTAGAAAGGGACCCGAAGGCATCTTTATCAACCAGGAAGCATACACCAAGACTCTTCTTGCTAATTTCGGCATGATGGGAGATTCAAAGGTCAAAGTTCCAATGGCGTTCGAAACCAAACTCACACCATCCTTGGAAAAACCGGCAGTCGATATTACGCTATATCGCCAAATGATTGGTTCCCTGATGTACCTCACAGCTAGCAGGCTCGATATAATGTTTTCTGTATGTTATTGTGCTAGGTTTCAAGCGAATCCTCGTGAACCATACATGCTAGCAGTGAAAAACATACTCCGATATTTGAAGCGAACCACCTCCCTTGGTCTCTGGTATCCATCAAACTCTGGTTTCTTTGTTCAAGCCTACTCAGATGCAGATCTTGGAGGATGTGGTTTAAACAGGAAAAGCACTATAGGAGGTTGTCAATTCCTCGACGGAAAGTTGGTGAGCTGGAAATCTAAGAAACAAACATGTGTTTCACTGTCTACAGCCGAAGCAGAATACATAGCAGCCGCCTCTTGCAGATCTCAAGTGATTTGGATCCAATGCCAACTCCAGGATTATGGACTCAATATGAAAAAGATCCCTCTATATTGTGACTCAGAAAGTGCAATTAAAATCTGTCATAACCCAGTGCAACATTCCAAAACCAAACACATTGCATTGAGGTATCACTTCATTAAAGATCACGTACAAGACGGAAACGTAGAGATTCATTTTGTTCGAACTACTGATCAACTGGCTGACATCTTCACCAAAGCCCTTCCTGAAGCCAGTTTCAATAAAATTCTACAAGGGCTAGGTATGATGGAATCGGAGTCAGTACCAAAAACTACTTCTCAAAACTAAAAGTTGGAAGCGAAATGAACCGAAGGTTCGGGTTCGGTTCACGTGAGTGCCGAAATGAACCGAGCGCTCGGGTTCGGTCCTATTCTCTTATCTTCGCTTATCACTTAAACGTAGTTTCTTTGGTTGTAAACTTTATGTACTCTTCTTTCTCATTTTCCAAGTTTTATTTTCTTCTTTTCTCTTTTTCAAAGTTTTTTTTTTAACCGAAATGACCCGAGCGTTCGGTCTATTTCATGTTCGGTTCAAAAGTTTTTTTTTTGTTTTTTAATTTTTTTATATATATCTAAAACTCCAAAATATTTTATTTCTTTCTTTAACTCAAAAACTCCAAAAGCATTTTTTTTTCTCGTTAATTTTTATTTGTGGATATTTGTAGGGAAATTCTAGTTCTCACGTTTTAATTAGTTAAGTGTCCCTAGAAGCATGCTGCTGTATGCGTCCAAAGCCTCACCTGATTCTAAATAATAGCCTTACTGTAACGCCTGTGTTTCCGGTCTTGCCATTTTTAGCAATGTAATAGTCTAGGTTAACCTTTGTAACCCGTTTTGAAATAATAAGAGTGTATTATTTGAGTATTATGTGTTTTGTGCTTAATTGCTTAATTATGTGGTTTGATTAATTAAGAATAAAAATAAGCGTCAAAATTTAAGTGTAAAATAAACTTAATATCTTTGGAGAATGTTGTAGTAGTTGAAACGAGGTTTCCGAATATATATAGAACGCCCAAATCTGACTTCGTATGAGGAAGTTATGATTTATCGAAGTTTCGACTTAGCGGTATGCAGCCTGAAATACTCGATTTGAGATCGAGCGGTTTTTAGCCGAAGCATTCTAAACGAGGATCGAAGGTCTCGTTGTTGGTATCGAAGCGATAAAAAGTTAGTCGAGAACGGACGTCAAATGAAGAAGTTATGAATTTATAACGAAGTTTCTCTGTCGCGGCCTATTAAAAATTAATAATAAAAATAAAGTCGAAATTAGCCGACGGAGTCTAAACGAAAGTTGTAGAGCGTAGTCTCACCTTCGCGTGGATATAAAGAACGTCGAAAACGGAGTTCGTATGAAGAAGATATGAATTTCCGAAGTTTATTAAATAATTTGTATTTATTTTTAATCTTTAATTACGGTATTATCCGAGGACGAGTCATCGGACTCATCCGAAGTATGCCCCGCGTACTCCGAGGATGTCGACACTCGCAGCAAGTGGCTTCGGATGACGAACGCAGCGACGATTTCGGATGCGTACGCCCCGCGTACTCCGAGGCTCCACCCTCCTATAAATAGGATGCGAGGGCAGCCGACTCTTTTGCTAATTTTCTCTCTTCTCTCTCCTGTTTTGCATCGTTTTGCATGCCAGAAATACCCCGAAGCCCCGGTATCATACTCAAGCCCCAAGGCAAGTCCCGAGATCTTGAAGATCCCGAGAAGTGCGGTTCCCGAGCCGAAGCTCTGCCCGCGAGAAGTTCGATTTTTGTAGAGATCTTCCAGATCTGTTGAGGATTACTACTTCTGCAAGTCTTAGTGTTGTCCGATCATCTTCTGATCAAGTGAGTGTATACTACCTCTCATAAACACGATAATAATACAAGTATGGTTCGAGTGTATTAAGTATATTGTTGTTTATATGTGTAAGTGTGTAGTTACTTTCTTCTAACGCATGATTATGCAGTATTTTATACGAAATACGTGTTATGTGTAGAATTTGTTGTTATGTGTGTGAATGTATGTTCACCCTCTTCCATCTCATAGATCTGAATTGCTTTCTATGAAATACGTGTTATGTGGGTATGCCTCATCTGTTATGTGGAATATATATTGAATGAAAATGATATACAGGTTTCAAACTATGTATGAAAGTATATATTTTATCTACTAATATGTTGGGTAGAACATGGGTAGATAGTTGGTGTGTAATAAACAGATGAGAGGCCTCGATGTTGTTGTTGTTGTTGATCTAGTTATTCAACGGAGTATGGATAACGACCACAGACTCTTTCTAGACAGTCCGGTGGAACGCTAGCAGGTTCATAACCTGTAGGTGTTGTGAACGATGTGTTCACCGGTGTACTCTATCCCCCTCATGGTTGCCTTTAGGATATCTACTGTTGAGGAAACCCCTTAGCAGTGATGTCCGTCCCGATGAAAATCCTAGATTAGGTCCCTTGAGATAGATGTTATTTTAGGGACGTAAAGTGAGGATAACGAGAATGGGTAATCGGGATAGTGATTGGTTGGTGAAATTAAATATAATTTATTTATTGTGGGTTGAAAACCCTATATGCTCACCAGGCTCCCAAGCCTGACCCACTCAGTTTTATTTGTATTACAGGTCGTGGCGCGAGGGCATAAGATGGTTGAATCATCAAGTTGTTTTGTTTACAAGTCTGTATATGTATATATTTGTTGAATGACTTGTAATGTTATCGTTTATGCTTTATGGTCTGTATCGGAACATGACATCCCGAGTTTTGATTATATAATGAAAATGCATCTCTTGATGAAATGCTTTGATAAATATTATTTTATCATGTTTTGTTTTGGGAACAAATTCCGCAACTCCTTCAAATCAAAAGGATTTACTCTGAAATTATTTAAAAGCATAAATGAAAATCGGTCTTTTCTGGCCGAGATTTTGGGGATGTAACACTTACTGACTTGGTAAATACAACCCTTGTCTTCCCAAATAGGCTTTTATATTTATTCTAATCATGAGCTACCTTACTCTCTTCTCACATGAGATAAGAGTTTTCTGCTTGGTCCTTATTTTAACAGTTGAGGTACTTTGGTTTCTTTACACCATCTCCAATACTTTTATCCATCCTTTTCGCCTCATACAAGTAACCCTTGAGACTCTCAACAATTACCACTGAGGTTTATGGTTACACAATTTCTGTGTTCATGATCTTAGCTTCGTGCCACTACGTGCTAAGTGAAACCCACAATTCAATACCTACTATGCATTGACGGTGAACAATTAAATTTACTCTAGTTTTCCCTAAAGAATTGACGTATTCACCCATGGCGTTGTACCTTGAAATCTCTAAAATTTCTCTTTGTGTGATTCTTATGAAATTGTTAAATACCATAACATTTCTTCCCTTAGAATCCAATTTTATTTTTTTTGAGATTTTCCCTAAAAGTATTTTGAAACTACTACTTAAATTCTCTTCACACCTACTTGTTCAACAGACTACATTGGTCTCACAAGTACTTCAGTCGATTTCTGTCTTATGTCAAGCTCAGGAATTCTGCACTGAAGCGAAAGCCACCCTCATTAGCCTTATTAAAAGATGCCTTTCAACACTTCTTAATAAGTGTTTGATCGTATTTCAACGGGAAACCACACAAACACTTTAAAGTCTCTCTTGACTTTGAAGGAAGAGATTCATGCCCGGGATCCATTGTTTTGTGTCTTTACTGACATCACAATTTCCCACATATGTGTTGCTTTATTTCTTTTTCTTTTACACACTTTGCACGAAAATCTTTTTGATTTTCCATAATTCTGGTTTCATCACTTACAAGCAAATTTTGGCTATGAGATTTAACGTTATAAAAGAGATGTGGCTCACAATGCTACACGTGGATATTTATCTTTATGACGACAGCTCACTCTAAAGGGATAAACTGCTAACTCAGCCGAAAGTCCAATCGATTTGATATTTCAAACGGCGCTTGATGGGAAGGCGTATGAAGTGGAACCGTTTTTGACATGTTAAACGGCGCCTGATGGGAAGGCGTGTGAATCGCGATAGTTCTTCTCTCTCCTGCGTAATCATCGGGGCTCTACACTGTCACGCGTCAATCATCTAAGGAAACTCTTCGTATTTCCCTTGAAGATTTGGGAACAGATTTTTCTCTCTCTTCTCACCACAGTATAAAAGGTAATTTCTACCATCATTTACCTCTTTACTGCACCAAACCTTCAGAGAGCAAGAAAAGCTTCGTTTCTTCTACTGTTCATCATCTCTTCCAAATTACTTTCTTCAATGGCGGACTCATCATCAGTTCATGCTACTTCTCACATTCTGCCCATCCGTCCTCAACAAAGCCTGATTATCGACCTCACTCCTCAAGTTTATGATGCATTCATGTTTCCAATCATGGAATGTATCAAGTACTCACCGCTGGTTCCAGCTCTCACCAAGGTCGAAACTGTTCCCATGGAGTGTCTCTCGCAAATCTTCTCCACAGCCCACTATGACAAGTCTGTCGATCGAATTTTCTTCGACATTCTTGATCACAAGGCCTCCATCTCCAAGCAGCGATTCTGTTCGCTTTTAGGGTTTGCTCCCGATGAATCTAGGGTTAACCCTGATTCCATTCTGGTGGGACAATTGTTTTCCATGTTTTATAACATGGGATACACTGAAGTTCTGATGACGGTTACCAAATTCAAGAAGTCTTGCTTACCTCCTCAATGGAACGGCTTCTTCACCGTCTTGTTCAAGGGGTTATCAGAACGTAGTGCAGGCTCAGACAGGGCGAGTCGTCTGTTTATGACCATTCTTTATGGTTTATATCACGACATTAACCTAGATTATGGGTCGGTTCTATGGCAGCAGCTGATTCAGAGTCTCGCATCCACCTCTCGCCATTCAGAGATCTCCTACGCCAGATTCTGGACGTTGGTCGCAAAATGGGGGATGGACAAGTATCACGTTCCAATCGTTGCTGATTCTCCACTTTCTTCGATAGGTACTTTCCACACCACGAAGATTATTGTATCTGATTCCTCTAAATTTCAGTTTATTGGCTCAATCCCTAAGTCAATGTATGGGGATGTTCCAAACGACAGCCGGATCATCAGAACTTACAAGGAGTTTCGTCGCTCTGGTCCTAGAGAACTCACTCCTGACATGATTCAATCGATTCATGATGCTGATCGGCCTGCTCCTAGGGGAAAGAAGAATGACAAAGGAAAAGACAAGAAAGTTGTCAAGGGAGCGAAAGGTCCCTCTCCGAAGAAACGCAAACCCTCCAAAGCCGCTCAATCTCCTCCTCCAAAGAAGAGAAAGACTCAACCTAGGCAAAAGCTAATTCTTGCCTCCTCCTCCAGTGAATCTGAGGAAGACAGTTCAGACTCTGAAGAGTCTCTACGTGGTAATACTCCTCCACGCTTGCCTATCCCTGAGGTACATGTTTCCACTAGACCTGTTTCTCCTCCACCAATCTCCATTTCTATTTCTATTCCCCCATAACCTCCACTACTCAAATACCACCAACTTCTATCCCTGTACCCCCTCCCATTTTCACTGAAGCAACAACAACAACCACCGCAGAAGTTAGAACCAACATATCTGATACGGGGGCTCCTACTACCACACCCGAACCCACTCCCACTACCGAACATACATCTGTACCCGAAACTACTTTCCCAACCGATCCTCCACCCTCACTCTCACCCTCATCTCCTACTCCCTCAGCAGATAATGAAGAACCTTTCCTTGGAGGAGAGGACATGACATTTGACTCGGTCTATTACAGTCCGTACCAAATGCAGAGCGATGATGCTCCAGTAACCATGAAGCATCTCAAGGAGCTTCATGAGAAGATTGATTCTCTGAGTGCTTCCCCCTCTTCTTCCTCACAGTCTACCATCTCCGAGGCTGCTATTCAGGGGATTGTTGATGCTTTTACTAAGGCTCATGAAACCTCCATCAGCTCAGCCACTGCCGCCATTGACGCCTCTACCAAGGCATGTGTTGCTGCGACTGAAAAAGTTGAAAAACTATTTGTTGACGCTACTTCTCTTTTGCAGTCTTTATAGGGCACTGCTGAATCCAATGCAGAGAGGCTTGACTCTCTTGTCCACAAGCTGACTACCTTAGTTGCCTCAGAACTGGAGTCATTTGCCAGTCTTCGTCAAGCTCTCAGTGATGACAACACATCGTTTAAGACGACTATTGAGGAGCGCCTGACTAAACTGCATGAAGACCTCGCTGCCGAGAACTCTGTCATGGACACTCTCACTCAGAAGACCACCGCTCTCAAGGTCAAGAGTC
Organism: Lactuca sativa; assembly: GCF_002870075.4. Classification (NCBI taxonomy): domain Eukaryota; kingdom Viridiplantae; phylum Streptophyta; class Magnoliopsida; order Asterales; family Asteraceae; genus Lactuca; species Lactuca sativa. The sequence continues at coordinate 101,652,894 of NC_056629.2, read as the reverse complement.
TTCAACTTTTCCACTCTCAAAAGGAAGGTGACTCTCTTCGATCTGAGCGTGAGGTTATTCATTCGTGTGTTTCGGATGTCCACGCCGCCCTTTCCAACATCCTTGAAGCCCATGATCCAATACTGAATTAATCAGTGAGGCGCACTCTCGCGGAGAAGCTTGCTCCCGCCCTTGCTCTTCTAAGAAAAATTGAAGGGCTCCTTAAGTTCGTGTCCATTCCGAAACAAGGGGGAGAAAATGTATCTCAACCGCCTCCCACTTCTACAGCAACTAAAGCAACCGAACCTCCTTCAGCAGGTCAAGCCTCAGGTTCGGGTGTCAAAGATAAAGGAAAGAAAATTGCTGAAGACAGTGATGATGATGATAAAGAGACGATTGCAGATCTCTTAAAGAAACAAGGCCGTGATAAAGATGCAGACATGAGCGCTCGCGTTGCCAGAGAGGCTGAGGCGAACGAAAGAAAAATGAAGGAGGTTCATGACCTTCTTGAGAGTAGGAAAACCCTTTTTCCTCCGTGGACTCTCGAGAAGCTTTTGAAAGAGGCAATCGAAACTCCCAGCATTCTGTGGCTTGAACCAGTGATTTTGTTGGATTGTATCAACTCTGTCGATTCTCAATTCGACATGCCACTGACCCGAAAAGCCTTCATCTTCCATGCCTTTGATAACGTTGCTGATGTTCCTCATCCTCATCCAAAGGTTGACAGGGAACTCGTCGAGTTCTATCTGAAGTCTGCTCAACCACAATATCAAACTTGGAGCGCTCAGAATATTGTCAATGTTCGGGTCCTCAAGCCGTTTCGTGAGGGGAACTTCACGAACGTTCGGTTCAAAGTGTTGAGGGGTTCTGCTAAAACCGAACATGCCATATCGCTTGCTGATCTTCCCAACCTGAATCCACATGACTGGATTATTTTGCACAACATCCTTCTCACCAATGAAGCTGAGTAATGTCCAATTATTGATCACTTCAAAAGGATGCTCGTATGCTACATTATGGAGGTTGTCAAGATGGATCAGGAGATCGCTAGCATATTCAAGAAAAAGTCCACTATTTCTCCTGTTGGCTCTGCTAGTGATTTGAACATGATGCAGATGGGTAGGATCGACCTGAAACGGAATTCCATCATGTTTACAAGGAACGAAGGCCAAAAATGCCTGTTCGGCTTGGCTGACAAACACCTTTACACCACTGCATGCTTGGAACATGTTCTTAGTATCATTCATCGATGTAAGCAGAATTCGGCAGATGACAAGAAGTACTTTGATGATATGATTCAGTGGTACATTCGCTTTAGACAGACTATCCTTGCTCTCATTGCACGTCTGTTTGATACCACTAAGAAGGTTCCTGCAGCTGGACCCAGCAAGCCGAAGAGATAGTCTTGCTCGAATTGACGCAAAGGGGGAGATTGTTAGGTCCAGAAGGTGTTGCGTCTTGGGCTCACTTTTTAGTCCATTTAGTCTCTGGTAAGGGCCTGTCCATCCGTGAGTTATTTTATAGGGTTTTGTATTTATAGGTGCTTGCATGCATCCTAGAACGTAAGATTTTAGAAGCAATTCTGTCAAGTATTTTGATCTTCATTGTAACCCTAATATCCTCTATAGCGGAAGTTCTTTATCGAGCTCTGCTGAGGATTGAATCAAAAGAATCGTTCGACATATTCAGATTCATTCTTATGTTTGATCTTACTGTTAGTACTTTTCTGATTAATCTGTTTGAAGATCTAAACGATCAAAGAGTTTCTTAAACTCATCAGAGCTGTTAGTGGTTTGTGGATCGAGGGTAAGCCCCGGAGCTGTTAGTTATTGGTAGGTCGGGGTTAAACCCGAGTGTTTTTAGTTGATAACATGGAAGGGTTGTTAGTGCATAGTGGGAATATGCTCTAGTTTAGTTTGTGATCAATTGTTTTCATTCAAGTCTCGTTAGTGCATTTATATTTGGGGTATTGATGACGGTCGTTGGTCGTGGGTGCCATATATTGCTATGTAGTAGGATGGTGTGTAGCCATGAAGATCTAAGTCCGATGAAATATGTGTTTTTTTGGTCAACCTGGTTGATGTGTATGTTATTTTATCCTTTGCTTGTTAGGCTTTTGCTAGATTATATGATGATGTGTCATTGTGCGAGGTTGTCAGCTATGGTGTTGGTTGCAGGTTCCTTCTTCAGTTTTTTTATAGGAAACACCATGATAGGAGGTCTTGGTTGAATTAGGTTAGAGAGATTTTGGTATGTAGAGGTGACGTATAGGGTGGACCTGTCTAACTAGAGGTTAGGTATAACTTCAAGGTGTGCAGATTATGGACAAAGGAGTGAGTTCTACTCACTTTGGGTTAATGATGTTATGTGGAGTTTGTTTTTCGTCATGTTGTAAATTTCCCGCTAAAAATAGTGTTGGCATAAGTGTCAAGAGGTGGTCGACTTCTCAATAGATGATGCAGTAGATGCGATTCAGACCTTTGGAGTCTTTGCTCGGATTGGCTTCTAAGCCACATTTTGGAACCCTTTTTATTAATGGTTGCAGAGTCAGGTTTGGAGAGCCTACAAGGGGTTCGAGGGGTGTTACGAGTGTAACATCCCCCTCTGGCATGTATCACAATATTGTCCGCTTTGGGCCACTCGGCACGAGGACTTCCCAGGGGGTCACCCATCCTGGTACTACTCCTGCCCGAGCACGCTTAACTGTAGAGTTCTTATCGGATCTGTTGACCTCACGGCTTTAAAACGTGTTGTGATAGGGAAGGTATCCACACCCTTTATGAGGAATGCTTAGTTCTCCTTCCCAGCCGATGTGGGATCAGATCTAACCCACTTTATGTAACAACAGCAAAATTTAGGTCAAAATTTAAACTTTTATAAAACCGTAATTAAGTATACTAAGTGGTAGATATTGTAACAAGGTTTTCATACATATAAAGAACACTAAAATCCGAGTTATAACGAAGAAGTTATGATCATTCTAAGTTTTCCGACAAAAACCGGCAATACGAAGTTACGTAAAAACGCGAAGTTTCAATAAAATACTTTTTGACCTTAGGTGTCTAAATGAAAGTCATAGATATCGTTAAACTACAAACGTACATAAAAAGAACGCCCAAATCTGACATCGTACGAAAAAGTTATGAATTATTAACGAATTTTCTCACCCGACCTTTTAAAAATATAATATTAAAAATAATTTCGGAATTTGCCGACGGAATCTAAACAAAAGTTGTAGATCGTAGTCTCACCTTCGCGTGGATATAAAGAACGTCGAAAACGGAGTTCGTATGACGAAGATATGAATTTTCGAAGTTTGCTAAATAATAAAAATATAAATTAAATTAAAAGCCGGTATTATCCAAAGAATGAGTCAGCGGTCCGATCCCCGGTACGCCCAGCGTACTCGGATGCTAGGATCCGGTTCGTCCACGTCGCTCCGATGTTTTGACCGAGGATGCGCTCATGCATGACGCATGAGTACGTAGCGCGTACTCTAGTACGCCCCGCGTAACGAGACCTCTCAGACCCCTATAAATAGAGATGCGAGGGTGCCGGCCAAATTTGCTAATTTCCTTCCTTTCTCGCGCCGAAGCTCTGCGTTTCAACCCTCGGAGTCATCCCAAAGGCCCGGTTTTCATATCCAAGGTGGGAAGAAAGTTTTACACTCCCGAGACTCCCGAGATTTTCCGAGAATCTCGAGAGATCCGCTTTCTCGAGTAGAAGTTCAGCTCGGTTTTCGTCACGCTTTCTTCAATCAATCAGGTGAGTTCATGCCCCTACAAACACACTTTAAATATGTTTTTAAATGCTTTTTATACTCTTTTAGGGGGGGGGGGGGGGGGAATACAAGTAAACACATGACTAAAACCGTGTGAAACATCGATCTTTTGATATACTTTTCATACTGTTGTTTTAACTATCTTATGAAGTTATTATCATGCAAAACACCTCACAACACAGCTTTACCCTCTTGGGATACAATATGTTTTATAAATAGAAATATGTTATTTATACATTTACATACAAATACATCATATCAAGGGTAACCATCGTTACTAAACCGTTTTATACATTCAAAGAACTTATGATTTATGCTTTGTCAAACATTGTGAAAAAGGATAATCTTTGCATACAAAACTATTACTTTAATACAGACTTAGTTGAGAATCTGTGAGGCGTGTACATCTTCAAATACTACCTTTTGCTGAAAGGTATCGCTACAAGTCCTGTCTATAACCAGAGTCTCCCGTTCGGAGAACGTGTCAAATGTGTATAGATCTATACGGGAAGTCATGATCCCGCGCCCTGACTGTTAGCTACAGTCCGTCCTTTGGGGTGACAGTTTGTCATAACGCTACGACGCCTGAAGAACGTCGCTACAGGCATATTATGTTTTGTATGGTTATAAAACTCACCGGATATACAATTATTATGGTATTATGCTTTTATGAACGAGTAGCTATTAAAAGTATTCTTCATCTAACAAGTGCGATCTTCGTATAGCTTTATTATATAAAACTATAACACAACTTTTAAGCACGTCGGTTGCTTGGGATTTTCAGTTTTAGAGACTGCCAGTTATGTTAGGAAAATAAGGGATTTTCCTGGTGCAATTATTTACAACTTACAACACGAACATTCATATGCATTTCATACTTTTATAAGAAAATAAGGGTTTTTCTTGGAAAACACAACAATTCATATCTCAACTATTAGGGAAAATATGGGATTTTTTGGATCTAATACATTCATTTTCAACACAACGAATCATAACTCTTTACATTTGAAATACTGCGTTTTCTGGAAAACATACACGAACTTTTGAATGGCGTACATTTTCTCAAAACACTACTCATGAACTCACCAACTTAATTGTTGACACTTTTTCTTTGAAATAACTTGTATTCTCAGCGAACCGCTAAGCAGATTTGGAAATCAACTTTTGGGGATTAACGTGCTGACGTTAATTACTTCTTTTGAAGGATGTTTATGTATTTATCTTTTGAACATGTAACGAATACAATTATGTAAACATTTTGGAAACTTTAATATATATGGTGGTGTGTACTTTCCTTTCTATGAACTGTTATGATACTGAATATGACGTCCTCCGCCCCCGAACGTTTCCGCAGTTCTGGTTTGGGGGTGTGACAGATTGGTATTAGAGCATTGTTTATAGTGAATTAAGTATATCAAAACCATTTTTTTGGTATAGAACTATAAACACAACTGGGCAAAAACACTCTGAGTAAGAGTCATACTTTTAAAATTAAATTTATTTAGTTTTTGTAAAGTAGGCATGCATTCATTTCATATTAATAACATGGTCAGTATCATAATTAAAACAATATAGAAGTATTATAAATAAGTTGTGCAGTGCGGGTATGCCTTGGGGCATGTAATCGGAACTGGGAAGAATGTAGCCTCATCAATTATATTTGTCCAAGAGCCGACTAACGTATGCCAAGGAGTGTCTGCAATGGACAACAAATTTAAAACTTACCAAAAGCATATTGTTAAAGAATACTAAGGGAGTATTCGAGTGCCTTCAACCATTAAACTTAAGAGTAAACTCCATGTGCTTTAGCTTATAGTCAATTCTTAACCCTATTCTCGTATAGACTCAAATGGCTGGATTCCATCACCCCGGTGACCCCTACTACCCCAACCAAGGTAATAGAGAAGGGATAGAGAATGATCCAGAAGAAGGAATGCAAGAAGAATCAGAATCAGATCCCGAGAACAATAACCTACCCTTAACGGCTCCAATTCAAAATCCTAATCCTCGACCGGAATTTCATGGCTCGACGCCCCTTTGGGCAACTAACCTAATTAGGTGGAGCCGCGAACAGGACCAACCCCTTCCATTCAACGGAGACCGAAGCTTCTACAACCTAAGCGAGGGAGGCTCAGCAGACAGAGCCCTTCCTATATTGGTTCGTCGGATTTCTCGCATTGGTGAACAAGGACGGACGACCATCCATCGAACTGAGGAAAATGATGCGAACACTGGAGTCAACACAGTTCGCATCTGACAGTTAGGATTAGCTCACGGGAGAATCGTAAATCGAAATAAAGCGTTGCAGAGAGAGCTAACGGCAACTCAAACCAAAGTGATAGAACTTCGGGCATGCCAGGCAAGACATGAACTACGTATGCTCGAGATGGAGCGTCGGTTGGCAGAATCTAAGGCCCATGTAGCCAGCTCGCGTAACAAATAAAACCTGTCTGACTTCCAAAATTTTGTCATAGCATAAGACCTCGGATAAAGTCCTTACTTTTCTTAACCTTGTAATCGGAGACCTTTAGATAGGTCAAATTTTCCTAACTACAAAATGTAACGCACCATGTTTTATAACATATGATGTATTTCTTTTATTAAACCCTTTGCATACCCCTCAAATTCATGAGTTTATCTACTTTCCTCATGAGTCGAACTCAAAACCCTATTCAGGGGTAAACCAAACTTCTGATATAACAAATCACTAATGCGCGACTTTCGAATCATTAAAACTTATAGTTTTTCATGTTATTTCCTTATCAGAACAATGTCTCCTCGTAGATCAGCACGTAGAAATGCAACCCCACCACCACCTCCTCAATATGACCCCAACATAGTGCAATCTGCTATCGCTGCGGCAGTAACAGCTGCACTGTCTCAAGCAAACTTTAGCGGCACAGCAAGGACTGGAAATAATCAACTTACCAACGCAACCCCATTCCTACGATTGGACACCGCCACTTTGCAAGCTACAATTATAGCCACAGTGGCAGCCATTATAGCATACAATAACTCTGTCAACTCAAGCAGTGAAGGAAACGATATCAAAAATCCTAATCAAAGAATCAATCGAAGCCACCTACCAGTAGCTACCTACAAGAATACCACAAGGTGCGAACACAAGAACATGAAACAAAAACCCTGGAGCAAGAGGGGAGGCAAATCAACTCAAAGAAACGCCAAAAAGCAATCAACAAACCATACCCCTGCACCCAAAAGGTCGTATAACGGAAACCATCCTAAGTGCAACCGATGCAACTTTCATCATCACGGATCCTGCCGTGAAATGCATTGCGTTAGGTGCAATAGAAAGGGACACACCGTCTGCTACTGCAGAGAACTAGCCCAACCAACTGCTCTAGCCACAAATGTAGGAGTAGACCGTTCTTGTTATGAGTGCGGAGAAACGGGACACTTCCGAAGGGACTGCCTGGAGTCAAACATCATGAATGCTGGTGGAGAAGGCCAAGTATTCGCAATGGGTCAAGAGGAGGCTATTGCAGACCCCACGATTATTCTGGGTATATTTCTCCTTGATAACTTAGTTGCATACATTCCATTTGATAGTAGGGACGCAGAAGAGTTCCGTGAGTCACAAGTTTAAAAATCTACTCGAACAAACACCCTAATCATTAAACAAAACTTTCATAGTAGTAATAATAGAGATAGACTAAAAAGCACTGAAAACATATACGTAGAATGCCCTATCCCACTAACGAACGTCTTACAATGAGATGTACCGACATTGGCATTCGACGTGGATTGGTGTGGCCCTACCCATACCAGTTCCATGTGTTATAAAAGACCCTTTCACTTTAACCATCGACTAACGAAACTCGATCGATTTATAATGACAAACCCCACACAAACACCAATTGGTTTCTACTTTCAAAACCCCGAAGTACTCATGTAAGGAATCTTTACAACCTTCACGTAGTATCCCCCAACAGATCATTTAGAAATACCACGCATACAACAAGTCAAATCCAAGCTCAGAAACTGGCAGTGATTTCAACCACGAACTTCAAAACATAGCTGCTCTAACTCATCGAGTGAATATGCTAACATTTAGAAGAACATAAGTAAATAAACCCAAAACCGCACGATCCCGATTGGTCGAAGTGATAGGCGGAGTAATGAAGTTCCGCTGAAACACGCACATTAGAATCTAGATTCATAAAGGAACAAGAGGAACAAATGGACCATAAGCACTCACGCTTGCCCGCAAGTATTGGAGTCCCAGTCAAAATGCGAATTTCGGGACGAAATTCTCTCTAACGGAGGGATAATGTAACAACAGCAAAATTCAGGTCAAAATTTAAACTTTTATAAAACCGTAATTAAGTATACTAAGTGGTAGATATTGTAACAAGGTTTTCATACATATAAAGAACACTAAAATCCGAGTTATAACGAAGAAGTTATGACCATTCTAAGTTTTCCGACAAAAACCGGCAATACGAAGTTACGTAAAAACGCGATGTTTCAATAAAATACTTTTTGACCTTAGGTGTCTAAATGAAAGTCATAGATATCGTTAAACTACAAACATACATAAAAAGAACGCCCAAATCTGACATCGTACGAAAAAGTTATGAATTATTAACGAAACGAAAACCCTGGAGCAAGAGGGGAGGCAAATCAACTCAAAGAAACGCCAAAAAGCAATCAACAAACCATACCCCTACACCCAAAAGGTCGTACAAAGGCAACCATCCTAAGTGCAACCGATGCAACTTTCATCATCACGGATCCTGCCGTGAAATGCATTGCGTTAGGTGCAATAGAAAGGGACACACCGTCCGCTACTACAGAGAACTAGCCCAACCAACTGCTCTAGCCACAAAATTCTCATCTTGACTTTTGTTATTCTTAGTGCAAGTTTGAATCCTTTTTGTAAGGTTTTGGTCCCTTCCTTGGATGCTCTTGGAGTTTGAAGAAATCTAGAACTTGTGATGGATTTTCTAGGTCATTAGACTTATGTTGAGTAAGAAAAAGGACCATGTTTGGTGTATCTTGTTTTCATGCTCAAGTTAAAGCCTCATAAAGGTCTTAGTGGACTTAGGGTTGTAGATCTAGCCTTTGAATGGAGTCTTAATGAGTAAACATGGAAACTTTATCCATTAAGCCATTGAAAAGAAGTGGATCTAAAGTTTTGGTCTTAGATCTGTAGGGATTAAGCACGTAATTAAATATTGGGCATTTTGCTAAATCGCACGACATGGCTTAGGGCTTGCCATGTCGTGGTAGTGCCCTAATGATCGACTGTTTTATCCTTAGTTGGCTACGACATAGTCAAGTTGTTGCCATGACATGGGGATCATTGACCTATTGACTGTTGACCGTTGACTTTTGTTGACCTACAACTGTTGACTTTTTGACTAGTTCGAGTTTGAGTCAAACTTGTAAGAATGGGATTATTATTTAAGTTTCCACTTTGGTTTGGTGCTAGTCAGATCGCGGGAACGATTATTTCACAGAGTGAGCGTGTTTATTTGTTTCCTTGGGTCTTTGATTCAGGTGTGTTTCCTCATTATACTATGTATTATAATGTATATCCTCGTATGTTAGGATGTAGGAGTGGTGGTTTGCTGGTTAGAGTACCAGTAGGATTGTGATTGTCTAGTGGGGAGCTCAGGGGCTATATGTAGTCACATAGGATAATCTGATAACTATTGATCTAGTCCTTCTTTCCTGCTCCTTGCTTGCTTGTATATGAAAAGGTTATCAAATTATAATTATATTCTTTATTACTTTTTTATTACTAGTTCTAAAAATAAAAGATGTTCTAGATTTGAATTATTTGAAATAGTTTTATAGATTTATTAGAGTACAATACTCAGGGGCGGCTTAAACAGTTTGGGGGCTCTAAGCGAACCAAAAAATTGGGGTCCTTTGGCATTTGTTATGTATATGTTTTTTATGGATATTTTTAAGACATAAAGTTAATTTTTCTAGCCTATTTGATAAAAAATTCTTTAATGAAATTTTCATGATTTACTAGCTAAATGCTTTTCAATTGAAAAAACAGCTAATCCATTTAATATTTCTTGTGACATTGTAGATCTTAAATAATATTTTAATAATTTTAATTTAGAAAACTTCTTTCTGCAGAGGTAACAATTATATGAATAGTTAACATAATCCTATAGGTGACATATACGTTAGAAAAAAACTAAATTTTTTAATGTAATTAAATATATTAATAATAATATTACGTTCTTAATGTATAGTATTTCTTAAAAGTTTTAGTTCGTGAAATAAATTTAAACCCTCAATATTTAAGCTATCATCATGCTTTAATGGTTTTTCTAGATTTAAACAATGTTTTTTAAAGTATTTTTGTCAAATGATTTTAATTTTTTATACTAAATAGAAAAACGAAAATATTTCTGAACTCATTAAATTGATCAAATATACTTTTAAGTAAAGTAATAGTTTTATCTACTATATATAAAAAGTAATCAATTTTAAATAGCTCAAGAGGAGTTTTAATAGTTTTATTAGCAACATTTTAATCATATCGCTTAGTTCTTTGAATAATATGTTTTTCACGAAATTCAGGTTTTACTTTCAATTCTAAAACCAGTTCTTTTTCATAAACTCATTCCTTTTCAAATCCGTATTTTCTATATTCAAAGAAACATAAAAGTCCATTTAGCTGATCGATAGCATCTTTGATACACATATAATTTGATTGCAAGATTATACTAGTGGTGTTAATAGCAATCAAAACATCATACAACGTAATCATTCCTAATAAAAATTCATAGTTTTCAAGTTCATATGTAGCTAAACATTTAACATCACTTTTAATTTTTGAATCTCCACAATTTTTGGATAATTCTGAAAGTTCATTTCTAAATTGTGATGTTTTAAATCTAATTGCTTTTACACTTTCTACCCCACTTCCCCAATGAGTCTGTGATAATGATTTAAGAGGTAGGTTTGATATATTATCATGTAATATTTTCCACCTTTTAGTTAATGAAGTAAATATAGAATATATATGGTGTATGACTCCACAAAATTCACTAGCTTTATCACACAAATTAGCCGTATCATAAATTACTAAATTTAAATATGACAACCACAAAGAGTGTAAAATGCTCTAGGGTTAATATCTAACAATCATATATATATATATATATATATATATATATATATATATATATATATATATATATATATATATATATATATATATATATATATATATATATATATATATATATATATATATATGCCTTGTTGTTTTTCTTTCATATTTGATCCATTGTCATAACTTGACCCCTAACATAATTTATATCCAGTCCTATATTTTTAATATCATCAACTATAACATTATATAAGCCTTTACCAGTTGTATTATTTGCAATTAAAAATCCTATAAAGTATTCTTTAACTTCTATAGGAGTTCTTGAAAGATCTCAGCATCATAAGATAATTGACATTGTTCATTATGACTTGTATCAGGAGTGCAATCAAGTATTACTGAAAAGTATTTAACTTCTTTTATATTTTGAATAATTTAATTTTAATTTCTTCTTCTAATAAACTAATAAGTTCATTTTGAATATTGTGTCAAAGATAATGATTATGAATTTATTTGTCCTTAATTCCCCTAATATGTTCTTGCATATAAGATCAAATTCCGCAATCATTTCAGTTATAGTTAAAATTACCATTATTTTCTTCATAAATCTTTTCATTTGTTCCATGAAATTCTAAATTACTTTCTGATAAATTTTTTATTACATCGATGATTCTTATTAACACATTTTCCAATGTTCTTTTTCTTTATTTATTTGTTCTTGGGTTTGGTTGTTAATATTTTTATTATTTGCTAATCTAGTTTGTAAGTCAATCCATACCCTCATATTAAGAATTTTTCCGTTACTTGCTTCATTTGTTTTAGTATACTAGAAATATTGATCTAATCATTGTTACCTTTATGTGCTAATGAACATCTAGATATATTAACATTAAATAATTTTAAGCATAAACAAAAAAACTCTATCTACATCTATGGAATAAACCAAGAATGTTTGTTTGTATTTTTCTCCATTTGGTATTTTTGCAAATAAACAAATGTAAGAAAGCTTCTTAAATGGTGATCTTCTGGAAATTTAAAATCATAAATCTTAATAGGACATTTTTCTATGATTAAATATCTTAAATTTGTATTAATATTATTCAATCTACTTGGATCATATATGTTTAAATGCTTATTATCCTTTTTAGTATTAGTATGTTCATTATCATTTTCAATATTAGTTTGTTGATTATCATTTTCAATATTAGTTTGTTTATTATCATTTTCATTATTAGTTATGTCGCTATCAATTTCAATGTTAGTTTGTTTGTTATCATTTTCACTATTAGTTTGTTTGTTATCAATTTCAATATTAGTTTGTTCATTATCATTTTTGATATTAGTTTGTTCATGATCATTATTTTCAACATTAGTTTGTTCTTGTTCATTATCAACATGATTGTTTGTAGTTAAATTTTTTTTAAAAATGCCCATTTTGTGATTCTATAAAAGCTTCTTGTTGCATTTTTCTTTTCCTTTTTAAAGCCCTTCATTTGTATTTTATATTTGACATGCTTATTAATTATTTCATTAATAATAACAATGAAAAATTATGAAGACAACTACTATAGCGAATATTGAGTAGGATTATACTTACAACTTGTTACCTTCATATTTGAAAATATAACTATAGAAGATAACGGAAAGCTGAAATCTGGACTACTGAAAAAATATCGTTATAGTGAAAAGTTAAAAACTGGAAATAGAGAAAGCATTCATGTTCTTTCTCTTTTTCGCTTGATAATCATATCATTTAATGATCTGATTATCCTCTTGTTGTTACATTTTCCCTTTTTTGCTTGAAATAAATGTCATTTCAGTGAAAAAATAAGAACTGAAATAGAGAAAATAGATTTTAGAATAGAATTATTTTGTAATCTATTGTAATCAATGACCAATGGACTCAAAAATCAGATAACTGAAAAAATTAAAAATGAAAAGTATTAACCCTAAATCGTCTTTAATTATTAACGCTTATTAGATAATCATATGAATATATGATAGATAATGGAAAAATAAAAAGTGAAAAGTGAAAAAAACAGCACATACCGTTTTAGTGATAGTCTTGAATCATTAGAAATGTTTGAACAATGGAGTTGTCAGTTCTGGAGAAACTGAGAATGGAGAAGGAAGAAAAAGAATAGAAGATGATGTATTTCAGCAGTTCAGAGTGGTCGAGAAATGAGAAGAAGAAGCCTAGAAATGTTAATCAGATTCTGGGAATGTAGAAGAAGAAGAATCAACACTTGTAGAAGAGATGCACATAATTGGATTAAGACATGGACATTGGAGGTATTGAGTATTTGGATTACGTAGGGTCCCTAAACACTGTCTTTGTTCAATTACTAATAAAGCTAGCCTTTGTTCAAATCGAAAAACTAGTTAATTTTAGAAGATCATATTTGTCACTCTATGTTGTTTTTATGGATCTTGTGTCATAAAAATGTAGTCTTTGTTGCTATTTCTGATTCATGCCATAATATGAGGTTGTGAGAGTGTTATTGACTTAGGGTTTGGTTTGGGCTTTATTAAGCCATGCAAAACCTTAAAGTTGAAAGGTTTATCTATTAAGACCTTCCCAAGAATAAGACGTATGATTTGGACGTATGATATTTGTAACAACCAAAAAATCCAGGGTAAAAATTTCATTTTTAAATATAACTAAAACACTATTGTAACTTTGTTCACACATTGAAAAGTATTTTAACTAATACATTTATCAGAGTTCATTCTCAGGAATCACATAATGCAGAAAACAAAGGTGTACTCGCTGCGATCGTCCCGAGCTCCTTCATTTAATAACTGGAGGTACCTGAAACCAAAACTGAAAATCGTAAGCACAAAGCTTAGTGTGTTACCCAATTACCACATACCATACATATCTACTGACCCTTTCATGCCATACATAACTGTGATCCATACATATCATTCATATATCATACTCAATAAAGGTGTTATGTGCCGCACATAGTCTTGCCATTATGTCAGGTGCCGCCACGTGCTCTTTCTTGCCATGCCGGCGGCCACCCCTGGGTCTTATAGACAAGTACCAAGAGCCACCTCCTGGTCTTCCATGCAAGCATAAAAAAGACAACTAGCATACATACTACTCTACTTAGCTAATTAGCATATAGTGTGCCAGGAGCCACTTCCTGGTCTTTCATACAAACTATACTACTTAACCAATTACTTGCCAGAGTTCTGACTCTGGTCTTGCATACAGTGTGCCAGGAGCCACCTCTTGGTCTTTCATACATAATTCCAAGGGCTAACCCCTGGTTCTTCCTATTATACATAAAATGAATGGGCCGGCATTGGTGCCTTCGACCCATACAAACAATGAAGAGACTCACCACGAATGTTGAAACCCATTGCAAGAAATCCTTAGTTGCCGCCCTGCCAACTCCTCAAACTATCAATTCCAAAACATTACCCATTTAACAAATTGGCACCAAACCATGATCCATAATCCATACTTAGGTTAAACTGGCCCCTTTACCCCTGGCCCATAAAGACTCATAACCAGGGCCTAAGCCCAAAACCATAAGATCCATAAAGGCCCACCATTGGCCTAATTTTCCAAATTGGGCCTAATCCCATATGGGTCTTATCCTAAGCCCATATTCTCCTCCTATACTCTTCAGGTTACCTTGAAAACCCTTTGGGGACAAATTTGTTCAAAAGCATAAGTCGAAGGTCAAAGTCAATGCCAAAGTCAACGGTCCTGGTGACCCAACTCGCTGAGTTCTCATCAACCCTTAGAATCGCGAAGAATCGTTCCAACTTGCTGATTTCACCCGAAACTCATCGAGTTTCCTTTGTATAAAGCAGAAATCGAGAGAAACCCTCCCAACTCGCCGAGTTCCCCCATGAACTCGCCAAGTTCTTTCTTCAGCACAACCCACTTATTCTATTAAGACACTAATTAACAAGATAAGGCCTTTAAATGTAGATATGGTTCCTTAAGGCTATGTTGATGAGTAAAGTCTCCAACTTTACTTTTATGCAAAGCTAGAAAGAGCTCAAAAGCTCAAAGTAAGCTAGGAGAAAGGCTTAAGGGATGCATGGAGCTCTTAGGGCTATCAAGTTGGCACCTTGATGCCAAAAGAGCTCCTAAGGATCCTAGATTTGAAAGGATTACACGCTGGGGACAACCAACACTCCTTAAACCATTAAAACATGGCCCAAAACATGGAAACTAGCCCTACAAGGAGATTTAGGCATATAGTTATCAAGGTTTAGACTTTATACCAGAAAATTGTTGAAAGTGAAGTAAGGACTCGAGATCTAGGAGCTTCCCCTTGAACCACCAACTTGCGCCAAGCTCCTCTTCCTCCTAATGGCTTCAAAGACACAAAAAATGCACTCAAAATGGCTTACAACACTCCAAATGCTTTAGGGTTTTCAAGATTACGGTTTAGGACACTAGAGGCTAGAAATGAGGCCAACATATGGGGTTTAAGTTGTTTAAATAGGGTGCAAAACCCCAAAATTAGGGTTTCCCAAACCCTATCCATCTCCTCGAGTTGATCCTCCCCAACTCGTCAAGTTGGTCTTTCAAAAACACGTGACCCAACTTTCCAACATGCCGAGTTTCTTGCCCAAACTCGATGAGATGACCTTAAGAAATAGGGTTTTTACTTCCAAAATTGACCTTCTAGATTCTGGATGTTACAACATTTAAGCATTAAGAATTTAAAAGTGATTTTTGGGGAATAGAGGAGTAGGTCGGGAGTACCCTCTAGGTATGCATAGTGTAACATGTTTAGCGTCGAATCCCTTTCAGTTGAAGCTCAATACACAGGGCATAATGGATAAGTATGCATGGCGTACTTCTAGAAATCAATTTGGGCCATTTTTGGGCCTTGGGCCATTATGGGTCTTGGGCCATGATTAGTTGGGTCATGTACGAGAAGGGTAAAATCATCTTTTACCCTTAGTAAGAAAGTATATGATTTTGGACCTTTGATTATGATTTAATACCCTAATTATTAATTAGCGATGCTTTTGGATATGTTGAGTGTGAGGAGCAATTGTAGCAATAGCTCAAGTGTGTGATTTTTCATCAAATTGAGGTGAGTCTTTTCACTATACTATATAGGATTCTAGTTGTCTTTGCGACACCTGCATGGAAGACCTTGGGGGTAGCCTGCGACATTTGTATGAAAGACCATGAGCGTAGCCCATGTCAATTGCATGAAAGACCATGGGGTAGACCATGGCACTTAGATGTTACACCATGGGGGTAGCCCATAACATTTCAAAGAAAAACAATAGGGGTAGACCATATCACTTGGTTGTAAGACCCTGGGGGTAGCCCATGACATTCTAGGGAGAAGATCATGGGGGTAGCCAATGACACTTGTATGTAAGACTATAGGAAAACCCATGGAAATGTATATATGGTATGTGGCATTTTGGGATCTCACTATGCTTTATGCTTACGATTTGTAGGGGTCGAATGTGTATAGTGAGGAGTTGAAATAGTCAGAGTTGATAAGGAGATGAAATCAGCATGACTTCGAGTCTCTATCTATTTTACAAGGAATAGATGTTTTATACACTTTGATGTTTAGTCCTTGTAATTTTTTGTGAGTCTGTTTGTGTCCTATTAGTAGGATAGGTACACAGATTAGAGTAAGAACTTGAGTGTCATTCTCTCAAACTCTTCTACTCTTTCAAACTTTTATTCGAGCCAACCAGAACATATTTAGATCTTATGTTCTCTTCATTTTTCATATCATTTGAGCTGGTAATCAATCCTAGCACACTTAAATTGGTATCAGAGCAGGATTCTCTCAATCTATGGAAGTTTCTCGTTGTGTTTTCATTTTTTTAATTGCTCTTTTTGATTTACAATATTTCGCATTTTGAATCAGGAAACTTATGTTGACCGATTGTATTGAATAGATTCTGCACTATGCATGGTGGATCAATTGATTTCTGATCAATCTTTGATAGATTTCGTTCTTAGATTTCTACTTGAATCTAAAATTCTCTTTCTTCAAAAATTTCCTACAACAATGGCGAATTTCAGCTTGAACACAATGAAGAATTTCTCTCACTTTCTTGGATCATAAAAAAAGATTCTAATGTTGATTCCCAAGTACTATGAGCAATAGGCTGATAGCATGGAAGACTATACGAATGGGATCGATGAAGATTTGATGTGATCTGTCAATAAAGGTCCATTTTTTCCTGAGATGCTTGTTACTCTTGGAACTGCTACTACAAATGAAGATATGATCACATATGGAAACAAGATGAAGGCGAAGGATAAGAAATGTTTATGTGAATTACCTGGTGCTCTTCCGCCATTAGTATACAACTATGTTCGTGGATGTTCTAAAGCTAAGCAGATTTGGGATACCTTAAAGGAGAAGTATCAAGGTAATGAGAAGATGAAGAAGAGTTTTGTAAAATAGTGCTTGCTATAGTTAGGAGAGTTCAAGCAGAAGGACAATGAGTCGATCGAATCGTACTATGGTCGATTGAATGAAATGATTTTCAAATCTTCTCAATATCGAGTGACTCATTCATTCCTGGATTTTAATCTCACTTTTCTTATGGGGTTATAAAAGGAGTGGAGAAACATCAGTTTGATGATCAAGACTCAAGAAAGTTTTGATGGTTACTTACTAGCAAATTTGTATAGTGTCTTGGAAGTTCATGAAAGTGAAATCAATGATATTGTTGAAGAAAGTAAATTGTGTTTAGGTGGACCCCGGGCATTGGTGTTGAAAGTTACAACAAAGGAATCTAAAGTCAAAGTTGATGAAGAAGCCAAAAATGATGAAGAAGGTTTCTTGCTTAACTCCGATGATGAAGTTGTTGCTTACTAATCGAACATCAAAGTGAAGAAATTCTTCAAGAAGCCTTTTAATCCTAACCAAACATGTTCTTAACTACACTGTTCACCCAAGTTATTTTTCTCAATTGAATCACACTCTTTTTAAGTTATGACTTTGTGCAAAATTGAAGCTGCCTTCGAAACCAAAGCAAAAGAAGCCCTTCGATGTCATCAACGAGTATTCGATTGTAACTCATGGGAGACCACACAAGTAGGTCTTCATCTCTCTTGATTTCGAATGAAGAGATCTTTGCCCAGGATCATTTATCTTTCGTATCAAATGAAATTTGATATCACAATATCCACATATTGTTTTAAATGCTTCTATCTCATTCTTTAGCATACTACCACACTGAAATCCTTGAGGTTTTGGATATAACCAACTCGAAACTTAGATTTTGCAAAGTATGGAATATGATTTTGCTTCCAAATCCCAAAAGTGAATGAGCCCAGCCTCTATGCCGAAGGATTAGTCTTACCTTGGTGTCGAATCACATGGCGTAATTGTTTGAGTCTCGAAACTTGTGACCGTTTGTATACAATTGGGAATAGCAAAAAATATGTTGGACGTGACGGTTCAGGATTTTCATGGGAATCAAGGAGAACATGATGATCATTTTTATGACATGGAGTTTTTTTAAATGAAGGTTAATTAACCAAAACAATATGTGGCTTTTTCTTATTGGGTACCGGTTGAAATTCAAACATAACGTCGATTATAAAAGGAAGATGATTGTTTCGTTATCAAACTTTATGCTCTATGATCAAACCTCAAAGAACCCTAACTATTCATCGTTTCAAAATTTTTCACAATTCTTTGTAATGGATGCTTCTCAACATAATGCTAATTTAACAACTGCTAATGATGAAGAGGTCTGACAACCTATGATGTAGATCCAGACCACTAATCTTTGTCTTGTTCCATTACTTGATAAATATCCAAAGGAATTATGGATGCTTCTTCAAACTTTGAACAACTATGTACTATCGACTGCACTTTCCTCGTCGTTCAATCCTGATGTAATGGCTTTCAGTTACTGCGCCAACTATTGTATTCAACAAAACTAGTAAGGTACATTTGGAAGCAATTTGCCTAAATTCCGAAGTTACCAGTTTCAAGTACATTCTATGAAGTCATAAATGATCAGGTAGTTCATATGTTTAATAAAATGTGGCATCAACCGACTCTCACTGGAATAAGTCATTTTGTTTGGGATAGTTCTAATGCTTGACAAGATGAAGCTCAGGGCTTGATAAATCCAAGCTTGAAGTTTATTCTATAATGAGCTGGGGGGTATACTATGGTCTGGATGTCGACTGTGCTTCACATGTATGGGAGGAGTTTGGAAGTTCGATTTCACAAACAAATCTAACAAATGGTGTTTCGAGCATTTGGGTTTGGAGCTTAATTTTACAGGAAGTTTATAATCAAGAGCATATTCTTGTTCCATCTGGTGTCAAAACTATTGAGTTTCTAACAATAGATGCTCTAAGGTTTTTTGTCGATGATCCTAGTGTTTTTTCCCAATGTTTCTATAATTTTGGATGCGATGCTCAAGCTCGTGGATCCCAAAAGTCAGCTATTGGTGCAATACTTGTCCTCGATTGATTATTCTAATTCAGCTAGGGTTCTTCCACAAAAGGGGGTAGAAGGAACAACTAAAGCTTCAAAGATTCCAAAGAAGAATAAACAAGTCGAAAAACCACCAACTGTGGAGGAGGAAGTTGTTAAAGAGTCTATACCCATGAAAACTGGGGTTCTCAGAAGAACAAAGAAACCATCAAAGAAGCCTTTTAAATTACCAATCAAGCTAACTACACAAGAAGGTTTGAAGGCCTCAATATACTAGGAGGGGTGTTCTCTTTCATGAAGTATTGATTCCTAGTTCACCAGCTTCTAAGAAGCATCGAGCTATAGATATGACTTAAATTTTACACAAGAAGAAGCTTGATGTTCAAGTTCTGCTTGCAAATGTGATGGTAATAATTGAGCATAACAGTGATAGCGAAAGGTTTGATGTTCGCATAGAGGATTCTTTTATTGGTTCACCTCGAAGGGATTCTTATGTCGAGTCGAATCTCGAGGAGACAAGGGATACTGATTTCAATGTAAACATATATGATATGGATACAAACATCAATTGGAATGATCAGCAAAACATCAATATCCCTGAGAAGGAAACTGTCAAACCATCCGGGGTTTCGAATACCGAGTCCGGTCCGAAGGAGGTTTGAACTGTACACATCATAGTGAACTTATGTAATAAGGACACAAATGTCAACATAGATGAAGGGAAGTTCAACAACGAATCTATTGCCACAACTTTCATTCCAACTTCAACAGTTTTAGCACCACCTTCATCATCTATTCCTACTTCAGTTCCATCTTTGATTATCTCACCAAGATTTCCTGGTATCATGCAAGAACCAATCATCAATCTTTTGTCATCTCAATCCACTGAGGGTGAGAGAGTGATTCAAAACAAGGAACCTAATGATGATCACATCCTGGTATCATTTGTTGATCTTTATTTTGGTCCAGAGGACGAAAATATTCCTGATAAATTAATCATGTCCGGTAAACAGTTCAAAATAATCAATTCAAAAATCAATTCTCTTCTCCAGATACAAGCAGATACAGGAGAAAAGAAGTACGAACTAAAGTCAAAAGGGAATACTAGATTAAAGCTCAAGAATCTCGTTTACGAAACTTGATAAAGGGAACTGAGCAAAAATTAGCTAAAAGGCTTGTTTTTCATTCCGAGAGCTTTGATTATGAGATAAGAAATCTTCGTGATGTATCCAAGGAACGTCATGATCTCTTCATAGAGCATGTGACTACAACAAAGGAGTCTCTTAATATCAAAATTGCTAAACTCAAATCCTTGTTGTCAAAAGAAGTCAATAAGATGGAGGAAAACTATACCTTGTTGAATGGAAAAATCGATGTCATTGTTGGCGCCATCACTAAATTGGTTGAGTTCAATACTAAGTACACGAAATATTTTGAAGCCAAGTTAGAGAATGATAAAAAGGTGATTGTCAAGATGGAGGAATTTTTGTCATGTATTAATGAATCTCTTTCAAAGGTTGACCTTCTGATTTGATTAGCAGTATCTCAAGAATCTCTTTCACAAATGATTTTGAACATCGAGTCGAATATTAAAATTGATCTCGCTCTAATACTTGATTTGGTACTTCGTTTAGCAACTAGTTCTCCACGTGTTATGCAAGTGTCGTTAGGGGAGAAAAAGGAGTTTGAAGAATTGGGTCTTCAAAGGATTCTGATAAAGAGAAAGGAGTAATTGTTGGGAAAGTAATTTCGACTCAAATTCCAACCTCACTTCCCATGAAACCTATAATGGTATCTTTGACTACAACGTTTATAATAACAACATCAATGAGGAGTTTATCAAAAGGAATTTCGATAAATGAAGGTGCAGGAGGTTTACGTTCAATCCCAAACAAATCAACTTCGAATGTTGATCAAAATGATAAAGGGAAATCAATCTCAGTTATTCCTTCATATGAAGAAAAGAAAAGGCAACAAGCCATCAAAATCGAAAAACAAAGGAAGATAAACAACATTCTAAGGCAAAGAGCAAATGACCCACCTGGCTTGAACAAGGCTGATCCTAACAAGCAGTGGTGTTGTGAAACAATATACGATATTGTTTCAATTCAAATGAATGATGATTTTCGAAGAGTGCCAAAAAAGAGGTACTCCACAAAAAATTTTGATTTTAATCAGCTTAACTTTCCGATCAATCATATGATGCTCACTTCCTCTCAATTCAAGATTGTAGAGAACATCAATGATAAGGAATAATTCATAAGATTGAATATTCGCTTTCACGCAGTCTTGTGGAAGAATGAGGAAGAGGAGTGGTCTTCAGTGAAGATAGTAAAAGTGATGACCATTATTCGTTATAGCATGTTCAAAAGTCTGCTACAAAATTTTCGTTATGCTGTTGTAAGGGCAAATAACGTTGTTTTTAAGTTCACAATAGCATATTTTCCGTTGACGAACTAGAATGATTTGATCACGGTCACGAAGATATTGAGAGCTCTAGATGTGTCGAAGAAATGATGACTTATTATTGGGTTTGCTCATATCAAAGCCTTTTTTGACAACTACTAGGACTAATTTACAATCACATATATTAATCTTGGCACAACTGTTAATAAGTCATCGAAACCACCTCAATCTTTATTAAGGGGAAAGCTGAATGTTGATGAATATGAAGATGGTGAAATTATTCATCAACCTCTTTGTGTAGTGGTTCTTGGAAAGAATAAGAAAGGGAAAATGACTAATTTTTTTATTCAAGTTAGTGAAATTGAGAGGGACACAAAATCTCATTATACTAATCTTCTCATTCGAATCAACAATTACAAGAAGAATGACTGTGAAGAAAAAGCTGAGATTCGAAAAACCATTCTATGGTACATGGAGGTCAGAAGAGAACTATTGACGACTGCAAATCTGATTGGTTAATTTTGACTACTCTTACAAAGGGGATATTGGAGGGGTCGAATGTGTATAGTGAGGAGTCAAGATAGTTATAGTTGAGAAGTAGTCAGAATCAGCATGACTTCAACTCGCTATCTATTTTACAAGGCATAGATGTTTTCAACTCTTTGATGTTTAGTCCTTGTAACTTTTTATGATTATGTTTGTATCCTATAAATTGGATAGGTACACAGATTAGAGTAAGAACTTGAGCATCATTTTACAGATTGTACTCTCGAATTGTTGTACTCTTTTAGACATTTATTTGATCCAACCAGATCATATTTTGATCCTGTGTTCTTTTTAGTTTTCATAATATCATTTGAGTTCGTAATCAATCCTAACACACTTCATGGTATATGTTCAAAATATTTTGAGATATTTATGGTTCGAAGGGGAAGTGCCTGACATGATCGCACATTATCCACTAGTGTTTTACATTTTATGATAATAGATTGTACTCTAAAAATCATTTTATACATTGAAATACTTTGAGGGTTTTAGAATGAATGGTTGATATAAAAAAATTTACTTAGTATTTTTGGGATGATACAAGTTGGTATCAGAGCCTTGGTTTGAGAGATTCGTGCAGACTCTTGGGAGTGTCTTACCTCAAACAAAGGAATTGGTAAAAAGAAAATAAATACTTTTGCAAAAAGTTTTTATAAAAGAAGAGGTGTGATGTGTGCAATCAGCCGAGTTGAAGTATGTATTTCCTAAAATACCCACACATGCATTGGTCCAAACTCGTTGCTCGAGTGTTGCTTGCATTGTGCATTAAGGAACCACTATTAATACCAGTTAGTTGTCAACGAATATGGTAAGTTACATGTTACATAAATAAGATAATTTTAGAAGTTTTGGACTCTATTACGTAACTCTTGTTTGAGTCCAGCCATTGGTATGTGAGACCTTGCAGTCAAAGAATTATATAGTGTCTGTTGAATGTAATTAGATTTGTAAGATAGTTAGCGGGTGTCAGTGGGGGTTTCTTCTGTACCTGATGGTAGAGAGTGGTGGAAGGGAATCCTAAGAGAACCTATGAAGCATGTTAGCTTGGCAGATGTGTTATTTTGTTGGAATGGAGAATGTTTGGTAATAAGGGAGTCACTTAGGGGAATCGGAACAACTCTTGAGGAAAGGACAGATAAGCGTGGATGTTAGTATTGGGACTGTACTACTGGAAGCACATGATCTCTACTCAAGTCAAGGGGAGTCACGAGGACACTAAGGAATTCACATGGTGTTAGATTCTTCGACTATTTTATGATGATTTGTATTGATTGTTTTCAGTATCATGGTCACTCGAGGTGGTGCATTTCCTAGTGAGGGTTTGGGTTCGGGTTCTGGATTCGGACTCTTGGATGATCAGATGTGAGAGTTCATTTCGCCTAAGATTACCCACATCATTATGAAAGAGGCTCCTATAATCTTTGGTATGATCAAGGAGGGCATTATGGATATTTTGGATGAGCGTTTGGGCGCATTTTGTACCAACATAGTGACTATGGTGGGTCCATGATCTCTGACTTTTCGAGAGTTTCGTGTATGTGGGTCTCCTGGGTTCTTCGAGAATAAGGACTTCATTGTTAGCAGATGATGGATGGAAAACATTACAAATGCTTTACAGACTAGCTCATGTGCCAAGGAGGCAGTGTTCAGAGTTGCATCCTCTCTTTTGAAAGATGAAGTCTGTGATTGGTGAGAGGAGGTAGGAAATGCCTTAGGAGGCGTAACTATTGAGACGATGAATTTGGATGACTTTTTACAAGATTCAGGGATGATTTTGCACCAATGATTGAGGTACAATAGCTGGAGAGAGAGTTTCAGGAACTCTGTTAAACTATTGAGTTAGTGGCAGAGATTATCGTCATGTTCAAAGAGAGGGCTTTGTTGGTTCCACAGTATGTAGTAGACAAGGAGATGAAGAATGCCAGGTACCATGATATTTTGAAGGATGAGATATGTGAGTTTGTGAGAATTTTTAGCCGCAAGACAATGGAGGACATGATAGCTTAGGCCCGCGATTTGGAAATAGATCTAGAGACAGTGAGGAAAAGGAAGTTGGTTCATGCATAATTATTGGAGTGCTCGGGTAAAATGCCCAAGGTTGTTGATTCGCGTTCGAGAGGCCAGTTGGGTTAGGGTGCTATGGAAAGTGCGGCAAGGCTCACGATTGTGTTTGCAGGATGGGTCGTTATGACTGCTAAAAGTGCGGCAAGAACGGTCACTTTAGTTGGAACTGGATTCAGGGACCAGGTCTGATGTGCTTCCATTGCAATCAGACGGGCTACAAGAAGACCAATTATCATAGGTTGGCAGGAGGAATGATTGTAGCCCCCGGTCCAGCGACATTGAGGATCATTGATGACTGTCAGGGCAAGGCAGATGCACCAGTTGTGAGGAGCCGAGCTTTCCAGCTATGAGTCGAGGATGTTCGTGCAGTACTAGATTTGGTTGTGTACAAACATGTCAGGTCAATAGAAGTTAGAGCAGTTGCTGTTAATTTTCAGACTTTTTAGAATAAGTTTGAGTATTTCAGGATTTACACTTTAGGAGATGTCAGGAGAGAGGATGCCATAGAGTATTTTGTGCATCTTATAAGTTTCGAAACTCCAAGAGTTTGAAGTTTACGGCTCAAATGATATTTTTGGACCAAAAACTCAATGGACTATATAAAGGGCGCTTTGCCATTTTTAGTTCATTTCTTCAATATTTAACTAGAGAAAAGCCCGAATTCTCTCCCAAGGATCTTCAATCTTTTGCCGCAAATTGTAAGTACTTCTACCCTAGAGTGTTTTAAAGCTTACTACATGTTTAGATATCATAGAAATCAATAAATAATCACAAGAAAAAGGAGCTTACGGTCCAAGATCTTCTTGGACCGTAAACTCTATTTTGGGTGCCAAAGTGCCTGCAACTCATCCCTTATGCTTAGAAACTAGTATGGAAACCTTCCTTGATGATTTTAGCACATGAAGAGCACCATAAAACCCCATTTATATGTGTTTACGGTTTAGGGATCTCCCAAAACCGTAAACACCCCAAAGTGTGTATAAATGACCCATATTCCTTCCTTATGCCTTCAATCAAGCCTAGACTTTTACCTTAATGTGTTAAGGACTTGAAAACATCAAAATACCATCATCCATGGGGGTTTACGACTGTAAACGCAATAGGAAATGGTCTTTGGACTGTAAACTCCAATTAGGAGTGAATTGGTGCCCTAACTTCTTCCATAGGCTTATACTTCAAGTAGAAAAGCTTCTAGGGACTTTTAAGGCTTCAAACCAACAAATGGTCAAAAGTGTATGAGCTTACATCCATAAACTCAAGGGTTTACGACCGTCAACTCTTTTGTTAGTGACCACAAAATCGTAAACTCTCTAAGGGAGCTTTCCTTGAACCCCAAGCACACTAGCCTTTCCCTACAACACTTAGAAGCAATCCTTGGGACTTATAACACTTGTATGATGTGTTTAGCATGTCCTAGTGTGTCTTAAATTTGTTTATTAGTTGTTTAAATACTAATTGGATACATATATGTGATATTATATGTTAACTAGGATCTTAGAGTGTGTTCAAGTCTTCACTTGACACCTAGCAATCCTACATCTTCAGTTCATCCAAACCACCAACTACAGGTGAGTTCATACCCCTTGAATTAACCTTTTAAATGTTTTTAAATGTTTTTTAATGTTTATAAATGCTTTATGGGGGGATACAAGTTGAATCATTTTTAGTTATTATATCAATCACATGTGATTAATAATTAACATGCAAATGGCCTTACTATACGTTAACTGTTTTACCAATTAGATTTCTTCAAATGTTTATCTTAAACATTTTTAGATGTTTAAAACACTTTATTAAACTGTTTATTAAACACTGTATGTTCATTTCAAAACCCTGTTACATTTGTGTTTCAAACAAAGGTTCCTTTATACTTAAACTGTTTTGTCAAACAAATACTTTCAAACCGTTTTATAAACTTACATCAAGTCGATCTTTTCTTAGGTATTAGTCTTTTTCAAAGGTTTTATAAAACTCCGTATATGATTTTATATTGTCAATTGCATGCCTGTATATGTATAGTTATATAAATAATGTTTAAAGGACTTAGGAAGGCTAACCCGCTTTATTTCCTTTTCCCCGTTGGGATGTGGTCTGGTAGGGTATCGGGTATCCATCCGAAGGTCATTTAACTATCAGTTATATATCATGTATACATATAGGGACATAAAAGTTTTCCTCAGTCAGTTTAGTACCTTTGGGTAGCAAAGGCATACTTCAGGTTATACACGTACATGGTTAGTAACTATTATAGGCATAGTTAGGAGATACCACTTACCATTCCAAGTATAGGGAATCACACAAGAGTCAGTTCACTCATGATTCTATACTAGTACATTACATGTTACATGAGTACGTTTAAATAGATACGCTTACATGAATACGTTTACATAGATATGCATACATGAATACGTTTACATAGATACGCTTACATGGGTACGTTTACATAGATACGCTTACATGAGTACATTTACATGGATAATTTTATGTGAATACTTTTACGTAAATGTTAAATGATGAGTTACTATTACATATTATATGTGTAGATACTGTTATATAATTCTCCTTCTTATCTTTATTTTGTGATACAATCACATAATCGACGAGATAGATTGGACTTTATATCCTCGTTCCAAAGGATAATTTGCGGGACTAACCATTCCTAGAACCTCTGTTAGCTACAAAGGTAAATGCACGTCTACGGATGACTTCGGTTGATACCATTATAGGTATACTTTAAGGGACTAACTATTCCTACACCCAGCTGTTAGCAACAGAGGTAAATGTACAGCTACGGATGTCTTTAGTTAACACTGTTAGTTATCCTAGTACAAAAGGATAATACTTAAGTTATTTATGTTATTATTACCTTTATCTTGCGAGTCATTCACATAACCGATGAGGTGAATCATATGTGTGTATCCTAGTTCCAAAGGATACAATTTCTTATATTGATAATAATAGTCATACAGTCGGGTCTTGTTAGAAGGCTACTTTCAAAACAGTTAGGTCTTGGTAGAAGACTACTTTCAAAACAGTCGGGTCTTGGTAGAAGGCTACTTTCAAAACAGTTAGGTCTTGGTAGAAGACTACTTTCAAAACAGTCGGGTCTTGGTAGAAGGCTACTTTCAAAACAGTCGGGTCTTGGTAGAAGGCTACTTTCAAAACAGTTAGGTCTTGGTAGAAGATTTCATCTATACTAATAGGAATCATAGGGATTTCTAGGGTTTATCAAACACTTTTAATTACTTACAAACATTTCTGTACTTATACGAACTTTCTTTCCGAACAATTTCAAGTCTTTCATTACAAGTTTTACAAATCAAAGACACATTAATACTTATGAATTCACCAGCTTTTTGGCTGATACTCGCTTTCAAAATAACTTGTATTCTCAGGTCACAAATAGACAGGTACGACGACCAGGTTTTGTGAAGACAGAGCAGTCCAGACTCGTCTTATTTTCTGATTATTCATTTTAATGTTGTCTTGTACTGTGAAAGAACACACTTGTAATTAAAATTATACTATTAATGTAATGGATGATGTTGTTGCTTGTTTACTACTTTACATTGTTGTGATTCATTACATGACGTCCTCCGCCCCAGAACGTTTCTGCCGTTCTTGGTTTTGAGGTGTGACATTGTGTTCCAGAGTTATTTTATGAGTGATACCCGATTGATTTGGTTCCTATACGTTTGCGCAAGAGCAAGGTAATTATGGGTATAGTTTGGTTGAGAAGAAACGGGGTGATGATCGATTTCAAGCAGCAGTTAGTTTGTGACTAAACCTTAAGTGGGGGAGAACTAGTCATTCATGGTTAGGGTGTTCAACGTGGGCCAGCTTTATCTTCAGCTGTGAGAGCTAGGGAGGTACCATCAGGGGGGTCGTTCTGGTTTTGTGGCCTATGTAATACATACCAGAGAGGAGAGGAAGAAGTCGGTTAATGATGTGCTCATTGTTCGAGATTACCCTGATGTATTCCTATAGGTGTTTCCTAGAGTGCCTTCGGAGAGACATGATGAGTTCTTTATTGAAATGGTTTTAGGTGCGGCTCTGATATCCAAAGCACCTTCTCGGTTAGCACCTTCAGATATGTAGGAGTTATCTACACAGTTTTAGGAGCTATTAGTCAAGGGGTTTATTAGACTGAGTAGTTCACCCAATGAAGCACTGATACTGGTTGTGAAGAAGAAAGTTGGATATTACACGATGAAGATCGACTACCGGGAGCTGAACAAATTAACATTGAAGAATGGTTATTCACTTTCAAGGATTAATGATTTGTTCAACCAGTTACAGGGTGTGTCTTGGTTCTCGAAGATTAATCTCCATGCAGGATATCATCGGATGTGGGTTAGGGATGAGGATGTTCATAGGATGGCTTTCAGAATGTGTTAGGTCATTACGAGTTCGTGGTGACTCCTTTTGGGCTCACCAGTGCACCAACAACGTTCATGCTTATGAACAGGGTATACGCCGATGTTAGATCAGTTAATGATTGTTTTCATCAATGATATCTTGGTCTATTCTAACACCAAGGAGCGATATGAAGATCATCAGCGAGAGTTTCTAGAGATCCTTAAGAGGGAGAGGCTTTATGCCAAATTCTCTAAGTGGAGTTCTGGTTGCGTAAGGTGTAGTTCTTGGGGTACCGCATTAATCATAAGGGTATATTGGTTGATCCGGCCAAGATTGAGGTCATGATGTAGTGGGATGTTCTGATATCTCCGTATAAGACTCAGATTATCCTAGGTTTAGTCAGGTATTATTACAGGTTTATTGAGAATTTATCCATGATTGCAGTTCTGTTGACCAGGTTGATGAAGAAGTTGGTTACTTACTGTTGGGGGCCTGAGCAACAAACAACGTTTGAGACTTTAAGGCAAAAGTTATGTGAGGCTCCAGTTTTTACATTACCAGAGGGTGTGGATGATTTCATGGTATATTGCGATGCATCGATTTTAGGATTTGGTGAAGTATTGATGCAGAGGGGTCATGTGATAGCTTATGCTTTAGGGCAACTAAAGCCTCATGAGGTGAATTTCCAAACCATGATTTGGAACTGGGGTGATGGTTTTCTCCCTCACGATTCGGCATCATTACTTGTATGAGGTTCGTTGTATCATTTGTACTAACCATAAGAGTTTGAGGTATTTGACGGATCAAACAAATTAGAACATGAGGCAGTGCAGGTGGCTTGATGTGGCAAAGGACTAGGATCATGAGATCCTTTGTCACCCTAGGAAGTCCAACATGGTGGCCTATTCTCTTAGCCGCAAGGTGGCCAACACTCCT
The DNA here is from genome assembly GCF_002870075.4 of Lactuca sativa. NCBI lineage: Eukaryota > Viridiplantae > Streptophyta > Magnoliopsida > Asterales > Asteraceae > Lactuca > Lactuca sativa. The sequence continues at coordinate 101,623,301 of NC_056629.2, read as the reverse complement.
ATCAGGGATGTATGTTTCAGGATGGAAGTGATTACCCCACTCTTGGAGCACATATATCAAGTTCAGGTTGACGCTATGAAATAGGAGCACTGGAAGAGTGAATGCATTGTGGTTTAGGTGTCCTCTTTTGATTATCATAGTCGAGGATTGTTGAAAATTCATCGGAGGGTTTTGGTTCCTTATTATGGGGATACACAACATATTTTGAGGAAGGAGGCACATGAGTCAAAGTTTTCTATTCATCCGAGTGCAAAAAAGATGTATATAGACCTCCAGATTCATTATTGGCAACCCTGCATGAATTCGGATGTGGGCTCGTATGTGGAGTGCTTCTTGACTTACAGGAAAGTCAAGGTTGAGCATCAGCGACCTCACAACAAGATTGAGCCGTTAGGTGTTCCTATCTGGAAATAGGAAGAGATTAAGATGGGTTTATCACGAAGCTACCTTGGACTGCGCGAGGGGTGGATTTGATTTGGTTCATCGTGGATTGATTGACCAAGAGTGTGCATTTCATTCCTATTCAGGATATTATCTCTACAAAAGAAGTTGGGAGATATTTATATTCGGGAGGTTATGGCACTTCATGGGGTTACAGTCTCAGTGTTTTTGGATCGGGATGTTTTGTTCACTTCCAGGTTCTGGAAGAGATTCCATGAGGATTTGGGTACTCATCTGCATTTCAACACTACTTTTCATACGCAGACTGATGGGCAGAGTGAGCAGACTCTTCAAATCTTGGAGGATATGCTTCGGGTATATGTGCTATATTTTGGCGGTAACTAGGATACGTATCTCGCAATCGATAAGTTATCTTACAACAACAACTACTACACGAGTATTGATCAACCTCTTTTGATATGCTCTACGACAGGAAGTGTCGGACCTCGATTTTCTGGGGCGAGGACTGTCGGCGACTCATGGGTGGCACAGAGATGGTGCTCCAAACTACTGAGTTGATCTAGCAGGTGCGCAGGAGGTTGTAGACCGCATAGAGCCGACATAAGAGTTATGATGATAAACTCCAATTGGATTTGGAGTTTTAGGTTAGGACATTATTCTCCGAAAAGTGTCACCTTGAAATTGTGTCAATCGGTTTAGGAAGCAGGGCAAACAGGGTCCCAGGTATATTGGTCATTTCAAGGTTATTGCCCGGGTGGGCAAAACTACATATCGTTTGGAGCTACTCGAGGAGCTCAGTCGGATCCACATCACTTTTCATGTCTCTCATGGCCAGCCCTCACGGTCCCAAAGCACCATTTTCAAACCTTAGCCACCTTGTGAGGTTCTTAAGCTTACAGAGTGATATTTTGTGTGTTTTGTGAAGAAGGTGGTCATTGCAAGAGCTATTGGGAGTACATTTCTTGTAGATCCATATTTTGTTGTTCATCTAGCTTCTTCAGAAGGGAAAAACCTCCAACCTTGATGCTTCCTTTGCTAGATCTTCTTGTTTGGTGAATCCTTATGTGTTTTTGGTCCCATGGTTTGGATCTTGTGAGTAAAATCTATTCATTTTCCATGCAAGCTATTAACAAGGATGTACCAATTTCCATGGGTAGATTATGGATAGCTTCACTCACACTAATGAAAAATCCTCTTCCTTAAGCATTACCTTCTTGAATAATTAATTTTAGACAATCCTATTTGAAGTGGCCAGCTTCTCCACATTTATAATGTTGGGATTTCTACCAGTACCATTTCATTGTGGTGCGGCGTGTGTCCGGATCGTACATGACTTGGCGGTGTGTCCCTTCCCATCAAAGTTGTTACAGACCAATTCATTGCACTCACCCAAGTGGTAGTAGTGGAAATTATTCCATAACGCAAGATCCTCTATAAACTATCTTAGTGGAATGGGTGATGGGATGGTTGTTGTGTAAGATTTCCCTAAGTCTTGTTTCTTCTATGATGGTTGTCGTGAATCTCTATCTGACTTTCTTTTGTTATTTCCAAACTTCAGAAGGTCGGCTATATGTACCATAGTCCCCTGCCGGATTTCCTGATTGGTCAGGCTAAAGCTAGCCTCTTAGAACTATGATACATAGTTGTGTTGGAAGTCGTGAACAAATCTTGAATATGTTGGACAAAAACCTATATGTATATTTCCACCTTCTTATACTTTGGGCAATCAAGCTGTGAAAGAAAGTGGTGAGATCATTGAAGTGGTTGGTATAAGTTGTTATGTCTGCATCCTACATGGTTAAGTTCAACAACTCTTTCTTTATCTTATGCATCTCTTTTCTGGGACAGTACATGTCAATCAGTAATTGTTTCCATTTTTCCCATGGCATGGCGTTAGCAGTGCTAATGCCCATGGTTTTGGCCTGGATGTTACACCATGATAATGTTGCATCCGTGAAGGTACAGACATCGAATATAACTTTGTAATATTTAGTACAGAAGTTTCTCTCAAACACTGACTCTATATTCTCGATGTAGCGAGTCATTCCAACTACCCCTTCATTCATGTAGAAAGTCTTGGTCTTGTAGTTTGTAGAATCCTTTTAAGTACAGTCCCTTGGGGGCCTCTATTATCGCCATGCATACTATATCCACCGGTTCCTCTGCCTTACCCATATTCGATGCTCCTATTGGTTTCCAAGTTAGCTATATCGTCTGTAATGCCTTGGTTGATCAACACCTCGATGGTTGCTGAGTCCATGTTTATTAGGTTTGTTTTGATTGTGCTATGGGGCAGGGCTGGCTCAACCACTTTGGGGGCTCTAAGCGAACCAAAAATTTGGGGCCCTTTGAGTTTACAAATGGCGGAGTTAATTTTTTTATGTATATGTGTTTTGTGAATATATTTTATGAAACATTGTGTTTTAATTAAAAGACATTACATAACTAGACGTCAAACAAGAATCTCATTAAAAACAAAACCAACTATTGAGGCCAAACCACATAATTCAAATCAAATATCGCATGTTTAATCAAAAAACTTGTTCTAGTATTCTATTCTAGGGATACATTCCATCATAATTCAGTTTTGTAGTACTGATGAAGAATTTTCCAGATATTATAGTTTGGAGTTTGGGGTCAATCAACCAAACCAAGAACCAAAAAGCATCAATCTTTTAGAGGAATGATTCACCAAACATAGCAAATTGAAGATTTGAAGTAGTGGAACAAAGCTTATTGGCTTGGTGACCATTATTCCATTAATCAGCAATATCAATTGAGATTTTTAGAACACCGGTTTCAGGCTTTAAGCTAATCGGCTATTATTTAACCCCAATTACATAATAATACAATAGGAAAATCGAAACTCAAAAGGGTAAATACAAGCAGTCGTTACTCAAGCACATTACCGTTTCAAATTAAATGAAGAATCAATTGTTGTGGGGAAACCGAGAGGCGAGAACAGCAGAGAGAAATAGAACAATAGTGATTGATTCGAAAACCATGGAATAGTGGAAGAATCAATTGGAGAAGATTAGAAGAAGGCCTGAATCGAGTCCGAGAATGGAGAAAAGAACGGAATGTTGGCGTGTTTCAGTCGAAAGCAGTGAGAAGTTTAATCGTCTTTAATGTTGGTGTGATTGTAGTCTTTAGAATCACAACGTGATTTGTTTGGGGCGTGAATAGATGAATAGAAGAGTCTATTGGAATTAAATGGGGCCCCTTATAATTTGGGGCCCTAAGCCCTACCTTAACAAATAGAAGCATAAGGTCGGCCCTGCTATGGGGTTCCTTTCGGTGGGTCTTCTCAGAGGTCTGTTTGAATCCTATTATAGTTAATGTAAAATGAGAGTTATCATTGACTCTGTTGATTAGTCTTATGAATGCATACAATGATGAATAAGCGCATGGCTTAGTATAATTTTTTTATGAACTGGTTACAAATACCATAAAAGTTTTAGATTAGGGGTGGAAAACTTCGATATACTTAAAAGATTATTTCCAAAGACATAGCAAGGATATTATACTCTTACATATGCTGACTTTTTATCGTACTTGTAATCCAAAAGGCTTATGACATAACTTGCCTGAGTAAGCCTAGCATTTCTTAAAAGGAGTACTTGGTAAGGATACTAGGTTAGAGAGCTGCTATTGAGTGAAGTAGGATCTTATCTTTGTCGCACATGGACTAGTATTTGCGGCGATTGACCTTTGCTCCCAAATTGTGCTTCAAATCTCAATCATTTTTATATTGGACTTCGATCCTCTTCCAAGCTTTGGGAAATGTTAGATAGGACTATGATGCTTCCTTTAATGATCCCTAAGTCATCATTGATGGTGTGAATCAGATTGGCATGGCGTGTGATGCGAGTTTCTAGGATAGGTATGATCGGATTTAATGATGCCTTGAAGGGAAAAACAGGTAATAGAGCCTATTTAATCATTGATGGGTTTATCCCTTCTTGTTCTGGCTCCTTCTTAGAATGGCGTTCGACCTCTTCCTTAGTTTATTTATCGTCAACCTCAACCTTCTTACTCTCATACTTTGAGAAATCATCTTCTTCTTTAATGGAATTTATCTGCTTTTCTATAGGATCTTATTCCTTGAAGGAATCTTATGGATCCTCGGAGGGCTCTTATGATGATCTAGTTGGCTCTTCAGTTGTTTCTAAGGAATCTTCCTCCTCGAATGGTTCCTTTTCGGAGATCAAAAGATATAATGGTATAGGACCCTCAAGAATATGGGTATCCTTAGGCTCAAGAGAGTGTGGCACAACTTGATCTTCCCCTGGAAATGGGTATGTTACCCTATTTTCAAGATCTACCATACACATGCGGTGATCTTGTGGATTTGAAGTTCTATCATTCCCAAAAGAAATAGTCAAAATCATAGGTTTTGAAGTTCAATGGGATTCTCAAGTGTTTAGGCTATGAACTACTATATCCATGTCTAGTTGTACATTAGTCTAACCATATTCAGAATAGGTGTACAGTCTATGCCTAGTTGTGGTTTGGCCAATATATTATGCAAAACTCTAATATCAAACTTGACCTATACTCCTAAGTTTGGGTTTCTATGAGGTTTTGTTGTGTGTGTATGTGTCTATATATATACACATATGTATATAACTATTCTCATTGAGGGTCTGAGTTTATATATACAATCTACGTACGAAGTTTGTTTGTATTTTTATTATTTTTTTTGTACTTTCAAGACTATCAAGTAAGGATTAGTTAGGTAGGAAAAGTCGCATGGCAGGACCATTTCAGCATATACCCATTCTGAAATCTAGCAACCTAAGGCGACAAGTCCATCCTAGACACCTCTCATGTAAGTAGTCTATCAGCTGTAACAGCCCAAAATCTCAAGTATTGTTAAATTGCATTTTGGGGTGTTTTAAAGGGGAGACTCGGCGAGTTGGAGCCAGACTCGCCGAGTAGGGTCGCAGAGTTGGTCGCGGGTTCGCGACTGGACTCGACGAGTCCAGGTATGGACTCGGCGAGTCGACGCTGTTCAGCAGGAACCCTAGCCGTTTCGTATTGGGTCGTATTTAAGGGTTGTTATGTCGTCATTTCACGTCTTTGGCCGATTGTGGAGAACCCTAGACGACTGTGGCATCTGGAGCAAAACTTGAAGGCCATTATTGACTTTGAAGGAATTGTGGTGCAAGAAGAGGAAGGATTTTGGCCAAAGGAAGAGCAAGGGGGTCGAGTTCTGAGGTTTGGGGACACAGAGAGTATGTTTTCAGGTAAGGTTTCGGATCATCCCTGTTATTTTGATGTGTACACGAATTTAGGGTTTATGAAACCCATTTGGAGAATTGATGGATTATTATGTTGTTATACAAAGGTTTCTACCCTAGTAATAGGATGATTAGAGGTCCAGAAGTCCCATGAGTGTGTATCTCGGGAAAAACGTATCTCAGGAAGCAGTTGGATCGACTGCATGGCATGGACTCGCCGAGTCGGATGATCAGACTCGGCGAGTAGCTTGAAGATTCACTGGGACTCGCCGAGTTGTTCTTCAGACTCGGCGAGTGGAGTCGGGGTGGCCCTGCGATTCTTCCAGGAGTGACTCGTCGAGTCAATGAGGATACTCGACGAGTAGAAGGGGAATCTTAGAGGATTGAAGGACGACCAGACTCGCCGAGTCGCCAGGGAACTCGCCGAGTCCAGTCGAGCTGACAATGGACTGTTGACCAGAGTTGACCTGTGTGTAACGTTGTAGGGTCAGTTAGCGTGGGAGATAGAAGTATTAAAAAGAGATATATGATGAGACAGGGAGCTTGTAGCTCGGAGGACCAAGTGCAAGAGATTTCAGGAGTTGCTATCTTCCCGTGTCCGCGAGGTGAGTCTTCTCACTATACTGTACCCGGAAGGGTTTGACTGTGTGACCGGAAGGTCGGATATGATATGTGATATGTATGCTATATGTGGTATGTTATATGTTATATGCTATATGTGCTATGTATGTTATGGGCCGGAAGGCGAATATGTTATGGGCCGGAAGGCGATATGATGTGTGATGGACCGGAAGGTCGGCGTGGGTAAGGCCGGAAGGTTTACCCAGCAGGGACGGAAGTCCCCTGAGACACATGGACCGGAAGGTCGGGCCGGAAGGCGATGTTATGTGGACCGATAGGTCCGGGCCGGAAGGCAATGTTATGTGGACCGATAGGTCCGGGCCGGAAGGCAATGTTATGTGGATCGAAAGGTCCGGGCCGGAAGGCGTATGTGCGTAAGGTATATTGGGGAACTCACTAAGCTTCGTGCTTACGTTGTTTATGTTATGTTATTTCAGGTTCTTACAGTATCGCGGGATGGCAACGGTTCGATTGTACACACCGAAGAAAGAGTTGTGTTTTGGAGGATCCTGGTTTTCTATTATAATGAAAATGAAACTATGTTTTGTGATTCGAATGTGAATAAGATTTTAAACAAGTGTTTTTAATGTTAAATTGATTATTAAATGAAAATTTTGTTTTTTGGAAATCACGGTGTTACAAATTGGTATCAGAGCCTTGGTTTGAGGGATTCGGACGCGCCTACGGGTAAATCTGGACTCAAACTGAGGAAGTAAGAAAAAGTTTTCCAAATAAATGGTTTTCTAAAAGTGAATAAGAGTTCAAAGAGAAAGCAAGAAAGAGCAGTGTGTACAATCAGCCAGAGCCAAACGGTGATTTCCCAAAATACCCTTACTTTTGTATTATGAAATATCTATTATGCACTTTATGAGATATTATTGCATGCTAGAGACAGGCTAGGTATTTCACATCTTAGGACTAGAGTGGCCTGATTTTGTGATGCCTTAGTCTAGGGTTTGCTGTTATATGTGCGTTATGCTTTTGTGTGTATGTGATGAGTGAGAGTATCCAGTTCGAACGCCCAAGGGGTAAAGCTACGGGGTACAGAGGTACTTCTGAGGATGAGCCGAGAAGGTGGAGCTACCACTGATGGGGAGTCCTATGTATGCTTCAATGCTCGAATGCTGCTTGCTTTGTGCTTTGTGGAGTTATTGATGATGGGAGTCAGCTACTAAGTAAGTATGACGATACTCAGGAGGTAGAGGGCTGGCATCATTAGGAACTCTTCAGCAGCTGATAGCAAAGAAGTGGGAGGACAGCAGAAGGGACTAGGGAGTAAACCTAGCCAGATGAGTGCGCTGGTAGAGTAGAGGATTTCGCTGGAAAGCGAGCACGCGCGATGAGATGGGTGAAAGAGCAGGTTTATCAGCTACTTAGGAACTCTGGGATGGTCCGTGTGGAAAGTATGGGTAGATGTGGCAGGTAGTATGGGCCCGTACTACTGAAAGCAGAGGACCCATACTTGATACAGGGGGCATTCTGAAGGTCCTAAGGAACAGACTGAGGAGTGATGTTATGGTTCGAATACCATACATCGGAGCGGATACAGAGTGATGTTATGGTCAGGGCACCATACATCGGAACAGTTTGAGATAGATGTTGTGGTTCGAGTGCTATACATTGGAGCAGATTGAGGAGTGGTGCTATGGTTCAGGTACCATACACCGAAGCATGTTGAGGAGGGATGTCAGGGGGATGAGTACCATGGTTCGTAGTGGATGATGCTTGTGGCTATCTTGTTATCCGGTTATCGATCGGACGAGCACGAGCGAGCGGGATGCGAGGATTCGCGAGATCCGGCGTGATGAGGTTGCTGCATTGTTGCGGGCTAAGTCGCCAGAATTGTTTGGGTCGACCAGGACCACTAGGATTGAAGTGGTTTGATGAGCGATATGCGGCTTTCGCAGAGACGACTGCCGCGGCGGTTACAGCGGCTGTAGCAACGGCAAAGAAAGGGGCTAGTCGGGGATTTCAGTATCGGGACTTCTATTATGCGAAGTCTTCCACATTCGATGGAGTTCAGGACTCGATTGTTACTATGAGATGGTTATCAGACATGGAGGGGTGTTTCTCCACGAGTTATGCCCTGCTGATCAGAGGGTGGGGTGTGCTCTGAACCGGTTGAGGCTCGGGGCGAAGGATTGGTGGAGATTGACCACGAGGTCATTTTCCGATGCGCAGAGGGCTGCGGTTTCATGGGATCAATTCAGAGGGATGTTCAGTACTCGCTATGTTCCGCGGGATGAAAAGGAGAAATTGGCTCGGAAGTTCCTTAAGCTGAAGCAGGATTTGGAGTCGGTGACTGAGAGCACCGGGATGTTTATTGAGAGGGCGATGTTTTGCCCTGAGTTCGCTTCGGAGCAGGCTCAGATGTCCCGATATCCGAGTATGCTCAAGGGGGGGGGGGGGTATCAGACAGTTCGTGTCTGCGCAGAGGCGCGAGACCGTGTTGGTATCGCAGGAGGCCGCCATGTGGCGTGAGGTAGAGGTTGAGTTGCAGTTGTGTGAGATGAGGCAGGCCCCGATGCAGTCGCAGTCGGCGCCGAAATGGTCCATGACCGTAGACGCTAGAATGGGGGATTGGAGCGGTCACACTTGTGGGAAGTGTGAGAGAGATGGCACCGGAGCTTGTTGGCCCAATGATGCATGCCGCAAGTGCGGAAAGGAGGGGCATGGTGCACGGGATTGTCGGCAGTCAGTGCCAATTCGGGATTCCAGGATTTGTTATCAGTGTCGGCAGGTAGGACATTTGAGGGTCAACTGTCCACAGCTTTTTGCAGGATCGGTGCAGGCTCTAGCACCGGCCACCTTGAGGAGTTCAGGAGGAGGACAGGATGGAATAGAGTCCAAGGGCTCAGGGTGGTGCTTATCGGATTGCGGCAGAGGGAGACAGAGCAGTGCCGGAGGCAGCTGCGGGTATGATGCTCTCTTGATGTCTTGAGTAGATTGCGTTGATTGTGGCGTATTGTTTTGTGCTGGTAGTGTGGATTTCGATGCGGTATTCGTTGTTTCGCGGGATTGGCATAGTTATGGATTGATGCTTCAGGTTTCGCTTTGGCATTCGTCGTTCCCTGATGGTTTGGTATGGTTATAGTTTGGTGTTTTGGTACTGGCAGCCTTGTGCGGTTTTCGATGCGATATTCAACCTTTGGCAGGTTGTGGGTTTGGTTATGGGTTATTGCTTGGGAATTCCGTTGGTTATCGTTCGTGAGGGTTGATAGTGGAGATGCGGCACTGGGTTGAATGACGGGTAGCATCTGCAGTTGTGGAGTGGATAATTGAAAGACCGGATTCTTTTGAGCGGTTTGATCAGGGAGGAGATGTGTTTGCTGAGGGTTGCTTACGCTTGTGGGAAGCAGTCAGTGGGTAAATGTTCTCTTTGTGCAGGATGGTTCTGAAAGGTCATTAATGACGGTCGGTGGCAGTTAGTCAGTGCTTTAGTGGGGGAGAATTGTAAAATTCTCCGGGAGATCGATGAGTATGTAAGGGTGCTTAGCTGTTGGGATTCAGCAGTGTTTGTCAGCGCAAAGTATAGGCCGACGAGAGCGAGTGTTGAGTATGCGGGGCGAGATACAGACCTAGGGCATTTGATTGTGGAGGCTTGAGAGGAGGTCGGGATCAAGCTTGAGTAAGTAATCGGAACTTTGCGATCAGAGTATTGGTACGTTAGAACCTGAGGGTTCGCAGAGTTTGGGTGTACGGACCCACAGAGATATAGCCTCGAGTGGCTAGTATGTGTTATGAGAGTCGGTCCAGTCATACTGGAGACTCTGTTGGTATTGCTGGATTAGTTTGAGATTTGCGGATCGCGTATGTTGCAGTGTGATTGCATTGGAAGGTCTGGCCCCGGGTTATTGATCTTGTTTAGCGGAGGCAGTGATTTTGACGAGTGGAGAGAGTGCATGGGATTGAGAGCCCCTGTAATGAGAACTTGAGTATGTGAATAGCAGTTACGCAAAAAGGGTGGTGTCGCTTGGGGCGAGCACCGTGGCACCGGTTGTAGTGGCATTATGTTCAAGAGAGTTCCGTGGAAAAGGAAAAGAGGAGGGTATGTAACTCCGAAGGGGGTGCAAGTTCACGAAAGTGAAAGCTGCAGAGCAGAGTTATGGTTAGACTATTTCGAGTATGGTTTTGAGCGTCGTGTACGCGGCAGTGGAGTAGGAACCCATCCGGTTGGGATGTCTGTTGAGACTCAGAAGGGATGCATGGAGAGAGAAAATTTAAAATTCTCAGTGTGAATCTGATCAGAGTGTAGGGTGGATGTGGTGGTTCATCTTGGGAGATGTTCGAGGATATCATCAGTGTATCGGGTCTTTTCACCTGCGGGTGTTGGGACTAGTTCAGTAGGTGTATGTATGGCGAGAGGGAACTTGTGAGAGTTGATCTGAGAGGGAGAACGGATCTCTCAGTCGGTCCGGAATGGGCAAAGTGGGCTTTGGATCGGGGATCCGGTGGTTCAGGGTTTCCTAACCCTTATGGGTGGAGCGATCGTTGAGATTTGGAGCAGAGTGCATCTTGGGTAATTTCCGATTACAGAGAGTGATGAGCAGTTCAGAGTTCGTACTTTAGTTGACAAAGCAGACTCAGCAGGTTAAAGAGAGTTAGTGATCGTCTAGAGTTAACAGGAAAGTTATGCAGGCAGACGCCGTTACGAGTATGTGATTCAGGTCAGCGACTTCGTATTTCTGATGGGGTGTTTCGATTTAGCAAGAGGGGTAAATGGGGGGCCCCGGTATGTTGGGTCTTTTCGTGAAGGTGCGAAGGTAGGAAGGGTGGCCTATCGTTTGGAGCTGTCAACGGAATTGGGACGGATCCAGGACACTGGTATGTGTCGCAGTTGAAGAGGTGTATAGCGGATGGGTCAGCAGTGGTTCTGCTAGAGAACGATTGGGTGGATGCGAGCCTGTGTTACGTCGAGAGGCCAGTGGCCGTTGGAGATCGGAAGATCGAGGTTCTGAGGAGCAAGGGGATACCCCTGGTGTTAGTTCAGTGGCAGCATCCGGAGCTAATTTCAGAGTGAGACTTCGAGGGCGAAGTCTAAATCTAGTGGGGGAGAATTGTAACAGCCCAAAATCTCAAGTATTGTTAAATTGCATTTTGGGGTGTTTTAAAGGGGAGACTCGGCGAGTTGGAGCCAGACTCGCCGAGTAGGGTCGCAGAGTTGGTCGCGGGTTCGCGACTGGACTCGACGAGTCCAGGTATGGACTCGGCGAGTCGACGCTGTTCAGCAGGAACCCTAGCCGTTTCGTATTGGGTCGTATTTAAGGGTTGTTATGTCGTCATTTCACGTCTTTGGCCGATTGTGGAGAACCCTAGACGACTGTGGCATCTGGAGCAAAACTTGAAGGCCATTATTGACTTTGAAGGAATTGTGGTGCAAGAAGAGGAAGGATTTTGGCCAAAGGAAGAGCAAGGGGGTCGAGTTCTGAGGTTTGGGGACACAGAGAGTATGTTTTCAGGTAAGGTTTCGGATCATCCCTGTTATTTTGATGTGTACACGAATTTAGGGTTTATGAAACCCATTTGGAGAATTGATGGATTATTATGTTGTTATACAAAGGTTTCTACCCTAGTAATAGGATGATTAGAGGTCCAGAAGTCCCATGAGTGTGTATCTCGGGAAAAACGTATCTCAGGAAGCAGTTGGATCGACTGCATGGCATGGACTCGCCGAGTCGGATGATCAGACTCGGCGAGTAGCTTGAAGATTCACTGGGACTCGCCGAGTTGTTCTTCAGACTCGGCGAGTGGAGTCGGGGTGGCCCCGCGATTCTTCCAGGAGTGACTCGTCGAGTCAATGAGGATACTCGACGAGTAGAAGGGGAATCTTAGAGGATTGAAGGACGACCAGACTCGCCGAGTCGCCAGGGAACTCGCCGAGTCCAGTCGAGCTGACAATGGACTGTTGACCAGAGTTGACCTGTGTGTAACGTTGTAGGGTCAGTTAGCGTGGGAGATAGAAGTATTAAAAAGAGATATATGATGAGACAGGGAGCTTGTAGCTCGGAGGACCAAGTGCAAGAGATTTCAGGAGTTGCTATCTTCCCGTGTCCGCGAGGTGAGTCTTCTCACTATACTGTACCCGGAAGGGTTTGACTGTGTGACTGGAAGGTCGGATATGATATGTGATATGTATGCTATATGTGGTATGTTATATGTTATATGCTATATGTGCTATGTATGTTATGGGCCGGAAGGCGAATATGTTATGGGCCGGAAGGCGATATGATGTGTGATGGACCGGAAGGTCGGCGTGGGTAAGGCCGGAAGGTTTACCCAGCAGGGACGGAAGTCCCCTGAGACACATGGACCGGAAGGTCGGGCCGGAAGGCGATGTTATGTGGACCGATAGGTCCGGGCCGGAAGGCAATGTTATGTGGACCGATAGGTCCGGGCCGGAAGGCAATGTTATGTGGATCGAAAGGTCCGGGCCGGAAGGCGTATGTGCGTAAGGTATATTGGGGAACTCACTAAGCTTCGTGCTTACGTTGTTTATGTTATGTTATTTCAGGTTCTTACAGTATCGCGGGATGGCAACGGTTCGATTGTACACACCGAAGAAAGAGTTGTGTTTTGGAGGATCCTGGTTTTCTATTATAATGAAAATGAAACTATGTTTTGTGATTCGAATCTGAATAAGATTTTAAACAAGTGTTTTTAATGTTAAATTGATTATTAAATGAAAATTTTGTTTTTTGGAAATCACGGTGTTACATCAGCACTGTAACTAATAATAATTATAATACTTTTATTATTAGGCTTAGTGATAACCTAATCGGAGTGTAAGCCTTAGGCTATAATTATAGTATCCTAAGAAAGTATTGTTGGATTAATGTCTAAGCCCATAACTATAATTGGTAAGACTTGACCCGACCCGGCATGGTCCATTTGGGTTGCATGACATCATGCATTTGGATAGACTATAATGAGAGAAATAACACTTAAGGTTTGTTAATATATTATAAGTTCTAATATATTAATAAGATTATTTAATTAGTATTGATCAAAAATTAATCTAGGATTAATTAAGTGATCAAAAGAAGACTAATTAAATATATGGGTTAATTGTGTAAATCATCCATACTTGTATAGTGGGCTAAGACTCCATGGATTATCAAGTTGGACTAAAACCCATAAGATGCTCCATGGATGCTCCATGGTGTATTTGAACCCATGGATCCAAGGAAATGGAAAGCAATGACAATTAGGGTTTACCCTAATTGTGACACTATATAAAGATCTTATTGTTGACAAAATCAGACACTATGTATGTGATAGAAAGGGTTGGCCGATTTTCATGAAGTGGGGTTTTCTCTCAAGTCATTCCATGTGTATTTGGTGTTGTGTGAACCATTTGAGGTGTCACGCATGGGGCACTAGGTACTCAAGCTTCATGAAGACATTCTACATCAAAGAGGTATGTAATTCTAACTTGATATATTCATATGAATCATATTATTATGCTAGTTAGGTTGAATACCTTGGAAACTCCATATTTGCATGTATAATAAAGAAAACATAGATCCAAGGTATTTAGGGTTGCATGTACACTTAGGAGTGTTTGAATGCTCAAAACCCAACAGTGGTATCAGAGCCTACGCTTGTTTTCTAGTTATACTTGCAAAATTAGCTGAAAAACTGAATTTTGGTGTTGTCTACACAGCAGACTCGCCGAGTCCAAGGAAAAGCATCCAACTCGCTGAGTTGGTTCGTACACCCGACAAGTTAGACCCCCAGACAGCATATATTCGACTGTTTTGACTAGAAATGGACTAGGAAAATTACCCTAAGACGTTTTTGGACTTATAAACTTGTTTTTGATGTGGTAATGTTCATGCTAATCCAATTTCAAAGATAATTGTCAATAGATTCATGTTTTGTACTAGTTTAATGATTAGGCTAATTACATGAAAAAGTTTGATTTGAATTATCTTGTTCTTATGAGTTGCTTAGATTAATAGAAAAGTTAATTGATTATGTGTTTTCAATCCATTTTAATCTAAGAGTTGATTCTAAAATGTGTTTTTGTAACTTGTCCTCAAGTTATATGAAAAGTCACATTTAAGTTTCATAAAACTCATAAAAGTTGGAATTGGTTACAAAAATGAAGAGTACTGTCCTCAAGTTATGGAAGTTCAAGAGTCACTTCATTAAGTAATAAAATGTGTAACCATAATTAATTCCATAAGTTACAAAATAAAGAAAAGTTACATTCTTTTATTAGTTTAAAGTCTTCCATAACTTGTCCTCAAGTTATGGAACTTGAAGAGTCTTTTAATTAAAAACTACTTTAAACATATAAGTTATCGAATTAATTAGTTTTGAATAGTTTCAAAATTTGCCCTCAAGTTTTGGAATTTGAAAAGTTTTCACTTATGAATACTTTAATTCCAAGTTAGCCCTTAGAATTTTAAAAGTTAAAATTCAACCATTATACTTTATAATATTATAAGTTAATAATATATATATATATATATATATATATATATATATATATATATATATATATATATATATATATATATATATATATATGTATACGAGCAAGTCAGTCTTACCGTTAGTAGGCCTCATTCATGAAGCCGGTCTATAAGGTGGGTATAAGGTTACTGCCTATAAAATGGCAGTTTAATGGGTGTCCACTCTCACCCACTGCTTCCTTGATCGGTGGAGGGTCGTTTGCCGAACGGGTAGGACAAGGACTAGAATTCTCCCTTCATTAAAAGTATTAATGATAAATACTAAGTAACTAAACTCTTATTAATACCGAATCTTAGTTACTTAGGAAAATGTGAATAAGGTGCTAATCCATGAAATTACACTTCACACTTTGTTTAAGCCGTTAGTGGAGTGTGTGTGGTTAATCGGCACACTAACCTGGACTAAGCAAGGTTTCTCTTCCAACTTCTGTATCTCTCCTCTTGGGCAGTACTCCTTCATCAACATGGTTTTCAGGTCTTCCCATGTTATCGAATTAGCCATCGGAAGTGTCAATGCCTTGACGTGGCCATTCCACTAGGTGAGGGCTCTTTCAGAGAATGTGCATGCTGCAAATTTGACCTTTCTTGCTTCATGGCGTGCACATATTTTGAAGATGGATTTGGTTTTCTCAAACCATTTAAGCAATGCTATGACACCCCCGCTTCCATTGAAGGTTTTGGGTTTGGCACTTGTAAAGTCTTTGTAGGTACACTCTCTTGAGTGTCCCTGGTTGTCCCCTTGGTTAGAATTTGTGGCACCATTACCCGCACCACCCGCATTATTGGTGCTGATTTGGGACATTGCGGCTGCTACTGCGGCTATCATGGCAACCTGGATCATTACTGGATCGAACTGAGGGGGTGGTGGTCGTGGTGGTGCAGCTCCTGCGGTGCCGCCACGTCTAGGATTTCTACGAGGTGGCATTTTCTACCATATGAAGAATGAAAAGACAATAAGTCTTTGATAGTGCTCACAAGTCGAGAGTTAAAACTAAACATTATTAGTTCTTTATATGCCTCATGATTCCGACATGTAAAAGATATCATATGAATCCATTCATACTAGAGGTCTATAGATAATGAAATATAGACTTTATGAATGCTGATAGATTTGATTCACATGGAACGTCTATGATAGTATCCATACCGACCCCATCCAACAATTGTTGAATGTATAATATTTATATATAATTAACATTAAATAAACTTTCGAATTTAATGGGTCTACCTTGGGCCCACAACCAAACAAGGAACAAGATCCAAGGCAGAACCACCATTTCTAGGTCGACATGGTCTTAATTGTTGGATTAATGTCTAAGTCCATAACTATAACTGGTAAGACTTGACCCGACCTGGCATGGTCCATTTGGGTTGCATGGTATCATGCATTTGGATAGACTATAATGAGTGAAATAACACTTAAGGTTTGTTAATATATTATAAGTTCTAATATATCAATAAGATTATTTAATTAGTATTGATCAAGAATTAATCTAGGATTAATTAAGTGATCAAAAGAAGACTAATTAAATATATGGGTTGATTGTGTAAATCATCCATACTTATATAGTGAGCTAATGCTCCATGGATTATCAAGTTGGGCTAAAACCCATAAGATGCTCCATGGTGTATTTGTAACCATGGATCATGGAAATGAAATGCCATGACAATTAGGGTTTACATGGTGTAACCCTAACTATATAATGATTTTATTCTTGGAGAAATCGGCCACTAGGTGTGAGAGAAAGGGCTAGCCGATTTTATGAAGTGTGGATTTCTCTCTAATCTATTCCAAGTGTATTTGGTGATGTGCGAACCATTTGAGGTGTCACACTTGGGGCACTAGGCACTTAAGCTTCATGAAGACATTCTACAACAAAAAGGTATGTAATTCTAACTTGATATATTCATATGAACCTTGTTATTATGCTAGTTAGGATGAATACCTTGGAAAATTCATATTTGCATGTATAATAGAGAAAACATAGATCCAAAGTATTTAGGGTTGCATGTACACTTAGGAGTGTTAGAATGCTCAAAACCCAACAGTGGTATCAGAGCCTAGGCTTGCTTTCTCTTATACTTGATGCAAATGTGTTTTTTCAAAGCTGAATTTGTCCAGACCATAAAACTTGACGAGTTTATGCAAAACACTCGATGAGTTCATCATTTTGGGCATGAACTCGATGAGTTTTGGGTGCTGACAGCTTGCTATTTGCTATTTTGGCTGGAATTGGACTAGGAACATTACCCTAAGGTATTTTTGAGCTTATAAACTTGTTTTTGATGTGTAATGTTCATGCTAATCCAATTTCAAAGATAATTGTCATTAGATTCATGTTTTGTATTAGTTTAAAAAGTTATGCTAATTACATGAAAAAGTTTGATGTGAATTATATTTGTTCATGTGAGTTGCTTAGATTAATAGATAAGTTAATTGATTATGTGTTTTCAATCCATTATAATCTAAGACATGACTCTAAAATGTGTTTGTGTAACTTGTCCTCAAGTTACATGAAAGGTCACATTTATGTTTCATAAAACTCATAAAAGTTGGCAATGGTTACAAAAAAATGAAGAGTCTTGTCCTCAAGTTATGGAGGTTCAAGACTGACTTCATTAAGTAATACAATGTGTAACCTTAATTAATTCCATAAGTTACAAAATAAAGAAAAGTTACATTCTTTTATTAGTTTAAAGCCTTCCATAACTTGTCCTCAAGTTATGGAACTTGAAGAGTTTTTTAATTAAAACTACTTTAAACACATAAGTTATGGAATTAATTAGTTTTGAATAGTTTCAAAACTTGCCCTCAAGTTTTTGAATTTGGAAAGTTTTCATTTATGAATACTTTAATTCCAAGTTAGCCCTTAGAATTTTAAATGATAAAATTCAACCCTTATACTTTATAATATTATAAGTTAATAATATTTATATATATGTATAAGAGTAAAGTCAGTCTTACCGTTAGTAGAACTCATTCACAAAGTCGGTCTATGGGGGGGTGGTATAAGGTTACTGCCTATAAAATGGCAGTTTAATTGGTGTCCACTCTCACCCACCGCTTCCTTGACCGGCGGAGGGTTGTTAGCCGAACGAGTAGGATAAGGACTATAATTCTCCCTTCATTAAAAGTATTAATGATAAATACTAAGTAACTAAACTCTTATTAATACCCAATCTTAGTTACTTAGGAAAAATGTGAATAAGGTGCTAACCCATGAAATTACATTTTGCACTTTGTTTAAGACGTTAGTGGAGCATGTGTGGTTAACCAACACACTAACCTGGACTTAACAAGGCAGGCAAAGGGTAACTTAATATTTATCATAGTATCGGTGGAGTGTGTGTGGTAAACCGGCACATCGATTAAGGGGTAAATATTAAGGGTACCAAGTATATTTGCATGGTTACTTCACACCTTGTTTTGTGATCCTCGGCATCCCAGTCACTAAACCTGAAGGGCACACTCGAGATTGAAACATGTCATTGAAAAGTTCAATGAATCTCAAAAGATCTAGGAGTTTCAAATCCAATTAAAACCTAATAATACATTTCTTTTATCTTGGTGGAAATTTTTGAATCGTCACTCACCTACCTTCAAATATTTTATAGCTTGGATTACTGCATCCCTCTTCCAAGTTATAAAAGTATTGTGTTGGGTCCTAGCCTTAATATTTCATATTGGGTGTTATATTAAGGACTTTAAATCAACTATCTTGAGTATCTCCCAAAAGATGTCTGGTTTAGACATTTATGATCTTCCCAAATCTCTTGAAACAAGTTTTCCTAAATGAAGATGATGTCCCATGGAAATGATACTTCTTTCACCTCCACCAATTATTCTCCCTAACCCACAAGTTCTTGAAAAGCTTAAGGTCACTCAAGCACTATTGGCAAGTATAGGTCTATGTGTGGTCACATCTTGGAGATGTAGTCACATATTGACAATCCGGGAGAGTTGGGTGTCAAAGTTTTGAGAAATTTGGTGGTTCAATCACTTTCTAAGTCACATAGTGAGTTCCTTTGGGACTCCTATGAAACAGACTATGAGAAGACCCTTAATGATCTTATCTATTTGCTAAGATCACCTTCCAAAACGTTATGGACATTGACAATGATGACATTGGATATCCAGTAAAGCTCTCTCTTCCCAATGGAAAGGGATCGGCCATAGTCAACTCGGTTGACCAAATAGTAAAGAGTGAGGCTAAGTCTGAGATAGTCCCATTATCAAGGGTCCATTGCCAAAAGAAGGGGCATTCGTTGCGAAGCTGCCAAATTTACCTAAGGATGTTAAAGTCAATAAGTTTGATTCTACTTCAGGTAATGTCCACTATCTAACTCTGCTAAGTTTCTATTATGAGATTCTTGATACATGATGTGACTGGGTCACATGGTGATGCTTTAAGAATCAAAGAAAAGTGAAGAAACTTAAGGAAAGAATATGTTGAATCTGATCGCGTAGATGGATTTCTATCGCATAGTTTGAAGATCGGATTCTTGAGCTACTTCTTAGGAGTTATGATATATTGCTTAGGAATAGATAACAACAAAGTTTTCATGTGCTTTTGCACTGTAAGGATAGTTTTTCTGCAAAGTTTTTAAAATAAAAGAAAAAATTTTGATTTTATTTATTTTAAAAATATCCTTACAATGACATTTTGAAAAAAATTGTTGCTTATAAGATTCCATTAAGAGCAAGAGTGGAAATATGAATTTGATTCTTTCATTTGTGGTAGTGTCTAAATTTACCAAAATAAGGAAAGATTCTCATCACCCAAGTTTCAGCTGGAGAGAAACTTGGAAATCATACAAGTTGTACAATATAATGAATGAGAACTTTCAGCTTTGGAAAATTAAGACTAGTTCCTTGTTCACATGTATATGTGAGTCAAGTAAAGGACTAAGGGATCGAGTACACATTCTTGTGCACTGATTAAGTCCACCACAAAAGATTGATAAGACTATTCATTATAATTTACTATAGCTCAGTAAATATGGTTATACTTACAAGATTAAGTGTAATTCTGAGATGTTGGAAAAAGTTCCAATGTATGGCAGAGAAAATAAGAAGAATCAAATTTTGGCAGAAAGATAAAAGTTTCTCAAATCTAAAAATATGGGAGAGTACTTTAGTATCATGTTATATGATCATCTTAATTATTTTGATACCTTATCACAATTCATCCTCTAAGTGCATTCTGATAGTTAAGAAGAGGAGTTATGAATTGTTGAAGTGGTGAAATCAAGAAGATGATTCATACTTCATTCCAAAAAACAATTCTTAGAGTTATACTCTAAGATTGTAACTTGAGTGACATGTCTTAAAGAAGGTTTAAAACACTTGTCAAATGTAAGAGTAAAAGCTTTCTACTCTTGTACATTTGAAATTGGTAAGTTGTGATGTTTTGGATAAAACAAAGACCAACTAAGGCCGATTGTGTAAAGTGTTTGTCTTGATAAAGAATCCAAACTATCTCTTGAATATTTGGCAAGTGAGTCTTATATGCCAAGAGGACAGTGGGAGTCTTAAAGGTCTTGATAGTCTCAAGAACTAATCAAGAATAAAACCTGAAGTTCTTCACTAGCGCACGACTTGAGGTTTATAACCTGTCGTGTTGACATATTCTGTGCCCATTCCAATTAAATTTGGCTTTGCATATGAGCTCTTAGAGTTCTCAATTGGTTGCACATCAACTTATAAGCAATGGCAGGCCCTTGAGCTACCAGTTGGCAAGAAATTTAGATTGAGTTTAGTCCATATGAGTTTGGATTTTTCATTATCCTTGTCTTGTGACTATGGTTTTGACAATTCACATGGATAAGAACACATACACCATTAAATCTAAGTGTCATAAGGTTTCTCTCTGATTCATGAAAATGATGGTGAGGAAACACTTTCACTAAGTAGATTTTAGCTAGATAGCAATTGTGATATTTGCATTCTCAAAGTCGTTAGTAGAGCATGTGTGGTTAACCGGCACACTAACATGGACTTGTGAGAAGTGGCAAAGGTCTAAACAATCAAGACTATGATTACGACATCCCTTTTCATAGTTCTTAAAATTGTTTAGACACACCTGTGAGCTATCTAAGATAAGGTGTATGATATTGATAAAGTTTTATCAAAGCAATCTAGTATCAGAAATCTGAACTTTGGTAAGAAAGTCAATAAAGTATTGTTTTTCTAGAAGTTTAGTTCATTTCTGAATACATGTCAAAGCTAGTGGGAGCATAAGTATTAGGCTAATAATCATCATATTAGTAGGAGCATGATAATTATGATAAGTATTGCAATTTAGCAATGCTAATTATAGGAAACAAAAGTTTCAATTCATGAGGCTGCTGGGATTGAAAAAGTTGTTTTGCTATAATTAAGGGAGAGGAAATTATACTTCATCTCAAATCTAAAAGATTAGATTGAGCTTTTAGTCGTATTTAGTCAAGGATATATATGTGAATTTCTTATTGGAGTGGCTCAACATAAGGAAATTCTATATATGGGTCTATTATTTGTGTTCTCAAATTCGATTATGATTATAGCATCCCTTTTCATATTCTGAAACTATGAGAACTTGGAAAATAGAGATATTGTAGCAAAAGACTGGTTTAGTCTTTATGTGAGACATCATGAATCGTGTCCCATATGCTTCGGATATAGGGTCGATTACATGTGCTATATTCATCCTTTCTAAAATTTTCCAAATGCCTGGGGCATTAAGAAGGGAAAAGGTCTAGAATTGGATATGACTAAAAGGATTAAGCAATTGTCGAGGACAATCTAAGGTTTACCAAAGATTGGTTGCTCAAGGACAGTTGGAAGTATAATGTTAATTGTTGGAAGGACCATATTGCCATAATCTGTAAGGAGGCAACTCTTGTTCAGAAGTGATAGTTAAAATGGATTATGGAAATGTTTAAAAGTTAGAAATTATTCAATCTCTGTAAGATTAGAAGAAACTAAATGCAAGAAGGATGTTTCCAAGGAGTTGATCTCCTTTGGAATGCTCTGTAATGTTTGTTGTCAAGTCTTTCAGACTTTGTGAATAATCACTACAAGAGGACCAATGCATATAAGTTTAGAATCTAACATATTTTAGTAAATGGCATGAATTTGGAATTCTTGCATTTGCAGTAAGGATTTGGGAGTGTGAAAAGATAATCGTTGAAGTTACGTTCAATTGATCTAGTTCACAAAGTAAAGATCATAGACAAACATAGTATGCAGACTTGGTGTATGGCATGACTAGTGTTTAAAAAACATAGTGTACATGCTTGGAGCATGGGACAACTATTGTTTTATTTCAAGAATAAAGTTGATAGCTGAAACAGTATACAATGAATAATGTGTAATCATATGGTGATAAGTAAAAGGTGTTTAATTTATATTCATAAGTTCTGAGACCATATTGGATTCGATTATTATTGTGTTTCACTTTGCATGTTTTGACTTCCAGAATAACTAGGTCATTCTTCCTGATTGACTAAGTTATTCAAACCATCCACAGTCGGTCAAATGCTGGAAGTAGATATGAATCAAGACTGTCATGGGTTCGGCTTCTAGAGGTCTAAGATGTTGGACAAGGTGGTGCTACAACACTCATGAGTGCTCATAAGTTATGAGTATTGGATACAACCCGCGCTCATTGGAATCACTTCATGGATTTTATCACGAGTGATCATGAGACGATAAAATCTTATATTCTTCAAACCTACAGATATGAGTTGCTACTATGAGTTGGTAATACATTGATTGCACGAAAACGCATTAGTAACTCGATGTTATAAAACGTGCCTTTGTGTATGATTCAACAAGTAGTAGAACAGGCCATATGAGTTGAAGTTTATCCATTCCTTTTACCTTCGGGATAAAAGCGATATCTATGGGCCCCTCGATGATTTGGTGATGACAAATGGAAGTGCTCGGTCTGGCCTAGACTGATTTGATTTGTTCAATTAGTCAGTCGTCATAAATCGGAAATCGGGAAATAACAAATGGACATAGTGAATGATTATAATCCATGTCTCAGTCCATATGATATCTAGAATGGAGGAATATATGATCCCTTATCTAATGGACAAGTCATTGACAAAGCTCAGAGATCATCGGCAAGGTCATAGTTCAACAGAAGCTTTTGAGAGCTATGATTGCTGATCGGTTCCTGAAGTCATACGAAATAATAGTTTTATACTTATCCAAGTGGGAGACTGTTGGATTAATGTCTAAGTGCATAACTATAATTGGTTAGACTTGACCTGACCCGACATGGTCCATTTGGGTTGCATGGCATCATGCATTTGGATAGACTATAATGAGAGAAATAACACTTAAGGTTTGTTAATATATTATAAGTTCTAATATATTAATAAGATTATTTAATTAGTATTGATCAAAAATTAATCTACGGTTAATTAAGTGATCATAAGAAGACTAATTAAATATATGGGTTAATTGTGTAAATCATCCATACCTGTATAGTGGGCTAAGACTCCATGGATTATCAAGTTGGGCTAAAACCCATAAGATGTTGCATGGATGATCCATGGTGTATTTGAACCCATGGATCCAAGGAAATGGAAAGCCATGACAATTAGGGTTTACCCTAATTGTGACACTATATAAAGATCTTATTGTTGACAAAATCGGACACTATGTATGTGATAGAAAGGGCTAGCCGATTTTCATGAAGTGTGGTTTTCTCTCAAGTCATTCCATTTTTATTTGGTGTTGTGTGAACCATTTGAGGTGTCACACTTGGGGTTCTAGGCACTCAAGCTTCATGAAGATATTCTACATCGAAGATGTATGTATTTCTAGCTTGATATATTCATATGAATCATGTTATTATGCTAGTTAGGATGAATACCTTGGAAAGTTCATATTTGCATGTATAATAGAGAAAACATAGATCCAAGGTATTTAGGGTTGCATGTACACTTAGGAGTGTTAGAATGCTCAAAACCCAACAAGTATGAGTTTGCTATAGCCAATAGATTTGATACCAATCTTTAACATTTGTTAGATGCATTTTATATTCATCCATTAGCATGTTTTGGTCACTATTCTCTTATAAAATGCTAAGTATTTCCCTTGTTTTGTTGTAGATTGTGTGTTTCTCATTATGTTTTCATAGTGCCCGTACTACTCACTTTTGCTATGATTTTCAGGGAAAATAGCAAGGATTGAGAATACAACACATTAAGGATGCATTTGATGGAGCTTTAGAGCTAATTTGGAGCTTGGAACTAGTGGAGGATGCTGCGGAATGCTTTCAAGCTTCTTTAATTGAGGAAAACTCGACGTTTAGGTGAGAATTTTATAAATTCGATTGAATTATTTAGAAGATCTACACGTACAGGTACTCCACCGTAGTTTGATCTGGAGATAGAGAAGACAACAAGAAAACTCAGAAAAGAAGCACTTCAGCCGAAAAAAGTTAAAGGGTTTTTTCACACCAACATCTTCTCCAACTTTCGAGCAAACAAATCCACAAGGCACTCCCTTGTGGAACGAGCCTGAAACAACCTTCTCGTCTTTTCTTAAATCACCTCCATCCTCACATTCCCACAATCTGTTTAAAAACCACTCACCTATATCTTCCAATAAATCTGAAACACCTGAACCTTCTAATTCAGATCCAGAAATAGAACCATCTATGACCGAACACAGAGACGATTCTGAAAAGACTCTTCCAGAGTGGGCGACACAAGATGTTACACAACATCCTTTGTGTATCATTTTCCCTGAAGCTCAAAACTTTGAGCTGAATTCTAGTCTGATTTATCTGCTTTAGACTTTTCGAGGCCTAGATAACGAAGACTTGCATAAGTTTCTCAAAGAGTTTCATGTAGTATGTTCCGGGTAGAAGCCACACACTATAACCGAAGTTCAGATCAAGTTAAGGGAATTGCCATTTTCCGTACAAAACTCAACAAAAGAGTGGCTGTATGACCTTCCGTCAGGATCAATCACTACATGGAATGAGTTAGCTAAGCTCTTTTTGGAAAAATATTTTCCAGAAGTGAAAGTATCCAACCTCCGCAGAGAAATCCTTTCCATAAAGCAAGGAAAAAGAGAAGCCATTCATACTTATTGGGAGTGTTTTAAGAAGTTTCTAGTCTTGTTTCCACAACACGGGATCAGTGACTATCAGCTATATCAACATTTCTATGAAGGCCTGACTCTAATGGAAAGGTGATTGATCAACACTTCGGGTGGTAGTTCGCTTGCAAATATGATGGCAATTGAATCAAAGAAATCAAAAAATAAAGAAGAATAGTATCTAGACTATCCACGAGGAGTGAAAGAGACCAACAATGCCCACCTTGAGTCTCAGATTTCAGATTAAACAAAAGCTATTCTTTACCTTACAAAATAAAAATGTCTTGAACCAAATATTAGAACATGTGGGATATATGCGAAGACTAGGCACCCAACAAACATGTGCCCAGTATTGAAGGAAGATATTGAAGTTGTACATGCCATGGGAGGTTATCAAGCACAACAAAGACAATTCAATCAGCTGTGCAACAACCAAGCATGGGGAGGCCTCCAGAACAACTTCCAACCAAAACCCCAACAAAATTTTCAACAGAGAAATTTGTATCAACCACCACCTGGCTTTCAGCAACCTTTTCTACAAAATCAGCATCAAACCAACTTTCAACAACCACTTATCCAACAACATGCCAATAGTTCCAGCATGTCTCTGGAAGACACTGTTAAAAGTCTTGCTACCAGTACCCAAGCTTTCAGAATGAGATAACTTCTAGTATCAAAAACCTGGAGCAACAGGTGCCGTAACTTGCGAACTCTGAGTAAGTTGGAAGCATAAACATAAGGAAAGTTCCCATCTCAGACTAAGAAAAACCCAAAAGCACAATGATTGTGTTGTAACTCTCGAAAGCGGTAAAAACTACATGAGACCAGATCAGCAAGTAGATGAAGAAGAAGAAATTATAGTCAAGCAAGAATCTGAGGTGACTAAAGAGGTGCAGAAAAAAGACAAACCTGTAGAAGCTGCGGTAAAAATTACTCCTCCTTCTCCCTCAAGACTGAAAAATACAAAAAAAAAGAGAAGGAGGACAGAGTGACTATGGACTTCTTTAGAAAAGATGAGGTAAATATACCACTTCTTGATGCTATAAAATAGCAACTCCGATACAAGAAATTTCTAAAAGAACTATGTACATCAAAAAGAAAATTAAAAGGTAACGAAACAGTTAAAGTCAATGAAAATGTTTTAGCTATTTTACAAAAAAAGATTACCCCCAAAGTGCAAGGACCCATGAGTATTCGCTATTCCTTGCAAGTTGGGGAATCTTTCATTGCCACGTGCCATGATGGAATTAGGGGCCTCAATAAACTTTTTTTCATATTCACTTTTTAAAACTATTAGGGTAAGGCCATTGAATACAAGTTATTCACTTTTCAAAAGTAGTTGCTACCTAGTTTAGCATTTTCCTGAGAATACAAGTTATTTTAAAGAAAAACTGTCAACAATAAAGTTGATGAGTTCATAAGTAGTGTTTTGAGAAAATGTATGTCATTCGAAAGTTCACGTTCGTTTTCCATAAAAACTGATATTTTCTTATGAGTGTATGAAATCACTATGAATGATTGTTGTATAAATTTTATGTATTTGAACGAGGAAAATCCTATATTTTCCTAAAAGTGAAACGCAGTCTCAAATGACCATGACTGTAACCTATAGGCAACTATGACATGCTCAAAAGAATGATGTATAGTCTTGTTATAAAACAAAATTATAAGAAGATTTGTATTTGAATGTGAGCAGAACTGTATCTGTTACTTTTCCCGTGAAAACGTAATACCATAATAATTGTCTATCCATTCAGTTTTTATAACCGTACTATCATAATTTTCCTATAGCGACGTTCTTCAGGCGTCGAAATGAGATGAAACTTGTCACCCCAGGGACTGTAGCTAGCAATCAGGGCGCATGATCATTAGTCCCATATAGATCTATACACACTTGTCATGTTCACCAGACGGGAGATTCTGGTTATAAACAGGACTTCTAGTGGTACCTTATAAAGTATATTGAAGATGAATGACTCACGAATTCTCAATTAAGTCCCGTATTAAAATGAATGCATTTGTTTCGGAAATGATAATCCTTTTCAACGATATTAACAAAGGCATAATAGATATTGATATGTATTTGGGAAAATACAATGTTGTAGTTGAAATGTTTACTCTATAATATGCAAACTTATAAGCAAAACCTATTTCATTCATAAAGCATTTTGTTTTTCCCAAGAGAGTAAAGTTGTGTTATGAGATGTTTTGCATGAAGATAACTTCATAAGATAGTAAAAACAACAGTATGAAAAGTATATCCAAGGTTGACGTTTCACAAGGTTTTAGCCGTGTTTTAACCTGTATCCCCCCCCTCCCTAAAAGCATTTAAAAAGGTATTTAAAAACGTAGAGATAGGGGTATGAACTCACTTGGTAGTTTGAAGAATGTGAGACAAAAATCAAGCAGAACTTCGACTGTAGAAAGCTGATGTAACACCCGTTTATTTATTAGATAAATAAATTAATTAAGGAACGAATAGTAGCCCTAAAATAAATAATTGAAGGTTTAGGGGTTAAAATTATAATTTTCGGATTAGTTATAAAGAATTTTTGAAGTCAGGGGCTCCGCGGTAATTATTGGAGCTTAAGTTGAAAAGAATGTGAGGAGGAGGGTCTAAAAATGTTAACATGGCTGAAGTTTGATCATTCGGACCTAATTTGTAAAGGGTTTTAGATTGTGGGGTTCAAATGGTAAATTATGGCCTAACATTTAAAGGAACTCGGATGGGAGGGACCTATCTTGTCATTATGGAAAACTTTTGGAATGGGGTCGGGTATTTAAAGGTTGCGTAACCCTAACCCTGGAGGCCTTCCATCAGCCGCCGCGCTCTCTCTCTCTCTCTCTCTCTCTCTCTCTCTCTTTATCTCTATCTCTATCTCTATAGATCTTCAACCTCTACCGCCATCTCCTTGCTAATGCTCGACCCACCGGTGTCTCCGTCGCCGACAAAGACGTCGATGATGTAGCAGCTGTCGGGAGGGACCGATGAGATCATGAAGGGTGCTACCCAACCTTCACCGTCTTGCTGTTGTCGCTGCTGCCATTTCCGACGAGAAGAGAGGCTGAGGATCGAAGCCGGACTTTGGGGATCGCTTTCATTCAACCTAAGTCGCCAAGAAACCGTTGATTCTCATCTAACCGCCTCTTTCCCAGCTGTATTCACTTCTTCTTCTTCTTCTTCTATTCGTGATCGTCGCGTCTCAGCTTCGTTGGCGTCGCCATGATAGTTGCCGTTATTCCACTCGTGGTGTTGTTGTTGTCATTAAGCACTACCGGTGGTGGTCATGTCCAGAATCTCGAGGGAGGGTTTATTGTGTTTGTTGATCGACTGGGAACCAACAAAAAACCACCGCCACCACCGTGAGGTGGTGGCTGCCATCAAAAAATCATCACTACCACTGCCATACGCCATCAAATGGGTGGTTGGCTTCCCTTTTACGAGTAAAGGAGTGAATATGTGTCTGTTTCAATTTGTGTGTGTGTATGACTGAAGTCCTCGGAAATGGCATCACCACCACCATAAGGTGGTGGCTGCCGCCATGAACCACCATTGTGTGTTTTAATGTAGTTAGTGTGTGGTTATTTTTGGTTAAGGCATAGTAAAGTGTAATTAGCTAAAGTATAATGAAAAGAAATTGAAAACCACCACCTTAGGGTGGTGGCTGCCACCACCGGCCGCTGAGTCGGGTGGTGATGTGTTTTGCCTCATTGTGATCGACTCGTTTGGGGTGCTTGAAACCCTAGTGGGCCTTGTAATCCCTAATGGGCCCAATGAAGCTTAATGGACCCTAATTGACCCAATAAAACCCTAATGGGCTTAATGATATTCTAGTGGGCCTAATAGGCCCAATAAAGCCCTAATTGACCAAACATCCCAACAAATTGATGAATGGGCTAGTATTTGGGTTGGAAAAACCATAATGCCAATAAAACCCTAATTTGGGGAATTAATCGGGACACGGGAATTATTTAATAACTGGAGATTTAACTAATAATCATTGGCAAAGATTAATCTAAGCGATATTGGACTTAATGGATTAAGTCCTTAGAGGATTAAGTCCTTAATGGGTTAAGTAGGAAACTTAACGCTAATCTTCATTTTATGTGAAACCCTAATTTCACTTGAGTTTATTGTTGGGCCTCTCTATTGGGCCTTGATGATTGGGTTATTAATGGCCATCCAAATTCAAGCAATTGGACTAAAATAATTTAATGGGCCTAGGGTGAGGCCTATGTAGGGGGTTAGGGACCAATTTGGAAAATTGTGCCATTGATGGGCCATAGTTTGGGCCTTAATGATTATGTCATATTGGGCCATTAGAATTTCAAATGTTGGACTAGAATAAATGGTTGGGCCTTAGAGTGAGACAATGTAAAGGTCTGGGCCCAATTTTAAAAATTGGGCCATATGTTGGGCCTTGATTCCTAGTGACTTTGGGCCTATGGATTGGGCCTTGCGGTTGAAAAAAGCCAACCTTGGGGTAATGTACTAATTATCCAAGTATTTATTTATGGTTATGTGTTGGGACCCAATTATTAATTCGGTGTTATTTTGGTGTTGAGAGTTCGGGAATCTGTCATCCAGCAGCTAGGGTTGAGTCTGTAGGACTTCAACAGTGTGAGGTTGAGTCTGCAAGACTTCAGCAGTGTGGGGTTGAGTCTACGGGACTTCAGCAATGTGAGGTGAGTTACCTTCCAGTAGGGGTGGGTCTAAGGCACCAATGCCGACCCACCAGTAGGTGATTATGTTTGAGATGATTGTCTTTGTGATAATTATCTGATTGCCATTATTTGATATGTTTATTGTGTTGGGATGCTATGAGATATGCGTTAGTAGTAGTATGGTTGCAATAGTCCGCAGTTACCGGTTGAAAGGTACCGAAGACGGTTACTGGTTGAAAGATACTGAAGTGGTGGACAGAACCCATGCATGCCTAACAATATGTTTATGATATGTTATTATGTGACCTGTATGGTTATGATATGCCATTATATGAGCAGTATGTTTATGATATGATATTATGTGACCAGTATTGTTATGATATGCCACTATGTGATTCAGTATGTTTATGTTATGTTATCATGGATCCAATATGTTTATGACCTGTTATTATGTGATATTGATAGGAGGTGAAATAGTCCCTGGATACCGGTTGAAAGATACCGAAGGGGAGGTTAGCTCCCGGTTACCGGTTGAAAGATACCGAAGGGGATGTTAGTTCCCGAGTACCAGTTGAAAGATACCTAAGGGGAGGTAAGCTCCCGGTTACCGGTTGAAAGATACTGAAGGGGAGGTTTGTTCTCGAGTACCGTTTGAATGATATCGAAGGGGGAGTCCAGCTCCCAGTTATGCCAGACAGATACCGGTTGAATAATACCGAGGGTTAGACATTATGTGGTATGAAGGGGGAACACTAAGCTTTGTGCTTATGGTTTTTAGTTTTGGTTTCAGGTACTTTATTTTCAAAGGAAGGGAGTCGGTTTGATCGCAGCGCATCACACTATGGTTTTCCGCACATGAAATCTTTGGGATTACACTCTGATATTGTTTATGATAACATGTTTTGGTTATTTCTACTTTGGTTTTGACATGACATGATATTATGGATGCTATCTTATACTTTTGGTCTTATAGTAACCTATTTAAAAAAATGAAAATTTTAGCCTTTAATTTTGGGATTTTACAAGTTGCTAGTTGGTATCAGAGCCTTGGTTTGAGGGATTCGGGCACACGTTCGGGTGTGTATGAACTCAAAATAAGGACTTGGTATGAAAATTTTCAAAAGTAAAATCATTTTATAAAATAAGTTTGAAAAGAACATGGAAAGAGAAAAGAACGAGCTGTGTGATGTGTGCAATCAGCCGAGCTCAAGTAAGTTTCACGCAAGATACCCATACATGTTATGATATGTTATGTTATGATACGATTATGAGAACTGCATGCTAGATTAGGGCTGAGGATCTAAGAGGATGCCATATATGCCTATTGTATGTGCTTGTAGACTTGGATGCTAGTACTAATCAATCAGTAAAAGGATAGCCTGTTTAGGTTATGTCTGATTGTATGAGCCTTTGAATTACTTGTACATATCTCTAAGTAGAGGATATAATGGTTAGATTCTCCATTGTTTGAATGTTGCTTGCTTTGTGCTTTGTGGGATTCTTAGTAATGTGAGCTAGCTATATTCATGAGGTTGCTAGTTGACATTACTGGGAATCTTTCAGCAGCTGAGGACTGGGTGAGTTCGGGAACCTAGGAAAGACTAGGATATGTTTCAGTGGGTTAGTAGTAAGGCTCAGTGAGACTTGGGTGTACCAATTGAGGAAGTGACTTGGAGGATCCGAGAGGATTGCTGAGGAAAGTATGGATAGGTGTGGAAGGTAGTATTGGGCCCGTACTACTGAAAGCACATGATCCATACTCGAATCAGTGAAAGTCTTGGAGAATCTGAGAAGCTTCGGGGAGAGGTCTATCACCCGGTTTGGGGACAGAGGATGTTCCAGTTGTTGCAGCTTAGCCATTGGCAAGTGAGCTAGTGAGCGTGACAGGGTGTCAGACCCTGAAGGATATGACTTCCAAGAGTTTGTAGATAGAGGGTCGTGCTAGGTGCGTATAGTAGAGGGTCCCGAGAAGAGACCAATGACTTCTGATCAACAGGTGAAAGGCCAACAGGGCCTGAGTCAGTACAGCATGAACATGACAGTGCACAAGGGAGTCTACCCCTCCAAGGGTTTAGGCTACTACAGGGTAGCGGGGTTCGGAATGTCAGCATAAGGGGGTCAGTATTCCTCCAGATGTTGCAGGTATGTCATCTTTTATTGCTATTAGGTGGATGTGGGGAATACGTATCACTTTGAAATTGTGAGTAAATTTGGATAAGTCAGACCTTGGGTCGGTTTTCTGCTAGTTTCTGGGTTATCAAGGATCATATATGTCATCCTACATGCCGAAAGGTCCTTGATGAACCCACAGAGGGACGTGCCTTGTGGAGCGGTTTCTGCGTGTACCGTTATCATTATTGATCCTTATCGAGATCTGTGCAGGAGTATTGTTTGGAAGATCCCCAGTCAGGGTTAGAGTGATAGTTCTCCAGTGAAGACAGCGTTCAGGGGTTCTATCACTGTTTAGGTGTGGTCGACAATTGTCTATGGATGAACTTTGGAGTTCAAGGCACCACCGTTACTAGGGAAGGATTGGTAGCATGAAGATAATGGAGTCAGTTGCGAGTGTTGGATGCATAAGTGGTTGGTTATCAGATGTTCAAAAGATTGGTATTTTCGCATGGGCTGTGTACGGTTAGATTTCAGTGGTATTGTGAGATTGGAAGTGGGAATGAGGATTCGTCATCCAGAGTGAATGTTAAGTCCTTCAGTTGGCAGCATGGTAGATGGACTAAGGTGTTAGACTGTACCAGATTTCAAGAGTACTCTTTGAGATTTCAGAGGATGGGCCGGTCTTAAGGTTTGATTGGTAATTGATTGTTAGCATTGTTAAGCTCAGATTGTTGGCAGTGGACTATTAGGAAGTAAGAAGGATTAGGACTCCTTCAATTCTCACGTGCTGTGAAGACTTAGTCGAGTCTTAGTGGGGGAGAGACTTTTTGTAAAGTCTTCCAAAGGTGAGTTCTGGTTGCAGGAAGTGAAATCTCTTGGGCACCTTGTCAACCAGAAGGGTATTATAGTCAATCCGGCCAAGATAGAGGTCGTGCTGCAGTGGGGGATTACGAGGTCTCCATCAGAGATTTGGAGTTTCCCGGGTCTAGCAGGTTATTACCGGAGATTTATATAGGACTTCTTCGAGATTGTGGTTCCTTTGACTCGACTAACCAAGAAGTCGGTGGCCTTTCATTGGGGGCCTGAGCAACAGACAACCTTTGAGACTCTCAGACAGTGTTTGTGCGAGGCACCGATTCTCACCCTGCTAGAGGGTGTAGATGATTTTGTGGGTTACTGTGACGCTTTGATCACGGGCATGGGCACAGTACTGATACAGTGAAGTCACATGATAGCAAGTTTTGGGAACCAGGTTAGAGTTACGGTTAGGACTCCAGTTCATGGATGTGTTAGGTCGAGTGCGTGTTCGACCCGGTTGGAAAGTATTGTAAGACTACGGGGGTAGCCGTAGCATTCACTGATAGTCAGATAGTATAGGAAGTGTTGTAAGACTACGGGGGTAGCCGTAACATTAATTAGTGGTCAATTAGTATGGAAAGTGTTGTAAGACTACGGGGGTAGTCGTAGCATTCACTAGTGGTCAGTTAGCATGGGAAGTGTTGTAAGACTGCGGGGGTAGCCGTAGCACTCACTAGCGGTCAGATAGTGATAGAGTGTCATGAGACTGCGGGTAGTCATAGCATTCACTAGGTTGGTAGATGACATGAGTGTGTTTTTGGAACGCGGAAGGAACAGTAGCACCCACCAGTTTGGGTGTAGCAGTGAAGATATGGAAATCCACGATAGGATTTCGGAATTTCCAAGAGGGATTAGATTTGGTTGAGCTAGTGATAATACTGTAAGAATGCCACTATAGTTATGCGATTAGGGAAGCAATGGACGTGTGAAATAAGGCTACCATTGGTCAGGTAGCAATCACTTTCAGTCCTGGATTTGATGATGATAGGATTCGATGCATGGACCTGATTGGTTAGATTAGGAGGTTTTTAGAGCCATAGTGGTAAGATAACTAATGGCAACCATTGACAGACAAGGATATCGTTCAGAAGTCGCGTGGAGCGACTGCGCATGGGTCTTTGGTTCCGCAGCCGGGCCAGAACCCGGTAATTCTAAGGACTGACGAGTGAATTGGGACCAGGAAGGTCTCGATAGATTTTGAGAAGTAGCTATGTAGCAGCATACTGCTTCGGGCAGTTCGGTGTTTGGGAAATTTCAGCAATTGAGCAGTGTTAGTATTTGTGTTTTGGTTGTGAGTACACACAGGATAGCTGGTTGATTGGGAAGTGACAAGTCACTCACAGCGGGATTAGCTGAGCTTTGGCCAATTATAAGTTATCTACATGGATAATTGGGTCTGTGATTTTAGATTTCTAATGGGAGCAGTAGGCTATTAGAAGTTGAGTAGTCCTTTGAGGTATCAACGGGCTAGATTGAACAATAATGATCCATTATGAGTGATCTGTCAGGGATTCAGACCGTCTCAAGACAACAAATTTTAGACGGAGTAGATGTGATCTAATTGCGAAAAATTCATTCATATGAGAATTTTAAGTCGTGCGAAGATTGTTCATGGTTACCTTGGGAAGGCCAGGGGGTGCCCATGATTATGGCCATGATACTTAAGTGGTTGGCGTGTAGGGGATGGTAAGAAATGATTTCGAGGACGAAATCTAATTTAAGTGGGGGAGAGCTGTAACACCCTTTTATTTATTAGATAAATAAATAAATTAATGAACGAATAGTAACCCTAAAATAAATAATTGAAGGATAATTTAAGGGGTTAAAAATATAATTTCCAGATTACTTATAAAGAATTTTTGAAGTCAGGGGCTCTGCGGTAATTATTGGAACTTAAGTTGAAAAGAATGTGAGGAGGAGGGACTAAAAATGTTAACATGGATGAAGTTTGATCATTCGGACCTAATTTGTAAAGGGTTTTAGATGGTGGGGTTCAAATGGTAAATTATGGCCTAACATTGAAAGGAACTCGGATGGTAGGGATCTATCTTGTCATTAGGGAAAACTTTTGGAATGGGGTCAGGTATTTAAAGGTTGCGTAACCCTAACCCTAAAGGCCTTCCATCAACCGCCGCTCTCTCTCTATACATCTTCAACCTCTGCCACCATCTCCTTGCTGATGCTCGATGCACCAGTGTCTCTGTCGCCGGCGGAGACATGGATGATGTAGAGGATGTCGGGAGGGACCAACGAGGTCATGGAGGGTGCTACCGAACCCTCGCCGCCTTGTTGCTGTCGCTGCTGCCATTTCCGATGAGAAGAGAGGCTGAGGATCGGAGCCGGACGTCGAGGATCGCTTTCATTCAACCTAAGTCGCGGAACAACCGTTGATTCTCATCTAACCGCCTCCTCCCCATTTGTATTCACTTCTTCTTCATCTTTTGTTCATCATCGTCGCGTCTCAGCTTCGTTGGCACCGCCATGACTGTTGTCATTATGCCACTCGTGGTGCTGTTGTTGTCGTTAAGCACTACTGGTGGTGGTTATGTCCAAAATCTCGAGGGAGGGTTTGTTGTGTTTGTTGATCGACTAGGAACCAACAAAAAACCACCGCCACCACCGTGAGGTGGTGGCTGCCATTGAAAAATCGTCACTGCCGCTGCCATACGCCATCAAATGGGTAGTTGGCTTCCCTTTTACGAGTAAAGGAGTCAATATGTGCGTGTTTCAGTTTGTGTGTGTGTGTATGACTGAAGTCCTCGGAAATGGCATCACCATCACCATAAGGTGGTGGCTGCCACCATGAACCACCGTTGTGTGTTTTAATGTAGTTAGTGTGTGTTTATTTTTGGTTAAGGCATAGTAAAGTGTAATTAGCTAAAGTATAACGAAAAGAAATTGAAAACCACCACCTAAGGGTGGTGGCTGCCGCCACCGGCCGCTGAGTCGGGTGGCGATGTGTTTTGCCTCGTTGTGATCGATTCATTTGGGGTGCTTGAAACCCTAGTGGGCCTTGTAAGCCCTAATGGGCCCAATGAAGCTTAATGGACCCTAATTGACACAATAAACCCTAATGGGCTTAATGATATTCTAGTGGGCCTAATTGGCTCAATAAAGCCCTAATTGACCAAAAATCCCAACAAATTGATGAATGGGCTAGTATTTGGGTTGGAAAAACCATAATGCCAATAAAACCCTAATTTGGGGAATTAATCGGGACACGGGAATTATTTAATAACTGGAGATATTAACTAATAATCATTGGCAAAGAATAATCTAAGCGATATTGGACTTAATGGATTAAGTCCTTAGAGGATTAAGTCATTAATGGGTTAAGTAGGTAACTTAACCCTAATCATCATTTTATGTGAAAATCTAATTTCACTTGGATGTATTGTTGGGCCTTGATGATTGGGTTACTTATGGGCCATCCAAAGTCAAGCAATTGGACTGAATAATTTAATAGGCCTAGAGTGAGGCCCATGTAAGGGGTTTGGGCCCAATTTGGAAAATTGGGCCATAGATGGGCCATAGTCTGGGCCTTCATGATTATATGATATCGGGCCATTAGAATGTCAAATGTTGGACTGGAATAAATGTTTGGGCCTTAGAGTGAGACCACGTAAAGGTCTAGGCCCAATTTGGTAAATTGGGCCATATGTTGGGCTTTGATGCCTAGTGACTTTGGACCTATGGATTGGGCCTTGTGCTTGAATAAATCCAACTGGGTTAATGTAGTAATTATCCAAGTATGTATTTATGGTTATGTGTTGGAACCCAATTATTAATTGGGTGTTATTTTGGTGTTAACAGTTCGGGAATCTGTCATCCAGCAGCTGGGGTTGAGTCTGCCGGACTTCAGCAGTGTGGGGTTGAGTCTGTGGGACTTCAACAATGTGGGATTGAGTCAACGGGACTTTAGCAGTGTGAGGTGAGTTACCTTCCAGTAGCGGTGGGTCTAAGGCACCAATGCCGGCCCACCAGTAGGTGATTATGTTTGAGACGATTGTCTTTGTGATAATTATCTGGTTGCCATTATTTGATATGCTTATTGTGCTGGGATGCTAGGAGATATGAGTTGGTAGTAGTAGGGGTGCAATAGTCCGCGGTTACCTGTTGAAAGATACCGAAGACGGTTACCAGTTGAAAGATACCAAATGGGTGGACAGAACCCATGCATGCCTAGCAGTATGTTTATGATATGTTATTATGTGACTTGTATGGTTATGATTTGCCATTATGTGAGCAGTATGTTTATGATATGATATTATGTGACCAGTATGGTTATGATATGCCATTATGTGATTCAGTATGTTTATGCTATGTTATCATGGAAACAATATGTTTATGACCTGTTATTATGTGACATTGATAGGGGTGAAATAGTCCCCGGATCCCGGTCGAAAGATTCCAAAGGGGAGGTTAGCTCCTGGTTAACGGTTGAAAGATACCGAAGGGGAGGTTAGTTCCCGAGTACCTTAAAATATACCGAAGGGGAGTCCATCTCCCAGTTATGCCAAACAGATACCGGTTGAGTGATACTGAGGGATAAACATTATGTGGTATGATGGGGAAACTCACTAAGCTTCGTGCTTATAGTTTTCCGTTTTGGTTTCAGGTACTTTATTTTCAAAGGAAGGGAGTTAGCTCGATCGCAGCGCATCACACTATGGTTTTCTGCACATGTGATCTTTGGGATTACACTCTGATATTGTTTATGATAACATGTTATGGTTATTTCTACTTTGGTTTTGACATGACATGATATTATGGATGCTTTCTTATACTTTTGGTTTTATAGTAACCTATTTAAAAAAATGAAATTTTTTGCATTGAATTTTGGGATGTTACAGCTGATTTCTTAGGATTCTCGGGAAAGAGAAGAAGAAGTGAGCACGAGAAAGAGAAGAAGTGAGCAACTAAACCCAGAGGATAAGCACGAGAAAGAGAGGATAAGCACATAGGATAAGCACGAGAAAGAGAAGAAGTGAACAACTAAACCCGGAACACCCTTGAGTTCTATTTACAGACAAACTTTTTGGGTGTCACGACATGGGAATAAAGTTGCTCACGTCGTGAGGTTGATCCTTATCCTCTTTTATGGACGAGACGTCTGCTACCGTCTCTGGAACCCATCAGACATAGGCTCACATCGGCAGCTTCTGGCTCACGTCGTGAGCTGTCTTACAACTTCATTTTTCGTGTCTCAAACTTCAGAAATTCATATCTCTCACATACAAGCTCCGATTTTTACATTCTTTATATGCACGCGTAGTTGACATTATGCTCTACAACTCTCATTCAGACTTCGTTGGCTAATTTTGAATTTATTTTTAATATTACATTTTTAACAGGCCGGGACAGGAAAAGACTGTTAAAAATCCATAACTTCTTCATCTGATGCCCGTTTTTGTTAGTCTTTTTACCGTTGTATTACTATTGTTGAGATCTTCGATTCTCGTTTAGATTGCGTTGGCTCAAAGTCGCTCGATCTCTATTTTGAGTTTTTAGCTGTCTACTGCTATGATTGAAACTTCGAAAAATCATAACTTCCTCATACGAAGTTAGATTTGGGCGTTCTTTTTGTGTAAGCTTACAGTTTAATGATATCTACAACTTTCATTTAGACACCTAATTTTGAAAAGTATTTTGCTGAAATTTCTCGTTTTCTGCTTAACAGTGTTTTATCAAATTTGCTACAGATCTTAAATTGGTCATAACTTCTTCGTTATAACTCGGATTTTAGTGTTCTTTATACTTTTGGTAACCTTATTACGATATCTACCACTTAGTACACTCAACTGAGATTTTTGAACATTTCATTTTTCATGTTATTTTTATTAATTCACAAAGGGATTACCATATTTGACTTTTAGTCATTACATTGACTTGAAATATCGGGTTGTTACATATATCCCTGATGTATACATTAAAGAATCATAAAATTAGCATTATATGCCCCCTTTCTACTGAATGTACTAGACTCGACTGTTCTCTTTGTCGTTTGTAAAATGAAGCTTTCCCTAGTTTATAACTATCTTAACTCGAAAATAGTTTGCATTAGCTTTCAAGTGGAACTGTCACAATATGAAAGTAATGGGAAAATGTAAGTACATAGTTGTCTTTTGAATTGACATCCTGACATACTGATTACCTTTTAAAACATGTTTGTTTTATAAAGGTCATAATGTGATGGATATTACCCATACTATACGCTCTCCCTGCAAGAGATTCTGGGGACCAAACGCGACATCCGCAAACAAATTGCTAGGCCGTGTAAATTCACATTAAAGTTATATGATCATGTATACCCAATTTACTATCACCTTTTGTTTAGAACAATGAGTTAGTGATTATTGGTATAGTTAGATCTTGTAGTGTTCTCCTGCTATAGCATTTAGTATGTTCGTTCTGTTATAGTATCTTGGTATGTTCTTTCTGCTATCATGTATAGTGTATAGTATGTCTCTCTAATGTATTGTATCTACCTCCCTATTTCTCTTTATAGTATGCTCTAGTATCTAGTATGAATTGAACCTCTAAACTATACCACTTATAGTTTACTAGTGTTTTACTTGAACTATTATTGAAAATACTCATTTTTCTACTAAGTTATGCTTATACTTTAAAAAAACAGAGTTTTGTTAAACTATAAATTAACATAACTTTAAAAGAGTTTTTGAAATAATTTGATCACTTATAAAAGACATAAGAAATCTTTTGAAAGATGTTTATAAAAAACATTTACACAATAATCATTGTGTTCAACTTGTATTCCCTCCCTTAAAAGCATTTAAAACATTTAAAAGATTCATTATAGGGGTATGAACTCACCTTATGTGGGTGATTCAACGAATAAGCGTGTAAGGATGAGAAGTTCCACGAATGAAGTCCCGAGATACAAACAAGTCCTAAATGACATATATGGCATGTATTGGCATGAATATAGTGTTTATAAGAAACTATATGAAAAGAAACACCCCTAGGGACTAGGAAACACATGGACAAAGTGTTAGAATCACATGTGATTCATCTAAGGGATGTTTAAGGACACCATTAGCTATTTACGGCCATGGGTTTACGGTCATGGAGATTTTGGGTCGTAAACTCATGGTAAAAGGTGCATAAGATTATGCTTGAGAGGTAGGGAAGCTTGAGGGACCATTGCTCTACACAAGGATGAGCAAAACTAACTTATTGGAAGGTGTTGAAGTGTTTACGGCCACACCATAAAGTGTATGGCTGTAAACTCTCGAAATGGTCTCATTTTGGGTCATAAATGAAAGGGGTTTCAAAGGTTCAAGTGTTCCAAAGGTTAGCAAGGGTCTATAAGTGTTTAAGGCTCAAAATATGACAATTACTAGGGTTACGGACAAGGGAGATACTCCTGGCTGTAAACTCTCATTTATATTGTGTTCAATGATGTTTCAAGGCTAGGATCTAGTGATTAACATGCCGAACTAGATGATAGATGGAGTACTCACACTTTTGAGGGCCTTTGAGGAGTTTTCGGCGACCAAGATATTTTCATGGATGGAATCAAAGGGTGATTCAATAGTAAGAAGCATAACAACAACTAGAGGTAAGAATCACTTACATTTTGGAAGATCGGGAATGAAAATCTTGATGATACTTGAGAGAGAAATGAAGTGTTCTTGAGATGGAAGTGTAATAATGAAATAAAAGTGAAGGAAGGAGTCTTATGGAGGGAGTTTACGGCCCACCTTGAGTTTACGGACGTAAACTCATGTGTTGTGACCATGAACATCCTTTTGGTGGTGTAGAGGCTTGAATGTTGCACAATGACTCTAGCAGGTACATTCTAACACTCATTCCTTAAGTATACTAGGATTAAAACCCAATAGAATGACCCTTAACAAGGCTAGAAGGCAATAAATTTTTGGGTTATCACAAGTGATCACACTACTCATAGGGTCGTCATGTTGCCGTATTTTATATTTCCCCATGTGTTGTATGCCTTCTGGCAAATTTCCA
Source organism: Lactuca sativa (assembly GCF_002870075.4). Classification (NCBI taxonomy): domain Eukaryota; kingdom Viridiplantae; phylum Streptophyta; class Magnoliopsida; order Asterales; family Asteraceae; genus Lactuca; species Lactuca sativa. The sequence continues at coordinate 101,582,820 of NC_056629.2, read as the reverse complement.
TGTATTAAAATAATTAGTAGTAATGAAAATGCTTTATGTTTTTATCATGATGTTGTTATCTACTATGTGTTTTTTATTTCCTTGTTTTATGTAAATACATGGAATTTCTTAGATGCATACTTAATTCGCCGAGTCTATGGGATCTTAAACTCGGAATGCGATAAGTACTCAACATATTTCCGTTCTTTGACAGAAAGATGCCTCAAAGACCTAGCCGTGGAAACAACGCAACACCGACCCCACCTGAAATAAAATCAGTGGCATTCCAAGCAGCAGTGTCCACTGCGGTCACTACAGCACTTGCAGCTTTCGTGCCCAGCCTAAAGATCCTATCCTCGCAGCAGCTGGAGCTCTTGATGGCACGTTCAAGCGAGTTTATGAATGAATGAAATCAGTTGAAGCGTAACGAGTCTAAGGTTACAGAAGCGTTCGCTTACTTTGATAGGCATAGCATTGCAAGCAAATAGAGCAGAGAGCTCTTCAGTAGGGGCCTTTAGTCTTTTGATTAGAGTAGGGGTCGCGAGAGAGCAGAGCGTACCGCCCTGCCATAGTCGTTTGCTTAACCCAGGCCTTCAGATCGCACTTCCTGCTTAAAAACAACAGAGAAGGCAACGGACAGGGAACCGGAAGCACAAATCAAGGAACAAATCACAAAACCACCCGAACTTGCACCTACAAGGATTTCACCAATGCCAAGCCTCGGACCTTCAATGGGATGGGAGGCGTAATAGCCTTGAAGTGGTGTATTGAGAAGGTGGACTCAGTTTTTGAAATCTGCAGGTGTCCAGATGGGTGCAAGGTAAAGTTCGCAGCCTGCACATTCATTAATCAAGCTCTCTCCTGGTGGAATGGCCACGTAGAGGCCATGACACTCCCGCTGGTGAACGCAATGCCATGGGAAGAACTTAAGGAGCTGTTGTTAGCTGAATACTGTCCAAGAGGCGAAATTCAGAAGATAGAACAAGAGTTGTGGAATCTCATGGTTCAAAACTCCGATATTGACGAATACATATCTAGGTTTGGTGAGCTATCTCTCCTGTGTCCCGGAATGATCACCTCAGAAGGGAGAAAGATTGAGAGGTTTATCTGGGAATTGACTGCACCTATCCAAGGGCGTGTCATTGCGGCAAACCCTGAGACGTTTGATAGCACCAAGAGACTGGCTAAGAAATTGTATGATCATGGCAACAAAAATGGTGCCAAAACATAAGAGGCGAAGGTTAAGAAAGAATGTAAGAGCAAAAAAGGGAAAAACAACAAGCGAAAGGGAAAACAAAACTCTGAATCATGAAAGAAACAACAAATTGTGACGATACATGCTACTACTTAAGCAGTCACCACACCACATGCTCCAGCCTCATCCACCTTGAGTGCCCCTAGACAATATTCCGAGAATCTACCAAAGTGCAACAAATGTAACCTCCATCACCACGGTGAATGCAGGGAGATGCATTGCACCAGCTGTAATCGAAAAGGTCATACAACAAAATACTGTCAGACCTATCCTCCACAGAACTAGCAACAAGGAAGCAACAACAACAACAATAGCAACCATAACAACAACAACAACAACAACAACCACAACAGCAACAACAATAACAACGTTAGGGCCATCCTCACCTGCTATGGGTGTGGGAAAGCTGGACATATCCTCCAAAACTGCCCCAACATTAATAACCAAGGAAACGGAGGATCGGGAAGGGTCCTAACTTTAGGACAAGGAGAATCAGTCCAGGACCCCACTGTTGTCACTGGTATGTTTCTACTCAACAACACACATGCATGCATCTTGTTTAATAGTGGGGAAGAGCAAGTTTTGTGAGTAATAAGTTCAAATATTTACTAAAACAACGACCCCAGAAGCTTAATGAAGCCTTCATGGTGGAAATGGCTAATGGGAAGACTGGATCAACTAGGGATATCTATGTAGGGTGTACACTAACTATAAACAATCACACCTTCCAAATAAACTTGATGCCCATAAATATTAGGAGTTTTGATGTAATCATCAACATGGATTGGTTAAGCCCCCATCATGCTGATATTATGTGTTGCGATAAGGTCGTTCGCCTTCATCTCCTAAACCAAGAAACCCTAATTATTTATGGAGATAAACCCAGCGCCAATCTTAGTCTTATCTCATGCATCAAGGCACAGAAATGCCTGCACAAGGGAAACTACACATTCCTCGCTCACATCATGGATAAGTCCAAGGAAGAAATAAACAATCAAAATATCCCAGTGGCGTGTGACTTTCCAGACGTATTTCCCAAGGATCTTCCGGGAATACCCCCGATAGGCAGGTCAAATTTCAAATTGACCTTATACTAGGAGCTACTCCAATCGCCAAATCACCCTACAGGTTGGCTCTCACGGAAATGCAAGAACTATCAAGCCAACTAAGTGAACTCATGGATAAAGGATTCATAAGACCAAGCTTCTCTCCATGGGGAGCTCCGGTTCTTTTTGTTAAAAAGAACGACGGATCCTTCAGGATGTGCATTGACTATAGGGAACTGAATAAGCTCACCCTCAAAAACTGGTATCCACTTCCCCAAATAGATAATCTATTTGACCATCTTCAAGGGGCTAGTTACTTTTCAAAGATAGATCTGAGATCCGGCTATCATCAACTCAATGTCCGAGATGAGCACATTCCTAAGACTCTTTCCGAACTCGCTACGGTCATTACGAATTTGTCGTGATGCCCTTCGCTCTAACAAATTCCCCCGCTGCATTTATGGACCTCATGAATAGAGTCTATCGCCCATTCCTTGACAATTTCATGGTCATTTTCGTCGATGTTATTCTCGTATACTCTCGAAGCAAGGAAGAGCATAGCCAACACCTCCGATAGATCTTAGAGACCCTACGGGCCGAAAACTTGTATGCGAAACTCTCCAAGTGTGAATTTTGACTCCGCATTGTAAATCTCTTGGGACATGTTGTTAGCAAGGAAGGAATTCATGTGGATCCCTCCAAGGTCAAAGCCATTGAAGGCTGGGCAATTCCGACAACACAAACAGAAATTCGCCAATTCTTGATTTTGCAGGCTACTACCGAAAGTTCATTTAGAACTTCTCCAAGATAGCCAAACCTCTCACCACATTGACACAAAAATGCATACCTTTAAACTGGACTGAGAAGCAAGAGATTGCCTTCTAAACCTTGAAGCAAGCCCTTTGTAGTGCATCAGTGCTATCTTTACTGGAGGGAACTGAGGACTTTGTAGTCTACTGTGACGCTTCAAATCAAGGCTTAGGTTGTGTCCTTATGCAACGCGGGAAAGTAATTTTGTATTCGTCCAGGAAACTAAATACTCATGAAGTAAATTACACCGCTCATGATCTAAAGCTGGGAGCTTTGGTCTTCACCTTGAAGATTTGGAGGCACTACCTTTATGGTACCAAGTGTACCATTTTCACCGATCACAAAAGCCTTCAACACAATTTAAATCAAAAGGAACTAAACATGAGGCAACAGAGATGGGTCGAGCTACTAAATGATTACAAGTGTGAGATCAAATACCACCCAAGCAAGGCTAACATGGTAGCTGATGCCTTGAGTCGAAAAGAATATTCAAGTCGTTGAGTGAAAACTCTCTCGATAACCATTCAATCCCACCTAACCTTACAGATCAAAGAAGCCCAGTTGAATGCATTGAAACCAGGGAACACCACAAGTGAATCACTGCGTGGGATGGAGAAGAACCTTGAAGTCAAAGAGGATGGAGCATACTACTTCATGGACAGAATCTAGGTCCCTAAACTTGGGGGATTCAGAGAAGTAGTCATGCATGAAGCCCACAAGACTCGATGCTCTATTCATCCTAGGTCAGATAAGATGTATCTGGGTATCAAAGAACATTATTGGTGGCCAAATATGAAGGCATAGATAGCCATTTACGTGGGAAAGTGTCTTACTTGCCCCCAGGTGAAAGTGGAATACCAAAAGCCCTCGTGATTATTGCAACAACCATCAATACCCAAGTAGAAATGGGAAAGGATTACTATGGACTTCGTAACCAAATTGCCAAAGACAGCAGACGGATTGGATGCTATCTGGGTAATCGTCGGTAGGTTAACAAAATTTGCTCATTTCCTACCTATAAAAGAATCCTACAAGATGGAAAAAGTTGACCTGAATCTACATCAAGGAGATCGTGAGACTGCATGGAGTGCCAGTATCTATTATCTCGGATCGAGATAGTAGATTTAATTCACGATTTTGGCAGTCGCTACAGAAGGCAATGGGAAGACAACTAGATATGAGCACTGCCTACCACCCACATACGTATGGTCAGAGAGAGTGTACCATGCAGACATTCGAAGATATGCTCCGAGCTTGCGTTATTGACTTCATCAAGTTATAGGATGCCCATTTTCCTCTGATCGAATTCTCCTATAACAACAGTTATCACACGAGCATCAAGGTTGTTGCTTTCGAGGCTCCTCTATGGTCATAAATGTTGGATATAGTTTCTAAGTCCATAACTATATTTGGTATGTACTTGACCCGACCCGACATGGTCCATTTGGGTTGCATGGCATTGCAATACTTGGATAGACTAAATGAGAGAATATGGCACTTATGATTATTAATATATTATAAGTTCTAATATATTAATAATAGTGTTATTTAATTAGTATTGATCAAGTATTAATTTTGTGATCAAAGTGAGACTAATTAAATATATAGGGTTGATTATGACAATCATCAATTCTTTTATGGTGGATTAATGATCCATGGTTTATGGGTTATAGATGTAACCATTTGGAGCTCCATGGATAGTCCATGGGAGTTATAAACCCATGGGTCATGAGAAATGAAGAGTCATGACAATTATGGGTCTTCTTAATGAAACCCTAGTTGTGACACCACTATAAAAGGAACCCTTTGGCTAGCAAAATCGTGCACTAGTGTTACTAGAGAGGGCATAACCGATTTTGAGTGCTAGAAGTATTCTCTCAAGTTATTCCAAGTTTTGTGGTGTTGTGTAAAGCATTTGAGGCACAACATTTGGGGTGCTAGGCTCACAAAGTCTTGAAGGAATCCAAGCAACATCAAGGTATGTATTTCTACTAGTTTTATATTTTATTTATTCCCCATGCCATGCTAGTTAGGAAATAACCTTGAAAAAGAAATTTGCATGTATATAGTGAAACCATAGATTCAAGGTTATTAGGGTTGCATGTACACTTAGGAAGTGTTAGAATGCTCAAAATCCATCAGTGGTATCAGAGCCTAGGATTGTTTTCTGTATACTTGATGCAAAACTGCTTGAAAATCGAGAATTCTGCTCACTATCAATTGGACTCGCCGAGTTCATGGGGAGGACTCGCCGAGTCCATGAACAAATTCATCCTACTCGTCGAGTAGGATAATGCACTCGACGAGTAGGAGCGTGCTGGGAAGCTTTTCGTGTTTTGTTGCTAGAAATGGATTAAAATCATTATCCAAAGTTGTTTTGGACTTGTAAAATCTGTTTTTCAAAATGATAATGATTATGTTAACCCATTTTACATGGTTTTTATCAATTTTCAAGTATTGTATATGTTTATATGATTTCTTGAAATTGCTTGACATGAATTTGTGTTCTTATGAGTTTTTAGAAGATCATAGGAATTATGTGTAACCTCCATGTGTGTTTAATTCATGATCTTAATGGCAATGATGGTGTCCACAACTTGTCCTCAAGTTACGGATAACCAAAAGTCACTTCTTTAAATTGTAATTAAAGAACTAAAGAGGTTTCATAAAATGAAGAGTCTTCATTTTTATGAACCATTAAAACTCATAAGTTACAAATTGAAGAGACTTGGAATAGTTTCAAATCTTGCCCTCAAGTTTTGGAATTTGAAAAAGTCTTACACTTTAATTCCAAATTAAACCTTAGATTTTTAAAAAAGTTTAAAAATCAACACTTATACTATTATTATAATTTTATTATATAGATATGTATAAGAATATGTCATTCTTACCGTTAGTAGGCCTCATTCACGAAGTCGGTCTATAAGGGGGGTATAAGGTTGTTGCCTATAAAATGGTGACTTAATGGGTGTCCACTCTCACCCACCGCTTCCTTGATCGGTGGAGGGTCGTTAGCCGAACGGGTAGGATACGACTTTAAATACTCATTAAAAGTATAATGAATTATAAAGTAACTATACATTATAAATTCCCAATCTTAGTTACTTTAGGAAAATGTGAAATTGGTGCTAGCCCATAAAATTACACTTTGTACCTTACCAAGTCGTTAGTGGAGCGTGTGTGGTTAACCAGCACACTAACATGGACTACTAAGAGTGGCAAAGGGTAACTCGACTTTATTATAGATCGGTGGAGCGTGTGTGGTTAACCGGCACATCGATTAGGTAATATTGTTGAGGGTACCAAGTCAATTTGTATGGTTATTCACACCTTGTTTGTGATCCTCGGCATCCCAGTCACAAACTTGAGAGGGCACAATCGAGATTCAAACATGCCATTGAAAGTTCAATGTATCTCAAAAGATCTAGGAGTTTCAAATCCAATTAAAACTTAATTATATTTCGTTTTTCATGGTGGAAATTGGTAAATCGTCATTTACCTACCTTTAAATATTTTATAATTTGGATTACGGCATCCCTCTTCAAGTTATAAATAGGTTATTGGGTCCTAGCCTTAATATTTCATATTGGGTGTTATATTTAGGACTTTAAATCAACTAACTTGAATTTCTCCCATTATAGATGTCTAGTTTAGACAGCTATGGTCTTCCCAGATCTTTAGGAAGAAGCTTCCTAATGAAGATGATATCCCAAATGGCAACCAAGGTGAAAGATCAATCCCTTTGTTGTGCATTAGTGGGACTGAAAATCATACTTCACTTCCTTCACCTACTCCAATAAATATCCCTATCCCACAAGTTTCAAGACCTGATAAGTTCTAAGTCACTCACTCCCTATTGGCAAACAAATTCTATATGTGCTTAGGTCTTGGAGATTAAGCCACATATTGACAAGCCGGGAGAGTCGGGTGTCGAAGTCTCAAGGTAGCTGGCTGTTGGCTTGGTCACTCCCTGATGACAGATCACGACATGACCCTTAATGATCTTACCTATTTGCTTGATGATGCTGAATCAGAAATGATTTGGAGCATTGGTAAAGCAAAATTTGATTGGAAGATCAACTTACCAAACTTCCATGGACATTGACAAAGGTAACATTGGAACTCCAGAAAACCTTTCTCTTCCTAATTGAAAGGGATTGGCCATAGTCAACTCGGTTGACCAAATGGTAAAGAGAAAGGCTAAGTCTGTGATAGTCCTGTGTACCATTTCCAAAGAGTCAATATGTTTATGTTGCCAAAGGAAGGGCATTAGTTGCGAAGCTGCCTAATTTACCTAAAAGTCCATAAGGATAGTAAAGTCAGATGTTTGACTCTACTTCAGGTAAAGTCCATCGTCTAACTCTATTAAGTTTCTATTCTGAGATTCTTATTGCATGATGTGACTGGGTCACATGTTGATGTTTTAAGAATCAAAGAAAAGTGAAGAAACTTAAAGGAAGTTTATGCTGATTATGATCGCGAAGAGGGATTTTGATCGCATGGTTCGGTGATCAGAATTTTGAGCTGTTACTTTAGAGTGGAAACATATTGATTAGGAATAGATAACAACAAATTTTCCATGTGGATTGTAAGGATAAGTTTTCCACAAAGTTTTAAAATAAAAGAAAATGGTTTTGATTTTATTTATTTTAAGTATCCTTACAATGGCATTTGTGAAAAGGGTTGTTGCTTACATGTTTCCATTGATAAGAAATATAGGTAAATGGATTTGATTCTTTCATTAGTGGTAGTGTCATAATTTACCAAATAAGGAAAGATTCTCATCACCCAAGTTTCAGTTGGATAGAAACTTGGAATTATGCAAGTTGTATTGTGTGATGAATGAGAATTTTCATCTTTGGTAAATTAAGACTAATTCCTTGTTCACATTCGCATGTGAGTCAAGTGAAGGACTAAAAGATCGGGTACACTTGGTTGTGTGCTAGTTAGGTCCACCACAAAGGTTGATAAGATTATTCATTATGATTTACTAAAGTTTAGTAAATATGGTTATACTTACAAATTTAAGTATAATTATGGATCATTGGAAAAGTTTCAATGTATGGAAGAATGAATAAGAAGAATCAAATAAGGCAGAAAGATAAAAGTTTCTCCAATCCGAAGAGATGGAAGAGTACTTGTTTATTTTGTTTTATGATTATCTTAGTGATTATGGAACCATATCACAATTGATCCTCTAAGGAAACCTTAGTGTGTATGTTGGCTGAGGAGAGGAATCATGAATTGTTGAAATGGTTAAATCAAAAGATAATTCATACTTCGTTCCAAAAACAAATCCTGGAGTTATACTCCAAGATTGTAACTTGAGTGACATAGTCTTTAGAAAGTTTATAACACTTATCAAATGTAGAATAAGATGTGTCTTACTCTTGTACATTTGAGGTTGCTTAGTTGTGATGTTTTGGATAAAACAAAGACCAACTAAGTCCAATTATGGGAAGTGTTTAACTTGATAAGAATCCGCACTAACTGTTGAATATTTGTTTTGTCAAGGAATGGTTCTTGACAAAGAGAATCATATATGTCAAGAGGTCAGTGGGAGTCTTAAAAAGATCTTAAGATGGGTTCAAGAACTAATCAAGAGTTTTGTTAATCACTAGCCCACAACTTGAGGTTTGTAACCTATCGTGTTGACATATTATGTGCTCATCCCAGTTAAGGTTGGCTTTGCATTGGAGTTCTGAGAGTTCTCGACTGTTTTCATAAAAACCTGGAAGCAATGGTAGGCCCTTGTGCTGCCGGGTGGCAAGAAATTAAGATTGCACAAGTTCAGTCCATATGAATATGGAAGTGTCACTAACCTAGTCCTGTGATTATGGTTTTGACAAAATTCACATGGAAAAGAACACATACACCATAAAATCTAAGTGTCATAAGGTTTATCTTTGATTCATGAAAATGATGGTGAGGAAACGCTTCCACTAAGAAGATTTTAAGTAGATAGCGGTTGTGATATTTGCATTCTCATATAGTTAGTGGAGCGTGTGTGGTTAACCGACACACTAACTAGTGAGAATTGCAAAAGGTCTAGACAAAAATGTGACCTATCTAAGGAAATGTGTATGTTTTTTGATAAAGTCTTATCAAAGCAATCTAGTATCAGAAAGATGAACTTTCGTAAGTATTGATTTCTAGAAGTCTAGTTGATTTCTGAGTACATGTCAAAGCTAGTGGGAGCATAAAGTGTTATGCTGGTAATCATTATGCTAGTGGGAGCATGATGATTATATTAGGTATTGCAAGTTAGCAATGTTAATTATAGAAAACAAAAGGTTTCAATTTGCTTTGAAAAGTTGTTTGCTATAATTAAGGGAGAGGATTTTATACTTCATTCCAATTCTACCAGCTTAGATTGAGTTTTATCAACTTTAGTCAAGGATATATATGAATGTTATGTTGGAATTGTTCAACATAAGGAATTTCTATATATATTGCGTTCTCAAAATTCGATTATGATTACGGCATACCTCTTCATAGTTCGAATTGTGAGAACATGGAAAATAAAAATTTTATAGCATGAATCGTGTCCCATATGCTTCGGATAGAGGATCAATTGCATGTACTATAATATTCATCCATTCTAAATTTTCCTAATGCTTTGGGCATTAAGAAGGGAAAAGGGATTAGAACTGGATATGACTAAATTGATTAAGCAAATTGTCGAGGACAATTTGAGGTTTACTAAAGATTGGTTGCTCATGGACAATTAGAAGTATAGAGTAAGGACCATATTGACATATTTTGAAAAGAGGCAACTCTTGTTCAGAAGTGATGGTCAAAATGGTAATATGGAATTGTCTCCATAGGTGGAAGTTATTCTTTGAATCTGTGTAAGATTAAAGAAGTTAATGCTAAGAAGGATGTTCAATGGAATGTGCTTTGAATTTGAGACTTCATTTCCATGGAATTGTTTTCCATTGGAATGCTTTGTAATGTCTGTTGCCAAGTCTTTGTGACTTCTGTGCATAGTCATTACAAGGGGATCATTGCATATAAGTTTAGAATCTAACAGATTACAGTAAATGGCAAGAGTTTGGTATTCTTACATTTACAACAAGGATTGGAATTGTGAAATGAGCATCATTGGAATATTGTTAATTGATATATTTCACAAAGAGATGACCATATGTAAACATAGTGTGCATACTTGGAGTATGGCATAGCTTTTGTTTGGAAAACCATAGTGTACATGCTTGGAGCATGGGACAACTAAGGTTTTAATTCAAGTATTAAGTTGATTAATCGAAAACATGAATAATGAGTAATCAATATGGTGCTTAGATAAAAGGGTTTTATTTACACTCAAGTGGTGGGGCCTTATAGGATTAAGTATTATTCTTGTGTTTCACTTTGCATGTTTTGACTTCCAGAATAATTATGTTATGGTATATATCATATTATTCAAACCATCCACAGTCAGTCATATGTTGGAAGTAGATATGAATCAAGACTGTCATGAATTTGGCTTGTATGATTTGTCTAAAGTGCTTTAGACAATGCAATGATTGCTACAACATTCATGCGTACTCATAAGGGCTGAGTATTGGATTCAACCCACGCTCACTTGTATCACTTCATGGAATTTATCTTGAGTGATCGTGAGACGGTAATGTCATATAAATCTTCAAACCTAGAGATATGAGTTGTTGACTATGAGTTGGTTATTCATTGATTGTACGAAAACGCATTGGTAACTCGATGTTATAAAACGTGCCTTTGTGAATAATTCAACAAGTAGTTAGTACAAGCATATCAGTCAAAGTTTATTTGTTCCTTCTAGAAATAGAAGCGATATCTGGGCCCCTCGATGATTTGGTTCTGACCTATGTACCGGGCCCGGTCAGAACCTAATTGATGTGTTCAATTTAGTTCTATGTCAAAACAAATCAGAGATCGACAAACAAATGCTGGACAATAAGTAAGACCATGTTCCATGTGTTGGTCCGACTGATATCATGAGAACAGAGGATTATACGATCACTTATCTTAAATGGCGTATCCTCATCATCTCAGTTCCGAGAGACTTTGAAAGAGCTGCGATTGCTAGTCAGATTTTGAAGTCATATTTGCAAATATAGTTATTAGACTTATTCAAGTGGGAGACTGTAGGATATAGTGTCTAACTCCATAACTTTATTTGGTATGTACTTCAGTCGACTCGGCATGGTCCATTTGGGTTGCATGGCATTGCAATACTTGGATAGACTAAATGAGAGAATATGGCACTCATGATTATTAATATATTATAAGTTCTAATATATTAATAATAGTGTTATTTAATTAGTATTGATCAAGTATTAATTTTGTGATCAAAGTGAGACTAATTAAATATATAGGGTTGATTATGACAATCATCAATTCTTTTATGGTGGATTAATGATCCATGGTTTATGGGTTATGGATGTAACCATTTGGAGCTCCATGGATAATCCATGGGAGTTACAAACCTATGGGTCATGAGAAATGAAGAGTCATGAAAATTATGGGTCTTCTTAATGAAACCCTAATTGTGACACCACTATAAAAGGAACCCTTTGGCTAGCAAAATCATGCACTAGTGTTAATAGAGAGGGCATAACCGATTTTGAGTGCTAGAAGTATTCTCTCAAGTTATTCCAAGTTTTGTGGTGTTGTGTGAAGCATTTGATGCACTACATTTGGGGTGCTAGGCTCACAAAGTCTTGAAGGAATCCAAGCAACATCAAGGTATGTATTTCTACTAGTTTTATATTTTATTTATTCCCCATGCCATGCTAATTAGGAAATAACCTTGAAAAAGAAATTTGCATGTATATACTGAAAACATAGATTCAAGGTTATTAGGGTTGCATGTACATTTAGGAAGTGTTAGAATGCTCAAAACCCATCAGTAAATACAGACCGCCTCTATGCTGAGCCGAGGAGGGTGACACCCAATTAGCAAAAGGGATTCGCTAGCCAGTGCTCTCACAGGACCAGAAATTATCCGTGAAACGACCGAAAAGATAATCCAAATCAAAACTTGACTTCAAGCATCGCTAGACCGATAGAAGAGCTATATTGATAAGCGGCGAAAGCCATTAGAATTTCAGGTCAGAGATCGAGTGTTGCTGAAGGTCTCTCCCTAGAAAGAGATGATCTGCTTTAGGAAACAGGGAAAACTGAACCCGCGATACATTTGATCGTACGAGATTCTTCCCCGGATTGGCCCAGTGGCTTACAAGTTGCAGCTACCTGCCGAGCCCAGCAACATACACCCCATGTTCCACATCTCAAATCTGAAAAAAAAGTGCCTATCAGATGAAACTCTTTTCATTCCTATAGAGGAGATCGAGATCAACGAGAATCTGCTGTTCGTCGAAGAACCAGTTGAGATATTGGATAGGGAAGTAAAGCGTATAAATCAAAACCGTATTCCGATTGTGAAGGTTCGATGGAATGCCAAGCATAGACCGGAATTCACATGGGAACGTGAAGATCAAATGAAGCAGAAGTACCCTCACTTATTCTCTCCTTTATAATGCTAGTTTTCGAAAGAATTTCGAGACGAAATTCCCTCTAACGGGGGGATGATGTCACAACTGGCATTTATAGCCAGGAAATTATGTGATCATGTAAACATCATCTATGATAATACTTGTAACCCTAACTTGATACCATGCACTATGTTCACTCTATGACCACAAACTTAATCAAGATTCACAAGTTAAGTTCAAAACTCCACACAAAGCTACCAAATAGTCAATTGGGGAGTTGAAACCCCTAGAGATCTGGGTTCAAGTTCATTATGGACTAGGATTTCTTTATTGGGCCTAATGGACCAATAAGCATTCAATTCAACTATATTGGGCTTAGAAACCCTATTTGAATTCTAAATGGACCCAATACATCAACCTATAACATTTTGGTCCATTTGGGCCTAAAGTGATTCATTCTAACCCTAATGGGCCTTATTGGGCCCTAAATGAATTAATTTGCCCTAATGGGTCATAAACTCCATTACTTTTATTTTAATGGGCTGAGAACTTTCCATTTGGGCCCATAATATCGAAATCAAGCATTCAAGGCCCAAACCACTCCTCCTTTCTCCTCTTCCTTCTTCCTCTCGGCCCAACATAAAAAAAATCCAGATAAATTGTGCACTTGCCACCTCTTTATTGCATGGTGGATCTCCATGCACATCACCTCACTCCCTCTCTCTTTTCTCTTCTTCTTCTCGGTCGAAACACCTCACACTACCCTCGCTCTCTCAAAAATCTTTCAAGAAAACTCTCTCAACTACTCAAGAACATCCTCCTTCCTTCCATCCAAATTTTCGAGATCTCTAAGTGTTTCGAGATCATCACACATCCAAGATAAATAACTTCATTATTATGCTAGATCACTCCTTCTAAACATTGTTTGTGATCATACTCTTAGAAAAACCTCCTTAAGTTCAAGATCTACTCAAGGAAAATTTGTTAGGGCCGAAACGTCCATCTTTTCTTCACCGACCCGAGAACAAACAAGCAAGGTGAGTTCATACCCCCTTGTTTTCGGTTTTTACTTGTTTTTTTTTTTGGGGGGGGGGGGGAGGGGGGGAGAGAATACAAGTGTTATGTGTTAATTTATGTGTTGATGCATGTTACATGTGATTTCTTTGGTTTGTTGTGGTGAAAATTTGATAAACTTCATATATTTTGAAATCCATAACATAAATGGGTGATATCCATAAACTAAAACACATTATACATTATACAGTAAAGATACAAGTGTTTTATGTGCTAAGATATGAAAAACAAAACAAAACTTTGGTATTAAGATCATTTTGTCAAATAAATAAAAGATTGGGCCATTTATGACATTTTCGGTTTTATAAGGATCAAAAAGAGTGCATTTGTTTAAAACTGAGTTTTTGTGATAATCACACTTTTAAAAGGACCAAAGGTGTAAATTTTAGCCTATTGGGCCTAAGTGTTTGGGCCTTACGATTTTTGGGCCCAAAATGCGAAAAATACAAACTTTAGGGGCTAAAATGTCATTAAATCAGAGATTGAGTTCAAAACTCGAAATGAACAAAAATAAAGGCTGAAAAATTATACTTATTTCGAAATTGGGCCAAAAATGTAACTTTTATGAAATTTGGGCCGAAAATGCCATTTTTATAAAATAAGGGTTGAAAATGTAAATTTTTACAAACCAAGGGCTGAAAATGTAAATGAATGTATTTTTCGATTAAAATTGTAAATAAATTTATAATTGGGCCGAAAATACAAAGTTTCATAATTTAGTGGGCTAAAATGTTATTTTTCACCAAAAAGGACCAAAATGTCATTTTATCCAAATAAGGGCTGAAAATGAAACCTTCTGCAAAAAGAGGCTGAAATTATCAGTATATGTATTCTTGTGCCAAATACGTCAATTATTAAGCATTCGGGCCAAAAATATAAATTTTTACAAATCAAAGGTTAAAGCGTTATTTTAATTGAAATAAACTAAAAATATCGTTTTAACAAAACACCGGACTAATTATAACATTACGAGTAAAAGCTTCGACTAAAACAACTATAACATAACAAGATATGAAATACAACAACGACACGAAATATTGGGCCTAGTACTCACAATACATGCTTATTGGGCCTTCGTGATCCATTTGTATGCTTATTGGGCCCAATACCCTCATTACATGTCTATTCGGCCTTAGTGACTTAATTACATGATTATTGGGCCTAAATTATCCTTTATATGTTTATTGGGCCTTAGTGGTCCATTTACATGGTAATTGGGTCTGGGTTATTCATTATATGCTTAATGGGCTATAACATGTCCGTCGCATACCTCGACACCTAGAAATAACTTACATGACTAGTGGGCCACAGTTGTTCCTTTTCATGTTAGCTAGGCATTATCCTCTCATAATCACATAACAAATTGGTGGAGTGTAATCAAAATACATATTGCGTTATACATATTCATGGGGTAGTAATTGGGATCTAGTGAAATTTGTCGGTTGACACCATTGAGTGTTTGGTCGTAGCCTGTAGTTAAAATCAGAGTCTCCTGGAGGGAGAGTGAGAGTTTGTGTATAGATCTATACGGGGGTGACTCCCCCACACCTGAGTTGTTCGCTACAGTTAGACTCGGCCAGTCTAGGGTGACAAAGTCTTGATCAAAACTGGCGTTTGGAAAAAATGCCAAGACAGGCGAATTAGTCACTATCATTCATGGTTATAACGACTCACATAGATATCCATTACAATATAAACATTCATGGGAAATCAAATTCTCACATCGTGTTGATACAAAACAATTCATAAAATAATGCAAGTACTACAATACTGTTACAAATTGGAAAATATCGGATTTTCCCGGAAAATACTATCACTCATCTCCTTCTACTTACAAAAAACACAAAACAAGGAAACTTACGCATGTTTTTTTTTTAAATTGGAAATCACACATACATGTATACTTGATCATCACATCAATTCTCAGACAAATTTTATAGAAAGCATCGGATTTTCTAGGTTATACAAACAGTACAAGTCTTCCAAATCAAACATGCTTATGAACTCACCAACATTATATATGTTGACCATTTTCAAAATAAATTGTATTCTCAGGTAATCTTTAGGCTGAAAAATCTTCAAGTGTGTTTTGGGAATTTATTTTGTGATATGTCAATCATCTAACAGTTTATGATTTTGAAATATGTAATGTAAAACAATGTACTTGATGTGAACAATGTCAGTTGTATTATGTAATGCATGGTGATGTTTATGTTATGTTTCATGTATAATCATTATGATGATATTTCAATTTAAGTCACACGAGCTACAGGACGTTTCCGCCGTCTGGTTCGGGGGTGTGACATATGGACTTCCTTATCCTTTTGGAAAAGGCCTTCCCATTGAATATGATATCCCACATGGCAATCAAGGTGAAAGATTAATCCCATTATTGTGCATTAATGGGACTGGAAATCATACTTCACTTCCTCTACCTCCTCTAATAATTCTCCCTAACCCACAAGTTCAAGTTCACTCAAGCCCTATTGGAAAGAAAGGTCTATGTGTGCTCACATCTTGGAGATGAAGTCACATATTAACAAGCTGGGAGAGTTAGGTGTCGAAGTCTCGACGTAGCTGGCTGTTGACTTGGCTATTCAGTCACTCACTGATGACGGATCATGTAGGAACCCATTTTTATACAAACGGTGGATGCGGAAGAATAATATCTCTAAATTTATCATGTATCAAAATATAAAAATATGAAGAACATGATGAGAGTTCTTAGAAGATGAGAAAGAAAGAGATATAAAATAATATTCATGAAGAACATTGGTGGGAGAGAGAAACTATCCATGGGTGGAAGAAATCTCACTAATTTCTCTCTCTACAATTACATTGTGAGAAAAGTGCATAATAAGAAAATGACCACCTCTCCCTTTATATAGGAGGGAGAGGTAAAATACACCAACAATACAATAAAGGGAAAAATACAACCTAACTATCACTCATTATTTGTAGAGCATTTCCATGCTCCAACATTCTCTCCCTAAATGCTTACAAATGATGAGAGATCCAATAAGTGATACGAGGCTATAATATAGTAATCCGACTAGCAAGTGTGGTAATAAAATGAAACATAGTGAGAACCAAATGTGGAAATGTCTCTGAAACTCTGAAGTGTCTGTGAAGTCTAAAACTGGCCATGAATCTCTAAACAATGAAGGTCTTCGGTTTTAATGCACAACCAATGAAGCAGAAAAAATAAGATTCAAATCTTCAAACTAGTCATAATCACCAGAAGAAGAAGGTCACAATGAGCAAGTAGAAGATCCAATACAAGAAACACTTCGGCTTCAAAATGTATGAATGCGAAACAACTTTGTTGATCAATCGCCGTTGCGGTAGTCTTCAAAAGAAAGTAAAGTCCACATGCTCAAGATACATGATTCGTCAACCAAATATCAAGAGCGCCAAGTCATAAAATTCAATAAAGTGAAGAATGTGAAACAACTTTGTTGATCAATCGTCGTTGCGGTGCAAGCATCACAAAGAATAGTATGAAGTCCGACTGCGGTATGTAGTATTCTTCCAAAATAATCGGCATGAAATGAACCAATGTGACAATCCAAGGTTCAATTGTGGAAAAAATTGGTGTTAAAAAAATAATTGGTTTTAATAAAAAAAATGGTTAAATAAAAAAACAGTGTAAATAAATAATTGTTTTTAATAAAAAAATTGGCTAAATAAAAAAAATTGTGTAAAAAAATATTAGCTGAATGAAAAATAAATGGCTTTAAAAAAAATTAATTAAAAAAATAATACTAGAAAAAGGCTGAATAAATAAATAAAATGAAGTTTAAGAAAATAAGAGGGTTTAAAAAAAAGGAGAGGGGCTGAAGAGAGGGGAGGAAAAAAAAGGAGGAAGAAAGGAGGGGGGGAGAAGGAGGAAGAGGGAAGAAGGGATGGGAGGAGGGAGGCTGAAAAAGGGTGGAGGCAGACCTGAGAAGAAGGGGGAAGGAGGGCCAAAGTCTGGTGGCTACTGATGCAGGGGCGGTGCGGATGGAGAAGGTTGGGTTGCGGATCAGATGGGTGACTTTGGATGAGGTGGTTGCGGTGGGAGGTGGGTTTGGATGGTGCGAAGGCTGCGGTAGTGAAGGAAGGCAAGGCGGTTGTGGATGCGATCTGTGGTAGGGCAAAGAGAAAAAAGGGACTGTGAGCCTATCGCAGGTGCAGTCCGAACCAAAGTTGAGAGGTTGCGGTCCGAACCAAGGCAGTGATCCGAACTGAGGGCAATTGGAGATGACTTGCGGTCCTAAGCTGCTGACTGAGGCTGCGGATAGGGGTTGCGGACTAAGGCTTGAGAGGGGCTGTGGGGAGGCTTTTTAGGAGACTCCGGTAGACAGTTTTTGGCTGTGGTTCGGAGCTCAGAGAAGGGCTAAATATATGACGAGAAATGCTATTTTTCCATGAAAAATGGTACCGCGAAGGCCATTTATTCATATTTTAATAAGGGAATCTTTTATAAAGTATTTTAAATCAACAAGTAGTCTTGGGAAGGCAAAAAGAAGAGTGTGCATGTGTGTTTTAGGGACAAAAGATGATGGGATTTGTCATAGTCACATGGTTTTGTCTTTTTGAGGGAGTAAATAGTAGAGTACTCTTTATCCAAAAGATTAACAAGGACAAGATGCTTTATACAAATATATCACGTCCATTTTTTTCTTCACATTAAAGATCTACAGCAAGAATAAAGAGGAATAAACGTCTTCATACCTCATGAAGATTCATAAGCTGCTGGTTACAATAAATTCCACTATCTTCAAGAAAATAAGCCCATTATTTTGTGTCTTTTCTTCCAAGATTGAAAGAACTCCCTGGAACAATTTCTTCAACAATTTGAGACCACAAAAAATTTCTTCTCCCATTTTTTTCTTCATTTCTTCAACAGAAAATACTAAGAATACCAAGAACAAAAATTTCCAGCAATGAATTTGATTAAGAAGCAGCAACATAATTATTCTACTAAGAATCACCCCAGAAAAATAGAAAACTCATCAGAAATTTCCGGTTTGAACCCGAAAATTCTTGCAAAAACACGAAAAATCTTCAAGATAATCACCGAACGGGAGTCGTTCCCTTGAACTAGTCAATTAAACCTTCAAGGTATGGCTCTGATACCAATTGTAGGAACCCATTTTTCTACGAACAGTGGATGCGGAAGAATAATATATCTAAATTTATCGTGTATCAAAATATAAAAATATGAAGAACATGATGAGAATTCTTAGAAGATGAGAAAGAAAGAGAGATAAAATAATATTCATGAAGAACATTGGTGGGAGAGAGAAACTCTCCCTAGGTGGGAGAAATCCCACCAATTTCTCTCTCTACAATTACATTGTGAGAAAAGTGCATAATAAGAAAATGACCACCTCTCCCTTTATATAGGAGGGAGAGGTAAAATACACCAACAATACAATAAAGGGAAAAATACAACCTAACTATCAATCATTATTTGTAGAGCATTTCCATGCTCCAACAGATGACGACATGATCCTTATTGATCTTACGTATTTGCTTGTTGCTGCTGAATCAACAATTATTTAGGGCACTAGTAAAGTAAATTTGATTAGAAGATCTACTTCCCAAACTTTCATGGACACTAACAATGGAAACATTAGATCGAAGTGCAGAAAAGCTTTCTCTTCCCAATGGAAATGGATCATCCATGGTCAAGTCACTTGACCCAATGGTAAAGAGAAATGCTAAGTCTGAGATAGTCTCGTGTACCATTCCCAAAGAGTCCATATGTTTCTATTGCCAAAGGAAGGGGAATTAGTTGTCAAGCTGCCCTATTTACCTGAAAGATCATAAGGATGGTAAAGTCAAAACGTTTGACTCTACATCGGGTAAAGTCCACTATCTAACTCTATTAAGTTCCTATTTTGAGATTCTTATTACATGATGTGACTAGGTCGCATTTTGATGTTTTAAGAATCAAAGAAAAGAGAGGAAGTTGAAAGGAAGAATACGCTGACTTTGATCGTGAAGATGGATTTTGATCGCATGGTTCGGTGATCAGAATTTTAAGCTTTTGCTTAAGATATGTGATAGATTTCCTAACAATAAATAACAACATTGTTTTCATATGCATTTGCATTGTAAGGATAAGTTTTTTCCATAATTTTTAAAATAAAAGAAAAAGTTTTGATTTTATTTATTTTAAATATTCTTACAATGGCATTTGTGAAAAATTGTTGTTTATATGATTCCATTGATAGCAATATTGGAAAATGTATTTGATTCTTTCGGTTGTGGTAGTGTCATAATTTACCAAATAAGAAAGATTCTCATGACTCAAGTTCCAGTTGGATAGAAACTTGGAATCATGCAACTTCTATTATATAATGAATGAGAATTTTCATCTTTAGGAAATTAAGACTAATTCCTTGTTCACATGTATATGTGAGTCAAGTGAAGGACTGGGAGATTGGGTACACTTGGTTGTGCACTGGTCAGGTCCACCACAAATATGGATGAGACTATTCATCATAATTTACTAAAGTTTAGTAAATATGATTATGCTTACAAGTTTAAGTGTAATTCTGAAACATTGGAAAAGTTTCAATGTAAGGCAGAACGATGAGAAGAATCATATTAGGCAGAAAGATAAGAGTCTCTCCATTCTGAAAAGATGGGAGAGTACTTGAGTATCTTGTTTATGGTTATCTTAGTGATTATGAAACCATATCACAATTGATTCTCTAAGGACATCTTAGTGCATTTTTTTGGCTAAGAAGAGGAATCGTGAATTGATGAAGTGGTTAAAATCAAAATATGAATCATACTTCGTTCCAAAACAAGTCTTAGAGTCATACTCCAAGATTGTAACTCGAGTGACATAATCATTAGAAGGTTTATAACACTTGTCAACTGTAGAGTAAATTTTTTTCTACTATTTTACATTTGAAATTGGTAAGTTGTGATGTTTTTGGATAAAACAAAGACCAACTAAGACCAATTGAGTGAAGTGTTTATCTTGATAAGAATCTGCACTAACTCTTGAATATTTGTTTTGTCAAGGAATGGTTCTTGACAAGAGAATCTTATATGTCAAGAGGTCAGTGTGTGTCTTAAAGATCTTGAAAAAGTTTCAAGAATTAATCAAGAATAAAACTTGTTGTTTATCACTAGCACACGACTTGACATTTGTAACCTATCGTGTTGACAATATTCGTATTTATGTGCCCATTCCAGTTAAAGTTGTCTATGCATGTGGGTTATATGAGTTCTCAAATGTTTGCATAACAACCTGGAAGCAATGGTAGGTCTGCCGAGTGGCAAGAAGTTAAGATTGCAAAAGTTCAGTCCATATGAGTTTGGATTTGTCACTAACCTTGTCTTATGATTATGGTTTTGACAAATTCACATGGATAGGAACACATAAACCATAAAAACCTAAGTGTCATAAGGTTTTTCTCCGATTCATGAAAATTATGGTGAGGAAACACTTTCACTAAGTAGATTTTAAATAGTTAGCAATTATGATATTTGCATTCTCAAAGTCGTTAGTGGTGCGTGTGTGGTTAGCTGGCACACTAACATGGACTTGTGAGAAATGGCAAAGGTCTAAACAATTGAGACTATGATTACGGCATCCCTTTTCATAGTTCTAAAAAGTGTTTAGACACACATGTGAGCTATCTAAGGAAACGTGTATGATTTTGGGAAGCTTAGATAAGATCATATTAAAGCATCTTGTATCAGAAATCTAAACTTTGGTAAGAAATTCAGTAAAGTATTGATTTCTAGAAGTCCAGTTTATTTCTGGATACATGTCAAAGCTAGTGGGAGCATAAGTGTTATGCTAATAATTATCATGTTAGTGGGAGCATGATTATTATGTTTAGTATTGCAAGTTATCATTGTTAATTATAGAAAACAAAAGGATTTCAATTCATCAAGTTGCGGGGTTGAAAAGTTGTTTTCTATAATTAAGGGAGAGGAAAGTATACTTCATTCCAAATTCTAAAAGCTTAGATTGTGATTTTTTAAACAAATTTAGTCATAATTACATTATTTGTGTTCTAGAATCTGATTATGATTACGACATCCCTTTTCATAATCTGAATTATGAGAACTTGGTAAATAGAAATAGAAATATTATAGCAAAAGACTGGTCTAGTATCATATCTTTATGTGACACATCATGAATCGTGTCCCATATGCTTCAGATGTAGAATCGATTACATGTGCCATAATATTCATCTGTTATAAAATTTTCCAAATGCCTAGGGCATTAAGAGGGAAAAAGTACTAGGACTGGATATGACTAAAATGATTAAGAAATTGTCGAGTACAATATGAGGTTTACCAAATATTGGTTGCTCATGGACAATTGGAAGTATAGTGTTAATTTTGGAAGGACCATATTGACATATTCTGAAAAAGAGGCAACTCTTGTTTAGAAGTGATAGTCAAAATGGGAATGTGGAAATGTTTCCATAGGTGGAAGTTATTCATTAAATTTGTGTAAGATTAGAAAACTTAATGCAAGAAGGATGTTCAAAGGAATGTACTTTGAATTTGAGACTTCGTTTCCATGGAATTACTCTCCATTGGAATACTTTGTAAATGTGTGTTGCCAAGTCTTTGTAACTTTTATGCATAGTCATTACAAAAGGATCAATGCATATAAGTTTAGAATCTAACAGATTTTAGTAAATGGCAAAGAATCTTGTATTCTTACATTTGCGGTAAGGATTTGGGATTATAAAAGGAGCATCATTGGAATCATGTTCAATTGGTCTATTTAACAAAGTAAGGATCATAGAAAAACATAGTGAGCATACTTGGAATGTGGCATAACTATTGTTTGGACAAACATAGTGTGTATGTTTGGAGCATGGCATGAATATTGTTTCAGTTCAAGTATTAATTTGATTATTTGAAACATTATGCAACGAATAATGTGTAATCAATATGGTAATTAAATAAAAGGTGTTTTAATTATATTCATAAGTTCTGAGACCATATTGGATTCGATTATTCATGTGTTTCACTTTGCATGTTTTGACTTCCCGAATAACTAGGTTATTCAAACTCTCCACAGTCAATCATACTTTGGGAGTATGTATGAATCAAGACTATCATGAATTGGGCTTGTAGATGTCTAAAGTCTTTAGACAGAGCAAAAGTTGCTGGAACATTCATGAGTGCTCCTGGAATGAGATTCGAGTACTAGATTCAACCCATGCTTATTTGAATCACTTCATGGATTTTATCATGAGTGATCATGAAACGATAATATCTTATATTCTTCAAATGGAGACGTGTGAGTTGTAGTTACGCGTCGATTTCACCTTGACATATGAAAATGAAACTAGTAACTTGGTTGTTATAAAACATATCATTGTGTGTGATTTGATGAGTAAGTGCAAGAGAGCATTTGGGTCAAAGTTTATCCATTCCTTTTACCCTTGGAGGGATAGAAGCGATATTTGTGGGCCACTCGATGATTTAGTTATGAAAAACATAAGTTCTCGGTCGGGCCTGGACTGATTTGATTTGTTCAATTAGTCGGTCGTCACAAATCGGAAATTGGGAAACAAAATATGGACAGAGAGTATGATTATAATCCATGTCTCAGCCCATATGATATCTAGAATGGAGGAATATATGATCCCTTATCTAATGGACACGTCATTGACTAAGTCAGAGTTCGAAAGCGACTTTTAGGAGCTACGATAGCTAGTCGGGATTTTGGAGTCGTATTTACAATAATAGTTTTAGACTTATCCAAGTGGGATACTATTGGATTAGATGTCTAAGCCCATAACTATTATTAGTATGTACTCGACCCGAGAGTAGCATGGTCCATTTGGGTTGCATAACACAGTACAATTTGTTAGGATGGACTGTTGAGAAAAGGTTATATATGATTTGTTAATATATTATAAGTTATAATATATTAATATGAAATCATATGTTTTAATTAGTATCGATCAAGAATTAATTTGGAATTAATTTAGTAATCAAAAGAGACTAATTAAATCTATGGGGACTAATTGTGGTAATTAGTTATATTCATATGTGTTGGGCTTATGATCCATGTTGGACCAAGTTTATGTATGGATACATAAAGAGTTGGGCCACATGAACCATGGATCATAAAACCCATGGGTATGGATTTGGGTTATACCCATGACCCTTGGAATCCACACATATAAATACATGGATCATGACCTAAAAACGTGACCCATATACACTTGACATGTTCTTGGAGTTCATGATGGATTTGGTGCATGGGGTTTCTCTCTCAAGAGTCACCTTTGTTCTAGGTGAGTTGTGGTTCCATTTGAGGTGCAACACTTGGGGCACTAAGTTCTTAAAGGCCAAAGTCTTTCTAGAAACACCAAATACATCAAGACTTCAAGCCACATAAAAGGTATGTTACTCTAACTAGTATCTTGTATTGTTTATGTCAAATTGCATGCTAGTTATAGGTTTAATGCCTTGGAAACCATTTGCATGTATAATTAGTGAAAACATAGATCCAAGGTATTTAGGGTTGTATGTGCACCATAGGATATTGTAGTATACAAAACCCAACACAATTTTCATGGAATAGCATCAATTTCACATTTTCCTAAAGTAACTAAGATTAGGAATTTATAAAAGGTTTCGTTACTTTATTACTATCATTATACTTAATGACAATTCTAGTCATATCCTACCCGTTCGGCTAACGACCCTCCGCAAGTCAAGGAAGTAGTGGGTGAGAGTGGACACCCATTAAGCTGTCATTTTATAGGCAGCAACCTTATACCCCCTTGTAGACCGGCTTCGTGAATGAGGTCTACTAACGATAAGATTGACTTGTCTTATACATATATAAATATTAAACTTATAATATTATAATAGTATAAGGTTTGAATTTTAAACAATTAAAGTTATAGGGTTTGGAATTAAAGTGTTCTAAAGTAACTTTACAAATTCGAAAACTTGAGGGAAAGTTTTGAAACTTGTCAAAAGTTTTCATGTTCATAACCTATGAGTTTTAATGATTTTTAAGGAAAATACTTTTGGTATTCCATAACTTGAGGAGAAGTTATAGAGTCCATTAAAAGGCATTTAGATCAATAATTAAACTAACAAGCAAATTTTAAATAATACGATCTACCAAAAACACATAAGCGTGGATAATTCAAATCAACAATTTTCAAGAATCATATAAACTAACATAAAAATTGAAACTTTGAGAATTATCTTTGAAATTGGATTTTCATGATCATTACCACATCAAAAACAGGTTTATAAGTTCAAAAACAGTTTAGGGTAATGATCCTAGTCCAATTTCGGTCTTAAAAGTCGAAAATCTGCACTCTGGAGCACCAACTCGTCGAGTGCAGGAGCTGACTTGGCGAGTTGGATGAATTTGTGCTTGGACTCGACGAGTCCACAGTACAGAAAGCCAAAAATTCGATTTTCCAAGCTATAAACACAAGTTGCATCAAGTATAATTGAAAACAAGCCTAGGCTATGATACCACTAAAGGGTTTTGAGCGTTCTAACACTCCTAAGGTGTGTATGAAACCTTAGAAACCTCGGATCTATGTTTTATCTATTATACATGCAAACATTCATTTTTCCAAGGTTTCATCCTAACTAGCATATCATGAAGTGTATGTAATACAAAAAATTGGTAGAATGACATACCTTTTCTTGTAGCTTGATTCCTTGGACCTTTAAGATCCTAGCAGCTCAAGTGTGATGCCTCAAATGCTTCACAAAACACCACCAACAAATGGAATGACTTGAGAGAAGAATCCTTGCACTCAAAATCGGCTATGCCTCCTTTCCTATCACTTAGGTGTCAATTTTGGTAGCCTTAATGTCTCTTATATAATGTGGCAAACTAGGGTTACACATGTAAACCCTAATGACCTTCCATATCCCTCATGCTCCATGGGTTAAAACCTCCATGGAGTATCCCTGGGTCACCACATGGGTTTAGCCCAACGTGAAGAACTATGGATCATTAGCCCACTTTATAAGAATGAATGATTTACCAAATCAACCCCTTATATTTAATTTGTCTCTTTTGATCACAAAATTAATTCCAAACTAATTTTTGATCAATACTAATTAAATAATATGATTTCATATCAATATATTAGAACAGATAATAAATTAATAAATCACAAATATCCTCTCCTCATAAGTCCATCCTTACAAATTGTTTCAGTGCCATGCAACCCAAATGGACCATGCTACTCTCGGGTCAAGTACATACCAATTATAGTTATGGGATTAGACATTAAATCCAACACAGAGGTAGCAGGTCTATTATCTTCTGATGGGATGGCCTACGAGATTTGAATAGGATTTAGCAGGTCAACTAAAACCAACATCTTGAGATGGTATTTTTTGAAAGCTGAGTTGGAAGGAATAGAGTCCAAGATGTGTTGTGGAAGACGTCGGATTAGTCCAAAAGAGGTCTGATTCGAAATTCTATAAGATTTAATAACTTTAAAAGAATAATATACCTTAGGTGGATTCATCATCAAGGGAATGGGCTCATGTCTGTGGCTAGAATCTTGGACTATAAATCTTGTTTGATTTTCAACATACATCAAACTTCCGAAAGTCATGCACAAGACTTCAGGTAGGTCAACAATATTGAATCGTCTCATCAGGATGTTGTAAGCCATGTACAACCAATTTTTTCTCATAAGGTCTGATCCTCCGTGCTTGTCGGATAGTCCCTTCATGACTGTGTGTATTAAGATCGTCCACGTCCTAGGAACTGATGATTTCTTGAGCTCTTTCGACTTGTCTTCGACTTTGAAGCCGATTTGGGTTAAGAACCCTTGAAATTCTTCGATAGTAGGTTCAACGAACTATAAACGCTCAAGACTTGAGGAAATCCCAATTACTTCGAGGAAGGTTTCTTTCATGACAGGAACGATACTTTCATCGGTAATGTAGCGTTCAATCACGTCATTATCTATCTTAACACTTTCAAAATCTTTTGAACCAGTCTATGTAGGAAATTATGGTTGAGGATTTTAGTGAGAGGAACAAAAATGGGATGGCAGGAGATAAACTCGATCATCACACGAACTGATTCATCGTAGTTTACTGGATTCAGAGAAAAGAGTTGTATGGTGTCTCTCAAGATGGGTTCAGAAGAAGAAGAAGAAGAAGTGGCATATCCTTTGGAGGATTTCTTCTTTGAATGAGACTTTGTAATTTTGGATGCCATGGATGAGTTCTTGAAGCTTTGAATATGATGATCGCATAATAAAAAGGAATTTGTAAGGCAAAGAGAGATAAAGAGTGTAATGAGCGAAAAATTTGGTATTTCTTTATCTAATTATGGATTTTCCTATTTCAGCATTTAAGGTTCAAAATCTTTATGTAACAACAAGGTAGATTTCTTTTTTTCAAATTAGTGATGCATCTTTTTATCATAGGGATGAAAGCCGCTACCCTCTGCTGTCGTACATGGTGGCTCATCAACAAACACAATGTCGTGTTCTTCTCAGAAACCACGTCCACCATCATCGTCATTCTCTGGTGTTCTTTGTCTCCATTTGAATTAACAGAAGCTGAAATTGAATCGTTTTTCCTAGTCTGTTTTGTTATTGATATTGGTTGATGTTTGTTGCTTTTCTACTTTGTTTTTGATGTTATTTGGTGTGAAAGTGGTAATAGAAGATTTATTGCGGATGCTTTTATTATTTAGATTTGGGTTCATAGGTTTAAGATGGACATGGTGGTATTTTACTGAGGGATTATTTGAAAACAAACAGAACTAGTTGAGTTTAATGCTCTGATAATTTTTGTTGTCATATGTGGACTTGCTTCAAAGAGAGGGTGATGATCGGGAGCTTGAAACTTGAAACAGAGGTGGGATAAGTCGGTGTGTAAACGATAATGGTGTATATGTATATGTGTGTTTATGCATTCTATACAATAGTTCCTCAATTTGAACTTACAAGCCACACCATCTTCAATTGATTGTTTGGCAGATAGAACTGGTTATTCCATATTAAGGAGACCAAATAAACAGGTCGTCATCCACATTATTCCCTTAAAAAGCAAGAAATTAAGTTAATGAACCGATGCGTCCAAAACCCAAAACATTATAGGGCTACATTCTCATTTTTCCTATACCAAAATTGTGGCCTTAAGTCACATCTTAGAAAGGACATGAGTGGTCATAGCATGTAAAATCTTGATGCTTGAAATTGCCGTGAAATCACGTCTAACGTTATTTAAAACATTAATAACAAGTTTCTTAACATATTATTAATTTTATTAAATATAATAGGTGTTAGCATTTAATATTGGTAGAAATGTGAGTATCAATCAAATATACAAGGATAATTCATTTCTCTTATTTTAATTCAAAAAATTATGCAAGTTATGAGGGATGAGGGAGGAGAGAGATGGATTTTTATATGTTTGCGATGAGTGGAGAATGAAAAAAAAAAAAAAAGAAGCTAATATGATAATTGAGATGAAAAGTGGGTTGAAAGGGAAATAAAAGATGAAGTTAATCCACTTGAATTTTGTTGTATAGACGAAGCAATAATTTTTTTTTATATAATAAAACATAAACATAGTCTAAAAAATAATGTGACGATTGTAAAACACACATTTGTGTGCCTTTTGCTATCTTTGGTAAAATAATGTAAATTATAATATTCTACTAGAAAATAAAATATAATATAATGTATAATAAAAAAAATTGCTATTTCTAGTATTTAACACTATTTATATCGGTACCTTATTCAAATATATAAATTGAAATTCATAATAGCAAAATAACTATTGTATCGAAATGTTAGTGGTTGTGAGAAAATGGAAGTGGGGTTGTGCATATGGTTGTCAAATTTAAAGCAAAGGAGACATGGTGTGGTATGTGTTTAGCGAGTTATCTTTGTCAATGGTTTGATATCATTTCCATTTCAACTTCAAAGCATTCATTTCCGAATTGAAAGTAAGCCGTTGAGCTTTATGCGTCAAGACATAAATAGTCATATCCATAACAAATAAATTATTTATTCCGTAAATTATAAAAGATATGTTAAATATAAGGAATTTATGTGATTGAGTAAGATAAGTTTTGAGAGTATGCGGTATGGATCAAAACAGTCGTTATTGCCTACGTAGATCATCCGAAACAACGTTATAACCGGAACACACCCCATGAAACACCAAAAATTTGAACGTTAGGCATTGACCGATGACAACGGTCACTTGATTAAATGAAAAAAATTATTTTTTTCTAATTATAAATACATTTCATTTTCTTACATTCTATACACATTTTCTTTCTTTCTTCCTATATTTTATAAAATCTACTTCTACTCTAACAAAAAAAAAATGTAGCAAAATCCAAATGCCCTCCACCAAACCAAAACCCAAACACACAATCACACACAACATCTCCTATTGGGTTTGACGGCTACGAGAACTACGTTAGTCTTCTATCGTCTCAAGCTTCATCACAAATCCCGTACCAATAAGCCTCTTTCAATCTCACATCACCACCACTCCAACTTTCTAACACATCTTATCTTCAACAAAATCTGTTCAGCCAAAATTCAAGTTTACAACAAAATCTTTTTCCCATGAAACCTCAAACACAACCACCACCTCCAACACTACCATCGGTTGAAATGCAAGTGGGAGGTAGTAAGAGAGGAAGAGGGAAAGGGAAAGTTATATCGGTTGACACGGAAAATGAGGAAGTTCCACATTGATGGACATCGGATGAAGAAAATACTTTGGCGCAAGCGTGGTGTGGTACTTCAAAATACGAATGTCACGGAAATGGGATGAAGAAAGGTGCTTATCGGGAGACGGTGCTCAAAAAATTCCACACTCTATTGAAGAAAAAACCATATCACAATACGGACATGCTTAGTATTAAATGGACTCAAATTAGCTGATGGTTCACAGAATTCAATAGTATATACAACCGACTTGAGGCACAACAACAAAGCGGAACCAACGACTTTGATTTGATCAATGTTGTAAAAGAACAATATCGGGTCGAGATGGGACATGTGTTTGAGTTCGAGAAAGCGTGGGGTTTGGTGCGATTTGATACATGGTGGAATAAAACTCCTACATCATCGGAAGTTCAATCCAAGATGTCTTGAAAAATTCGAGCTCGATCGACGTGTCAGACGCACGAACTCACATCTACCTAAACGTAAACACCGTCAACACCGATGAGATCCCAGATGATATCGAGGAGATCTCCCCACCACAACGACCATCCGGACGCGACAAAGCGAGGCGCACTGCAAGGCATGCAGAGGAGGTTGAGGCGAAAACAAAAGATCCAGCAGAAATGAAAGTGGAATTCGATGAACACAATTTATTACAAAAAAAAAAAAAAAGTTGAAATGTCGCCACCTGGAGTTCTTAGAAAGGCATTCCAGGAGAAGCATGGGCAAACAAAGAGAGAACTAATGACACAGCAGTTGTCAATTCTTCGGACTAGCGAGGGAGCTTTAGCCCCTCAAGATGTAGCAGTGCTACAAACGATGAATGATTAAATTAGAAAGACGTATTTGATTAATTATGATTAGTAGTAAAATGTTATGGTTTTAAGTTTAATTTAAATGTTATTTGGGTTAAATAGGACTAGGAAAAAAAATGTTATCTTTAAAATTAATGTTTTTTTTAATCTTAATTTTAGTTTTTAAAAATTATGTTCTTTTTTTGTTTTTTAAATATTATGTTTTATAAAAATATATTTGTTTTATTAATTAAAAGAAGAAAAAAAACAAACTCGAAAAAAAATTCAAAAAAAAAAACATGACATGGAAAATATATGAAAATTATTTTTTTGTTTGGTGTTATAACACTATTACTTAATGGTTAAATTTTATATGAAAATTGTTATTTGCAAATGAAAAAACAACATAAATGGTCCGTGTGGTTACCCAAAATCTGAAATTTAGTTCTCGTGGTTTAAAAACCTCATAGATGGTCTATGTGTTTTCAAAACTTTTGATGTTTGGTCATTTTTGCTAACTCCGTTAAGTTTGTCCGTTAACTGAAGGGTATTTTCATCATTTCACAACCACAAGGACCATTTATGATGTTTTCTCATATTTTTTTAAAAAAAGAAAAAAACTAAAATAATTATTTAATATATAATCTCTCTCTCTCTCTCACTCACTCTCTCTCTCTCTCTCTCTCTCTCTCTCTTTCATTTGAAAAGAAGCTAAACCATCTGGACCACCATTTCTTTACTCTAAAGCTTATGTATAACAAGAAAAAGAGAAGATCGGTGTCAAAGAAGATCCATGTCTTGTTATTCACCTGACTTTCGCCATGAACCGCCTCCCATAACCATATATGCAATCGATCCCACCGCCGGAGCCATCGCCTTAAATTTAGACCTCAACCCAGTATCATCGAAGCCACCACTGATCTGAAACACGGCCAGAACCCACTGAAAAACCCATGGATCATCAATTCCTCTACCTATGTCGCCTCTCTCTTGTCTGTACTCCTTCTCCCCTCGATTTCCCTCTACTCCATCGATTTCTCTCTACGTAGTTGTTTCTCTCTACCATCACCAGCTTCATCAATTTCATTTATGAATTCCTCTTCTAGCTCTTTATGAACTGCGATAAACACTAAGCTTTCGCTAATATCTGAACACCGACAATTGCCTCCTCCTTTCAAATACCTCTTATTGATGGAGGAAGATCCCAACCTGGTGAAATAAATTAAGCCTAAGAGTTTATTGTTGGTTCTTGATGAAATTGATGGAGGCGGAACCAATTTCATGAGTTTTAGATGGGTGAGCTTGTATTGAAGCTCGCAAATGCAGAGCTTTTAGAGGAATGCGACAATGGAGATGATACTTCCGATTTAGGTCAAATATTATAGGCAAATCTTGAATCTAGGTTACAGTTTTAGATTTTGATTTGGGCTTACAAATCTAGGTCAAATTATGGTGATCTTGCAAGGGTACGACATCTTCAGATGCTATTGAGGCTTATATCGGGTAGAATTGTGAGAGAGACAGCAGCAATGGCGGTGGTTGGTGGTCTGAAAATTGTAGTGGCGATGGTAGTGCTTCACCACCGATAGGTGAGTCTCTGACCGAAGGAGAAAGAGTATAGATTTGGGGTTTTTTCCCCTTTGATTCTTCATCCTGAGAGAGAGAGAGAGAGAGAGAGAGAGAGAGAGAGAGAGAGAGAGAGAGAGAGAGAGAGAGAGAGAGAGAGAGATTATACATTAAATAATTATATTTAGTTTTTTCATTTTTTAAAAAAAAAACTAAAAAGATCATAAATGGTCCCTATGGTGTGAAATGACGAAAATGTCCTTCAGTTAACGGACAAAACTTAACGGAGTTAGCAATAAGGACCAATCGTCAAAAGTTTTGAAATCACATGGACCATCTATGACGTTTCTAAACCATGGGTACTATACTTCAGATTTTGGGAAACCACAGGGACCATTTATGATGCTTTTTCTTTGCAAATTGTATTTATATGTTTCAAACTGAAGTTGAAAAAAATACGCAACAACATAACTTAGGGTAAATTACGAAATTTATTTTTTAAATAATTAAAATAATAAATAAACACATAAAGTAAAAGATATTTAATTACAAGTAACTTAGGAAATTAATCTTGGTTAAAACTAAATTTGAGAATGAGGAGTCAAAAATGTTATTTTAGCAAAGTTAGCTTTGAATTTGATTTGACCAAGTTTAGTGACTAGAATGTAATTTAATTAGTGGAAGCAAATCTAGCAAGTGTAGAAAATATTAAGATAGTTGGGTAAGGATGGAAAAAAATGCCATACCTAATGAGAAACTACATTGGGAATCCTCAAATACGAAGCACATATGGGATAACTGTAACATTCCAAAAATGGTGATAAGTTTTTTTGTTTTTCAAAACCCATTTTCATGAACCATAAGTCATACAAAACATCGTTTCCAAAACGTAATAAGAAAATCATAGTATTAAAGATCTCTTAAAACATATGTCTGCAGGAGGATGTGTATGATCACTCTTTCGCCTTGTCCCAATCGTCCGATGTATCTGAAACCATGAAACCAACAATTGTAAGTCAAAGCTTAGCGAGTTTTTCCAAAATACCCCACAAAACAGACCATAAATAATACATGCTCAACAGGCCCACAATATAAAACTAGATTGCCCCTGGGCCTACAATCTTCCAGCTAGATTACCCGTAGCCCATAGTCTCTCGACTAGCTTGCCCTAGCCCATAGTCTCCTTAGTGGATTGTCTCGGGTTTGTTGGCCCACAACACAAAGCAGTACTGCCTTAACCAAACCGTACTATCTCTACATATACATTAGATAAATAACAACCAATAAGTATAAGTAATCATACATATATACAAGTCTAATAGATTAGTATAGCATAGCAATATCCTATACATAATGTCACAACTCGAAATTTTTGACCAAACAAAGTCTAAACCCTAACCTAATACAAGTGAACCCATATTTCACCCCTTGTTGTCTTGTGTCCTCTATAGCCTTTAGGGCTTGTTTATAAGCAAGTAACTAAGCTTGGATTGAAACCTAAGTTAGTTTAGGTTAGTATAATTCAAGTTTTAGCAAAAGATTAAAGCTTAAGACATAACTATACTCCATATATTAGTGAATTCGGTCCATAATTCTTGAAATATCATAAATTCGGTTTTAGGAATCTTTTCTTAATGGTGTGTTCGGCCATTAAAAGAAACAAATGGAGAATTTGGTCTTGCCATGACCACATTCAATTAGGTATAATTTAGGGAACACTAATACTATTTTACTATGTCATGAATATCATACTAAAATGATTATTTAACTTATAATTACTCTACACTACTAGTACAATGTAATTCATACATTTCCAAGTACAAAAGAACATTAGTATTCTCTTCGTGTCTAGTTATACAGGGTTGTGAGGTACTACTTGGTTGTACCCATCCGGGTATAGGTTTCTAAGTCTTATGAATTGTAACCAGAGTCTCATGGAGGGAGAGCGTGAGTTTGTGTATAGATCTATACGGGACAGACAATCACGCACCTTGGCTATTAGCTACAGTTGGGACCGGCAGGTCTACGGGTGACAAACGTCATAACTTTTTCGATGCCTACAGAACATCATGTTTTATACCAGACCAATTAAGTATGGTTATATGAAACTCACAATGGTATCAACTAAGGCATTTAGATTACGGGATTTCATAACTTCAAGTAGTTTTACTAAAAAATAGAACTACGCCACACAACTTTTCTAGTAACATGAACATACAGTTTAAAACAGGCCTATAATGCTAACTCTATGATTCATTGGTTTATACATCAGGGTTATATATATTAATAGGATCCGATAGGCAGTAGAATGTGTGCTTTCCACTTCACTTCTTGTTCCTTGTTTGGTTGTGGGCTTAGTGTAGATTCACACAGTCTACTATCTATTTGATCTTGGCTATATATATATATATATATATATATATATATATATATATATATATATATATATATATATATATATATATATATATATATGTATAATCCGTATACACTAAGTAATCATAGGGGGAAGCAGGTATGGGTTAGGTCATAACATACAAGTACAACATACTATTTTCTAGTACAAGATTAGAGACAATTGTAAGCTCCTTCTCCATGCTTGGTATCTAGATGATGGAACTGTCATTGGGGATTCAGAGGAGGTGGCTACAGTGTTGAACATAATTCGGTTGCATGGTCCAGGTTTGGTTCTTGAGTTGAACATCAAGAAAACGGAGATTTTTTGGCCCTCATGTGATGGTAGGAAGCTTCGTGCCGATTTATTCCCAACGGATATATGGAGACCTTCTTTGGGAGTGAAGCTCCTTGGGGGGGGCTGTTAGCAGAGATGCGGGGTTTATTACCAGGCTGGCCATGAAGAGAGTGGTCAATGCTGTTGATTTGATGGGCCTTCTTCCACAACTATGTGACCCGCAAAGTGAGCTCCTTTTGCTTCGATCATGTATGGGCATTGCAAAAATTTTCTTTGGTTTAAGGACATGCCAGCCGGTACACATAGAAGAGGCAGCATTATTCTTTGACAAAGGATTGCGCAGGTCTATCAAGGATAAGGTGGTATGTGGAGGCCCCTTCTTTAGAGACATTCAGTGGTGCTTAGCTTCCTTACATATTCGTTTCGGTGGTTTGGGTTTGTACTCGGCCTACGAGGTTTCCTCCTACGCATTTGTAGCCTCGAGGGCCCAATATTGCGCATTACAAGACCACATCTTACGTGACAGTGGTATATGTGGTATGGACTCGGATTACCTATGTGCTATGACTCGTCTTCGCGATACGATTCCAGGATTTGACTGTAGCGATTTCACTAATAAGGACACCCCCCCTAAATCCCAAAAAGCTTTGGCGTGTGCCTTTTTTAGCAAAATCGTCCAAGATATGGAAGTCGACTTCGACATGACTGTCAGACAGAAAGCAGTCTTTGAGTGTCTACGGGCGCCTCATGCTCAGGATTTTCTACTAACTATCCCTATTGATGGTCTTGGCCAGCATATGTCTCCTGTGGAGTATCGAACTATCCTTCGTTACCGCTGTTGGGTTTTGGTATAATACAACATCCTATGGTGCACATACAACCCTAAATACCTTGGATCTATGTTTTCACTAATTATACATGCAAATGGTTTCCAATGCATTAAACCTATAACTAGCATGCATTTGACATAAACCATATAATATACTAGTTAGGGAAACATACCTTTTATATGGCTTGAAGTCTTGATGTATTTGGCCTTAAGAGCTTAGCACCAATAGTATGAAATGCCTCAAATGGAATCACAACACACCTAGGACAAAGGTGGCTCTTGAGAGAGAATTCCATGCACCAAAACACCTCCATATTTCTCAAAGAAAAGAAGTGGTGATTTTGGCTATGGAGTAACCTATTTATATGTAGGAATCCAAGGGTCATGGGTATAACCCATAATCCATACCCATGGGTTTTATGATCCATGGTTCATGTGCCCCAACTCTTTATGTATCCATACATAAACTTGGTACAACATGGGTAATAAGCCCAACACATATAAATATAACTAATTATCATAATTAGTCCCCATAGATTTAATTAGTCTCTTTTGATCACTAAATTAATTCCAAATTAATTCTTGATCGATACTAATTAAAACATATGATTTCATATTAATATATTACAACTTATAATATATTAATAAACCATAAATAACCTTCTCTCAAAAGTCCATCCTAACAAATTGTCCTGATGATATGCAACCCAAATGGACCATGCTACTCTCGGGTCAAGTACATACCAATAATAGTTATGGGCTTAGACATCTAATCCAACAGTCTCCCACTTGGATAAGTCTAAAACTATTATTGCAAGTACGACTTCATAACCCGACTAGCAATCGTAGCTCTTAAAGCCGCTGTCGAACTCTGAACAAATCAATGACGTGTCCATTAGATAAGAGATCATATATTCCTCCATTCTAGATATCATATGGACTGAGACATGGATTATAATCATTCTCTCTATCCATTTGTTGTTTCCCGATTTCCGATTTATGACGACTGACTAATTGAACAAATCAAATCAGTCCTGGCCCGGCCGAGCACTTCCATTTGTCATCATCAAATCATCGAGGGGCCCACAAATATCGCTTTTATCCCAAAGGTAAAAGGAATGGATAAACTTCAACTCATATGGCTTGTTCTACTACTTGTTGAATCATACACAAAGGCACGTTTTATAACATCGAGTTACCAACACATTTTTGTGCAATCAATGTACAAGCAACTCATAGTAACAACTCATATCTCTAGGTTTGAAGAATATAAGATATTATCGTCTGATGATCACTCACAATAAAATCCATGAAGTTATTCCAATGAGCGCGGGTTGAATCCAATACTCAGAACTTATGAGCACTCATGAGTGTTGTAGCACCACCTTGTCCAACATCTTAGACCTCTACAAACCCAACCCATGACAATCTTGATTCATATCTACTTCCAACATATGACCGACTGTGGATGGTTTGAATAACTTAGTCAATCAGAACAATGACCTAGTTATTTTGGAAGTCAAAACATGCAAAGTGAATGCCACACCCCGAAAACCGAAGGCGGAATCATTTTCGGGGTTGACTCCACGTTGAGTATCAAATCCAATGCACATGGTAAGTAAAGTAAATAACCATTACAATACATATATAAAAAGTTTACATTTGTTTCAAAAGTAAAGTTGTACAAGTGATACATAGTATATATGAACAAAGTAAGACGAGTCTTCTACGCACTCCGTCTTCGTTAAAAGGAATCGTCGGGTACCTGTCTAATGCGGACCTGAGAATACAAGCGGTTTGAAAATCAGCATAACGCTGGTGAGTTGATAAGCAGTTTTGTTTTGTGAAAAATGTACAAGTTCCTTTCCGTTTCTGGAAATGTTACACACCAAGAAAATCCCATATTTTCTTAAAAGTTGGTTATCAAATCCAAAATGTAATTTAAAAGATGTACACTGAAAACATGTTTACCCTTGTGAACTATAAAGTTATCTGGTTTGTTACACTTTTCTAGTTATGTACAAATGTTCCCCAGGAAAATCCCATATTTTCTTCAATGTTGGGTACCAAATGTGAAAGATGTATACTGAAAAACATGGTTATGCTTGTGAAATGTATTAGTTTTAACACATATATAAAAACTAATATATACAAAGTAAATTAATTACTTTATTCATTATTACTGTTAATTAAATCTCTGTTATCCTAATTGCGAGTTCCATAACCATACGATAGACTAGATATGGCAATAAGTAGTCCACATCACCTTATGACTTTCATCACCCTTGAACCATTTCGGTTCGGCTGTAGCTAGCAGCCAGGTGTGGGGTAGTCAGCCCCATATAGATCTATACGCTCAAGTCACGCTCCTTATCTAAGAGATTCTAGTTACAAATGCGGTCCTCCACTCGCGTATCTCTGTGGAGTGTTCACCGAGGACATGTCTCCAATTATATAGGATTAACAAATTTACTAGTAATAATACAATTATCCTCCACTCGCGTATCTCTCTGGAGTGTTACCGAGGACAAACAGTGTACTAACTTTTATGTTCAAAGTTCAAATGTCATGCTTTTAACTGATAAAATCTGGAAAACCATTTGTGAGCTATATAAAACATAATAGTTTATAACCCATTTCACAAATATATGTTTACGTGTTCTGCATGATCAAACGGTTATCAGTTATAATATCAGTGTTAAAAGCATATGAGATATGAAACACACACATGTAAAACAATTTTTGAGTACAAGTAATCCCTTGTACTTTGCTTGTATTCTCCCTGAAAACAGTGAAAAAGGGTAGGGGTATGAACTCACCAGACGTGAAAATGCGATGTTTCGGATGCTAAGTGTTGGTTCGGGGCTTGATAACACGCGAGGTTCCTATGTAATATGAAATAATATCCAAATGTATCTAATTAGACTATAACCCACTAATTAGATATGATAATACACTCCAATGAGCGAAAACACTTCAAAAAAAGTGTTTGGAGTGACCCGGGTGACATCTACGGACGTATATGGCTTGGATAATGATTTGGGACTTCAAGAGTAAACTCCTTAGGGAGTTTACGGCCCTAAGACCATGCCCATATGAGTTCACAGCCGTGAACTCATGAATATGGGATTTTATAGTGCCAAATGGTCAATTAACACATGGGAAGGGTTGCTATGAATTAATCTAAGGCATAGGAATAAGTTTTACCACCAGATGGACCATCAAAGGGAGTTTACGGCCCTAAACAAGGATTTTACGGCCGTAAGCTCCTATACCCCCCTTGAATTGTTGATTTAATGGCCTTAGACTAATCATATGTGATTCTAACAATTTTTCCAAGCCTTGGGGTGAGTTTTGGGCACCATTTAAGCTATGTAAAGGAGTTTACGGCCCTGGAACTTGTTCTACGGGAGTCATGGCCGTAAACACCTAAATGAAGGGATTTCATCATGTTTAAGGTCCCCAAACTAATTTTGGTTGGTTCTAGGATTTATTCCAAGGGTAATGGTGTGTTTACATGGCGTTTTAACACTTGAAAATGAGTTTACTCTCCATGAATGATGATTTTACGGCCCAAGCATGTTCTTGGGCAGTAAACTCATGTTTACTCCTCAAAAACCATGTTTAGGGTGTTCTAAGTCCGAATTGGTAAGCCATATAGTCATATTTATGTCCCAAAATTGGTTTGGAGGGGTTTAAAGGCATAAAAACCCTCTTATTAGGTGTTTACGGCCCAAGCATGCTCCTTGGCCATAAACTGAAGTTTGGGAAGTTACCTCAAGGATTTGGAGCCTTAATTCTATGTTTTTGGACCTTAAATTTGGATTGAGGAGAGAGGTTAGAGAGAGAGAGTAGTGAGAGAGGGCAAAAGCTTCAAATGGAAGCTTAGATTACTTTAAATAATGTCTAAGATTTGGACACGGCGGAATTTTACCCGATACCGGCGTTATACGGGGTTTTTGGTCGCACCCAATTGAGTTACCGTAACCCGATATGGTCGATTCTAAAATGTTTCCGATTAATAATATGGGGTGTTAAAATTAGTTCTAAATGTGTTCGGACACCCATTAAGTCATAATATAAAACTCAAATTAATGACTTAATTAAATGGCGAAATCGAAAACGAAATTGGAAATGACGAATGGATTATCGAAATGGGTTACGAAAAGGATTACAAGCAATGTTACGAATTTCGGGTTGTTACAGTGAAACACAATAATAATAGAATCCAATATGGTCTCAGAACTTATGAATATAAATAAAACACCTTTTATTTATCACCATATGATTACACATTATTCATTGTATACTGTTTTAGCTATCAACTTTATTCTTGAATTAAAACAATAGTTGTCCAATACTCCAAGCATGTACACTATGTTTTTCTAAACACTAGTCATGCCACACACCAAGTATGCATACTATGTTTGTCTATGATCTTTACTTTGTGAAATAGATCAATTGAACATAACTCCAATGATTCTCATTTCACAGTCCCAAATCTTACTGCAAATGCAAGAATTCCAAATTCATGCCATTTACTGAAATCTGTTAGATTCTAAACTTATATGCATTGATCCTCTTGTAATGATTATGCACAAATTCACAAAGACTTGGCAACAATCATTACAGAGTATTCCAAAGGAGATCAACTCCTTGGAAACATCCTTCTTGCATTAAGTTTCCTAATCATACAGATTGAATACTTTCTAACTTTGAAGCATTTCCATATTCCATTTTGACTATCACTTCTGAACAAGAGTTGCCTCCTTACAGATTATGTCAATATGGTCCTTCCAAAATTAATACTATACTTCCAACTGTCCTTGAGCAACCAATCTTTGGTAAACCTTAGATTGTCCTCAACAATTGCTTAATCATTTTAGTCATATCAATTTCTAGACCTTTTTCCCTTCTTCATGGCCCAGGCTTTTGGAAAAACTTAGAAAGAGTGAATATAGCACATGTAATCGATCCTATATCCGAAGCATATAGGACACGATTCATGATGTCTCACATAAAGACTAAACCAGTCTTTTGCTATAATATTTCCATTTCTATTTGCCAAGTTCTCATAATTCAGATTATGAAAAGGGATGTCGTAATCATAATCGAATTTTAGAACGCAAATAATGAACCCATATATAGAATTTCCTTATGTTGAGCCATCCCAACATGAAATTCATATATATTCTTGACTAAATACGATTAAGACCTCAATCTAAGCTTTTAGATTTGAGATGAAGTATAATTTCCTCTCCCTTAATTATAGCAAAACAACTTTTTCAACCCCTACAACCTCATGAATTGAAACTTTTGTTTTCTATAATTAACATTGCTAACTTGCAATACTTATCATAATTATCATGCTCCCACTAACATGATGATTATTAGCATAACACTTATGCTCCCACTAGCTTTGACATGTACCCAGAAATCAACTGAACTTCTAGAAATCAATACTTTATTGACTTTCTTACCAAATTTCATATTTCTGATACTTGATTGCCTTGATAAGACTTTATCAATATCATACACCTCTCTTAGATAGCTCACATGTGTGTCTAAACAATTATGAAGAAGGATGCCGTAATCATAATGTTTAGACCTTTTGTCATTCCCACAATTGCTATCTACTTAAAATCTACTTAGTGAAAGAGTTTCCTTACCATCATTTTCATGAATCGAAGAGAAACCTTATGACACATAGATTTAATGGTGTATGTGTTCTTATCCATGTGAATTGTCAAAACCGTAGTCACAAGACAAGGATAATGACAAATCCAAACTCATATGGATTGAACTTGTGCAATCTTAACTTCTTGCTACCTGGCAGCTCAAGGGCATGCCATTGCTTCCAAGTAGTTATGCAAACAATTGAGAACATGTAGAACTCAAATGTATAGCCAACTTAACTGGAATGGGCACAGAAATGTCAGCACGATAGGTTATAAACCTCTACTTGTGTGCTAGCGATGAAATACAGGTTTTATTCTTGATTACTTCTTGAAACCTTTTTCAGGATCTTTTTGACTCCCACTGTCTCCTTGACCTATACGAATTTCTTGCCAAATATTCAAGAGATAGTGTGGATTCTAATCAAGACAGACACTTAACACAATTAGCCTTAGTTGGTCTTTGTTTTATCCAAAACATTACAACTTACCAATTTCAAATGTACAAGAGTAGAAAACTTTTACTCTTACATTTCACAAGTGTTTTAAACCTTCTTTAAGACATGTCACTCAAGTTACAATCTTAGAGTATAACTCTATGAATTGTTTTGGAATGAAGTATGAATCATCTTCTTGATTTAACCACTTCAATAATTCATAACTCCTCTTCTTAACTATCAGAATGTACTTAGAGGATGAATTGTGATAAGGTATCAAAATCATTAAGATGACCTTAAAACATGATACTAAAGTACTCTCCCATCTTTTCAGATTTGAGAAACTTTTATCCTTCTACCTAATTTGATTCTTCTTATTCGTTCTATCATACATTGAAAATTTTCCAATGTTTCAGAATTATACTTAAGCTTGTAAGTATAATCATATTTACTAAACCTTAGTAAATCATGACGAATAGTCTTATCCATCTTTTGTGGTGGACTTTGACAAGTGCACAAGAAAGTGTACTTGATCCCTTAGTCCTTCTCTTAACTCACACATCCATGTGAACAAGTAGTTAGTCTTAATTTTTCCAATGCTCGAAAGTTCTTTTTCATCATACTATACAACTTGCATGATTCCAAGTTTCGGTCCAATTAAAACTTGGGTGATGAGAATCTTTCTTTATTTGGTAAATTTAGACACTACCACAAATGAACCAATCAAATTCATATTTCCAATATTGCTATAAACATACAAACATCAAGTTTTCATGAATGTCATTGTAAGGAGATAAAAATAAAGTAAAACAAACTTTTATTTATTTTAAAATGCGGGAAAAACTTTTTCCTTCCAATTTAACTTGAAATGAAAACTATGTTATTACTTGTTTCCTAGCAATCTATCATAACTCCTAAGAGTAGCTCAAGAATCCAATCTTCAATCAAGCGATAGAAATCCATCTTCGCGATCAGATTCAACATACTCTTTCTTTAATTTTCTTTCAATTTTCCTTTGATTCTTAAACATCAACATGTGACCCAGTCACATATTGTAATAAGAATCTCAGAATAGAAACTTAAACGAGTTAGATAATGGACCTTACCTAAAATAGAGTCAAACTTATTGACTTTACTAGCTTATGATCTTTCAGGTAAAATTGACAGCTTCGCAACCAATGCCCTTTCCTTTTGGCACTAGGACCATATGGACCATTAGGTAATAGTACATGGGACTATCTCAGACTTAGCCTTTCTCTTTACCATTTGGTCAACCGAGTTGACTATGGTCGATCCCTTTCCATTGGGAAGAGAATGTTTTTCCGGATTTCCCGTGTCACTATTGTCCCTGTCCATAAAGTTTTGGGAAGTTGATCTCCTAATCAAATTTTCTTTACTAGTACACTAAATCATTTATGATTTAGCAGCACCAAGCAAACAGATAAGATCATTAAGGGTCTTGTCATTGTATGTTTCATAGGAGTCCCAAGGAACTCACTATGTGACTTAGAAAGTGATTGAACCATTAACTTTCTTATGACTTTGACACCTAACACTCCCGGCTTGTCAATATGTGACTTCATATCCAAGATGTGATCACACCTAGACCTTGCCTTGACAATAGGGCTTGAGTGACCTTGAACTTGTGGGTTAGGGAGAATAATTGGAGGAGGTGGAGGAAGTGAAGTTCCACGATATTTGGGAAGATCATAGATGTTTGAACTAGACATCTTTTGGGAGATATTCAAGATAGTTGATTTAAAGTCCTTAATATAACACCCAATATGAAATATTAAGGCTAGGACCCAACAAACTATTTTATAACTTAGAAGAGGGATGTCGTAATCCAAGCTATAGAATATTTGAAGGTAGGTGAATGACGATTCACCAATTTCCACCATGAAAAACGAAATAATTTAATAGGTTTTAATTGGATTTGAAACTCCTAGATCTTTTGAGATTCATTGAACTTTTCAATGGCATGTTTCAATCTCGAGTGTGCCCTTCAAGTTTTGTGACTGGGATGCCGAGGATCACAAAACAAGGTGTGAAGTAACCAAGCAAATTACTTGGCACCCTTAAGTGTTTACCCCTCAATCGATGTGTCGGTTAACCACACACGCTCCATCGATACTTTGATAAACATTAAGTTACCCTTTGCCTACCTTGTTAAATACGAGTTAGTGTGCTGGTTAACCACACACGCTCCACCGGTCAAGGAAGCAGTGGGTGAGATTAGACACCCATTAAACTGCCATTTTATAGGCAATAACCTTATACCCCCGCTTATAGACCGGCTTCGTGAATGAGGCCTACTAACGGTAAGACTGACTTTACTCTTATACATATATATAAATATTATTAACTTATAATATTATAAAGTATAAGGGTTGAATTTTAACTCTTAAAATTCTAAGGTCTAGTTTGGAATTAAAGTATACATGGGGGGTAACTTTACAAATTCCAAAACTTGAGGACAAGTTTTGAAACCTTTCAAAACTCTTGGCTTTTTTCATAACTTATGAGTTTAATTAAGGTTTAATGAAAAAAATTCAAGTTCCATAACTTGAGGACAAGTTATGGAAGACATTAAATCATTTAATGATGACATTAAAAATAGAGACTCTTCTATTTTCATAACCTATGAGACTTAATGACACTATAAAAAGAAAAACTCTTCACTTTCCATAACTTAAGGACAAGTTATGGAGTTCATAAAAACCATTAAGATCAAATATTCCAATTAACACAATAATCAAATAATTTCTCTATGATCTAGATTAAACTCATAAGTAAAGATAATTCACATCAACAATTTTCAATAAATTAGATAATCATATAAACTAATACAAATCTTGAAA
Organism: Lactuca sativa; assembly: GCF_002870075.4. Taxonomy (NCBI): domain Eukaryota; kingdom Viridiplantae; phylum Streptophyta; class Magnoliopsida; order Asterales; family Asteraceae; genus Lactuca; species Lactuca sativa. The sequence continues at coordinate 101,538,634 of NC_056629.2, read as the reverse complement.
CTTTGACAATTATCCTTTGAAGACTCTTGGACTTCATAACCTAAAGAGTTAATAAATGAGACATTTCACATCCATAACTTATGGAAGTTTCAAAACTCTTAAGATCATAACTTTAAAAAAAAAAACTTTTGAGTTCCAAAATTTTATGACAAAATTTGTAACTCCTTAAAACCACTTAGATCAAACTTTTAAAACAAATAAAATAGTCATATCCTTCTATCTTTTAATAAATTGACCTAATTCAACTCTTGTAGTAAAAGTGACTCAAATTTTACAAATAATTAGTTTTTTCATAAAATCAAGTAATTATCATAAAATTTGATAAACTTCATGTTTTTTTTTTCTTTTTTTTTCATCAACTTGAAAAAAAAATACATTAGCATCAAATATAGTAGAAAACAACCCATGACTCTGATACCACTGTTGGGTTTTGGTATAATACAACATCCTATGGTGCACATACAACCCTAAATACCTTGGATCTATGTTTTCACTAATTATACATGCAAATGGTTTCCAAGGCATTAAACCTATAACTAGCATGCATTTGACATAAACCATATAATATACTAGTTAGGGAAACATACCTTTTATGTGGCTTGAAGTCTTGATGTATTTGGCCTTAAGAGCTTAGCACCAATAGTATGAAATACCTCAAATGGAATCACAACACACCTAGGACAAAGGTGGCTCTTGAGAGAGAATTCCATGCACCAAAACAGCTCCATATTTCTCTAAGAAAAGAAGTGGTGATTTTGGCTATGGAGTAACTTATCTATATGTAGGATTCCAAGGGTCATGGGTATAACCCATAATCCATACCCATGGGTTTTATGATCCATGGTTCATGTCGCCCAACTCTTTATGTATCCATACATAAACTTGGTCCAACATGGGTAATAAGCCCAACACATATAAATATAACTAATTATCATAATTAGTCCCCATAGATTTAATTAGTCTCTTTTGATCACTAAATTAATTCCAAATTAATTCTTGATCGATACTAATTAAAACATATGATTTCATATTAATATATTATAACTTATAATATATTAATAAACCATAAATAACCTTCTCTCAAAAGTCCATCATAACAAATTGTCCTGATGATATGCCACCCAAATGGACCATACTACTCTCGGGTCAAATACATACTAATAATAGTTATGGGCATAGACATCTAATCCAACAACCGCCTCATGATTCCCATATTTCCAATTGACGAGATATGCCCAGTTTGTCGCAAGGCATGTTTGGATACCTTTGTGGAACACACGGTTCATTGTAGAGACCTCCCTGGTTTCAAGTATAGACATGATGTGGTTCGGGATGTTCTCTTTGATGCTTGTCGACGTGCTGGTATTTCTGTGAAGAAAGAAGCGCCAGTGAACTTTTTGACGGACCCGCAGGATGGCAGGTCCACACTTAGACCGGCTGACATTTTGGTCTTTGGATGGATAGGAGGGAAGCATGTGTGCATGGATCTTACTGGGGCCTCTCCTCTCGTTGGTTTGGGGAGCGGGGGTTTCACAGCTGGGCAAGCCGCTTTGAAAGCCACTGCGTACAAAGTGGTAAAGCACGAGAATGCATGTAGAGAAAATCAACATGTTTTTGTTCCTTTTTCATTCGATACATTTGGTTTTCTTGCACCAGAGGCGGTGGAGTTCCTTATTAGAGTCCAACGGGTCATGAATTCTAATGTCATATCTCCTAGATCCACAAATGTTGTTTTCAAAAGAATTGGTTTTGCCATCCAGAAAGGGCTAGCGGCGCAGCTTGTTGCCCGTTTGCGTTCAATTAATATGTATTGAACTTTTATTTGAGATTAAAATTACTAATTTGTGAAAAAAAAACATATTTTTTGGATGGAACGTTTAACTAAGTACATACATACACAAAGAATTGCATACAAATACAACAATATTACATTACTTTCTAAGTACAATGTAGATGTCACTCAAAAAGGACCAACACTGTTAACTCTGTAATTACCTAGTGTATACGCCACGTTTACATACAATGTAGATCCGACAAATAGTGGAATGTGTGGATTCCGCCACATTTCCTGTTCCTTGTTTGGTTGTGGGCTTAGGGCAGAACCACACAACTGATTTTATGTTCGATCTGTATTGTAAATAAACTGTATCTACTAGGTGACTGTAGAAGGAACTTAAGGGTCACATTTTCTTACATTAGATTACATTAGAAAATATTGGATTTTCTGGAGGAACATACTAAGGTCTTTGAGGAACAAAGTGAAGGGTTTAGAGCATCCTAACAACCTTAAGGTGCACATACAACCCTAAATGCTTTGGATATATGCTTTCTCTAATTATACATGTAAAATGATTTCCAAAGCATTTCCCTAACTAGCATACTAAATTGGGTACTAGTATAACAAAAATCTAGTTAGAAACATACCTTTTCTTGTAGCTTGATTCCTTGGACCTTTAAGAGCCTAGCACCCCAAATGCGATGCCTCAAATGCTTCACACAATACCACCAACAATGGAGGACTTGAGAGGATTACTTGCTTCACAAAAATCAGCTAGCACTCTTCTAAGCTGACTTAGGTGCCGATTTTGGTAGCCAAGGGGTTTCTTATATAGTGTGGCAAAACTAGGGTTACACCATGTAAACCCTAATGTGCATGACCTTCCATATTCCTCATGCTCCATGGGTTTAAACCTCCATGGATCATCCATGGGTTGTCACATGGGTTTAGCCCAACATAAGGAATCATGGATCATTGGCCCACACCATAAGAATGAACGATTTACCAAATCAACCACTTATATTTAATTAGTCTCTTTTGATCACAAAATTAATTCCAAATTAATTCTTGATCAATACTAATTAAATAATATGATTTCATATTAATATATTAGAAATTATAATATATTAATAAATCATGTATATCCTCTTCTCAAAAGTCCATCCTTACAAATTGTTTTGGTGCCATGCAACCCAAATGGACCATGCTACTATAAGTCAAGTACATACCAATTATAGTTATGTGCATAGACACTAAATCCAACTGTCTCCCACTTGGATAAGTCTAATAACTATAACTACAAGTACGACTTAAAACACCGACTAGCAATCGTAGCTCTTAAAAGCCTCTGTCGAACCGAGACGCTCCATTTTAGATAAGTGATCATATAATCCTCTATTCTTAAGATATCAGCCGGACAAATACATGGAACTACTTATTGTCCAACAGTTTGTTTCCCGATTTCCGATTTTTTTGACATAGAACTTAATCAAACACATCAATTTAGTTCTGACCGGGCCCAAAAAATAGGTCAAAACAAAACCATTGAGGGGCCCAAGATATTGCTTTTAATCCTCCAAGGACTAAAAGGAACAGATAAATATCGACTCATACTCTTGTACTAAATACTCATCAAATTGTACACAACAACATGTTTTATAGCATGAAGTTACTGAAGCGGTTTCGTACTATCAATGCACAACCAACTCATAGTCAATAACTCATATCTCTTGGTTTGAATACTTATATGATATTATCGTCTCACAATCAATCGAGATAAATTCCATGAATTGATACAAGTAAGCATGGGTTTAATCCAATACTCAGACCTTATGAGCACTCATGAATGTTGCAACAAACTTTGTTATGTCTAATACAATTCAAACAAATCTACAATCCAAATTCATGACAATATTGATTCAATACCTACTTCAACGTATGATCGACTGTGGATGGTTTGAATGATATAATTATTCTGGAAGTCAAAACATGCAAAGTGAAACAATAGTAAATGGTTGACATAAGACAGTACCATACTAGTAAATAGAAAGCACCTTTTATTTAAGCATCAAATGTCAATTACATTTCAACTATTACAAGTTTCGAAAGCTATCTAATCATTAAAACTAATATCGTCATTCAGCCCGATGCGCCTCGCATGTTGTAGATGCTTAACCCTACTCAGTCCCTTCATGAGGGGATCCGATGGGTTCTCTTCAGACGATACCCTCTTTACCACGAGGAGTACTTCTTCTATTCGATGTCTTATGAAGTGGTATTTTCTGTCGATACCCTCTTTGCCACGAGGATCTGCCATGATCCCTTGGTTCCTTGGCTAAGGCAACTGCACTCTCGCTATCACAAAAAATCTCCAAAGGATCCTTTACCCGATGAAGTTCTCCAGCCATATAGCCTCTTTGCCGCCTCACTTTCTGCTATGTACTTTGATTCGCAAGTTGAATTAGCTATTGTCTCATGCTTGGTACTTTTCCAAGTTATTGCTCCTCCATTTAGGGTAAAGACCCAGCCAAACTAAGAGCGGAAATTATCCCTGTCTATCTGAAGGCTGGCGTCGCTATACCCCACCACTCTCAAGTCATCACTCCCACCGAGGGTAAGGTCCCATTCCTTAGTCCTCCGCAGGTACTTGAGAATGTTCTTTACCGAAATCCAGTGAGCCTTGCCAGGATTCCCTTGATATCTGCTGATCATGCTCAAAGCAAAGGCCACATCAGGGCGAGTCCAAGTCATAGCATACATGATCGAGCCAACAGTGGAAGCATATGGTATTCGACTCATCTCAGCTATCTCAGCCTCTGTAATCGGACTCTAAGTTTTTCTTAGTTCGACACTACTCTGCATCAATAAGTGAACTTCTTGGAATCCTACATGCTGAATCTCTTCAACACCTTATCCAAGTAGGTACTTTGACTAAGTCCAATTAGACTCTTACTCCTATCTCTCAATATCCTTATCCCAAGAATATATGCAGCTTCTCCGAGGTCCTTCATAGCGAAACACTTCCCAAGCCAGGACTTAACCTCCTGCAAGGTTGGGATGTCATTTCCTATGAGCAGTATGTCATCCACCTACAATACCAAAAAGCTAACTATGCTCCCACTAGCTTTGACATATACAAATGACTCATCCTCGCTTCTTGAAAAGCCAAACTCTTTGACTTTCTCATCGAAACAAAGATTCCATCTTCGAGATGCTTGTTTCAATCCATAAAAGGATTTCTCAAGCTTGCACACTCTATTAGGGTACTGTGCATTGACAAAACCCTTTGGCTGACTCATGTAAACATCGTCAGCTAGCTTTCCATTAAGGAAAGCGGTTTTGACATCCTTTTGCCATATATTATAATCATGAAATCCAGCTATGGTTAGCATTGATGGGTTTTATACAAACAATCCTATGTCTTCATGCAACCCTAGAGTTGGATCTATGTTATCACTATTAGTTATACAACATTATAACACTTGAAGAACCCTAAAAGGCTTCTAGAAATTTTGAAATCCACAGGGAAAGATGACATACATACCTCTTGTTGTTATATTGTAATAACAACTTAAATCTTGAATCTTCTTGTCTCTGAAAGCAAATACCACAAGTGTAGTACCTCTAATGGCTCACAAACACCAAGAGCAAATGGAGAGACAAGAAAGAGAAAGAGAGAGAGAGAGAGAGAGAGAGAAGAGGTATGAAATTCTGCCCTAAGAACCCTTTAGGAAGGCATGGACGAATTCATGTGCCAAGGGGTGTTTATATAGGTGTAGAGATTAGGGTTTCAGTCCTTATCCTTATCTAGTTGCTTGCCAACCAAGTAACCATAAGATAAGCCTTGAATGCCCTTATCTTTGGATGATTTCAAGGATCCTTATCCCCTTGAATTTGTCCAATCCATATCTAGGATAACCATTACCATATTTTGTAACTATCACATAATTACAATTCAGCCCCTCTAGTTTAATTAATTACACTTGATCACTAAATTAATTCTTAATTAATTATTGACCAATATTAATTAAACAAATATGATTTCTCCTTTAATATATTATTCTTCTAACATATTAATACATCATAAAAACCTCTTTCTCAATTATTTCTCCAGTCAAGTTGCTTTGGTGAAGGCAACCCAAAAGGACCATGCACAATCGGGTCAAGTACTTACCAAATATGGTTACGGGCTTAGACACTAATCCAATAGTCTCCCACTTGGATAAGTCTAGTAACTATAATAGTAAGTACTACCTGATAAGCAATCGTAGCTCTCAAAGACGCTGTCAAACTCTGATCTTATCAGTAACCTGTCCTTTAGATAAGGGATCATATATTCCTCCATTCTAGATATCGTATAGATGTGAGACATGGATTGAAATCATTCTCTCAGTCTATGTGTTGTTTCCCGTTTTCCGATTTACGACGACTGACTAACTGAACAAATCAAATTAGCCCTAGCCCGGGCGAGCATTTACGTTTTTCATCACTAAATCATCGAGGGGCCCACAAATATCGCTTTTATCCCACTTTGGATAAAAGGAACGGATAAACTTGGATTCAATGTTCGCTTGTACTCACTCACCAAATCACACACAAAAATAAGTTTTATAACACCAAGTTACTGGTGCGTTTACATATTATCAATGTGTAACCGATTCACAAGATACAACTCACACATCTCGGTTTTAAGAATACAAGATATTATCGTCTCACCAATCGCTCGTGATAAAATCCATGAAGCGATCCAAGTGAGCGTGGGTTTAATCCAATGCTCAAAATCATATTCATATGCACTCATGAATGTTGCAGCAAACCTTTGCTATGTCTAATACAGTTTAGACAATCTACAAACCAATTCATGACAGTCTTCATTCACACCTACTTCCAACGTGTGACCAACTGCAGACCGTTTGAATAATTTGATTATTCTTAATAAACTCAATTATTCTAGAAGTCAAAACATGCAAAGAGAAACACAATGATAATACTTAATCTTATATGACCCCAAACTTGTGAGTATAAATAAAACACCTTTATTTAATCACCGTATTGATTACTCATTATCCAATGTTTAATGTTTCAGATAATCAACTTTATAACTCGAATCATAACCACAATTATCCCATGCTCCAAGCATGCACACTTTGGTTTCCTATGGTCCATACTTTGTGAAATAGATCAATTGAAACTTTTCAAATGCAACTCATTTCACAATCCCTAATCCTTATAATTAGTGTAAGAATTCCAAATTCTTGTCACCTTTTAGAATATATCAAATTCTAATATTTTATGCAATGATCCTCTTGTGAAGTCACGACACAGAAATCACAAAGACTCGGCCAACAAAATCACAAGGTACTCTATCAAAATTGTTACAGAAGAATTTTATAGATGTGATGTCTCTTACTCAAAGTGCATTCCTTTCAACATCCTTTTGCATAAAATTTTCTAATCTAGACATAAATTCTTAATTTCCAACTCCTAATTATGGAAACATTTCCATATTTACCATATGACAACTCATTCTTAATAGAATCTTATCTATTCATAATAATGTCGATATGGTCCATTCAATACCATACTTCCAACTACTCACAAGCGACCAATCCTCAGCAAACTCTAGATCGTCCTTTGATAGTTGTTTAATTATCTTAGTCAATACCAAGTCTTGTCCTTTTTCCTTCTTAATGCGCTAGACATTTGGAACATTTTAGAATAGTCAAATATTATAGCATATGCAATTATTCCTATACCCGAAGTGTATGGGACATGATGCATAATGTCTTACATAAAGATATGATACTTTATCAATCTTCTGCCATAATATTTTATGTGTCACATTCTTACAATTCGAACTATGAAGAGGGATACCTCAATCATAATCGAAATTTGAGAACACACTATGTATCCTTGACTAAATTTATTAAAATTTCTCAATCTAAGCTTTAGATTTTGAGAGAAGTACAATATTCTCTCCCTTAATTATAGAAAAAACAACTTTTCAACTCTTACAACTTTGTAAAGTATAACTCTTGTTTTCTATAATTAATATTGCTAACTTGCAATACTTACCATAATATCCATGCTCCCACTTACATGATGATTATTACTTTACCAGCATAACACTTATGCTCTGTAACGCCTGTGTTTCCGGGCTTGCCATTTTTAGCAATGTAATAGTCTAGGTTAACCTTTGTAACCCATTTTGAAATAATAAGATTGTATTATTTAAGTATTGTGTGTTTTGTGCTTAATTGCTTAATTATGTGATTTGATTAATTAAGAATAAAAATAAGCGTCAAAATTTAAGTGTAAAATAAACTTAATATCTTTGAATAATGTTGTAGTAGTTGAAACGAGGTTTCCGAATATATATAGAACGCCCAAATCTGACTTCGTATGAGGAAGTTATGATTTATGGAAGTTTCGGCTTAGCGATGTGCAGCCTGTTATACTCGATTTGAGATCGAGCGGTTTTTAGCCGAAGCAATCTAAATGAGGATCGAAGGTCTCGTTGTTGGTATCGATGCGATAAAAAGTTAGGCGAGAACGGACGTCAAACGAAGAAGTTATGAATTTATAACGAAGTTTTTCTGTCGTGGCCTATTAAAATAAATAATAAAAAAAATTCGAAATTAGTCGACGGAGTCTAAACGAAAGTCGTAGAGCGTGGTCTCACCTTCGCGTGGATATAAAGAACGTCGAAAACGGAGTTCGTATGAAGAAGATATGAATTTCCGAAGTTTATTTAATATTTTGTATTTAAATTTAATTGGAAATTCGGAAGCATTATCCGAGGACGAGTCACCGGTCTGATCCGAGGTACGCCCCGCGTACTCCGAAGTGTTGACATTCGCAGCAAGTGGCTTCGTATGACGAACGCCATGACGATTTCGGACCAGTACGCCCCGCGTACTCCGAGGCTCCAGCCTCCTATAAATAGGATCCGAAGGCAGCCGAGTCTTTTGTTCATTTCCTCTCTTCTCTCTCCCGTTTTTCATCGTTTTGCGTGCCAGAAATACCCTGAAGCCCCGGTATTATTCTCTAGCCCCAAGGCAAGTCCCGAGATCCCGAAGATCCCGAGAATTGCGGTTCCCGAGCCGAAGCTCTGCCCGCGAGAAGTTCGATTTTTGTGAAGATCTTCCAGATCTGCTGAGGATTACTACTTCTGCAAGTCGTAGTGCTGTCCGATCATCTTCTGATCAAGTGAGTGTATACTACCTTTCATAAACACGATAATAATACAAGTATGGTTTGAGTGTATTAAGTTTATTGTTGTTTATAGGTGTGAGTGTGTAGTTTCCTTCTTCTAACACATAAATATTAAGTATTTTCTATAAAATACATGCTATGTGTATGGTATATTGTTGTTTATATGTGTGAATGTGTATTCACTCTCTTCTATCTCATAGATATGATTTATTCTCTATGAGATATGTGTTATGTGTGTGTGTGTGCCTCATGTGTTATGTGGATTATGTGTTGATTAAAGCATGCTATACAGGTTTTTAAACTATGTATAAAAATGTATATTTTTATCTACTAATATGTTCGGTAGAACATGGGTAGATAGTTGGTGTGTAATAAACAGATGAGAGGCCTCGTTGTTGTTCGATTTAGTCATCTAGCGGAGTTTAGATGATGACCACGGGCTATTCTAGACAGTCTTGTGGAAACATTAGCAGGTTCGCCACCTGTAGGTGTTAATGAACTTGGGTGTTCATTCGCTGTACTCCATCCCCCTCATGGTTGCCTTATTTGACTTATATTGCTGAGGTACCCCCGAAGCATGTGTTGTCGCCCCGATGAAATATTCTTAGACTAGGTCCCTTGTGTTAGTTGTTTTAGGGACATAAAGTGAGAATAACGGGAATGGGTAATTGGGTTATTGTTGGTTGGTGAAAATTAAATATGATTATTTATTGTGGGTTGAAAACCCTATATGCTCACCAGGCTCCCAAGCCTGACCCAGTCAGTTTTATTTTTATTACAGGAAGTGGCGTGAGGGCATGAGATGGATGAACCATCAGTTGTTTTGTTTACAAGTCTGTATATGTATATATTTGTTGAATGACTTGTAATGTTATCGTTTATGCTTATTGGTCTGTATCGGAACATGACACCCCGAGTTTTGATTATATAATGAAAAATACATTTCTTTTATGAAATGTTTTGGTAAACATTGTTTTATCATGTTTTGTTTTTGGGAACAAATTCCGCAACTCTTTCAAATCAAAAGGATTTACTCTGAAAATATTTTAAAAGCATAAATGAAAAAACAGTCTTTTCTGGCCGAGATTTTGGGGATGTCACGTGCTCCCACTAGCTTTGGCATGTATTCAGAAATCAGCTGAACTTCTAAAAACCAATTTCTTAAGTTCATATTTCTAATATTAGATGCTTCGATAAGACTTTATCTAAGCTTCTCAACCTCATACACTTTTCCTTGGACAGCTCATATGTATATGTCTAAATCATTCTAGGACTCATATCAACAAGTCTAAAAAGTTCAGACCCATTTGTCATTTCCCACAATTCGAGCTATGGAGAGGTATGCCGTAATCATAGTTGAATTTGAGAAACCCAAATCACATAATGCTATCTTCAAAATCTCTCATAGTGAAAGTGTTTCCTCACAACCATTCTCATGAATGAAAGAAACCTTATGAAACTTAGATTTTGTGGTGTATACATTCCCATCCATGTGAATTCATCATAACCATAATCTCAAGATAATGTTAGTGAAAAATTCAAACTTCTTATGGATAGAACTTGTTCTTCTTAATTTCTTGCCATCAAAGGTCCCACCATTGCTTCCAAGTTATTGAACAGCTCACCCCTTCATTTCAATGTACTTTCCATTGAACAAGGTGCCTAGCCCCTATATAATCCATTTAGAACTCGTAGAACTCACATGCATAATAAACTCAATTGGAATGGCACAGAAACAAAAATAGTGTCAACACGATAGGTTGTAAACCTCAAGTCGTGTGCTAGTGATGATTGATAAGGTTTATTCTTGATTTGTTCTTGAAACTTTTCAAGACCATTAAGACTCCCACTGACTCCTTGACATATAAGGTTCTCTTTTCAAGAAACATTTCTTGTCAAAAAAATATTCAAGAGTTAGTGTAGTTTTATCAATACAAAACATTTCACATGATTGGTCCTAGTTGGTCTTTGTCTTATCTAAGACATCACACCTTACCAATTTCAAATGTGCAAAAATAAGAAAACCTTTTCCCAAATTCCACATTTGATGAATGTTATAAACCTTCTTAAGACTTGTCACTCAATTCACAATCTTGGAGTATTACTCTAAGACTTGATATTGGAACGAAGTATGATTGACTTCTTGATTTAACCGTTTCCACAATTCTCGATTCCTCTTTTTAGACATACAAATTGTACTAAGACTCACTTAGAGGATCAATTGAGATAAGGTTCTTAATCATTAAGACTTATCATAATAAAATGTACTCTCCCTTCTTCTTAGAATAGAGAAACTTTTATCTTTCTGCCTACTTGATTCTTCTTATTCGTTTTGCTATTGATTGAAACTCTTTCAATCAACTTAGAATTATACTCAATCTTATAGGTATAACCATATTCACTAAACTTTAGTAAATCATGACGAATATCTTTGGCATTCTTGTGGTAGACTTGATCAACATACGACCTTGTGTATTTGATCTCCTAGTCCTTCAATTGACAATTTGTCAAGGAGTTAGTCCAAATTTCCCAAATGTGAAAGTTTCCATTCATCATATAATACTTGTTATACGATTCCAAGTTCCCATCCACTTGAAACTTGGGCGATGAGAAACTCTCCCTATTTGGTAAACTCTGGACACTTCCATAAATAACCTAATTAAGAATCAAATCCATTTTGCTAATAATAGAAGTACACAAACATCAATTTTTCATATATGCCATTGTAAGGATAAACAAATAAGATAAAACAAAATTTTATTTTATTCATAAAAGCAGCGGAAAACATGTCCTTACAATGCAAAATTCAACTGAAAAACTATGTAATCAAATACTCCTAACAAATCTATCATAACTTCCTAAGCTCAAAATTTGATCTTCGAATCCATGCGATCATAATCCATTTCTTCATGATCAGACTCATCTTTCTCTTCCATCAAACTTCCTCTCTTTTCTCTAATCCTACATAACATGCAAATATAATCTTATCACATTATGTATAAAGAATAGGAATTTAATGGAGTTAGATAGTGGATTATATACCTGAAGTAGAGCCATACTTCTTGACTCTCCCATCTCTTAGACTCTTCAGGTTCTTTGGGCAGCTTCGTATCCATTTCCCCTTCTCTTGGCAGCAGAAACAGGTGGGTTCTTATAGAGTGTCCACGGAAGCATGGTTAGTTGAATTATGAGACAAATATGCTCCGTTGCTTCGCCAAATCATTTCTGATTCAGCAACAATAAGCATGTAAGTTAAGTCAATGAGGGTCGCGTCAAGATTCATCATATAATACTCTCTTATGAACTTATCATATGATTTAGGGAGTGACTGAAGAACCCAGTCCACAGCCAACTTATTGGGGAAAGACGCACCCAACATAATCAACCTATCAATGTGTGATTTCATCCCTTGGATGTGAGCACACATGGGTTTACCATCTTCATGTTCCATTGCCAATAGGGCTTCGGTGATCTTGAACCTTTCAAATCTTCGATCTTGTGGGTCGGGGAGAACAACGAGAGGAGGAGGAGTGAGTGAAATCAAGCTAGTCCACATTGATCCTTCACTTTGGAATCAGTTTTCACTTTCAATAGGAACACTTTTTCCTTGGGATTCGGGAAGACCATAGTTAGAATCAGACATCTACAAAACGGGAGACATTTCAAGTTAGTTGATTGACTGAATCCTTAATGAAACACCCAAATGAGACATTAAGGCTAGGATCCAACAACATTATTTACATATTAGAAGAGGGATGTCATAATCCAACATGAAAATAATTCGGAGGCAAGTGAATGACGATTCACTAATTCTTCACCATGAAAAACATAAAGGCCTAAGTTTTAAATGTATTATGAATTCCTAGATTTCCTTTGAGATTCATTGAACTTTTCAATGGCATGTTTAAATCTCGATATGCCCCTCTTGTTTGTGACTGGGATGTCGAGGATCACAAAGTGGTTGTGAATAACCATGCAAATCTACATGGTGCCCTCATTGTTACAGTCACTTGTTTGATGTGCCGGTAAACCACACACGCTCCATCGAACTATGACAAACATTGAGTCACCCTTTGCCACCTTTACTTAGAACCAATTACTATGTCGGTTAACCACACACGCTCCACTAACTTCTTAGCAAGGGTACAAAGTGTAATTTCATGGGATTGCATCAATTTCACTTTTGCCTAAAGTAACTAGGATTGGGAATTTGTAAAAGCATTTAATTACTTTACATAGATTCATTATACTTATTAATGAAGAAAGGATTGCCCTATCCTACCCGTTCGGCTAACGACCCTCCACCAATCAAGGAAGCGGTGAGTAAGAGTGGATACCCATTAAACGGCCATTTTATAGGCCATAACCTTATACCCCCCTTATAGATCGGCTTCGTGAATGAGGCCTACTAACGGTAAGACTAGCATTTTAGTTATACATATATAATATTACACTTTTAATGTTATATATAGTATAAGGGTGTATTTTACACTTTCTAAAACACTAGGTGGTTTAAATTTTATAAATTACACTTAAAATATAAACCTTATCGTTATGGATTTATTAACTCTCTTTTAATCATACACTTAATTAATTTAATAAAACCATAAGGGTGTAATTTGAACTTTTAAAATTTAGGGTTTTAGAATTTAACAGTTTTCAAAATTAAACTTTTAATCAAACAATTTAAATTCCAAAACTTGAGGGCAGGTTTTGAAACTTTTAAAAATAATTAGGTTTTAATCTCACTTTAAAATTTTCGAATTTAAGACTATTTAAACTAAAACTTTAAATATTAAAACTGTTGATTTAATAATTATCTTGAATTAAACTATTAATTTAAATTATTAAATCATAAGGGATTATCTAAATCATAAAGGATAATTACCAATTAAACAATTAATTTATCCTAATCCTTTTAATCTTTCTAAATTTCGAAAATCATGGGATAGGATAATTCAAAATCTTTAATTACCATATATAACCATTAAAGGATAATTACAAGATATAGGATAATCCAAATCCCTAAACTTTAGGATCTTATCTTGGGGAGGAGGCTAATTTCGAAAATCATAGGTTTTTTCAAACCCTAGATTTCGAAATCTTGTGGCTTAAGGAAAGGATTTGAAAACCCTTTCAAATTTTCGCAAATTAGGGTACAGAAACCCTAATCTCGAAATTTCTAGCCTTCTAGGGTTTATTGGCTATAAAACCTAGTATGTCAAGTTCATACAATTGTATAATACTATTTGAAAACAAGTTAACCAAAGGCTTTAATACCATTGATGGGTTTTATACAAACAATCTTATGTATGCATGCAACCCTAGAGTTGGATCTATGTTATCACTATTAGTTATACAGCATTATGAACACTTGAAGAACCCTAAATCGCTTCTAGAAATTTCGAAATCACAAGGAAAGATGAAATACATACCTCTTGTTACTATATTGTAATAACAACTTAAATCTTGAATCTTCTTGTCTTTGAAAGCAAGTACCACAAGTGTAGCACCTCTAATGGCTCACAAACACCAAGAGCAAATGGAGAGACTAAAGAGAGAGAGAAGAGGTATGAAATTCGGCCCTAAGAACCCTTTAGGAAGGCATGGACGAATTCATGTGCTAAGGGGTGTTTATATAGGTGTAGAGATTAGGGTTTCAGTCCATATCTTTATCTAGTTGCTTGCCCACCAAGTAACCATAAGATATGCCTTGAATGCCCTTATCTTTGGACGATTTCAAGGATCCTTATCCCCTTGAATTCGCCCAATCCATATCTAGGATAACCATTACCATATTTTGTAACTATCACATAATTACAATTCAGCCCCTCTAGTTTAATTAATTACACTTGATCACTAAATTAATTCTTAATTAATTATTGACCAATATTAATTAAACAAATATGATTTCTCCTTTACTATATTATTCTTATAACATATTAATAAATCATAATAACCTCTTTCTCTATTATTTCTCCAGTGAAGTTGCTTTGGTGAAGGCAACCCAAAAGGACCATGCACAATCGGGTCAAGTACTTACCAAATATGGTTACGGGCTTAGACACTAATCCAACAAGCATAACCCTAATAGACTTAATATTTGTTACTGGTGAGAAGGTCTCATCACAATCAATTTTCGGAGTTTGAGTAAAGCCCTTCACAACCAATCACGCCTTATAAGTGTGTACTTTCCCATCCATGTCGGTCTTCTTCTTGAAGATCCATTTGTACCCGACTGTCTTACGACTCGGTACATTGTCAACAGATTTCCAAACTTGATTGTCACACATGGACTGAATCTCACTGTCCATAGCTTCTTTCCATTTAGCAAACTCGGGGCATGTCATGGCTTCCTTGTAGTTGTTAGGTTCATCTAGATTTACCAGTGTACTATCACTGATAAATGTATCACCTTCTGCAGTAATAGGGAAACCATAAAACTCAGGTGGAACTCTAACTCTACTAGAACGCCTCAGAGGTATAGACTCGTCAATCGGCTCAACTAAAGTTTCCTCCTCAGGTTGATTGCTGGTGTTTGAGGTTCCTTCACCGCTTGATTGTTGAAGTTCTTCAAGGTTAATTCGCCTCCCACTGTCTCCTTAGCTTATGAGCTCTCTCTTGTGAAAGACTCCTCTCCTCGCAACGAAGACAACATTGTGACTCGGTCTATAGAAGAGATAACCAAAGGATTTCTAGTGGTAGCCAATGAAAATACACCACTCACTTCGAGGTTCGAGCTTGTCATGAGTCTCGTGTCTCACAAAAGCCTTGCAACCCCAAACCTTGATGTGGTCTAATGTGCAGACCTTTTTAGTCCACATCTCATGAGGTGTTTTGGAAACCTTTTTGGTAGGGACTAAATTAAGGATATGGGCGGCAGTCTCTAAGGAATACCCCCAGAATGGGATTGGAAATGAAGCTTGACTCATCATGGAACGAACCATGTCCAACAAGGTTCGATTGCATCTCTCAGCCACACCATTAAGTTGTGGTGTCCTAGGTGGCGTCAACTGTGAAACAATTCCACATTCCTTAAGACAGTCAAAAAACTCGATACTAAGATACTCACCACCCCGATTGGATCATAACATATTTATCTTCTTGCCTAGCTGATTCTCCACTTCTTGTTTAAACTCTTTGAATTTCTCAAAGGCTTCTCACTTATGCTTGATTAATTAGACATAGCCACATCTATCGTAATCATCAGAAAAAGTCACATAGAAGCAGTTAGCATCCCTTGTGGTACTTCTGAAGGGCCCACATACATTGGTGTGTATGGGATCCAACAAACCCTCACCCCTTTCACAAATTCCAGGCAAAGGTGATTTAGTCATCTTTCCAAGTAAGCAAGATTCGCAAGTGTCATTCGACCTTAAGTCGAATGACTCCAAAACTCCAGCCTTTTGGAGTTGGCATATGCACTTTTTGCTGATATGTCCAGGACGACAATGCCACAAGCATGCCTTATCCAATTCATTGGAAGAACCGATATGCAACACATTATTTCCTAAGTTGTCTACAACATTCATACTTTATAACCACTTCATACAACTAACTAGACCTTTCCTAACAATGTAAGCCATATTTCTCTCTAAAAACAACCAAAGTTACTTTTGACAACTTGCTTTAACTTAACACTCTTCTTTAAAACTCAATTTAAACAATATGGGTTCTAACCTTGCTATTTCAATTTCATTTCAAATCCATTTCAATGGATAAATGTGCTTTATAAGGTCATATAAACCATTTTAAAACTTGCTTACCATTTTGGCACGTTTTCGAAAAGCTTAGAAACATTTTCTTTTATAATAGTGTTTAAACTCTATGCTATAAAACTTAAACATATGACATTGAAGTTCATATTATGTGTAAAAGCTTCTTCGGATCTTCCAAACCACTTTTGTTTTGACAATTTTAACTGCTTTCTCATTTAGACATTGTAATTTACTTAACTGTGTTTTCTTGAAACCCAACATGATATTTTTACAACCTTTTTACTCCAAATGTGTTTACAAGACATAACTAATGCCTACATTTCAAAACCTACCTCATTTGTTTATTTTATTTCAAACTAGTTTTATAATCTATAAAGTTTCTAAAACTTAAAGCATTGCAAAACTTAGTGTTCACTTTTAAATTTCCAGTGATGCACTTTCAACAATGTATAATTATTCTTTCAAACATATTGATTTTTACCTTATCCATTTTAACCATTGTTGGACTCCAGTCAAAAAGGTCAAAACTGTCAGATTTTCAACTACCACTTATAGTGCTTCTTCTTTCTCACAAATGGAGTTGAAGTTGATAAGATAACTCATGATTTTTAGCAAACACTTTAGAACTTACACATCTCTATTTAATCATCAACATACTTCAAGTATTGAAGTGCAAGTTATATCTCATCCTAGTTTTAAATCTACAAAGAATTATTGATCTTAAAATTTTAACAATAGCAAATATTGTTGCTACCTTCCTTTTCTTTCCCCCACACTTGATTTCTTGCTCTCCTTCTGATTTTATATCTCGCACACCCCTAATAATAACATAATGCATTGTCTAACTTTTTTTTTTCTATCTATTTTGCTTCTCTTGGTACCATGTTCGTACACACGCAGACTAGAAGTCTATCCTTATCAATCTGAGCAATTAATGCATGTGTAGTTGCGAGACATAATTTTGATTTAGTCAACTTTGATATATTCAAATACGCCACTTGTCATATAGTTTTTGTTTTTATTTTGAAATATACTGTAAACAAGTAATCCTTATTTACATTTTCTCTTTTGTTCCAAATTTAGAAATTTGATTTAAAATGCAATTTTCATTGTATTTTTCTTACAATTAATACACAAGGTGACTACCCTTGTTCTTATCATTTTTCTAAATCCAGAAAATATATGTGAAGAACACATTTCTTATGTTTTATCTTTTCTTTATAAACATAAAAAGTTTTAAATGCTACGATTATCTATCATTCAAATGATTGTTTTTAGTAGAATCACCGAATTAAGAATGCACTACTTTCAATGATCGATATTTTACACCTTTCTTAAAATATCATTCTACTTTCTAATTTCCAATTAGTTCCAAAACTCTCAAACATGTTTTCATAAATACCCTGACTCCTTTTAAACTTGTATTTGTCTTGACTTAGACAATTTGACAATTTATAAAAGAGTAATCAAAATATTTATGTATAAATTCCCTTATTAATGACTTAAACATATAACCTTAATTAATATTTATATTATTTTTACTACTTCGTTTGATCGCCACTCATGTATCTTCATATCTTTTTGGAATTATTATACATTTTTATAATAGTGAGATTGCTTATCGTTTCTAAACACTCAAAATGCTATCTAGACAATGTGATTTAATTTATCATAAACCTTCACGCCTCCATTTGTAACAATGACTCTATAATTATATATAATTTTCGAATATGGTTCTATTATTATAAGAGTAACTGTAGTAGTAATTATAGCCTCGAAGATTCTTAATCATTTCATAATTTATTTTATAGACGACACTTAAATAGCCTCTACATTTGAGATATACCAAAACTTCGTTGCTTACCCTTAGTACATATCTTTAGGAACTTACCCTCGATGTCACACCCCCAAACCTGAACGGCGGAAACGTTCGGGGGCGGATGACTTCATGTGGTAACGTAACAAATGAATACATAGTAAAGAAAGCAATACAACCATCACATATATAATTGAAAGTTTACATTTGTCAAAAGTTACATGTTCAAAACCAATTACAATATGATGTCAAAATATGAGATTAAACTGGCGCCGCAGCATCCCTTCATCAAAAGCATAATGATACCTGAAATTACTGATTCCCTGGGACATACAAATAGTTTTGAAAGAGTAGATCAGCATTTAAGCTGGTGAGTTTCATAAGTATTTAAATGACAATGTTTGTATGAAATGAAATGTTTTGTCCTTGTTTGTTTGTGTTTAGAAAATCCTATATTTTCTACTAGTATAAAAGTAGCCTTCTCTCAAGACCAATGTTTGTTTCTGAAATGTATGTAAGTGTGAAATAACCAAATATGTTTGAAAACCTTGTAAATCAATGCATTTTTAATACCCCATGTGAGTTTTATAACCATACTATTGACTCAGAATGCCTATACACAACGTTCTTCAGGCGTTGGAATGTTATGACGTTTGTCACCCCAAACGGTGGATTGTAGCTAACACTCAAGGCGCGGGTTGTCAAGCCCGTATAGATCTATACACAAACACCATGCTCCCCCTCCAAGGGATTCTAGTATATAATACAGGACTTGAAATGTGTACTCGAACGTACATGAATTTTATGTCTCACAAAACCGTGGTATAAAAACAGATTTACGTGTTAAAATGTTCGTTTGTTCTTGTATATGAAAGTGACTTCTTGAAAATCATGTTTCTAGTATGTAATAGTTAGAAATTTGTTCGTAAAACTATACCTATTATAGTTTTAAAAGTGTGTCTCGTGTGTTTAGAAATACCTAGAAAAGAAATCATCTGTTATGAAAGCATAGATTTTTGTAGAGCCTAAGGTAGACAAATATACATATAATCTAAGAAAATGTTTAGTTTATACATGCATTACAACAATTTATAGTTCAAAAGATAGAATTCTATTGTAACATATTTTATATACGAAAGTTTCCTAAAAAGTTTATAAATCACATGTGATTTGGATATATAAAAGCATATAAAATAATTATTTATGTAACACACGATAATACTCGTGTGTTTTACTTGTATTCCCCCTTGAAAGCATATAAAAGCATTTAGAATATCTTAAAAAGGTTAACTAAGGGGTATGAACTCACTTGAAAGTTTGAAGATAGCGAGATGGAAAACCGGGCAGAGTTTCGTCTTGGGAAACGGATTTTTCTCGGGATTCTCGGGAATCTCGGGAGTAAAATCGACCCTCGGGACTTGAGCAAAAAGACCAGAGCTTCGGGGTAGTGCGGGCACGGAAAACGAGGCAAGATCGTGAGAAAAATGAGAGAAATGGGGTGATTTTTCCGGAACCCTCGCATTTCTATTTATAGGGGGTCTGAGAAGCCTCGGTACGCGGGGCGTACGCTCGTACACAGCGCGTACTCGTACATCATGCATGACCGAGTCCTCGACTGCCTCGACTTCGGATGGGACGGATCGGGTGGGGCGGGTCGGACGGGACGGGTCGGTAGCTTCGCATAGGGGTGACGTGAACGGACCGAGACCAAGGCCCTCGGGTACGTGGGGCGTACGGGGTTACGCAGCGCATAACTCGGATGAGGACGCTGACTCCTCCTTCGGATATTATCGGATTTTTGATTTAATTTATATATAATTTATTTAATAAACTTCAAAAAATCATATCTTCTTCATACGAACTTCGTTTTCGATGGTCTTTATATCCACGCGTAGGTGAGACTACGCTCTACAACTTTCGTTTAGACTCCGTTGGCAAATTCTGAAATTATTTTTATTATTTTAATTATAAAATGACGTGATTAAGGAATTTCTTTAAAAATTCATAACTTCTTTATCTGACGTCGGTTTTTGCCAGACTTTTTACCGCTGAAATACCATTGTCGAGACCTTCGATTCTCGTTCAGGTCATTCCGGCCAAAAGTCGCTCGATCTCCGATTCGAGTTTTTAGCTGTCTGCTGCTAAGCCGAACTTGGAAAAATCTTAACTTCAATATACGAAGCCGGATTTGGGCATTCTTTTTACGTACGATCATGGTTTAATGGCATTTAAACATAGAGGGAATTTAAATAGAACTTTTTGGACATTTTATTATCAAAGTTAATTTTATTAACTCAAAAGTGGTTACAACACTTGACTTTTTAGGTCATTACAAAGATTTGAAATATCGGGTTGTCACATCATCCCCCCGTTAGAGGGAATTTCGTCCCGATATTTAAAGTAGTAAAGATACTAGTGAACATGAAAGAGATGAGGGTACTTTTGCTTCATCTAATCTTCGCGTTGCCACGTGAATTCAGGTCCCCACTTGGCGTTCCAGTGAACCTTCACGATGGGTATGCGACTTTGTTTTGTTTGTTTGACCTCTCGGTCCATGATTTCTACTGGTTCTTCCACAAAGTTGAGGCTCTCGTTGATCTCGATCTCGTCGAGTGGAATAACAAGAGTCTCATCGGACAGACACTTTTTCAAGTTCGAGACGTGGAAGGTTGGATGTATGTTACTAAGTTCACGCGGTAGGTTAAGCTTGTAAGCCACAGGGCCAATTCTAGCAAGAATCTCGAAAGGCCCTATGTATCTTGGATTTAGTTTCCCACGCT
The DNA here is from genome assembly GCF_002870075.4 of Lactuca sativa. Lineage (NCBI taxonomy): Eukaryota > Viridiplantae > Streptophyta > Magnoliopsida > Asterales > Asteraceae > Lactuca > Lactuca sativa. Next base: position 101,517,328 of record NC_056629.2, on the reverse strand, counting down.
TTCCAAAGCGTATTAAACCCTTCCATAGTGAGACCTTTAATAAAACGTGGTCTCCTACCTGGAATTCCAAAGGTTTCCTCCTTTGGTCAGCGTAGCTTTTCTGTCGGTCTCTAGAGGCTTTCAATCGTTCACGAATCTGAACGATCTTCTCTGTCGTTTCTCGTATGATTTCCGGACCGGTGAGAGTGCTTTCAGGAACTCTTCCTCTAGCTAACTGGGTATCGCCAACTTCAGTCCAGCACAGAGGGGATCTGCACTTTCGACCATAGAGGGCTTCAAACGGAGCAGCCTTTATGCTTGTATGATAACTATTGTTGTATGAAAATTCGACAAGGGGTAAATGGATATCCCATGCCTTTCCAAAGTCAATCACACAGGCTCTTAGCATATCTTCTAAAGTTTGTATCGTTCTCTCACTTTGCCCGTCTGTTTGTGGGTGGTAGGTTGTACTCATGTCAAGCCTAGTCCCCAGGGAACTTTGTAGTGACTGCCAGAATCTTGAAGTGAATCTACTATCTCTATCGGAGATAATGGATATTGGAACACCATGCAGTCGCACTACTTCCCTTAAGTAAGTTCTTGTAAGCTTTTCTATTTTGTCAGTCTCCTTGATGGGTAGGAAATGTGCGGATTTGGTTAATCTGTCGACGATGACCCATATGGTATCGAGTCCATTCGTCGTCTTGGGTAACTTGGTTATGAAGTCCATAGTAATCCGCTCCCATTTCCATTCTGGTATCTCCGGTTGTTGTAGTAATCTTGACAGTTTCTGATACTCGACCTTAACCTTAGCGCAAGTAAGGCATTTACTTACGAAGGTAGCAATTTCTGCTTTCATGTTAGGCCACCAGTACAGTTTCTTAAGATCCATATACATTTTATCCGAACCTGGGTGATCGGAATATCTTGAGTTGTGTGCTTCGGTCATGACTACGTTTCTGAAACCACCATGTTTCGGGGTCCAGATTCGGTCCATGAGATAGTAGGCTCCGCCACCCTTGACTTCTAGATTCTTTTCCATTCCTCGCAGGGATTCACCCGCCACATTTTCAGGTTGCAAAGCTTCCATTTGTGCCGCCTTAATTTGTGTGGATAAGTGGGAATGGATAGTCATAGTTAGAGATTTGACCCTCCGACCAGTGTATTCCTTTCGACTGAGGGCGTCAGCTACCACGTTGGCCTTGCCAGGATAATAACGAATTTCGCATTCGTAGTCATTTAGTAACTCAACCCATCGTCGTTGTCGCATGTTGAGTTCCTTCTGATTGAAAATGTGTTGAAGGCTCTTGTGATCGGTGAAAATAGTACTCTTTGTTCCGTATAAGTAATGTCTCCAGATCTTTAGAGCAAATACCACTACTCCTAACTCAAGATCGTGTGTCGTATAGTTCACTTCGTGTGTCTTAAGTTGTTGGGAGGCATAAGCAATAACCTTCCCTCTCTGCATAAGAACACAACCCAGTCCTTGATTTGATGCATCGCAATACACTACGAAGTCTTCTATCCCTTCGGGGAGGGATAGTATCGGTGCGGTGCACAAGGCCTATTTTAGCGTCTGGAATGCCTTCTCTTGTTTCGCTTCCCAGCCAAAGGCCACACCTTTCTGGGTTAATGTAGTAAGAGGTTTCGCAATGCTAGAGAAGTTCTTTATGAATCTGCGATAGTAGCCAGCGATACCTAGAAATTGACGAATTTCTGTAGGTGTCTTTGGTGCCGACCAGTTCTCAATGGCCTTAATTTTGGAGGGGTCCACGTGTATACCTTTCTCGCTAACGACGTGGCCTAAAAATTCGACTCTTCGAATCCAAAATTCGCATTTAGAGAACTTCGCATAGAGTTTCTCCGTTCGTAGTGTTTCTAGGACTTTTCGTAGGTGCTGACTATGCTCTTCCTCACTTCGGGAGTAGACAAGTATATCATCGATAAAGACGATGACGAACTGATCTAAGTAAGGACGACATACCCTATTCATTAGGTCCATAAATACTGCTGTTGCATTGGTTAATCCGAATGGCATCACTACAAATTCGTAGTGTCCATAACGAGTTCGGAAAGCTGTCTTTGGAATATCCCCCTCTAGAACTCGTAATTAGTGATATCCAGATCGTAGATCTATCTTTGAGAAGTAGTTTGCTCCTTGAAGTTGATCGAATAGGTCGTCAATACAGGGTAGAGGATAACGGTTCTTTACAGTAAGTTTGTTCAGCTCTCTGTAGTCGATGCACATACGGAACGATCCGTCCTTCTTCTTTACAAACAGGACCGATGCTCCCCAAGGTGAGAAACTTAGTCTTATGAATCCTTTTTGAAGGAGTTCATTAAGTTGACTGGAAAGTTCCTGCATCTCTGCTGGTGCGAGACGATAAGGTGACTTCGCTACAGGGGTAGCCCCCGTAACTAAGTCGATTCTGAATTCGACTTGGCGTTGTGGTGGTAATCCTGGTAGTTCTTCTGGAAAGATATCGGGAAAGTCGTGTACTACTGAAATGTTCTTGATGTCCTTCCGTTCTTGACTTGTATCAACGATGTGCGCTAGGAATGCTCGACAATCCTTCCGCAAGCACTTTCGAGCTTGGATGCACGAAATGATGCGAAGGTTTGTACTTGATTTGTCGCCGTAGATAACTAATGTTTCGTTGTTAGGGAGATTAAGACGGACTGCTTTCTCAAAGCACATGATGTCGACGCGAAGAAGACTCAACCAATCCATGCCTACTATGACGTCGAAACTTTTAATTTGGACCGACATGAGATTGATTGGAAAAGAATGGCCGTCTAAAGTTAACGTACAGCCCATGTATATGCAGTTAGTGTTTTCGGTTTTTCCATTGGCCATCTCTACAGTGAATGATTTTTCTAACTTTATAGGTTTAGGTTTAAGTAAATGAATAAAGTTTTGACTCACGAAGATTCTCTCCGCTCCACTATCGAATAATATGCATGCATATGAATTATCGAGAAGGAACGTACCAGCAACTACAGTTGGGTCAGCTACAGCTTCGTCGTGGCCTATCGCCAAAACTCGTCCCACACCGCCGGTGCCTGCTGCCTTAGGGCAGTTCCTCTTGTAGTGGCCCACCTCGCCACAACCGTAGCAAGTCTGGCCTACACCCGCACTGGGAACTTGAGTGATCGGTTTTGCGGGGTCCTTGCAGAAACAGGTTGTGTGTCCCTTCCTGTTGCAGTTGGCGCACTGCATTTCCCGATAAGGTCCATGGTGGTGGTAAGTGCATTTGGTGCACTTTGGAAGGTTACCCACATAAGGCTTTGTGGGGTAGGGATTTGTAGGGACTGTAGTAGGTACAGTGGCAGTATTCACTGAAACCAGTTGTTTCTTCGCGGATTCTTGGGAAGACCCACCCTTCCCTTTATTCCATACTCTCTTCCTGTTGTTGTTGTGGTAGTTGTTGTTGTTGTTGTTGTTGTTTCCTTTCTGTGGTTCTGGTGCAGAAACGGTTGAGTTCTGATGACCTCCATAGTCAATCAGAGATTGTGCCAGTTCCTTAGCACTTTCAAAGGTGTCAGGTTTGGAAGCTAACATGCTTGATCGTATTTGGGGCGTCAGTCCCCAGATGTACCTTTCTATTTTCTTGCTCTCGGGAGAAATCATATCGGGGCAAAGGATTGCGAGATCGCAGAATCGGTTGGTATAAGTTGCGATGTCGGTACCAACCATTCCGAGAGTCCATAGTTCGTGTTTGAGCTTTTGAATCTCTCCCCGTGGGCAGTATTCTCTCATCATCATGGCTTTTAGGCTCTCCCAGCTTATGGAGTTTGCCACAATCAGGGTAAGTACTTTAACGTGGCCATTCCACCAAGTTAAAGCTCTATCAATAAGGGTGAAAGTTGCAAATTTGACTTTGTTGTGCTCGGGATAGGAGCAGATTTCAAAGATTGCCTCTGTCCTTTCAATCCACTGTCTCAGGGCTAACACACCACCAGATCCATAAAACATCCGGGGCTTGGCATTAGTAAAGTCCTTATAGGTGCATTCTCGGGGTGGTCCTTGACTCTCTCCATGGTTGGATGGGTGTGTGCCAGATCCCGAGCCATTAGTACTCGAGTTATTGATCTGTGACATGGCAGCTGCTACCGCTGTGGTGACTGCTGCTTGGAACATAACAGCATCAAATTGAGGTGGTGGTGGTACAGGTGCTTCCCCACCATTGTTTCGCCTTGGATTCCTACATGGAGGCATCCTTTAACTATAGGTTGAAAAGGTAAAGATAAGAATTTCATAGAATAGAGAATTAATGTGTCTCATGAACTAAACTGCTATAGTTCAACAACATATGCTAGTATGAGTCTTAAAATAGAAGAATGAAAGTTATTTGTAAGACTGAAAGTATGAAACAAGTATTTGGTTTCTCAAAGACTTTTCAAGGTTTGAACGAAATACTCAACGTAGTAATAATAGTGTCACATATATTAATATAAAAGTTGATACAACGATCATGAAAATTTGACCCCTATAAGGGTCTCCAATTATAAAGTTCGAGAAATTTAAAGACTTTTAGCCGAGCTCCTAAGCTATAACAAAATTTGAGTCTTTGACAAGCACTACTTGCGATGTAGGTTGCGCTTGGAGCTTGACTCTGCATCTGATTGCTTCGACTCCATTAGACGCCTATCAAAAGCGGCTTGTTGTTCCCTTAGTTCAGCGAGGGCTGCAATCATTTGTGCTTGGAATGCCTCGGTTTGGAGTTGAGCGTTGTCTTGCATCTTGTCCAGCCTACGGATGTCAGAAGTGTGAACCTGCACTTCCACGTTGACATCCGGGAGTCGGCTAGCTTGAACTCCGGACTGATAGGACTGATTGGCTAGCTTACCCACCATTACCGGGAGTGCCCGATCAGCCGAACCTCCGCTGCGGACATCATAGAAGTCCCGACACATGCCGTAAGGAGGGCGTAAGTTCTGTTGTTGGCTCCAATGATGGAGGTGACTTCCCCAGACAGGAGTCGGTCCTTGAAAGTTCCTTACGAAGACGGGAGGTTGAACTGGTGGTGGATCGATCACTTCCGGTTCTGAGTCGGTACCGGAGTCATCATCCACTTCTATGGCTTCCTCGTCCTCTTCGGGATCATCTTCGACCCATCCTCCGTTGCCTTGGTTGGGAAAGTAGGGGTCGCCGGGGTGGTGAAATCCAGCCATTTGACTGTACGAGAAATAAGGTTATAGGAGTTGAATAAAGTTGAAACTTGCAAAACATGTAAGTTAAACTAGTTTAGGTAGCAAATACTCCTATAGTATTTAAATTCTTGTGTTTGATTCTAGTAACGGTTTGGTAAGTTTTGACTTGTTGCTTACTACAATCATACCTCGATATACGTTGGTCCAATCTCGAGCAAATATAGTTGATCATGCTATATTTGTCCAAAATCTGATTACATATATCGAGGCTTAATCGTAGTGTCAACTTGTCTAAATACTTGTTGTATAGTTAGATATCAAGAAAATAATTTTTTGTATGCATGTAATTGTACTTAAATGAACTATCAATTTAAGTTAAACGTAACGCTGCTTAAGCGTAAAAAGAAAAATGTTTTGCCAGAGAGTGTTAGTCCCTTAAGCATTTATAGTTTGTATATCTTATGTGGTTCGATATACTTAGTTCACTATAAACATTGCTCTGATACCAATCTGTCACACCCCCAAACCTGAACGATGGAAACGTTCGGGGGCGGATGACTTCATGTGGTAACGTAACAAATGAATACATAGTAAAGAAAGCAATACAACCATCACATATATAATTGAAAGTTTACATTTGTCAAAAGTTACATGTTCAAAACCAATTACAATATGATGTCAAAATATGAGATTAACCTGGCGCCGCAGCATCCCTTCATCAAAAGCATAATGATACCTGAAATTACTGATTCCCTGGCACATACAAGTAGTTTTGAAAGAGTAGATCAGCATTTAAGCTGGTGAGTTTCATAAGTATTTAAATGACAATGTTTGTATGAAATGAAATGTTTTGTCCTTGTTTGTTTGTGTTTAGAAAATCCTATATTTTCTACTAGTATAAAAGTAGCCTTCTCTCAAGACCAATGTTTGTTTCTGAAATGTATGTAAGTGTGAAATAACCAAATATGTTTGAAAACCTTGTAAATCAATGCATTTTTAATACCCCATGTGAGTTTTATAACCATACTATTGACTCAGAATGCCTATACACAACGTTCTTCAGGCGTTGGAATGTTATGACGTTTGTCACCCCAAACGGTGGACTGTAGCTAACAGTCAGGGCGCGGGTTGTCAAGCCCGTATAGATCTATACACAAACACCATGCTCCCCCTCCAAGGGATTCTGGTATATAATACAGGACTTGAAATGTGTACTCGAACGTACGTGAAGTTTATGTCTCACAAAACCGTGGTATAAAAACAGATTTACGTGTTAAAATGTTCGTTTGTTCTTGTATATGAAAGTGACTTCTTGAAAATCATGTTTCTAGTATGTAATAGTTAGAAATTTGTTCGTAAAACTATACCTATTATAGTTTTAAAAGTGTGTCTCGTGTGTTTAGAAATACCTAGAAAAGAAATCATCTGTTATGAAAGCATAGATTTTTGTAGAGCCTAAGGTAGACAAATATACAGATAATCTAAGAAAATGTTTAGTTTATACATGCATTACAACAATTTATAGTTCAAAAGATAGAATTCTATTGTAACATATTTTATATATGAAAGTTTCCTAAAAAGTTTATAAATCACATGTGATTTGGATATATAAAAGCATATAAAATAATTCTTTATGTAACACACGATAATACTCGTGTGTTTTACTTGTATTCCCCCTTGAAAGCATATAAAAGCATTTAGAATATCTTAAAAAGGTTAATTAAGGGGTATGAACTCACTTGAAAGTTTGAAGATAGCGAGATGGAAAACCGGGCAGAGTTTCGTCTTGGGAAACAGATTTTTCTCGGGATTCTCGGGAATCTCGGGAGTAAAATCGACCCTCGGGACTTGAGCAAAAAGACCAGAGCTTCGGGGTAGTGCGGGCACAGAAAACGAGGCAAGATAATGAGAGAAATGAGAGAAATGGGGTGATTTTTCCGGAACCCTCGCATTTCTATTTATAGGGGGTCTGAGAAGCCTCGGTACGCGGGGCGTACGCTCATACGCAGCGCGTACTCGTACGTCATGCATGACCGAGTCCTCGACTGCCTCGGCTTCGGATGGGACGGATCGGATGGGACAGATCGGGTGGGGCGGGTCGGATGGGACGGTTCGGTAGCTTCGCATAGGGGCGACGTGGACGGACCAAGACCAAGGCCCTCAGGTACGCGGGGCGTACGGGGTTACGCAGCGCGTAACTCGGATGAGGACGCTGACTCCTCCTTCGGATATTACCGGATTTTTGATTTAATTTATATATAATTTATTTAATAAACTTCAAAAAATCATATCTTCTTCATACGAACTCCGTTTTCGATGGTCTTTATATCCACGCGTAGGTGAGACTACGCTCTACAACTTTTGTTTAGACTCCGTTGGCAAATTCCGAAATTATTTTTATTATTTTAATTATAAAATGACGTGATTAAGGAATTTCTTTAAAAATTCATAACTTCTTTATCTGACGTCGGTTTTTGCCAGACTTTTTACCGCTGAAATACCATTGTCGAGACCTTCGATTCTCGTTTAGGTCATTCCGGCCAAAAGTTGATCGATCTCCGATTCGAGTTTTTAGCTGTCTACTGCTAAGCCGAACTTGGAAAAATCTTAACTTCAATATACGAAGCCGAATTTGGGCATTCTTTTTACGTACGATCATGGTTTAATGACATTTAAACATAGAGGGAATTTAAATAGAACTTTTTGGACATTTTATTATCAAAGTTAATTTTATTAACTCAAAAGTGGTTACAATACTTGACTTTTTAGGTCATTACAAAGATTTGAAATATCGGGTTGTCACACTCGATCTCTTCTCTTTTATTCGTGCTACCCCTTCTTATTTCAAAATTATCTTTTCCAGATTTAGTAGCCAACCCAGAAGTGAACAAATTGTTCCTAACCTCTTCTTTATTAGGCGGCAAATTTACACTTAGTGTTAATTTATAATGCGACTTAAAGATCAATGCGAACTTAGCACTGCAGTTGATGCTTTAGCAAAACTTATAACACACTTCTAAGTTAGATAATATCTAACTAGATAATCTTTTCGACTAGGTCGCCATGATTGGATCGTGATTTCCATGATCCTAGTTTCCTACAATCTAGACCGTAGAACTCGAATTGTGGAAACACTAAATTGATTATTGTTAAAGAGTTAGGCTCTTCCCTTGAGGAATTAACCCAAAATAATCAAATAGCTCTCTGGGTCACCACCTCTCCGACTATGCACTTGTATTAGGCATAGTTCTAGTAGAATGTGTCACGAATTAAATTTCGAGACGAAATTCTTTCAACTAGGGGAGACTGTGACAACCGTCAAAATTCGAGTCGGTTCTAGATTTGACTAAACGTAGTTGCACATATAGGCATGACACATACTAGACTTAGTAACTAAAAGCTTAGTTCTAACCTACTAGAAACTTGGAAACACTTAGAACGATGGATAATATACTTAGATTTCACATTGATATGTGAATTCTACAACTACTTAACTATAATGACTATCCATATTCGAGTTACTCTTTGACTCGAACACCTTTTCATGAATCATATACACACATCATGCACTTGACCTAGTGGTATAAATTAGGTCCGAGTCTCATAGGAACTTAAGTCAAAGTTGAAGACTAGGACTAGTATACTTGATTCCTTAATTTCGCTTGAATCTCATAATCACTACATAGAATGCCAATAAACTGGTAAAAATAAATTACAAACATTATTTCTAATTTGAATAAGAGTGATGAAACTCAAAAATAATTTAAAGTCTCAAAGATTCAAATTATTTTGATATCCAAAGATTTATTAAACTCCAAAACCCTTAAATACTCTAAAAACCTAAATTTATAAAATTTAAGCTTAAAAATTCTACAAAAATAATTATGAACCTTATAATATTGTCTTATAATAATTAAAATTATGAAAATATGATCAAGAAAATAAAATTTTGGGTCATTAACATTTAAGCTTATTTTAAGAAATAAAAAGAGTTTGTAAACAAATTTTGATTTAATGTGTATATTTTATAAAAATTTGAAACTTTATAAATTTTTTTAAAGGATTTAATAAAAAAAAATGAAAGAGAGAGGGAGTCACCTTCATCTTCAAATTTTTGTCCATATCTCTTCCCTATATTACTCTTCACAAAAAAAAACAAAACAAAAACAAAACAAAAACAAAAAAAAAAAAAAAAAAAAAAAAAAAAAAAAAACATAACACCTTCTTCATTTCTCCACACTTCACTCTCTCTCGCACTCTTAATCACCAACTTCATTCTCTCCATCTTCTCTCTTCCTCTCACTATACCCACGAAATTTTCTAGAAAATAAGTCCAAAAACACACCTCAAACTTGAAATCCTCATCATCTTGTGGAGTTCTCGAAGGCAAAATCAATTTCTACTTCGCTTTTCCTTCAAGTTTTGCTATTTTCATGCACTTTCTCCTTCTTCTACTCCATTCTATTGTAAAATCATGAACACTTGTTGAAACGCACGGTTTTGATGATGATTGTGGTAGGATTTCACCCAAAAACAATATTCATGTTGTAAATGGTGAAATCCAAGGACCAAAACTTAACTCAAAATCAACATAATGCACTTTTCTACAAGTTTTGGGGGAAAATCACTACATGCACCCTAATTTTTCTTTCAAAAACGATTTTTGAACATTTCAAACTCATGAATGGTCTTCAAACCAACATTCATGTGAAGATTTTCAAGCTTAGATGCTAGATGATCAAAGTTTGTTGTTAAAAGCTAGCAAATATATTCATAAAGGATTTATTCCCAAATAAATACCTAAAACTTCTTTTATGTTCAAAAATGATTTTTCCCAGAATCCAGACCACCAAAATAAGATGATGTTTAAATTTTCAGAAAATAATTCATTTTTCTCGAATTTTTATAATTATTGCAAGAAAATAGAGAAATAAATCATATAAAATAGTTTCTGAGGTCCATAAATCCTGGATAAATTTGTGGATGACCGTTAAAGTTAATAAACATCTCTAATGAAGTTTCAGCAATTTTTGTTACTATTTCCTACGATTTTTAAGTTTCTTTGTGATTAACTCAAATAAATCATAAAACCATGTTCCGAGATATTAATATAGCATTTAATAATTTTCACTTCTTTTAGGTCATGTTTAATACTTAGATTTTTGTGTTATAATGGACTAAAATCGAGAAAAATAATTTTACTCATCCAAAATTCATAAAAATTTATCATAAAATCTTATATTACATTATGATGCTATAAAAAGTTGTACAAATTTTTTTCTTCTGTAAACTATTTTTCTTCTACTTTCCTAAGATTAAACGTTAATAAATCCAAAAATTGGACTCCACTATTTAAAAATAACTCTTAATATCTTTCTCATATTATACATGTTGGGTCAAAAATATGGTTTATACTTTACTTTTCTAGGAAAATGTATTTTTTAGATTTGTAATATATGTTTACAGATGTGTTTACGGCCGTAAACCTGTTTACGACCGTAAACCTGTTCACGGCCCATGTGCCATATATAAATAGATGTAATGGGTGAGGAGTGTAAGCAAGCTAGAGAGAAGAGAGGAGCTTAAGTGTGTGAAACTTAAGGTGTGTTCTAGAGAGAAAAAGTGAATCTTGTGTAAAGAACTTCAATCATATTCATCAATACATTCAAGATTCAAGTTATTCTTCTTCTCCTTCTTCTTTTATTTGATCTGACATCATCCAATTGATTGGGATTCCGCACCATCAATTGGATCTGATTGATACACAAGCAGATTGGGGACTTACAATTGGTATCAGAGCTTGGATTGTATCAATCAATTTTGTCAGATCTGAAGCTTATTTGATCTTATTTTGGAAGGATTCTTGCGTTTTTGGATAGATCTCTGAAAATTAGGGGGAGACTTAAAAAAATTCAAAGATGAAACAAAAATCAGAAAATTCAAAAATCAAACAAAATTCAGAAAATTCAAAATCCAAAAATAGTGTTATATTCTGTTTAATTTCTTGTTGAAGAAAATCAAAATTCTAAAAATATTTATGTTTCTGTTTTATTTTTTAAGAAAATATGAAAACTCAAAAATATTGTGTGCTAAAATTTTCTTTAAGTTTTGTTTTGTCTTGAATAGTGAATCCACGTGTAGATGAGACTCATGGAGTTTGTGTAGAAGATTTTCTGAGCCAAGGCTTCATCTGTGATCATCGAAGAATTCTCATTCGAAGGAGCAAGAAATAAAGATTATTCTTTAAACATTCAATCCTTCAACCCCATAAGCAAGGTGAAACTGTTTTTGAAGATTATGTGACAGATTGCATTGAAGTCTCCTCAATTAGTCTACTGCTATCTTGAACCTGCTGAAGTGATCTAGAAGATTTGTTCTCTCTGACGTTCTCTCTGAAGATTCTCAAGATGAAAGCACTATCTTTCAAGAATCAGTACGTCAATCCTCCTCACCCAATGTGCGTTCAATGTGTTAGGTCAAAATATGGTTTATACTTTGCTTTTCTGGGCAATTATATTTTTGTGTAATATTTTATGAATTTATGGTCTAGTTTACGGCTGAGTTTACGGCCGTAAACACCTTACGGCTGTAAACTCATTTACGGCCCATGTGTTATCCGGCCCATATTCCAAGTATAAATAGAGGTGTTAGGGTGAGGAGTAGTGATTGATGAACAGAAGAGAGTTTACGGCCTAGCAAGAGAGAAACGAGTGTGTGTGAATCTTGTATTTGGATCTACATTCTAATCATCAAATAAAACAAGATTTATATTATTCTTCTTCTCCTTCTCTTCTATTTGATCTGACATCATCCGTTTGATTGGGATTCCGCACCATCAAACGGATCTGATTGATATACAGGCAATTTAGGGACTTACAATTGGTATCAGAGCCTGGTTGTATCAGTCAAAAGGATTTATTGTTTCATCCAAAAATCGAAGATTTTGTGTTCTCGGTCCAAGCTTACGGCCGTAAACACTGAGTTCACGGCCGCAAACCGGTCAAATTCATCAACCATGAAGTCTAGATTCTTGGGCCGTAAACCCTATTTTGGAGCATTATTTGATCTTATTTTCGAAATATTTTCGCGTTTTTGGATAGATCTCGCAAAAATAAGGGTGGTTTGTTCTTCGTGTTTTTCATAAAAAAACGTTTTTGATCGACTTTTGGAGCTTCAAAGTCGAAAAATCGCTGTTTTTCACGTAATCGTTGAAGGGTTTTCGGCCGGAGCTTACTGCTGGAAACAGTTCACGGCCGGAGTTTACGGCCGGAAACTGTTCACGGCCGGCGGCGGGGTTCGCGTTTACGGCTAGGGTACACTGGATCTTACAGCCGATCGGAGTTCTAGACCGGAAATAGTTCTCGGCTCGGATTACGGCTCCGTTTGCGGCTTGACGACTAGGCTCAGCAGCAAGCATCGGCGCCTTTATAAAAATAGGAAACGAATTGAGGGTGACTGGGATCGAACTCGGGACCTCAAGATCATCAACAAGGCGCCTAACCATCTCGGCTAGCCAAACTCTTGTGCTTTCACTTCGAAAATTTAAACTTAAACACCACCTGTCGCTTCCTAATTTCGAATTTTGACACTTTTAACCCAAAAACTCAATTTCTTTTATTTTTAAATTCTATTTTCATTCAAAATAAAAAATATAATAATAAAAATAAAATAATAATAATAATAATAATAATAATAATAATAATAATAATAATAATAATAAATTGTTTTTATTTTTGACTTTTATTTTTGACTATTTATTTCAAATTTTGACTTTGACTTTCAAATTTGACTTTTGACTTTAAACTTTGACTTTTTCGTTTAATTTTTTAAAAATTTCAAATTTAACTTTTCAGTTTGACTTTCAAGTTTGACTTTTTCAAGGTTGACTTTTTCATGTTTGACTTTTGAGTTTGATTTTTTTTTTAATTTTGACTTTTAAGTTTTATTTTAGCTTCTAGTTGTGTTTTTTGAATCGATTTTAAGGTCTACGAGGGAGTTGAAAACATGAAAGAGAGTCGTCAGGATATGTTAAGACAAATTTTCAACATTTTTGATTATATCCCTGGAGAAACGCTCGAAACTCAGTTGCAGCGATTTACTATACTCACTACTGAGATGAATATAGCTGGGATCTTCTTGTCCAAATCAGAGATAAACAAAAAGATGCTAAATTCACTTCCGCAATCGTGGGATAGGAACGTGGCCATCATCAAGAAGACACAAGATCTCAATCATCTTAGTCTTACTGATATAATTCAAGAACTTGATGCTTTGAAGTGTAGAGAAACAATGAGTTCTGAAAATATTCCGGTCACTGAAGTTACATGTACTCCAGCTTGTGAAGCCACGATTAAATTTCTTCGGGAACAAATTGATATATTTAAAAGAGAAGTTGAGGACCTGAGATATGAAGGATATCAACTCAGGAAAGGACAGAAACCCCTGAAGGCTGAGTTAGAAGAAAAAACCAAGGACTTTAGGAAACTTCAGGAAGAGTATAGCAACAAGTGTGAAAATTATGATTATGTTAAGAGACAACTTGCTGCTGTAACTGAAGAACTTGACGCTTTAAAAATTAAGTGTGGAAAAACTGATGTCAGTTTCAAAAATTATATTGCGTCAAGTCAGACAGTCGAGTCCTTATATGAAACCCAATTAAAATTCAAAGAAAATCAAAACAAGGGTCTAGGGTATGATTGTGTACCTCCTCCTTATAATCATAACTAGACATCCATACCTATGACACAGGACGAAACTGACAGGGAGCCACATCTTCGATATGGCAAACGAGCTGGATTTGTGTCAGGGGGAGTTATTAATGTTGAAAATACTGATGCTTCTGTTACATGTGCAGGTAAAGTAGCAGAGGATGAGAACAAGGAGAGTTCTTCTGAACAAACAAACGACCCCTTGAACTCTAAATCTGTTGCTTCTAATCAACCTGCTGTTGGTAAATACAAGCCACCATTTCAAGCTAAACAGAGTGCCTGTTGCAACTGTGCGTGTGGGAAAAATAAGAGACAAGGCAAGGATACGCCACCAGGGGCAGGAAGAAACAACTTCACAGTGAAGAAAAAGACATGTTTTCACTGTGGAACACCTGGACACATTGCCCGAAAATATCCAAACCGCGCATATGTTCCTACTATGCACAAGGATGGCAGAACGCGCCAAGAGGGAGACACTTTAAAAGAAACCCCTCAAGGTCACGTTCAGACAATAGCGATTGGAACGCACAGAAGGCCAAGAATCAAACTCCAAAGGACAAGCATCCGAATCCCAAGGGCAAGAAGGAAATGTCAGCCAACAAGCCCAGTTCAAGAGATGCTCCTATGAAGCCAAGACCGGTTAGGTCAAAGTCATCTCGGCAGTCGGCTTCAAGTTCCAAATCAAGTACTGAGCCACCCATCGGATCGAACAAGAGATGGGTTAAACCCGAATATAGATGGGTACCAAAGGTGAAAACTCCAAAATCTCCTAATGCTTCTAACGTTTCTACATCTTCTGTTTGTGATAAGCAGGATATGTCATGGGAGAGAGTATCAGGCATTGATGACAAAGGTCGACCCAGTTTCAAAATGGACTGGGTTCCAAAGACCAAATGATCCCGCTCTGTGTCGGAGCAGCTATGGAGGCATATCATCAGACTTTGGTTTGTTGGTAGTGGCTGTTCCAGGCACATGATAAGGGACATCTCTCAAATGTACAATATTTTTACCTTTGTTTGAGAGTATGTGTCCTTTGCGGAAAAGGAAGAAAGGAAGAGATCACAAATGGGGTTAGTACTTAACGATGTGAAGAATTTTTGGATTTGTTCTAAGATTATGCTTGTTGTTCTCAGACCTTCTGAATGTAGATTCAATCGGTGAATTACGGTTTGCGTTTTCTTCTCTATACTCCTGTGTTTTTCTTAAGCTAATTCGCTTTAAAGACTAATTTTTGTTTTAGGATAGTTTAAATTTGCGCATTAATTTTCGTTTCTCTCCTATGCACAAATTTAGGGGGAGAAATAAAAACAAAACAAAAAATTAGAAAATTTATAAAAAAATATATGGTGTAAATGAAATGTGCTTGAGGGAGATGTTATGGGAAGTGATATTATCAAGTGATAACAAGCAATCTGAGTCTGTGTAACGTACCCAAAGTTGAAGGGTCTATGCTCTGGTTTGATGCGTCGGTAGGCACGAAAAATTTTAAATGGACATGACTAGGCAGAGTTGAACTTAGGAGATTTATAGACTTGATAAACTTTGATCTAGTTAGATCCGTTCAGCCTTACAATACGACGCTCGGATAGGTTGAGCACGGAGATATACATGGGAATCTACTCGTCACATTAAATGAACCCGTACTTGGAACCGTGGTTTAACTTTTCCTCGATGTGCGGATTCTGTCCTTAATTCCGGTTGGATGGGGCGACTTGTAAATTCCGATAAATTAGGTCTGTAGAATATCATTTTCTTTCTTTCCGTCTGTTAGTCATATGTTGTCTCCTTTGCGTGACCTCAAATCCGACCTGGTACACAACATATGCAACTCTATTTCTCTGCAGGTTATATATGTGAAATACTTCTTATCTGTTAGCCATATGCTGTCTCCTTTGTGTGACTTCTAATCCGACCTGGTACACAGCATATGCAACTTTCTACTTCTCAACCCCTCTGAAACAATAAGTAATACAATTCTGAATCTATCCTCTCTCTGAATGGTTGTCTGCTCACCCGGTGTAAGGAGTACTCTGGAAGTCCTTGATGGCTGGGGCATATCAGGAAGCGGGAAACATGTTCCAGTACAATTAAAATTGAACACTCATAGATTGTCTATAGATCTCGCTGCTCAATTTAGGTGGACAACAATATCCCTGGTTGTCGTCAGTTGAATGGTCCTTAAGATATAGTATCGAGGAACTTAGGATCAGATATAATATCTAGGAACTTAAGTTCACCTTGTCATGTATCAAATAGTATGTCCTAAATAAGTCACAATTTTTCATGTTTAAGTGGACAACAATACCAGCGATCGACCAGACAAAGACGTGAAGATAGAAGGTACCGACAATTGGATAAAGGTTGTCTAAAAACTTTGATCCCAAATCTCTCTTAAAGTTAGATATCATTTTTATTTTTGTTAAATTTGTCATAGTTTCATCTAATTTAAATATTAGGGGAGAATTAAAAATTCAAAAAAAAAATCAGAAAAATTCAAAAATCAAAAAAAATAATAAATTAATTAAAAATCCAAAAATAGTGTTATTTCTGTTTTATTTCTTGTTCAGAAAAATCAAAAATCCAAAAATATTTTTGTTTCTGTTTTAATTTGTGTGCTAAGTTTTCTTTTAGTTTTGTTTTGTCTTAAAAGTGATTTAAGGTGTAGATGAGACTCATGGAGTTTGTGTTGAAGATTTCTAATCCAAAGCCTCGTCCGTGAGCATCGAAGAATTCACATTCGAAGGAGCAAGAAATGAAGATTATTCTTTCGACATTCAATCCTTCAACCCCAGAAGAAAGGTCAAGCTGAATTGAAGATTATGTGATGGATTGCATTGAAGCCTCCTCAATCAGTCTGCTGCTATCTTTGTACCTGCTGAAGTGATCCAGAAGATTTGTTCTCTCTAATGTTCTCTCTGAAGATTCTCAATCTGAAAGCGCTATCTTTCAAGAATCAGTACATCAAGCCTCCTCACCCAATGTGCGTTCAATGCCAAATTCTGAAGAAAAGCCCAACTGCTCAAGACGAAGTCATTCATTGAAGATTCATCAAGTTCATCTTTAAGTCGTAAAGAATTTGAAGATTAATGCTGAAGCCAAGTTCCCAATGAAGATTATCAAGAAAGTTAGCCACTTTTTAGGGGGTGCTTGTTGGGTCAATTAAGAAAAGAAAGCTACAAACCAAGGGGGAGATTGTTAGGTCAAAATATGGTTTATACTTTGCTTTTCTGGGCAATTATATTTTTGTGTAATATTTTATGAATTTATGGTCTCGTTTACGGCCGTAAACACCTTACGGCTGTAAACTCATTTACGGCCCATGTGTTATCCGGCCCATATTCCAAGTATAAATGGAGGTGTTAGGGTGAGGAGTAGTGATTGATGAACAGAAGAGAGTTTACGGCCTAGCAAGAGAGAAACGAGTGTGTGTGAATCTTGTATTTGGATCTACATTCTAATCATCAAATAAAACAAGATTTATATTATTCTTCTTCTCGTTCTCTTCTTTTTGATCTGACATCATCCGTTTGATTGGGATTCCGCACCATCAAACGGATCTGATTGATATACAGGCAATTTAGGGACTTACACAATGCCAAATTTTGAAGAAAAGCTCAAGTTCTCAAGATGAAGTCATTCATTGAAGATTCATCAAGTTCATCTTGAAGTTGTGAAGAATTTGAAGATAAATGTTGAAGCCAAGCTTACAATGAAGATGAACAAGAAAGCCAACTACTTTTTAGGGGGAGCTTGTTGGGTCATTTAAGAAAAGAAAGCTGTAAACCAAGGGGGAGATTGTTGAGTCAAAAATATGGTGTATACTTTACTTTTCTAGACATTAATAGTTTTTTTTGGTCGTGTAATATATTTGTGTAGTTGTATTTACGGCCAAATGGGTGTTTACTGCCGTAAAACCATTTATGGCCCATATTCCCCAAGTATATATATATATATATATATATATATATATATATATATATATATATATATATATATATATAGGTGTTAGGTGGTTGAGGAGGGTTTGGCGAACAAAAGAGAGTGTACGGTCTAGAGGAGCTTATGTGTGTGTATTCTAAGGTGTTCTAGAGAGAGAAACTAGAGTGAAGAACTAGTGTGTGTTAATGTGTGTGAATCTCATGTAAAGGATCATCATTCTATTCATCAATACATTGAGATTCATATTATTCTTCTTCTCCTTCTCTTCTATTTGATCTAACATCATCCGTTTGATTGGGATTCTGTACCATCAAACAGATCTGATTAATACATAAGCAATTTGGGGACTTACAATACACAACATCAAATAATTTTACAAAAGTTTTCAAGAATTATCCTAACTTTTTACTATTTATTTTAATTTTATTTATTAAATACACATAAATTATGAAAATCAGACTCCTATATATGAAAGTCACCTTTGGAATTTTTCCCAGATTATATATGTTTAACAAAAGTGGAACACCAAGTTTGGGAAATTTTAAATACTGTTTTCTAATTATCTTCATTTTCCTAAATTAAATAAACAAAAATCATGAAATCGGGTTACACTATTTGAAAACCAATTTTGGTATTTTTCCCAGATTATGTGCACTATATATGAAGTTTACAAAATGTTTGGTAATTTTCCTTAACTGTTTAATAATTATTCACGAATTAATTCTTATTTAAGTGAATAAAACAAAAAAATATCTAAACTATTTGGAAACCAACATTTATAATTTTTCCAACTTTTACAATAGAAACGGGTACACTGTAGTGAGCGACATTCCCGCACACATACACATCATCCAATTTCTCAGATAAAGAACTCTTTTGGATGGCAAGAAAATGGGCGCTCTTGGTCAGACGATCGAAAATGAACCAAATAGCATTGACTCCTTTGACTGCCCTCGACAACATGGTGATGAAATCCATGGTGATCTATTCCCATTTCATGGGAACCATTAACGGTTGCAACTTTCAATGCGGCCTTTGGTGCTCGGCCTTGACCATCCGACAGGTCAATAATCTCTCCATATACCATGCTATCTCCCTTTGCTTGCACGGCCACCAATAGCTAAGTCGCAAGTCTCGATACATCTTCTTGGGTCCTGGGTGGATCGAGAACCTGGACTTATGTGCCTCCTGTATCAATGTCTAATAGGCCCCGCTAAAAACTAGGACCCACACCTGACAAAACATGGTCAAGAGACCGCGACTATTGGTGGTAAACCTATCAATCTGACCCTTAATTCTTTCCTTCTTCCAATTTTCCTTTATTATACCCTCGGGCTGAGCCTCCTTGATCAAATATAGTAGTGGTTTGTCGATGGTCATCATTAAACATAGTCCTTAGAAAGGAGCACCATCCACCTTGCATCTCAAGGCATCGGCAACTACATTGGCCTTCCCTGGATGGTACATAATCTCACAATCATAATTCTTGACCACATTAAGTCACCTGTGTTGCCTCATATTCAGATTCAACTGATCCATAAGATACCTTAAACTCTTGTGATCTGTGTAAATGGTACATTAAACCCCATAAATATAATGTCGCCAAATCTTGAGGGCAAACACTATTTCCCCCAACTCCAAATCATGCATTGGGTACCTAGCCTCATGAGGCTTCAACTGGTTGGATGCATACGCAATGATCCTACCCTGCTACATAAGTACTGCCCATAAACATGTGATTGACGCATCCCAAAATACCACAAAATCCTCAATACCCTCAGGCAGGGTCAATACTAGGGCCTCACATAACTTCCTCTTCGGGGTCTCAAATGCAACCTGCTGCTCAGTCCCCCAATGGAAATCCACACTCCTTTTTCTAAGGTGAGTCATAGGAGCAACAATCTTGGAGAAATTATGAATGAGTCTCCTGTTGTATCTAGCCAGCTCCAAAAAGCTCCTAATCTTAGATTTTGACTTCGGAACCTCCCATTACATAATTGACTTAATCTTAGCCGAATCGACCAAAATATCATTCTCATTAACAAGGTGTCCCAGAAACTAGACCTCTCGTAAGAAAAACCCACACTTCGAGAACATGACATAAAGCCTTTCCTCTCTCAGTACTCTAAGTAATTCTTGAAAATGCTCCTAATGTTGATCCTTGGCCTTGGAGTAGACCAGAATATCATCAATGAAAGCAATAACTGACCAGTTGAGCATCAACTTGCATACCCGATTCATCAAATCCATAAATGTAGTTGGTGCGTTAGTGAGCCCAAAGGACATCGCCACAAAATCATAATGACCATCACATGTTTGAAACGTGTCTTTTCCACATCCTCCTCTCTGACTCTTATCTGACGGTACCCTAACCTCAAATCTATCTTGGGGAACCAAGATGCACCCCACTACTGATCAAAGAGGTCACCAATCCTAGGAATTAGGTAATGATTCTTCATCGTCAACTTGTTTAACCCCCGATAACCTATACACATACAGTGAGACCCATCATTCTTCATCACAAATAGAATCGGTGCTCCCCAAGGTGAACTGCTTGGTCTGATAAATAGCTCGCCTAAGGGCTCCTAAAGTTTGGAGGACAAATCCTGCATCTCTGGTGGTGCGAGGTGATACAGTACCTTAGCAATCAAGGTCGCACTGGGGATCAAATCGATCCTGAACTCTACCTACCTTACAGGTGGCACACCGAGTAGATCCTCTGAAAATACTTGAAGGAACTCACTGACCACTGGAACATCTGAAACCAAAACTCTCTCCTCATCCTGAGTGCCAACCACATATGCCAGATAACCCAAACATCCTTGTTGGATATATTGTCGAGCCTTGGCAGCCGAACAAAAAGATTAGCCAACCCCGGTACCCTCACCATAAATGGTGAGTTCTCCCCTACTTGGGGTTTGAACCACCACCACCTATCTCTCACAATCGATCTTTCCTCCAATATGCTCAACCAGTCCATCCCCATAATTATGCACACATCCCCCATCGGAATGGGATCAAGTCAATCAGGTAAGAAACCCTGAAGATCTCTAAAATACAATCTTGAAAAACACTCAAACCAAAAACCTTATGGTGATGGAAACTCGTAAAAAACACTCCAACTCCCTAAGGGTTATATCGAAATCCTAACAAAAGGACTGAGATACAAAATAACGACTCGCACCCGAGTAAAAAAGAACAAGAGAAACCAAGGAATTCACTAAGAAGGTACCTATCAGAAATACAAGCATAAGCATACAAGAAACAATTTTAATAGAAAAATAAATGACTATATACCAGTAATGATGACATGCGCCTCCCTGGCCTCTTCTTCTATGAGCAGAAATGCACGACCACTGGCCTTCAGGACCTCGACCCTCCCTTAGCACCCATCTGTGATCTGAAGAGTGGTCAGAGCTAGTGCCTACACCCGCCTCGCAACAAGAAATGGTTAGTTGTCCTTCACATGGCCAACCTGATCACAATGGTAAAAAATCCTGGTGCTCGGCTGCAAGGCCTATTGACGAAAATCCCTCGTATAATGCCTATTTCTTCCGTAATTATGGCATGATGTCTCTGACCGACACGCTACCTCATGAATCTTACCGCATTTGGTAGAAGTGTAGCCCTATATCCTCCTAATCATAAATCAACAGGCTTAAACCAGTTTTTTGCACGCTATGATTGAACCAGAGTCTACGTCTTCTCTCTCGTCTAGGTCGCAATCTCAATCTCCCTCCTTAGAGCAAAAGACTACAGCTCGGAGAGAGAGTTATACCTATAACTTGATACGAACTGGTGGATCTTCCTCTTGAGCAAGCTTAAGTAACAAGACATCTAAACCTACTCCAAAGCAGCATACTCGGGGTAGAAAAGTGATCTCTCAATAAACATCATGGCGATCTCCGTCACTGACTCTATGTTTTTCTTTAGCGACTGATACTCCTCGTCTAACCTCTCTTCCTCAACTAGGGGAAGATACTCAATGCAGAGTATATCAATAAACTACTCCAAAGTCACTATGTCCTGTCCTTCGCCCCCAGGTGAAAAATGTTCAAGGAGAACTTAACCTTATGGTCCTCCGGGAACGAGAAAATGAAGAAACAACCCTCGACATCAGATATCCACCTCGTGGATACGATCGGTTCCCTGTCCCCCATCAAAATCTGGGAGCTTCGTGTTACTGAAGTCTCGATATTGAAGCATCGCTCTCCCTTAGAGTCTCGTAGTAGCATGAGTTGTAGTGGCTATGGAAGCAACAACCTCAGTAACGACGACCATTAGTCTGCAAAAAGCTTAATCATAGCAGTCTTGATAGATCAAAACATCTCCGGGATCACCTTCCTAACATCCATGGTCACCTACATGGTGATCATCGTGCAAATCTTGTTGTCAGTCAATATTGGCCTCTCCAGGCCGCCTACTCCAGATCCATACTAAAATCAAACCGAAATACATCATAAAAATCACAATTCATACTACTACATCATTACGAAAACACTAAATCCTTAGGTTTCGTGGCTTCCTTGATACGTATACGACTCTTATGTTGCTAATATTACAGGCACATACTACCTTCCACACCTTCCCGTATTTGCCTCAAAGTATCACCAAAGACTACTTGACCACCAAACCCAAACTACTACGATACACATACATCCTATACTCACCTTATTAGGAGTGGCTAATTATTCCTTATGCTAGCCTTCTACAAACCACACCCAGTCATGAAACTTCCACTAACCGTACATACAATCGTGTATGCAAATCATACATTACTAGATTCGATAGATAGTCGAATAATTGATTCTACCCTAAGTCCAGAACTAAATAGGGAACATTAAATAAGGCTAAATAAAACACAATAATAATGTAAGTTCCATATATTATATCATGAAATTTTCCTAGGCTATCATGCATCATATATCAGGAAATTCTATCATTCAATACCTGAAGATCCCTAGCCTACCACCTAGAATACAATTCTATCATATTATCAATACACAAAACAAGTGCGTGTATCTTTGGGAATAATTTCCTTGGCTCCATCTGATTGTACACATCATATCCTTTCTGTTGATTATTTTAGAGTTAATTTTGAATATATATTTTGCATATCCTTAGTTTGAGTCTGGAATCACACAAGTGTTCATCAGATTCCCTCAAACAAGGGATCTAATACCTACTTGTAACATCAAAAATATCATGATAAAAAAAATTTGTTTTTCAAAATCCATTTTCATGAACATAAGTCATACAAAACATCATTTCCCAAAAACATAGTCATAAAATCAGAGTATCAAAGATCTCTCAAAATATATATTAGTAAGAGGATGTGTATGATCACACCCTCTCCATCAAACTAACAACTACAAGCCAAAGCATAGTGAGTTGCCCCTGGTCCTACAGTCTCCCAACTAGATTACCTCTGGCCCACAATCTCCTGACTGGATGTTCCTGGCCCACAGTCTCCTGACTGGATTGCCCTGGGTTTGTTGGCCCACGACATAAAGTAGTACCGTCTCAACCCATCCACACTATATTGACCTATGCAACAAATAAATAACAATAAGAAAGTACATGTAATCATAATGATTCACAAGCTTAACAAATCACTATATCATAGCAATATCCTATAAATAAGGATACATGATACAATCTAGTGGGTTGACATTGGTGCCTTCAACCTATGAATAGAGTGAGGATAAATTACCTCAAAGTCTAAAAGATAGTTGAACTGATCAAAGATCCAAATATCGGCTCTACAGATCACATGTACAGCAAACAGGGACCAAGTCTTAATCTAAAGCTCAAAGTGCCCCATTTGACCTAAAGTCAAACTTGGTCAAAGTCAATGGTCAATGGTCAAAAAGTTAATAGTCCAATCAGCAAATAGCCACATTATGGCCATTTATCGGTCGCGTCGTGGTAGCGTAAAGACAAAATACACAAGGCCTTACCCAATCGACATGTTGTAGCAACGTAAGGCCATGCCGTGGGGACTGGTTTGAACAACTTAACGTATGAAGCTGTTTTCCAACGATTCCAAGAGCTCCAAAGCTCAGATCTGGTTATTCCTAAGGTCTTGATGGATAATGTTTCCAACTTTATCCGTTAAGACGTCTCAATAAGTGAAGATATCAAACCCTAAGTGATAGGCAACTCAAGGCATGGAAACACCCATTAAGCACTTAATCACTTAGGTGCCGTTTTTTCGAAGCGAAAATGTCTGAAGTTTGCGGACCACCTCTGCAACCCTCTGTAGCCGAAGAGGGGGACCAAACGGCTGTAGCATGTAATAAAAAGTTTGTTTGTTTTTGAACTTCTACAGACTGCTGCAATAAGTTAAAGTAAGGTGTGAAGAGGTTTGAAGCAGAGGGTCAAGTGTTAAGCCACGCAGCACACGCGCAACAGTTTTTAAGTCAAAAGTCTTCTGGAAAACAAAAAATTGTGAAGAGCCAAGTGTTGTGCGAGTGTTGTGCGATGCAACAATAAGTGGCTAGAAGAATTTTTTTTAAAAAAACAAACAACACCTTAGAGTTACTCATTCAAGGTTTCTAGAAGGATTTCCAACACCTAATAGACCATAAAAATTGTTTACATATGGAAAGGCATGTCCAACGCATGTCCCTTCCATTTTAGGTCAAAAACATGACAATTATGAATTCAAATCTTAAGCATGGGATCAAACATCCAAGGATCCTCAAATCTAGAGCATATAATAGTAATATGACCACAAGGATCCATAAAGTTGCCAATTTATAGGATCCAACCATTCAAACTCTGACACCATAAAGACTTAGGGACAATAGAGCTATATCTAGAATCAAGTAACATAAAATTTGGATCTTGAGGACTTAAAAAAGTCCAAAAAAGTGCACACGAAAGATGGGGAGAGTTGATTGTTGAAACAAAGCTCAATGGCACCTTCTTCATCATCAAAACACCAGCAAACACCATAAAGAGTTCAAGAGTTAGAAATGAAGGTTAGGGTTTGCTTATGGAGGCTGAGGAAGAGTGTTAGAGGTTGAGGGTAGGAAACCCTATCCATCACAACCCTTAAAGATGGGCACAGCCCCCCAATTATGGTTTCTCATTAAACAACAACCACGTCGTGGCACTTACTTAACCTCCACGAAATCATTGGTCATGGCCATGTCGTGGGACTCACTCACCACATCGTGGCCACCAGAAATCCAAAACTTCAAACATTAATAATTTTTAAGAGACACATATATTTAATATATAAAAGTAATAAGAAACATATATTTATAGTAAAATTTACAATAACTAAAATTTGATCCAAGTAACCTAAACTATTATTAATTATTTGGTTGAAATTATATTTTTATTTCTTCATTTATATAATTGTAACATCCCAAAAATCATGGTAAATTTTTAATTTTTAAATTCCAACCAAAAACCATAATTGTTTTACAAAAATAGTTTCCAAAAGTAATAATCACGAATTAGAGTATCCCAAAATCAAATGTCATAAAAATATGAAAGATGTGCACGATCATGACTTTTGTTTGCTCTGATCATCTGAAGTACCTGAAACATAAAAATTAAATTGTAAGAAAAATATTAGTGAGTTCCCCCAAAGTACCACACACACCTAATATATATAACAACATGCATATATGAGCCTTCAGCCTGACTAGACCACCACACAGGGCCTACAGCATATTTGGATCACTCTATGGGCCTTTGTCCTAACTGGACCACCTTGTAGGCCTTCAATCTATCCGAACTGTCCGACGTGTCTTAACCTTCAGTACACAGCAGGACCACCTCAACCCAACAAACTATAACATGTTGACATATACAATAACAATCAATAACCAACAACACATTTAATCATACAGATCAACCAATCTAACACATACACAATGAACATAAGTACTCCTAAAGATCTACCAATCTAACACATACTCATTGAACACAAGTACTAATGCAGATCTACCAATCTAGCACATACTCAACATAACAACAAGCCAATATACTAGGATACAAAATCCATTATGTCGCCCTTGGTGCCTTCAACCCACAAGTACAGTGAGGGAGACTTACCTTATAGTCTGTAAAGATAGCTGAACATATTATAGCTCCAACTTTTCACTCTATAGGTGATCTATACAATAGAAATGACCTAGTTTTCAACTACTATTCAAAATACCCAAAATAGCCCTAGGTCAAACATGGTCAAAATCGTAGTCGAAGTCAAAGGTCAAAAAGCTAAAGAATTTAAACTTCATATTGAGTATGCCCTATGTACTCAAAATGTACACATGGTGACTGACCCACCCAAAAGCGGGACTCCAAATGAGTATGCATAACGTACTCAGAGTTACACCCAATGTGCTTGGCCAAATAACAATCTTTCCATTAAGAATTTATTCTCTTAATTCCTTTCATCTAAAGCCCATATCTAGTCCTAAATAATGTTCTAAATAATAATGTTTCTATCTTTATGACTTTGCATGGCTATTAAGCGCCCAAAAATAAAATCCAATCATATCACAAGGTTTTAGGCCATCAAAATGCATGCATGGAGGGATGTGAATGATCAAGATTCCATTTTTATAACTCTAGAGACTCTAAAACATCCAAAAGGATAACTTATTTGGTCCAGAGTAACTCATACCCAAGTAGAACAAGGTTATCCAATGAAAAAGCACAAAAGTCCCTATCTAGCAAGTTCTAATGAAATAACCAACAAGTTGAAAACTATGTACCTTCTGGAGGTTACTCAACGGGTGTAAAACTCAAATCTCTAAAGCTTGGAGCTCCTTCCTTGCCTTTCCAGTGGCTTCTTTCCTTCCATAATGGACACCAAACACCAAAATGAGCTCAAAACAGCACCAATTGAGATTAGGGTTAAGAAGGGATGAAGTGGGCAATGGAGACTGATAAGGGAAAAGGAATTGGGAGATAATGTTGCTTAAATATGGCTAAAACTCTAAAAATTAGGGTTTGAACATCGAGCATGTATGCCTAATATACTTGTGATTATGCCCAACATGATCACCTAAGGCACGTTTCTTATTATTGATCCGTGGGACCAACTTTGCAATAAAATTTCATATTAAGGGTGTAAAATGAAAATACATAAACATGAGTGTTACAATTCTCCCCCACTTGAATCAAACATCATCCTCGAATTCCACTACTGAAAATAACCCAGGGTAGTGCTCTCTTATTGTAGGGGTCGAAATGTAGATAGTGAGGAGTCGAAATAGTTGGAGTCGCAAAGTTACCAAAACACTAGTAGTTGAGTTTGTTTTGTATGTTTCTGTTATTACCAATGATTTGGTGATGGATAAGAAAATAGTTTTGGTTCAGACCCAAGTGGTCATGAAGAATCGAGTCCAATTAATATAAATCTATGAAGTTTGTTAATTGGTTTAGAGAACCATGTCTTGTTTAGTGCCCGACTATAGTAAACAGATTGAAGAAGATTATGATCGTGATGATTGGCATAAGTATTGTTGTTTTCATTAGGGTTGAGCGGCCAGTATCTAGATATGCTACCTGCTATGATGTGGTTGTTGGTTGTTATTTCTTGACCAAATGAGGAAATATCAGGTTGTTAACACAAGATGAAAGGTGTCTTCCACAATAATGTCTTTTTGTATACACAAGATTTTAGTTCGTTATGTAACTGTTGCGTTGTGCAATGGAAGGTCATTAAAGTATCACCATTTGGTTTGTTTCCTTAGCTGAAGTAAAGACAATATTGGGACGAAATGACGACCCAATTTAGAATGGAGCAGTAGTATCAGATAAAATTCAAGTTTTGTGACTTGAGAGTTAGGAATGAAGGTCCACCGATGGATGAACGCATAAGTGTTGGTTCAAGCACCACCATCAAAAGATAGGTCAAAACCTATTGATTTTCATTTAGGAAACTAGGGGAGCTGCAGTCATTGTAGCTAGCATATAAAGGCACATGTAAGCATCTTTTGTGCGTTTTACCCAAATGCTTTAGATATGGTTGGAAGGATCATTACAAAAGGATAAATTAGAGCGCAACAAGAGGGATGAATATTATTAAATTCAAAATAGTCATTGTTGGTAGTAATTACCATTTCGTTCGTAAAACCATCTCTTACCATTTGGTACACGTGTACATTGGAAGATGATTTCATGCTTGACATGATCTTGATCAAACCTTGGTTGTGATATATGAAAAGATTACTCATTTTGGGAGTTCAAACCTGTGTGGGGAAGAAAAAATCATTAAAGAAAAATTGAAAAAAAAAAGAAACTCCCAAAAGAGTTGACACAAGAAGCTAAGAAATAATTATTAGCTTTAGGTATTGTTATGCACATAATAAAATGGGTGTTTTGGTTGGAAAGAGAGAAAATAACATCAAATATCATGAGGGAACTTGAACCTTAACATGCAACTATGGGTAAATGGGACAATATTATCTTAGATCTTATCATCAAGTGTCCCAGAATGGTGTAGAACCATAATGTGTCATGGGTTATAGTTGACTGTGTGGTAAAGGTATGTCTTTCTGGACATCAAATATGTGGAAAATTTATCTGTAGAGAATGTTTTCATAGACTGATGAGTAACAATTTTTATTGAGGATTATCCTCTAAGGGGAATGGTTGTGTGGAAAAATTTAGTTGAAAAATGTCGTTTGGTAATGGAAAATTTTTACATCAACAGGGTAGATATTTCGATAATGAAACTGGGTCGACAGGTTGATAAGCTACCATAAAGGAACCTAGGATATTATGGTGAGCATAAGACAATAGAGTGAGTTAATTTAGTATTGTGGTGGCACAGTACAAAGAAAATTCTCACTTGGTAAAAATGGAAGCGAGTGCTTGTGATCGCACTTATTCGATGAGTTTGTGATTTCAGGTACGAAATCATCCTAAGTGGGGGAGAATTGTAATGTCGGTAAGTCAAGGCTAGACGCTAACAAATTTTAGTTTTAATTATTCATTTTAGTGAATAATTAATATCCCTAAATAGAATAAGTATTCGTTATATGTGTTACGGGCTATATAAATATCTATTTAATATATACATGTTATGTGAACAAATACTATAAGTATACAATATTTGTAGAAATCTTATTATAAAATTTATCTTTGAAGCGAAGAAATAAATTATAAAAAATAAAAGATTGTTTAGGATAAGTAATCTTAAAAAAAAACATTATAATAGTCTTGATATTGATCCCGTAAACATAAAGAACACTAAAATCTGACTTTGTATGAGAAAGTTATGATTTCTCGAAACTATCATGTTCCATCATACATAAAAATATGTGTCATAAAATATGGATCAAATATAGGTTGCGTATTAGACTAAGCTGTCTAAGCTAAAGTGATAGTAATTATAATTAGAAAAGAATGCATATAACGAATGCCTAAATTTGTCTACGTATGAGGAAGTTTTGATTATCCAAAGTTTCAGTGCGACATAGTAAGTAGTGTGCTACACAAAAATTGAAATAAAAATTGGTTGGTCGTTGGACAAAATAATCTAAACGAAAGTGGTAGTATTTTTTGATATGAAACTATCGATATAAAAAACGCCAAAAATGGAGCTCGTATGAAGAATTTATGGTTTTTGCAGCGGCTTACAGTATATTCCTTATCGACTATAAAACCAAAAATATATTAAGAATTAGGAGATGGATTCTAAATGAAAGTTGTATAAGTCACTAATACGAAAGTAGGGATATAAAGAACATCAAAAAAGGAACTCGCTTGCAAATGACATGATTTTTTGAAAATTATGAAATATACCTACAAATGTCACATGCATCACAAGGAGTGAAGCTTGGAACCAACGTTGAAGACGCGAAGCACCCTGGTGTGCCCTCCCATCAGATGGCCTATAAATAGCTTTCCAAGGTTCATTTGTTGCTTTTCACCTTTTGTATTCGAATTTCTCTCTCTATAAGTTCTTTCTCTCTCCGGAAATATGACTTTTTGTTGTATCGAAGTGTTTGCAACAAGGCGCTACTGTGACAAAAAGCTGATAGAAAGAAGTGTGTGATGTCGAAGTTCAGCCTGATCAGTTTCCAGATTTTTTGCAAAAGAACCTGTAAGTTTATTTATTTATGCTTACTATATATTAAGTATAACTTATATTTATCTTCGTAGTCGTTACTATGAACTTATAAATAAGACTTATTAGTAATACCAGTCATTGTACTTATCGATCTACTTATAGGAGTGATATCTATGGTAGATCTATGAGGTGTTTAAAGTGGATTTTGAAAACAGTGTATATGTATATATCAAATGAATCATACGTCTAATACGATCTTACATTGTTGCTCCTTATCAACTATAAGTCAGTATTCAATCGGGATTATTAATAAATCTGAGAAAAACATTATAACGATTAAACTTTATAAATACAAACGAATACTAAGGCTTAATAATATTCTTATTTAGTTCGTTTAAAAAGGAAAAATGAATCATGAGTCAAGGATCAAACTTTTCAGTGAGTCTTTAACCTCAGTCAGGTGAGTGCATAAATACTCCCATTAATATGATTTTAATACAAGTATTTATTTAATATATGTTGAAATTTTATATGTGAATGAAATGCTCATTATCTAGAATATAAGTTAAATGTATATTTGATGACGTACATTGTGCGAACTAGTTATGGTTATATATGTTAAATTGTGTGTGTATGTGTGTGTATGTGTGTGTATATATATATATATATATATATATATATATATATATATATATATATTAGGTTCAAATTTGGATGACTTTTGAAACACGGGACGCAACAATAGCAAGGGTCTCATAGAAAAAGTTAAAAGACAACACCAACCATAGTATTAAAAACATTACAATTATAATAAGTTTGAACAACTTTTAAATGAAATTACAATGTATTTGAAAAATAACACTATAATCTCAGATCTGGAGTTTCTAATGGCTCATACTCCATAAAGTTCGTTGAGTTTAAGCCTTTGCATGGCTGATAAAGTCCCAAACACCAAAACTCTCACCCTCTACTCCAAAAAATGCTCATATCTCATGCATGGGGTGGTTTTAACATCCAAGACTCCATTTTTATGAATCCACTCCATTAAGGACACTCAAAGGGACAAATATTAGGCTCTAGAGTTCAACAACTCATAAAGCTTCAACCTTATGGACTGAAAACCCTAAAATGGACCACATTATGAACAAACCAAAAAGGATGAGAAAGCATTCAGCTTTATACATTCAAGTGATGCTCTAACCACAGAAAAGCTCAGATCCAAGACCTAGACTCCAACTCTATCCTCTTGAATGCACCTTCTTCACTTCTAAGGATACCACAAGAACAATTAATAGTTCACAAATGAACACTCAAGCTCAAGGGACGAAAATTAGGGTTTGAGAGGGTTGAGGGCTAGAAGGTGGCCAGAGATGAGGCCATCATGTTCCTTAATTAGGGATGCACCCCTCATTTAGGGTTTTCACTCTAAGCCTAGTACGCCCAGCGTACTAGGTGGCTGCGCATCCAAATCACACACATGAGTACGCTGAGCGTACACTCGCGTACGCCCTGTGTACTCATTTACCACCTTTTCTCAAATGAAGGGTCAAACATTACAATTGCAATAGAACAAGGGTTAATGAGGCATACCTGGTCTTGGGATGTTACAATTCTCCCCCACTAGAATCAAACTTCGCCCTGCAAGTCAGCTTCTGGAAATAACTTTGGGTACTGCTCGCGCATCTCGGACACCGGCTCCCAAGTCTACTCGGGTCTTCTGCGATGTTGCCACTGGACCTGAACCAGGTGCACCTCTTTATTCCTCAATATCTTCACCTTCTGATTTAAGATTGCTACCGGCCTCTCATTGTAATTCTGGCTTGCATCTAACTGAATGTCCTCTAAGGGTACCACCGCAGTCTCACCGGCTACACACTTCCTCAACTGAGACACTGGGAAGGTGTTATAAATTTGGCTCAACTCAACAGGTAGCTCCAACCGGTAAGCTACCTTCCCCACTTTGGCAGTCACTATGAAAGGGTTGATATATCTAGGACCCAACTTTCCCCGCTTCCTGAATCGGAGCACCCCTTTCTAGGGGGGATACCTTCAGGAGGAGAAAATCTCCAACCTAGAACTCTAGCCCGGATCATCGCGAGTCTGCATACTCTTCTGGCGACTCTAGGCCGTCAGTAATCTCTGTCTAACCTACTAAATTTGCTATGTCGTATTGAGCACTATCTCACTGCCACCCATCACCCACTGTCCTAACTCTCCCCAACAGATGGTGGTCCGACACCTCCTCCCATACTAGAGCTCGAAGGAAGGCATACAAATATTGGAATGGTGGCTATTGTTGTACGAAAAATTAGCCAAGGGTAAATAAGTGTCCCAACTTCCCCCGAAGTCCAGAACACATGCATGCAACATGTCCTCAAGTGTTTGAATCATCTACTCACTCTACCCGTCTGTCTGTAAGTGGTATGCAGTACTGAAGTGCAACCTAGTACCCTACTCCTCATGAAACTTCTTCCAGAACCTGGAAGTAAAATGCACATCTCGATCGGACACTATCGATGCCGGCACTCCATGCCGTGCTACCACCTCTCTCACATAAATCTCAGCCACTTTCTCTGCAGAAGAGTTCTCATTGATAAACAAAAAGTGAGAACTCTTTGCCAACCGGTCCACAATCACCCATATCGAGTCGACACCTCGCGTGGTTCTCGGTAATTTGGTGATAAAATCAATGGAAATTTGTTCCCACTTCCACTGGGGAATCTCTAGTGGCTGTAACGGTCCATATGGATGATGGTGCTCCGCCTTAACCTGGCGAAAAGTCAAGCACTTCTCAACTACCCATGCCACATTCCTCTTCATACAGGGCCACCAGTAATCTCTTCAAATCTAAATACATCTTAGTGGCCCTCAGGTGGATCGAGAATCCAGATCTATGTGCCTCCTATATAAGTATGCGTCAAGCTCCATTTGTATAGGGCACCCAAATCTATCCATGGAAAGTCATAAGCCCTCGACTATCCATCCAAAAATCAGAAATCTGTCGGATTATCCACTCTGTCTTACGGTTCTTTGGTCTCACGGCCTCCACCCAGGCCTCTCGGATGGTGTTCAAGACGGGAGTCATCATTGTCATCCGTGTGCACACATCTCGTATCGGAGCACTCACTGCTCTATAGCTCAAGGCATCGGCTAGCACATTAGCCTTGCCCGGATGATACAAGATCTCGCAGTCATAGTCTTTCACTACATTCAACCACCTCCTTTGTCTCATGTTCAGGTTGGGCTGATCCATAAGGTACTTCAGGCTCTTGTGGTCTGTTTATATGGTACACCGGGCTCCATACAAATAGTGACGCCAGATCTTGAGGGAGAACACCACTGCCTCAGCTCCAAATCGTGGGTGGGATACCTCGTATCATGAGGAGTTAGCTTCCTCAATGCATATGCTATCACGTGTCCCCTGTAGATTAGCACCGCACCCATTCTAGATATAGAGGCATCACAATAAACTACAAAGTCCTCCACTCCCACGGGAAGGTGTAACACTGGAGCTTTGCACAAGCTTTGGCGAAGAGTCTGAAATGAGGTCTGCTGCTCGGACCCCCAAACAAAAGTAACACCCTTCCTGGTCAAGCTGGTGAGAGGAACGACAATCTTGGAGATATCTCTGATAAACCACCGATAGTAGCCGGCCAAACCCAAAAAACTACTGATCCCGAACGGGGATCTCGGTACCTCCCATCTCATAACCACCTTAATCTTGGCTGGGTCGACCAATATCTCATTCGGATTAACAAGGTGTCCCAGGAACTGGACCTCTCGTAACCAGAAATCACACTTGGAGAATTTGCCATAAAGCCTATCCGTCCTCAATACTTCCAGAATCTCTCGAAGATGCTCCTCACGCTGCTCTTTGGATCTCGAGTACACCAGAATATCGTCGATGAACATGATCACCGATCGATCCAACATGGGCTTGCACACCCGATTCATGAGATCCATGAACGCTGCCGGCGTTGGTGAGTCCGTAAGGCATCACTACAAACTCGTAGTGCCCATAATGAGTCCGAAAGGCCGTCTTCTGGATATCCTCCTCGCAAACTCTCATCTGATGATATCCAAACCTCAAATCAATCTTGGAAAACCAAGATGCCCTCTTCAACCGATTGAATAAATCGTCGATCCTCAGTGGTGGATAACGGTTCTTGACCGTTAGCTTGTTCAATTCCCGGTAATCAATGCACATATGGTGTGAACCATCCTTTTTCTTGACAAAAAGGATCGGTGCTCCCCACAATGAGCTACTCGGACTGATAAAAGCCTTCCCCAGCAGCTCTTAGAACTGTGAGGATAACTCATGCATCTCTGGCGGCGCAAGGCAATAAGGTGCCTAGGCAATAGGTGCCGCACCCGGAACCAAATCAATCTGAAACTCCACCTGCCTCTCGGTAGGCACACCCGGTAACTCCTTAGGGAAAACATCCGGAAACATGCAAACTATTGAAACCTCAGAAATAGATCCCGGCTACTCTGTAGCAAACCGTGTATCCATCACATACGCCAAAAAGCCCATAAAACCATGATGTAGACTCTGTATCGCACTGGCAGCAGAGAGAAAGATGATCCAGATCTGGTACCCTCTCCATACACCTTAAGCACTCCTCCACTAGGGTCTCGTATGGTCACCATCTGACGCTCACAGTCGATCACAACTCCAAACCAACTCAACCAATCCATGCCCACGATGACACAGACATCACCCATCGCGATCGGTACCAAGTCTATCGGGAACTCAACACCAAAGATCTCCAGTACACATCCCTGGAATACATCAGTACCAAAAACCGCATGCTCGTCGGCTATAGAAACCCTCAAAGGATGACTCAATGCCTCCCGTCGGATACTGATGTGATGACGAAAAGCTAAAGACACGAAGGATCAACTCGCAACCGAGTCAAATAACACCAAACCAAGTACAAAACTCACAAGAAAAGTACCTATATACAACATAGCATAAGCACAAAAAATCTCAAATAATATATATAATGAAATACTTAAGGGTTTTGAGCATTCTAACACTCCTAAGGTGTGCATGCAACCCTAAATACCTTGATAGTTAGGTAATAAAACAAGTTATATGACATACCTTTTGTTGTAGTTGAAAGCCTTGGACCTTTAAGAACTTAGTGCCCCAAGTGTTGCACCTCAAATGGAATCACACAACACCACCAACTAATGGAAGAACTTGAGAAGATGTCACTTGCACTCATAAAATCAACTTTCCCTCTTCTGTTTCCACTAGTCACTCCTTAGTGCTCACTTAAGTGCAATTTCATGAGCTAGAGGGGTCCTTATATAGTGTGGCTAACTAGGGTTACACCATGTAAACCCTAATGACTTTCCATATCCCTCATGCTCCATGGATTAAAACCTCCATGGAGTATCCATGGGTTACCACATGGGTTTAGCCCAACATGAATAACTATCGATCATAAGCCCACTTTATAAGAATGAATGATTTATCAAATCAACCCCTTATATTTAATTAGTCTCTTTTAAACACAAAATTAATTCCAAATTAATTCCTAATCAATACTAATTAAATAATATGATTTTATATTAATATATTAGAACTTATAACATATTAATAAACCATAAATAACCTCTTCTCAGTTATCCATCCTTTAGATTGTTTCGATGCCATGCAACCCAAATGGACCATGCTACTCTTGGGTCAAGTACATACCAATAATACTTATGGGCTTAGACACCTAATCCAATAGTCTCCCACTTGGATAAGTCTAATAACTATTATTGCAAGCATGACTCCAAACCGACTAGAAATTGTAGCTCTTAAAAGCCGCTGTCGAACTCTGCCCTAGTCAATGACACGTCTATTAGATAAGGGATCATATATTCCTCCATTCTAGATATCCTATGGACTGAGACATGGATTACAATCATTCTCTATGTCCATTTGTTGTTTTCCAATTTCTGATTTATGATGACCGACTAATTGAACAAATCAAATCAATCCAGGCCTAGTGTCATCACTAAATCATCGAGGGGCCGACATATATCGCTTTTATCCACATGGGGTAAAAGGAACGGATAAAATTCGACCCAAATGCTTGCGTGTACTTACTCATCAAATTACACACAGTAATATTGTGACAACCAAAAAATTTCTGTTAGTTTTAATGTCGAAATTAATTACGTCAAAAATTAGCCAAATTTATCCCAAAAATATTTTTGACCGGAATTAAACCCGTTGGAATATTTTAAATAATATTAGTCAAGCGAAAATAAAAACACGTAAATTATCTTTCCATTTTCTTGGAAAAAAAATTATTTTTATTTACGACCATTTAACCGGGTAAAAATTTTAAACCTCGTTAAACATAAGTATCGGGTAGTCGTATACCGGGTACAACACCCAAGCCCTATATAAGGGTGGGTGGACACTCCTTAGAACCCTTTTACCACCTAGACCCACTTTCTCTCTCTACTCTCTCTCGTCAAGTCCGATTTCACCTCAAAACCGCAAGTTTCCGCCTCCAAAACGTAAGTTCCCTTACCCTAACTTGTTCTAAACATCATTGTTTGTTACTATAGTTCAAAAATCACTCAAGAAAGCCAACTAAAAGGAGTTCACGGCCTAAGAACCTCCTTAAGCCGTAAACACCTAAAATGGTGCCAAAATGCCCAAAACTCCCTCCTTTAGGCTTAGAAACTAGTTTTGGGTTAAACCTAGAAGTGTTTGAGCCTTGAATCATCAAGTTTGGGGGCTTGAAAGAGGGTTTACGGTCCAAGAATATGCTTAGACCGTAAACACCCTCTAAGCATGCAAATCAAGCCCAAAACACTTCCAAACCTCATTTAGGCTTAAGATATGACTTAGGGACTTACCATTTCGGACTTGGAACACCCAAACATCATCATTTGAAGGGAAAACTAGAGTTTACAGCCCAAGCATATGCTTAGACTATAAACTCCCTTAAAACATGCCAAATGAACCTTCAACCCCCTAAAAAGCCTTATACCCTCACTAGAACTTGTTAGGAATGAGCCAAGGACCTTGAAATCAAAGAATGGAAGGTTTCTAAGAGTTTACTACCGTAAACCATGGGGTTTACGGCCGTAAACTCCTCAAGGAGTGTCAATGGATGGTAAACTCCTCAAATGGTCCATTTTGAGGCCTTAAACCCTTCATAAGCCCTAGAATTGAACCTAGCCTAATTCCACAAGTGTTATAAGACCTTAATGCATCAAAGAACACACCATCCATGAGTTTACGGCCGTAAACTCATGTGGATATGGTCTTAGGGCCGTAAACTCTATAAAGAGTTTACTCTTGAAGAGTAAACTCCCTAACTAGGCCATACACACCCTTAGATGTTACCCGGGACACTCCTAGCACTTGACCAAAGTGTTGTCCGCATTTTAGGATGCGTATACGTGTTTAATTAGTATTATATTTACTAATTGTATGTAAACATATGTCATTATATGTTAATAGGTCACTAAGTGTGTTCAAGTCTTTACTTGACACCGAGCACCTAACCGGCACTTTCGTTCGATCCGCTTACAACAAGTGAGTTAATACCCCTGAATTAACCTTTTAAATGTTTTTACATGCTTTTATGGGGGGGAATACAAGTTAAAACATGTCAGTTATCATATCAATCACATGTGATTGATAACCCGCATGCACAAGGATTTATTACACTGTCAATTGTTTTACCAAGTATGATATTGTAAATGGTTTTCCAAAACGTCTTTACTTGTTCAAATCTTTTCTCCAATTGTCTCTCATGCTGTAGGTTTTACTTCAAATTCAGTTACAACAATAGTTTAAACAAAGGTTTTCTTTACTTATATTGTTTTATCAAAGTTATAATCAAAACTTGTTTATGAAAGATTTTCAAGGGTTTCTAAATGTTTTCAAACTTATTTTACAAAAGAATACCAAGTCATGATTTTCTCAAGTGTAAAGGTTTTCCAAAGTTTTCTTCCATGTTTTTATACTTCTACTTCGTTAGATACTACCAGTTTGTTATGCCTCTACTTCGTTAAATGCTCCTACTTAGTTAAATGCTACTACTTTGATAACGCTTCTACTTTGTGAAACGCTTCTACTTTGATAACGCTTCTACTTCATGAAACGCTTTTACTTTGTTAATGCTTCTACTTCGTTAAACGCTTCCATTTTGTTAACGCTTCAACTTCGTTAAACACTTCTACT
Organism: Lactuca sativa; assembly: GCF_002870075.4. Taxonomy (NCBI): domain Eukaryota; kingdom Viridiplantae; phylum Streptophyta; class Magnoliopsida; order Asterales; family Asteraceae; genus Lactuca; species Lactuca sativa. Next base: position 101,479,296 of record NC_056629.2, on the reverse strand, counting down.
TAGTTAGATGCTTCTACGTCGTTAAATGCATGCCTGTACCTATATAGTTATATAAATGATGTTTAAAGGACTTAGGAAGGCTAGTTCTCCCTATTTCCTTTTCCTCGTTGGGATGTGGTCTGGTGGGTATCGGATATCCGTCCGAAGGTCGTTTAAACATTAATTATATATCATGTATACATGTATAGACATGAAGGTTTACATCGATCGGTTCAGTTGTGAGTCTCTACCGTTAGTCCAGCACTTACATCAGAATTCACTATTTGAGATGCATCTTCAAGACACGGATCTCCCCGTCGTCGAGTTGGTAACCAGAGTCTCCTGTAGGGATAGCGGGCATTGTGTGTATAGATCTATACGGGACTGACACTCCCGCACCCTGACTGCTAGCTACAGTCCACGGCCTACCAAGCCAAGGGGCGACAAATATCATATTTATTCCGACGCTTGTAGGGTGTCAAGTACTCTAGTGTCAATCAGTATGGTTACGAGTATCTCCATGTTTACCTTATAATTCATGGCCTTAAGGTAATGAGAATTAACATTGTATTTCTGAGACAACACTTTTGGGATCATTCCTTGTTTTAGACCTTCCTAGCTGTATCTTTCATTTGATACTGTCTGGGGTCTGTGTTTCTTTTAGACCTTGCTAGCCGTATCGTACATTTGATACTGTCTGGGGTCTGTGTTTCCTTTTGTTAGACTGAGCCAGGCGTATCATTCAGTCGATACTCTCCTGGAGTCTATGATTTCTTTGCCTTAGTCAGCAGTATTTTCTGTTGAGGCATATGTTATTTTCCCTTAGTACTTGTACTAGTGATATTCTCCTACTTTCTTTAAAGTCAAATACCATATTTTGGTAATGATAATATTTCAGGGAATTTCTCTTTAAAACATAACACTGTCGAGTCTTGGTAGAAGACTGCAGTTATTTAGAAAATATAGCATTTTCTGGAAAGGACTATAATACACCGTTGATTCTAAACTACTACTTTTATAAAGTTATTTTGAATAAAATGCTTACTTACACAAATGACACTAAATACTTATGAACTCAACAGCATTTATAAAAATGTTGATACTCGTTTTCAAAATAACTTGTATTCTCAGGTCAGCAATAGTATGGTACATCCCAAGAGATTTTGGTGAAGACAGTTTAGTACCAAGCTGCACCTATATTATTACCTGTATTACTTTAATGTCTCTATGAAATGTAACTTATGTAAAACTATTACTATTAATGCAATGGTTGTTGTACTTTGATTATTATACTGCATATGTTGTGATACTTGACATGACGTCATCCACCCCAAAACGTTTCCGCCGTTCCGGTTTTGGGGTGTGACAAATATGTTTTATAACAACCAAGTTACTGGCGCACTTACATATGTCACTGTGTAATTAACTCACAACTACAACTCATATGTCTCTGTTTGAAGGATATAATATATTATCATCTCATGATCACTCGTGATAAATCCATGTAGTGATTTAAATGAGCATGGGTTGAATCCAATACTCAAATCTTATTCCAGGAGTACTCATGAACACTGCAACCACTTTGTCCTGGATAAACTACAGGCCCATTCAAGATAGTCGTGCCTCAATACCTACATCCAAAGTATAATCAACTGTGGATGGTTTGAATAACCTAGTTGTTCGAGAATTCAAAACATGCAAAGTGAAACACAAGAATAATTGAATCCAATATGGTCTCAGAACTTATGAATATAAATAAAACAACTTTTAATTAATCACCATATTGATTACACATTATTCATTGTATTCTGTTTCAAATAATCAACTTAATACTTGAATTAAACAATAGTTATGCCATGCTCCAAGCATGCATACTATGTTTGTCTAAACAATAGTTATGCCATGCAATAAGCATGCACACTATGTTTGTATATGGTCCTTAATTTGTGAAATAGATCAATTGAAAAACATTTCAGTGATGCTCATTTCAAAATTCTAAATCCTTATTGCAAGTGTAAGAATTCCAAATTCTTGTCATTGCTAGAAAGTCTTAGATTCTAGACTATCATGCAATGATTCGCTTGTAATGTCTTGGTGCCAAATGTCACAGAGACTTGACCAATGATCTTAAAAAATATTCCTTTGGATATTGTTACAAGACAATTCCACGGAAATGAAGTCTCAAATTCAAAGTACATTCCTTTAAACAACCTTCTTGCATAAAAGTTTCTAACTTTCTCATCAATTCTTCAACTCCTAATATGGAAACATTCCATATACCCATTTTGACTATCACTTCTGAACAAGAGTTGCCTCTCTTCAGAATATGTCAATATGGTTCATCCATTTTTATACTACCAACTATCCTTAAGCGACCAATCTTTAGCGAACCTTAGATTGTCCTTAACAGTTGTTTAACCACTTTAGTCAAATCTGATTCTATTCCTATTTCCCTCTTAATTCCCTAGGCATTTGGAAAATTAGAACACCAGAATATTATAGCATATGCAATCGATCCAATACCCAAAGCATATGGGATACGATTCATAATGTCTAACATAAAGACATGGTACGCAATTAGTCTTTTGCTATAATATTTCTATTTGCCATGTTCTTGTAATTTTGATTATGAAGAGGGATGTCGTAATCGTAACCAAATTTTGAGAACACAATTAACCTTTCTATATATAGAATTTCCTTATGTTGAACCATTCCAAAATAACATTCAAATATATATTTGACTAAAATTGATTAAAAACCCAATCTAAGCTTTTAGATTTGAAATGAAGTATGTATTCCTCTCCCTTAATCATATCAAAAACAACTTTTCAAACCCCGAAAGTTTTGTTTTCTATAAATAACATTGCTAACTTGCAACACTTTCCGTAATAATTATGCTCCCACTAGCATAATAATCATTACTTATATTAGCATAACATTTATGCTCCCACTAGCTTTTACATGTACTCAGAAATCAGTTGGACTTCTAGAAATCAATACTTATTGACTTTCATTACCAAAGTTCAGATTTCTGATACGAGATGCTTTGATAAGACTTTATCTAGGCTTCTCAAAATCATACACCTTTCCTTAGGTAGCTTACATGTGTGTCTAAACAATTTATGAACTTATAGCAATAAGTCTCAAATGTTTAGACCTTTTTGTCATTTCTCAAAATTCAAATTATGAAAAGGGATGCCGTAATCATAATCGAATTTGAGAATGCAAATATCACAATTGCTATCTCCTTAAAATCTACTTAGTGAAAGAAAATCCTCACAATCATTTTCATGAATTGGAGAAAAACCTTGTGACACCTAGATTTTATGGTGTATGTGTTCCTATCCATCTGAATTTGTCATAACCATAATCACATGTCACAACTAGAAATTTTGTGTCATGTAATCTATACACTCAAGTTAATGTGAATCAAAAAACTTAAGATCATGTGTGATACCTACATTTATGACATCAAAAACTTCAATCAAATACATTATACAAGTACTACAAATAGTCATCAAACAATTGGAAACCATAGAAGTTCTTGTTTAGGTCCACTTTGGACTAGGACTTCCTTATTGGACCCAAATGGACCAATAAGCTTCCAATTTGACTATCATGGGCTTAGAACCCTAATTGGGCTCTAATTGGATCCACAATCATTTATTTCAACATTTTAGGCCATTTTGGGCCTAGAATGAAATGAATTAAAAGCCTTGATCCATAATTAACCTAATTAGCTTAATGAAGCATAAAAATCACAATTTTATTTTATAAGGCCAATGATCACCCAAACTAACTTTAATATTGGGCTTAGGGGCAAAAAGCCCAAAAATCCTTTCTTCCCTCTCCATTCTCGGCCCAAGCCCAAGGAAAAGGGAGAGTTGACTTTGGATTGCCACCTCACTTTTATTTGTTGGGTATCCATGCACACAACTCATATTTCCAAGCAAGTATCACTTCAAAGATCACTTCTCCTTTCTCCTCCCTCACTCTCGGCCGAAACACACACACACGCATACACAAATATCTCTCAACTCTCTCAAGAACACTTCCTCCCTCTCCACTCAAAGATCTCGAAATTTAGGAAGCTTTCAAGAGGATATTTCCACAAATTCTCCATCTAAGGTAAGATTATGCTTGGATCTATGACTTAGATTCTTTTTGTTATCAAAATCTCTTCCTAATCCATGCAAAACCCGTGATCTTACATCCTAGAAGCACATCAAACTCGAGATCTTCAAGAAAAGGGTGCTAAGGCCAAAAATCACCAAGTTTTCTTCCATCTTTTCTTCAAAAACCGAAATCACACCCTAAGGTGAGCTTCATACCCCCTATTTTCTGTTTTTATGAGTTTTGTGGGGGGGGGGGGAATACAAGTGAAAGTGTAGATCTATATGTGTTTTGTATGCCTTGTATGATTCTATGCTTATGTGGGTGTTTTTGTGTGTTTATAATGTTGGATCTAGCCATAAACCCCTAAAAATCGAGATATACTCTATGTTAAATGATACTAGCATCAAATATATTTCTACATACAAAGTGTTCCAAGAAAAATAGCTAAATGGCTTAACACTACAAGAAAAAAGGCCTTTTACGACGCGCAAAATACGACGCTCATTGATCTATGTTACGCAAAGGAGAGTGACATTAGAAAAATGTCATCTCTTCAAAAAATTTAAGGATAGAAGACACGCATTATTGCGCGCCCTTAAATTAGTGTCTAAAAAAAACACGGAGGGCACCTATAATAAAATGCGCGTCGTCTAAGGGTGTCGCTTTATATTTTTTAATGGAACGCGCGTTCCATCCTTTAATAGTGGGGGAAAGGGGGAAATGAAATTCTGAAAAAATTAAAAACCCCGCCATGCTCTCCTCTACCTTCTTTCAATCGTTCTTCTCTCTCTCTCTCTCTCTCTCTCAATCAAATACCAAAAATTGACTATTGTTGGAACTAGGGTTCCGGTTCTTAGTGAAATCGAAGGTTTTTTGGTCACCAGGCCATGAAATTGATCAAAGGGGTACAGTTTAGAGTGATTTCCATATCAAGTAGAACAGTAGCTCCATTAAAGTCAAGGTCTCAAAACTCCATGGTCAATTACCATCAACATTCTACTTCTTTATTTGTTCCAGAGGTTTGTCTTCCTTTATTACGAGTTTATAACCTTTTTAATCAAACTCAATTATCCCTCGATACCTAATGTTATCTTTTGCGTTGTTGCTTCTGCTCTGTTCTTCTTGAAACCTCCCCACACTCTCATGTCGAAACATAATTTATGATATCAAGTTGGAAATCAATAGAAATGGCTATGAAGGTCGGTTGGGTTGGACGATTCTCTGGAGGATGAGAGAGATTTGGACATGGCAGATCGTAGGGCTACAGAGATTGAGCTTGATACCATGGAGGGTTTTGCGTCAAGGGAAAAGCTCCACCATCATCTCAACGACCAAGGTTGGTTAGGGTTTCTGTTTTTTTTTCTGTTTTTTCTTTTTCTCCTTCCCCAGTTGAAAATTCTCTTTGGTATGTGCTAGTTCTCTCTCCAGCTTCTCATTTTTTAAGATTAATTGTTAGTGGAAATAGGTTTTAGATTCATTGAAATGTTCTCTTTTGCTTCCTTTTCTCTAACGAGCATTATCTGTTCTATTTCATATCTAATTTATATGGTCTGATTCTCTTTTTGTTTATTGGGTTTTATGTGTTAATCTGTGATAAAAATAAGTTCACTTTTTTGTGCAGGTTTCTTGACTTGAAGTTTAGTTTGTCTATCATATTTAGAGATAATAAACGAGTCTCTGGGAGGTATGCAATGAGCTTTAAGTAGGTCAATTAATAGATCCCATGAATCCAAGTGCACCACTTGCATGAGTTGGATGAAGTTGTGGGTTACATGAGCCTGTGTTACCCTTTTGGGCTAACTGCCTCGGTTCTGTTTGGAAGACATCATAAGGCCATATTACAATCTCCAAAAAAAACTTTCCTTGTTCTTCTTTGCTTTAACTTCATCAGCCTCCAGATCTAATATTAATTTTTCTCTTAGATTCAGAAATTGATAAATCTCTTAAACAAGGTTTATCCCATTTTTTTCTTCAGTAGTGTAGAAAGACATGTTGCCAATGTATACGGTTGTTGAATTTTGGAGTGCGTGTTCATATTCTTATTGTGTTCCTGGAAACCTTTTGTCACGATACGCTGAAATCTTTGTTGGATCCTGTAACATTAACATAGGTAATGAATAGAATGCACACTGATAAGTGATATTGGTAATTTAGTAATTTTAAAAATAGGAAAAATATTGGATATTACCTTAAACATCAACGCCATTGCACCTTATCTGAAAATGAAGACAAGTAGTATACTGTGTTGTTACTCTCGAGTTAATAGTTACACATGCTTATAGAAACAAATCTGATGATGTTTAAATTAGTATGACTATCACATTTGTTGCATGAAATTATTCTTACAGAACCAACTCTGATGATGTTTAAATTAGATGAGAAGCTGAAGTTGATAGAATCTCGTCTGGAAAGCAAAGTATTTACTAAACCACCTCAATACTCAACCCCTTTTACATTGTTTTCATCATATTGTTACATATAACAAGATACACTTTTTGTTATTGTAGAATTGAGGGCCCACTTCAGGCTTACATCCTCGTTGACGTACATCACGTGATATTCCTTCGGTGTGGAGTTAAGAATTTGGGGGTTTCTTTCAAGAAGCAAGTAAAATGTACAGCAACTAAAGTTTACTTGGTCTCAAATTCTTCTTGCCCAGGTTGTTTTTCTTCCCTCATTGTACTTTTAGTTTTCCCGCATCTTCTTATAGTTCCGAGATGCTTTCCATGTGCTTATAAGCTTGCTGGTGTTTACAAACTTATTGGCACGCATAAACTCATTTATATCTTGTAATCATCTTCATGTTTAATAAGAATATATATTGCGCATTTTGATTGTAGTCTGAGGCTTGTAAGGTTTTCAGGTCATATTGAATTAAAACTGCATAGGCTAAGTTGATGAACTGTTGTGAAGTGTATGTTGCTTTACGCTAATATATGTTTATGTTTTCAGGTTCCAATGGCTCCAAAACAGCCAAACATAGGACTCTTTGTGGGTCTAAATAAAGGGCATGTTGTCACCAAGAAGGAATTAGCACCTCGTCCTTCCGACAGAAAAGGGGTAAGTAACAAATCATGATATCTAAATTGTGTTGAGTTTCTTTTGGTTAAATTAATGGTTGTGTTTCTTTGGATTATATATAGAAAACAAGCATAAGATCACACTTCGTGAGAAACCTTATCATGTATATTTGAGATCGTTTGTCTTTAAAATAAAGGGCTTTGAATCATACCTTGAGCTATAGAACTCAAACGGAATCACGGGTGCCTATGATTCTGTTTTCCATCAGATCTATAGTCATATTGTAAAAATCATACCTTGAGCTATAGAACTCAAACGGACCCCAAACCAGTTCCCAAAGTTCACAAATTGAGTTGGCTAACTTTCTTAAGCAGGCCTACCTCACTGGTAAGGACTTTATCTATGTGCAAGAATGGAATCTTTGCTGTTAGGTCTGATTCGGGTCTGTTCTGATATGTCATTTTGTTTTCATCATTTATAAGGCTTGGAAAAGGATCCAGAGTGATTCCAAGTTTCTATATGTTCCTGATATTATGAATTTAAGATCTGGAGCAGATGGGGTGTTATTTCCAATTATAAATTGGTTAGAATTGATCCAGACTCCAGATTAGTGGGCAGTCACCAGCTTTTACTAGTGTTGTGATTGTCCACAATGTGAATTTTATATCCGGAGCTTGGGAAATGCTTTTCATTCAATTCCAACTCTGAGACTTTCATTTGTATGTCCTTTACTTCTCTGAATTTTGGTATGGACGAATTCTACTTACAAGTTGGGTAGAATTGGCCAACCTCACTTGACTGTCTTGTTGGAGACAGAAGTGATACACCTTTTTGTAAAATTCATATTTAATTCATCCTTTGGAGTTAGAAGGAGTTCTTTATAGTTCTGGAATCCTGAATAATCATAGTTTCCTATAAAATTTAGTTAAAGCTATGTTTCTGTTTTAGATTTTGGAGTAAATCCATTTTGAACAGCAGGTCTGTTTTAGAGACCTTGCTGTGATTACTCTTTTCTCAACTCATAGCTTCATTACTTCTCCTTTCTAACCTTTAGTCCTTCTAAGATGGGTTTTAAAAGTTTAAAATTTTTGCAAGTGTGCTATTGAAAATGAATAGCTGTACAGCTCTTTGTTGTATCTCAGTATCAATGCATGTTTCATATCTGTCAATGTGTGTGAAATTAAATATTATCAAATTTTGCATATACAAAAAAAAAGTGTAGCTCCTATTTATTATAAACTCACTTGCTGAATATTGCCCAGATCTGGTTTTGTAATTCGGGATCTGGTGGTTGAGAGTGCATCAAAATCTTTGCGTATGTTGAGAGAAGAATGGATATTGTTGGAGTCCTGTAGAAACAAAAAAAAAATAGATGATGATCACAAAAGAAAACATAGATGTATAGAAATAGAAATACTCACGATACAGTAGGAAGCTTCTCATGTATAATGACAAAAATGTCCTTTGGGCTACACCCAGGTTGTCTGGCCAAAAGATGGCTGTATTCTCCAAGCAGATAAGCGCTAACCTGCATAATGACATCAGCATACAGTTGTCTATATTTGTGTAGGAAATATAAGATATAATCTACATACCTTCACCATTGTCTCATGTATTGCAGGCTTATCAAGATATTTTCTAGCTTTGAGAGCTGCATAAGGCTAATGATTAAAAAAAGAAAAGTGAGTCAGTAGTAAGTCCTATGAACTTTAATAATGCAGATACCAATCTACATTCTACAATACCAAATTAATTAGAATATTCATGAATCAGAATGGACATTCTAAAGATCATCATCCAAATGCACCAAAATTTAGAGTAAGATCGAACTACTATTAATGAAGGTATTCTACTGGGCTAGGATGCTTGTTGTTTGGATATGGAGCCATGGAAGAACTTGGACCCTTCTGTGTTAACAGTGATGGAAAAACACTCTACCCCAACCACTATGCATGGAACAATGGTAACAAAAATTCCTTTAATTACTATGTCCCATTCACATCACTTATAATCTTAGTCCCTGTCTTGTAGGTGCATGCCTAACCCTATAAAACCTTTGCTTTTGAGGTACTAACTGTTTTCTCCTGGAATTTTTTTTGCCTGAGATTTTTTGCTGCCAGCTATCCCTTCGGGACCACTCTTATGTATTATGTTAAAAGCACCAATTCAGAAATTTGCTGATTATGTAAGTCAGCTTTCCTCTTCCTTTTTGCTTTTTATTATTTATGCACCCTTATGCCACAAATCTCTTTATTTATCATACTAAATATGCAACCATCCCTTATTTTACTCCTAACTTGTTGTATAATTCATTCATGTCAGCTGCATATATGTTGCATAAAATAAATTGGTAAAAGTAGACATGTGAATTATGCATCTGTTATCTCAAATCTTACATTTATTTTTATTTATGTTATTGTTTTTTCCAGCTTTTAGGTGTTGGTGTCAAGCTTGTTGGCAATACAGTGTGGAGTACCCTCTTTCATCAATTCTTAATAGTGATGTCACGTGAGAAATCATTTTTCTTTTTGTTAAACAAGTCTTTATTATCATGTATTAGGTCATACCATGGGTAAAAACAGCCTTGCCCCTGGTTCCGGGGTTGTCACAAAATACTTGACTTTTTAACTTTGTTTGTGGTTTCATTTAGTAATAATCCTTCTGAGGGGGTGTTTGTTGGGCTGCTTCTTTCAATGTCATTAACAACAGTGGTAAGTAAAATCTTACTACTATGAACCTCTTTTGCTTAAACCTACCTTATTGACCTGTAGCTGATTAAACATTAAATTAATTATGCAGGTTTTGAAGTTTTTGATGGAAAAGAATAGTGTTAATGCTCTTCATAGAAAAGTATGTTGGTATTTTAGGAAATTTGGCTAATAATTTAGTTAATTATATAAAAAATATTGAAATCTTACATTTGTCTACTATTGGAATGATTATTTGTAGTATTACATTTGTCTACTATTCGAATGATTATTTGTATAACATTAACTTTTGTGCAATGCATTGTATTATTTGTATATGGTATTTTATTTTCCATTATGTGACATAAAATGCAAATTTAATATGAAAATAAGTAAATCCATAAATATATTTTTTTTTTAATTTAAAATTACGATACGCAAAAATGTGTGTCATCTTCATTTATGACATGGCCTTTCTTGACAGGGGCTTTCTTGATACGCATTGCGTGTCATTAACACGCGCGTCGTAAGGTTACGACACGCGAATGCGTGTCGTCTTCCTTTATGACAGGGCCTTCCTTGATACGCATTGCGTGTCGTAACCGCGCGTCGTAAATGCGTGTCGTAAATGCGCGTCGTAAATGCGCGTCGTCTCTAGACGACGCGCAAATGCGCGTCGTCTATCTTTATGACATGGCCTTCCTTGACACGCATTTGCGCGTCGTCTGAGCCATTTACGACGCGCAATGAGCGTCGTAAAAGGCCTTTTTTCTTGTAGTGTAATAACATTTTCTTTGGGCTAAAAACTCAATTTTTGGACATAAAATGTTAAAAATATAAAGTTAAGGGGCCCAAAATGAAATATATCGAAATCTGATGGGAGAGATGAGTCAAAACAGTTTCCATAATGTATTTTCTGAAAATATACTCTTTTGGAGGATTAAAAACATAAGTTTCAAGCTTAATGGCTAAAAATGACATTTTCGGCCCAATAGGGCCCAATATGCGAAATTTTCTGTTTTGGAGGGCTAAACTGTGTTTTTCTGTAAAAAAGTGGGTTACTAGTGTTCCAAGTACTTTTCAAAGGTTTAAAATGCTTTTCAAATTTAAAAAGGACCAAATTTGCAAAAGTTTTCCAATTTGGGCCAAAATTGTAAAAACTGCGAAAAAGAGGGGTTATAACCGAGGAAACTGCATTTTCAGGGACTCAAACTGTTTTCTATGAAAAATATGCTGAAAAATATCAATTTCAATAAGTTTTGGTGTTAAAATGTCAAGAAAAATGGTTTAAGGACCAAACCGGAAATTTACTTAATTAAAGGGTTGAAAAAGTAAATTTACAAAATAAAGAGGGGCTGAAAACAACAAATTTTCAAGGCTAATTCAATACACCCAACGTGATCAAATATTGGCACCGCGACTACTGACGAAATACAAAAAATCGTTGTTAAACGAATTGGTTCGGTCTCGAACCAATAAAAATCTGAAACTACTAACGCGACGATACCTCGATTCACACAAGTAACATTTGGGAAATTAATACACACGTGAGAGTGCACAGACGTCTACGCACCATCTTTGGGCCCCAAAGTGTAAAATCTTGTTTGTTGGGCCTAGCTAGCCTAATGACCTGATCTTAAGTCCCGAAGACTTCTACCTTACGAGTTGTTGGGTCTTACATGATCTAACACCGCGTAAAAGGACTTTCAATGGCTTTTATACTATTGGTCCCCAAGGGTCCTATGGTATTGCTAGTAAAGTCGGTATTTCATGCGAGGCGGGTCAAGGGCCCCTCGTACCTTTTTTTATCCCCAACCGGTTAATGGAGTCATCGGGGTCTTTGTGTCCTCTTTCTCTTCGGATGTGGGATTACTCGAAGTCAGGGCGGTTGGATAACGTGATTAGTACGGACGACGCCTACGGGATCGTTAGTATAGTTATAAACTGGTCATTTGTGTAACGCTTGTTTATAGAAATTAATCATGTGCAAAAATAATCCGACGTCGCCTGAAATTAATGACTTCGCGCGCTACAATGGTTTTATTTTAACTTCATGGAATTCAAAGAATTAGGAAAACATCAGGTTTTCCTAGGGTTTTTCAATACATACAGTTTCAAAATGTACACAATTTTGATGAACATTTTTTTTAACTATAGAAACAAACAAGCATACTTATGGATCTTCACAAATGTTTTCAAAAGCTCTTTTCAGAAAATATCGGATTTTCTGGTGGTTTTCAAAACGATACAAAACATTGCTTTTCAAATACCGCTTATGAACTCACCAACATTTCACATGTTGACGTTTTTCAAAATACTTGTATTCTCAGGTAACCAGTGAATCAAAGGAAAATGTACTCAGTGATGGCTTGCAGTTTACTTATTAACGAATCGAACAATTTATTTCTGGGGATGTAATGTTTAAACAATGTACTTCATGTAAACTTTATCGGTTGTACTATATTAATGCATGGTGACGAATGTTGTTATGTTTCATATATATTCAATGTTATGGTATTCAATTAAGTCACGACAGCCCTCGGACGTTTCCGCCGTCTGGTTCGGGGGTGTGACAGGTTGGTATCAGAGCTTTGTTTATAGTGAACTAGCATGTCGAGCCACACATTGATATGCAACTATAAACCAAAAAGAGGGACTAACATAACTCTGAACAAAACAAGTAAATAAAACACCCTTGCTTGCATTAGGAATAAGAACATAACGCCGAACCAAACACAATAATGCTAGTATCTCGATTAATTCGGGACTGTTCTTAGTGATACCAAGGAGTGGATGTAGCCTGATCAACTACATTCTATCCAAAGTAAAACTAACACACGTCCTGATGAGATCGGGATAGCTAGGGAACCTAAAACTATACCCTTTTAGCACCAAAAAGAGAATGCCTGTTTAGCTTATGCAATAGTCGTGGCGCCTTAGGAATAATATTAGCATATTTACACACTCTCGCAGACAGCATGGCTGGTTTTCATCATCCCGGGGATCCCTACTTCCCTAACCAAGGAAACAACGGATGGCTAGAGGAGGAGGAGCCTGAGGAAGAACCTGAAGAAGAACCTGAGGAAGACCCCGAAGAGGAATCTGACGGGGAACCGGAGGCAGAAGTCGGGGGCGAGCCTGCCGAACCCGAAGAAGACGAAGAGAATTTCGAGGAGGAGCTCGATGACAGCGAAGGGGGTGATTCGGACGCGGAGTCCGAGGTCATCAACCCCCCTTACCCGATCAGGGTGCCTGCTTACCGTGTGGGCCCCACTAGTCCTACCCCTCCTTGGGGCATTGATCTTTGGAGATGGAGCAGACATCAGGGACAGCGACCCCCGTTTGGCATGTCACATGAGTTCTTCGACCTGAGGGACGGAGGACCAGCCGACCGAGCCCTACCGGTCATGGTGAGACGATTACGGGACACCGGCTGTGGACTAGGGTCGAGCGTGCGGAACAGGAGACGTGTGACGTCCTTCGGGAGTTTCACATGAGGTAGGTAAGGTGGGAGTCTCGACTTCAGGACGCAGAACGCTTGGTGGCACGTCTTCAGGGAGCATCCACATCCTCGGCACCACCTCCGGATTCAGCTCATCACGATTAGGGATAGACTTGTCTTAGTAGGTCGTTAGGAACTATGCTATGTACTCTGACTCTATGTTTAAGTGACTACACTACTCATAGAGCCGTTATGCTGTCGAAATAGCGTCACTTATGTATGCTCTTACGAGCAAAATTTTCTTGTATTAAATGCGGATAATATTAATGAACTTTTGTGTGCTTTGCTATGATATTACAAACTACTATGTGTTGAGAAGTTATGATTGTATGTCTGATGGTAGTAATGTCTAAGTTCGTACCATGCACCTAGTTAGTAGGATCCCAACCTCACAGAAACCCCATACACTCAACATCTTTCTGTTTCGTGACAGAAACATGCCTCTCCGACCTACTCGCGGAAACCCAGGACCAACTCCACCTGAGGTTGACTCCACTGCGTTCGAGACAGCCGTGTCTGCTGCGGTCACCGCAGCTATGGCACAACTCCATCAGGGGAATAATGGAGGAGGCAACGGGCAAGGGGCAGGAAGTTCGAACAACGGGATGAACCAAGGATCTACCAAGACATGTACCTACAAGGATTTCACAAACGCTAAACCACGAACTTTCAACGGCACTGGAGGGGTGATCACTCTGAAGCGATGGATTGAAAAGGTGGAGTCGGTATTCGAGATATGCGATTGCCCCAAGCAAATGAAGGTGAAGTTCACGGCCTGCACTTTTGTGGACCAAGCACTCACTTGGTGGAACGGACACGTGGAAGCCATGACGCTCCCTGTAGCCAACTCTATGCTGTGGGCAGAGATGAAAGAAATGTTAATGGCTGAGTACTGCCCACGAGGCGAAATACAGAAGATGGAGCAAGAGCTATGGAACCTCACTGTGCAGAATGCGAATATCGATGCCTACATATCGAGATTTAGTGAACTATCTGTTGGATTAATGTCTAAGTCCATAACTATAATTGGTAAGACTTGACCCGACCCGGCATGGTCCATTTGGGTTGCATACCATCAGGCACTTGGATGAGAGAAATAAGACACTTATGGTTATTAATATATTATAAGTTCTAGTATATTAATAATAAGAATAATAAGATTATTTAATTAGTATTGATCAAGAATTAATCTAGGATTAATTAAGTGATCAAAAGAAGACTAATTAAATATATGGGTTGATTGTGTAAATCATCCATACTTGTATAGTGGGCTAATGCTCCATGGATAATCAAGTTGGACTAAAACCCATAGGATGGTCCATGGATGCTCCATGGTGTATTTGTACCCATGGATCATGGAAATGAAAGGCCATGTCAATTAGGGTTTACATGGTGTAACCCTAACTATATAAGCTTATTATTCTTGACCAAAATCGGTCACTAGAAGACACTAGTGGGTGTACTAGAAGGGCTAGCCGATTTCATGAAGTGTGGGTTTTCTCTCAAGTCATTCCATGTGTTTTGATGATTGTGAACCATTTGAGGCATCACCACTTGTGGTGCTAGGCTCACAAGGTTTCAAGGAACACAAGCAACAACGAGGTATGTATTCTATCTTGTTATATTCATTATTTTGTATGCTAGATTAGGATAATACCTTGGATGTTCATATTTGTATGTATAATAGAGAAAACATAGATCCAAGGTATTTAGGGTTGCATGTACACTTAGGAGTGTTAGAATGCTCAAAACCCAACACTATCTTTGCTGTGCCCGGGGATGATCACATCAGAAGGAAAGAAGATTGAGCGATTCATCTGGGGACTGACATCACCCGTTCAAGGGAATGTGATAGCTGCGAACCCTGAAACGTTTGACAGTGCGAAGAGATTGGCGAAGAGGTTGTATGATCATAACAACAAGAAGGGCGAGAAGCCAGTGGAGGCTGAGAAGAAAAAGGAGGGTGATGGCAGGAAAGGGAAGAACAACAAGAGGAAGGGACGTCAGGGCCCCGAGACCTCTAAAAAGCAGCAGACAGTGGCAGTTAACGCTGTCACCGCACCGGTTCCAGCCGCACCACATGCTCCAGCCTCAGCTGCTTCAAATGCTTCAAGACCTTATTCCGGTAATCTTCCCAAATGCAATAAGTGCGGTCTCCATCATAATGGAGAATGCAGGGATTTTCATTGCACCAGTTGCAACCGAAGGGGACACACTGCAAGGTTCTGCAGGACTTATCCTCCCCAGAATCAAAATCAGGGAAACAACCACAACAACAACAACAACAACCACCGCAATAACAACAACACCAATGCCGGCGGCAATAATGCAGGGCCTAGCCACACCTGCTTCGGGTGTGGAAGGACGGGGCATTTCCGCCGAGATTTCCCTAACAACAACAATTCAGGAAACAGAGGAGCAGGAAGGATGCTGGCTATGGGTCAGGGTGAGGCAGTTCAGGACCCCGCAGTTGTGACCGGTACGCTTCTCATAAACCACACTTATGCATGCATCTTATTTGACACCGGAGCGGAGCGAAGTTTCGTAAGCGAGAAGTTTAAACATTTGTTAAAACAACAACCCCAAAAGCTAAATGAAACCTATACGGTGGAAATGGCCAATGGGAAAACCGAATCCACTGGGGAAATCTACATCGGATGTACCCTAACCCTTAACCAACACGTCTTTCGAATAGACCTAATGTCAGTATCAATTAGGAGTTTCGATGCGATCATCGGCATGGATTGGTTAAGCCCCCACCATGCTGAGATTATGTGCCACGAGAAGGCCGTTCGCCTTCGTCTCCCAAATCACGAAACCCTAGTAATTTACAGGGACAAACCTAGCATGAATCTTCACCTCATCTCGTGCATCAAGGCACAAAAACATCTACGAAAGAACAACTTGGCGTTCTTGGCTCACATAGTGGATAAGGCCAAGGAAGGAACTAACATCCAAGATATTCCGGTAGCGTGTGAATTTCCAGACGTGTTTCCTGAAGATCTTCCGGGAGTACCCCCAGAGAGACAGGTTGAGTTTCGAATCGACCTCATTCCAGGAGCAACTCCTCTCGCTAAATCACCCTATCGGTTGGCTCCTGCTGAAATGCAGGAATTGTCCAGCCAACTTAGTGAGCTTCTGGACAAGGGATTTATCCGACCTAGCTACTCGCCATGGGGAGCTCCAGTGCTCTTTGTCAAAAAGAAGGACGGATCTTTCAGAATGTGCATCGATTACAGAGAGTTAAATAAACTCACTGTTAAAAACCGCTACCCACTCCCACGAATCGATGATCTATTCGACCAACTCTAAGGAGCTAGTTATTTTTCTAAAATAGATCTACGGTCCGGATACCACCAACTCAAAGTCCGGGAAGAGGATATTCCTAAAACCGCTTTCCGAACCCGCTACGGACATTATGAATTCGTCGTAATGCCCTTCAGTCTAACAAATGCACCTGCCGCATTTATGGACCTAATGAATCGAATCTGCCGACCGTTCCTTGACAACTTCGTCATTGTGTTTATCAATGACATTCTCGTCTATTCTCGAAGCAAAGAAGAGCATGGCCAACATCTCCGACAAGTCCTAGAAACTCTGCGATCGGAAAAGCTTTACGCCAAACTCTCCAAGTGTGAGTTCTAGCTCCGGAATGGGAACTTCCTAGGCCACGTAGTTAGCCAAGACGGAATTCATGTGGATCCCTCTAAGGTCAAAGCCATGGAAGGATGGGCAACTCCGACCATGCCCACTGAAATTCGTCAATTCTTGGGTCTAGCAAGCTACTATAGGAGATTCATTCAAAACTTTTCTAAGATCGCCAAGCCACTTACCTCGCTTACGCAAAAGGGCGTACCATTCAAATGGACAGACAAACAATAGATTGCGTTTCGAACCTTGAAACAAGCCCTCTGTAGTGCTCCCGTACTATCTCTACCTGAAGGAATGGAAGATTTTGTAGTCTACTGTGACGCGTCGAATCAGGGCTTAGGTTGCGTTCTCATGCAACGTGGAAGAGTGATAGCATACGCGTCCCGCCAACTGAAGACGCCCGAAGTAAATTACACGACCCATGACCTAGAATTGGGAGCCGTGGTCTTCGCTCTGAAAATTTGGAGGCACTACCTGTACGGTACGAAGTGCACCATCTTCACGGACCACAAGAGTCTCCAGCACATCTTGAACCGGAAGGAGCTGAACATGAGACAACGAAGATGGGTTGAATTGCTAAACGACTACGAGTGCGAAATCAAGTACCACCCAGGCAAGGCCAACGTGGTAGCTGATGCATTAAGTCGGAAGGAGTACTCTAATCGCCGTACGAAAACTCTCTCGATAACCATTCAATCTCATCTGGCCACTCAAATTGCATTAGTCCAGTCGGAGGCCATGAGGACGGAAAATAGAGCTAGCGAGGCATTGCGCGGGATGGAGAAGAATCTTGAAGCAAGGGAGAATGGAGTATACTACTTCATGAACCGAATTTGGATCCCAAAAATCGGAGGATTTAGGGAGGTTGTTATGAAGGAAGCCCACAAGACACGATACTCCATTCATCCCGGTTCAGACAAGATGTATTTGGACATTAAACAACACTATTTGTGGCCTAACATGAAGGCGGAAATTGCGACCTACGTTAGTAAGTGCCTTACGTGCGCCAAGGTAAAGGTGGAGTACCAGAAACCCTCAGGACTGTTACAGCAACCGGTAACCCCTGAGTGGAAATGGGAGGGGATTTCTATGGATTTCGTGACCAAGCTACCCAAGACGTCGGACGAACTGGACACCATATGGGTAATAATCGACCGACTGACGAAATCTGCCCATTTCCTGCCAATCAAGGAATCCTACAAGATGGAGAGATTGACGCGTTTGTACCTACGAGAAATCGTGAGACTCCATGGAGTGCCAAAATCCATTATCTCGGATAGAGACAGTAGATTCACTTCGCGCTTTTGGCAATCACTCCACAAGGCAATGGGAACTCATCTCGACATGAGCACCGCATATCACCCACAAACGGACGGCCAAAGTGAGCGAACCATTCAAACGCTTGAAGACATGCTTCGCGCATGTGTGATAGACTTTGGGAAGTCTTGGGATACCCACCTACCTTTGATCGAGTTCTCATATAACAACAGTTATCATTCGAGCATCAAGGTGGCTCCTTTCGAAGCACTGTACGGGCGTAAATGTAGATCACCGTTATGTTGGGCTGAAGTAGGTGATACCCAGCTAGCAAGAACACATACGTCGGACAAGGCACTAACGGGACCGGAGATCATTCGCGAAACCACGGAAAAGATCGTCCAAATCAGAGCTCGATTGCAAGCATCGCGTGACCGACAAAAGAGCTACGCCGACAAACGGCGAAAGCCCTTAGAATTTCAGGTCGGTGATCGAGTACTGTTGAAAGTCTCACCCTAGAAAGGGGTTATACGTTTCGGAAAACGGGGAAAGCTGAACCCGCGATACATTGGACCTTTCGAAATCGTCGCCCGAATAGGTCCGGTAGCCTACAGACTGCAACTACCTGCAGAGCTAAACGGTGTACACCCCGTGTTTCATGTCTCTAATCTGAAGAAGTGCCTTTCAGATGAAACCCTTGTCATTCCTCTTGACGAAATCGAAATCAATGAGAATCTCCTATTCGTTGAAGAACCAATCGAAATCATGGACAGGGAGGTGAAGCGTACTAAGCAAAGTCGCATCCCGATCGTGAAAGTGCGGTGGAACGCAAAGCGTGGGCCAGAATTCACATGGGAACGCGAAGACCAAATGAAGCAAAAGTACCCTCACCTATTCTAGCATTCTCAAATCTAGCTTTCAAACAGAATTTCGGGACGAAATTCCCTCTAACGGCGGGATGATGTCACAACTAGAAATTTTGTGTCATGTAATCTATACACTCAAGTTAATGTGAATCAAAAAACTTAAGAGCATGTGTGATACCTACTATTATGACATTAAAAACTTCAATCAAATACATTATACAAGTACTACAAATAGTCATCAAACAATTGGAAACCATAGAAGTTCTTGTTTAGGTCCACTTTGGACTAGGACTTCCTTATTGGATCCAAATGGACCAATAAGCTTCCAATTTGACTATCATGGGCTTAGAACCCTAATTGGGCTCTAATTGGATCCACAATCATTTATTTCAACATTTTGGGCCATTTTGGGCCTAGAATGAAATGAATTAAAAGCCTTGATCCATAATTAACCTAATCTAGCTTAATGAAGCATAAAAATCACAATTTTATTTTATAAGGCCAATGATCAACCAAACTAACTTTAATATTGGGCTTAGGGGCAAAAAGCCCAAAAATCCTTTCTTCCCTCTCCATTCTCGGCCCAAGCCCAACGAAAAGGGAGAGTTGACTTTGGATTGCCACCTCACTTTTATTTGTTGGGTATCCATGCACACAACTCATATTTCCAAGCAAGTATCACTTCAAAGATCACTTCTCCTTTCTCCCTCCCTCACTCTCGGCCGAAACACACACACACACATACATAAATATCTCTCAAACTCTCTCAAGAACACTTCCTCCCTCTCCACTCAAAGATCTTGAAATTTAGGAAGCTTTCAAGAGGATATTTCCATAAATTCTCCATCTAAGGTAAGATTATGCTTGGATCTATGACTTAGATTCTTTTTGTTATCAAAATCTCTTCCTAATCCATGCAAAACCCGTGATCTTACATCCTAGAAGCACATCAAACTCGAGATCTTCAAGAAAAGGGTGCTAAGGCCAAAAATCACCAAGTTTTCTTCCATCTTTTCTTCAAAAACCGAAATCACACCCTAAGGTGAGCTTCATACCCCCTATTTTCTGTTTTTATGAGTTTTTTTTTTGGGGGGGGGGGGAATACAAGTGAAAGTGTAGATCTATATGTGTTTTGTATGCCTTGTATGATTCTATGCTTATGTGGGTGTTTTTGTGTGTTTATAATGTTGGATCTAGCCATAAACCCCTAAAAATCGAGATATACTCTATGTTAAATGATACTAGCATCAAATATATTTCTACATACAAAGTGTTCCAAGAAAAATAGCTAAATGGCTTAATAACATTTTCTTTGGGCTAAAAACTCAATTTTTGGACATAAAATGTTAAAATATAAAGTTAAGGGGCCCAAAATGAAATATATCGAAATCTGATGGGAGAGATGAGTCAAAACAGTTTCCATAATGTATTTTCTGAAAATATACTCTTTTGGAGGATTAAAAACATAAGTTTCAAGCTTAATGGGCTAAAAATGACATTTTCGGCCCAATAGGGCCCAATATGCGAAATTTTCTGTTTTGGAGGGCTAAACTGTGTTTTTCTGTAAAACAGTGGGTTACTAGTGTTCCAAGTACTTTTCAAAGGTTTAAAATGCTTTTCAAATTTACAAAGGACCAAATTTGCAAAAGTTTTCCAATTTGGGCCAAAATTGTAAAAACTGCGAAAAAGAGGGTTTATAACCGAGGAAACTGCATTTTCAGGGACTCAAACTGTTTTCTATGAAAAATATGCTGAAAAATATCAATTTCAATAAGTTTTGGTGTTAAAATGTCAAGAAAAATGGTTTAAGGACCAAACCGGAAATTTACTTAATTAAAGGGTTGAAAAAGTAAATTAACAAAATAAACAGGGGCTGAAAACAGAAAATTTTCAAGGCTAATTCAATACACCCAACATGATCAAATATTGGCACCGCGACTACCGACGAAATACAATACACAACAATACCAAAAATCGTTGTTAAACGAATTGGTTCGGTCTCGAACCAATAAAAATCCGAAACTACTAACGCGACGATACCTCGATTCACACAAGTAACATTTGGGAAATTAATACACACGTGAGAGTGCACAGATGTCTATGCACCATCTTTGGGCCCCAAAGTGTAAAATCTTGTTTGTTGGGCCTAGCTAGCCCAATGACCTGATCTTAAGGCCCGAAGACTTCTACCTTACGAGTTGTTGGGTCTTACATGATCCAACACCGCATAAAAGGACTTTCAATGGCTTTTATACTATTGGTTCCCAAGGGTCCTATGGTATTGCTAGTAAAGTCGGTATTTCATGCGAGGCGGGTCAAGGGCTCCTCGTACCTTTTTTTATCCCCAACCGGTTAATGGAGTCATCGGGGTCTTTGTGTCCTCTTTCTCTTCGGATGTGGGATTACTGAAAGTCAAGGCGGTTGGATAACGTGATTAGTACGGACCACGCCTACGGGATCGTTAGTATAGTTATAAACTGATCGTTTGTGTAACGCTTGTTTATAGCAATTAATCATGCGCAAAAATAATCCGACGCGCCTGGAATTAATGACTTCGCGCGCTACAATGGTTTTATTTTAACTTCATGGAATTCAAAGAATTAGGAAAACATCGGGTTTTCCTAGGGTTTTTCAATACATACAGTTTCAAAATGTACACAATTTTGATGAACATTTTTTTTTAACTATAGAAACAAACAAGCATACTTATGGATCTTCACAAATGTTTTCAAAAGCTCTTTTCAGAAAATATCGGATTTTCTGGTGGTTTTCAAAACGATACAAAACATTGCTTTTCAAATACCGCTTATGAACTCACCAACATTTCACATATTGAAGTTTTTCAAAATACTTGTATTCTCAGGTAACCAGTGAATCAAAGGAAAATGTACTCAGTGATGGCTTGCAGTT
The DNA here is from genome assembly GCF_002870075.4 of Lactuca sativa. Taxonomy (NCBI): domain Eukaryota; kingdom Viridiplantae; phylum Streptophyta; class Magnoliopsida; order Asterales; family Asteraceae; genus Lactuca; species Lactuca sativa. The sequence continues at coordinate 101,457,307 of NC_056629.2, read as the reverse complement.
TACTTATTAACGAATCGAACAATTTATTTTTGGGGATGTAATGTTTAAACAATGTACTTCATGTAAACTTTATCGGTTGTACTATATTAATGCATGGTGACGAATGTTGTTATGTTTCATATATATTCAATGTTATGGTATTCAATTAAGTCACGATAGCCCTCGGACGTTTCCGCCGTCTGGTTCGGAGGTGTGACATCACAAGACAAGGTTAGTGACAAATCCAAACTCATATGGACTGAACATGTTCAATCTTAATTTCTTGCCTCCTGGCAGCACAAGGGTCTACCATTGCTTCCAAGTAGTTATGTAAAGAAATCATAGAAGTCACATGCATAGTCAACTTTAACTGGAATGGGCACAGAAATAAGAATATGTCAACACGATATGTTATAAGCCTAAATTTGTGTGCTAGTGATAAACAATAAGTTTATTCTTGATTAGTTCTTGAAACTTGTCAAGATCTTTAAGTCTCCCACTGCCCTCATGACATATAGGATTCTCTTGTCATGAATCATTCCTTGACAAATCAAATATTCAAGAGTTAGTGTAGATTATTTTCAAGACAAACACTTCATGCAATTTGGTCTTTGTTTTATCCAAAAAACATCACAACTTACCAATTTCAAATGTACAAGAGTAGAAAACTTTTACTCTACATTTGATGAGTGTTTTAAACCTTTCTTAAGATTATGTCACTCAAGGTTACAATCTTGGAGTATGACTTTGATTTAAACTATTTCAACAATTCACGATTCCTCTTCTTATCCATACAAGTTCACTAAGGTGTCCATAGAGGGTCAATTATGATATGGTTTTCCATAATCATTAACACGATCATAAAACATGATACTAAAGTACTCTCCCATCCCTTCAGATTGGAGAAACTTTTATCTTTCTACCTAATTTGATTCTTCTTATTCGTTCTTCCATACATTGAACCTTTTCCAATGTTTCAAAATTATACTTAAACTTGTAAGCATAACCATGTTTAGAATCAACAATTAGGAATCAACAATTAGGAACTTCATAGAGTTAGACAGTAGACTTACCTGAAGCAGAGTCACACTTTTCGATTCTACGTTTTTTCAGATCTTTCAGGTAGTCAGAGCAGCTTCGCAACCAATGCCCCTTTTCAAGAGGAAAGCTTGTTCCAAAGGATTTTGGAAGACCATAGTTGTCTGAGCTAGACATCTTCAATGGGAGAGATTCAAGTTAGTTGATTTAGTCCTTAATATAACACCCAAATAAAATATTAAGCCTAGGACCCAAAACAATATTATACAATTTGGAAGAGGGATGTCGTAATCCACACTTCAAAATATTTGAAGGTAGGTAAATGATGATTTACCAATTTCCACCACGAAAAACGAAAAAGAATTTTAGGTTTTAAGTGAATTGAAACTCCTAGATCCTTTGAGATTCATTGAACAATTCAATGGCATGTTTAAATCTCGAGTGTGCCCTTCAATTTTGTGACTGGGATGCCAAGGATCATAAACAAGGTGTGAATAACGATGCAAATTAGCTTGGTACTCCAAATGTTACAACCACCTAATCAATGTGCCAATTAACCACACACGATCCATTGATATATGAGTAACATGAAGCTACCCTTTGCCATGCATAGTCAGTCTAGATTAGTGTGCCGGCTAACCACACACGCTCCAGTAATGGCTTAACAAGGTCCATAGTGCAATTTTATGGGTTAGCACAATATTCACATTTTCCTAAAGTAACTAAGATTGGGAAATTATAAGTGTTTTGTTACTTTATATTTATCATTATACTTTAATGAAAGGAAATTTAGAGTCCTATTCTACTCGTTCGGCAAACGACCCTCCACCAGTCAAGGAAGTGGTGGGTGAGAGTGGACACCCATTAAACTGTCATAGGCAGTAACCTTATACCCCCATTATAGACTGGCTTCGTGAAAGAGGCCTACTAACGGTAAGACTGACTTTACTCTTATACATATATATATATATATATATATATATATATATATATATATATATATATATTAAACCTATAATATTATAATAGTATAATGATTGAATGTTAAACTTTTAAACTTTTAAACTTCTAGGGTTTGGAACTAAATGTTTAAAAATTTAGACTTCTACATTTACAAATTCCCAAAATTGAGGGCAAGTTTTGTAAATTTAAAAACCTTTTGGAATCCGTAACATATGAGTTTAATAAAGATTTTATGAAAAGAATCTTTACATTCCATAACTTGAGGACAAGTTATGGAGCTCATAAAAAACCATTTATGAGAAAAAGACTCTTCAAGTTCATAACCTATGACTTTAATGATTTCATTAAAAGAAAAACTTTTCATTTTCCATAACTTGAGGTCAAGTTATGGAATTCATCAAAATAATTTAGATCAAAAAATTCTAAAAAGAAAATCAAACAATTTGTCTATGATCTAAATTAAACACATAAGAACAAGACAATTCAAATCAAACAAATTTCATGTAATTAGCCTAACCATATAAACTAATACAAATATGAAACTTTGACAATTATCTTTAAAATTGGATAATCATGATCATTACCACACCAAAAACAGGTTTATAAGTTCAAAAACAATTTAGGGTAATGATCCTAGTCCAATTCCAGCCAAAAAACTCGAAAAACTGCATTCTAGGGCACCAACTCGTTGAGTGCAAGAACAAAATCGGCGAGTTGGTTAGAATTGTGCTTGGACTCGGCGAGTCCCCTAGTGGACTCAGCGAGTCCACTTTCCAGAATAGCAGAAAATCGATTTTTCAAGCTTAAACAACAAGTAGCATCGGGTATAATTGAATACAAACCTGGCTCTGATACCATTGAAAGGTTTTGAGCATTCTAACACTCCTAAGGTGTGCATGCAACCCTAAATACCTTGTATCTATGTTTTCTCTATTATACATGCAAACTTGAACTTTCCAAGGGATTACCCTAACTAGCATACAAAACTTTGATACTTGGGTAATAAAACAAGTTAAATGACATACCTTTTGTTGTAGTTGAAAGCCTTGGACCTTTAAGAACTTAGTGCCCCAAGTGTTTCACCTCAAATGGAATCACACAACCCCACCAACAAACGGAGGAACTTGAGAAGATGTCACTTGCACTCATAAAATCAGCTTGCCATCTTGTGTTTCCACTAGTCACTCCTTAGTTCTCACTTAAGTGCCAATTTCATGAGCTAGAAGGATTCTTATATAGTGTGGCTAACTAGGGTTACACCATGTAAACCCTAATGACTTTCCATATCTCTCATGCTCCATGGGTTAAAACCTCCACAGAGTATCCATGTGTTACCACATGGGTTTAGCCAAACATGAACTATGGATCATAAGCCCACTTTATAAGAATGAATGATTTACCAAAGCAACCCCTTATATTTAATTAGTCTCTTTTGATCACAAAATTAATTCCAAATTAATTCTTGATCAATACTAATTAAATAATATGATTTCATATTAATATATTAGAACTTATAACATATTAATAAACCATAAATAACCTCTTCTCAGTTATCCATCCTTTAGATTGTTTCGGAGCCATGCAACCCAAATGGACCATGCTACTCTTGGGTCAAGTACCTACCAATAATAGTTATGGGTTTAGACAGTTAATCCAACAAATACGTACCAGCCATGACATCAGGTGCTACGCCGACCTCCTCCGTTGTTAGCTGAAAAGCTCTCCCACGAGCCCTCGGTGTCTCGACCTTTGCTGGCCGACTATCAGTAGCATGTAAAGCAGCACGAGTGGAACCATGAGCTGATCCCTAAATAAGCTGAGGGCACTCAGCCTTCCGATGGCCGGTCTGGTTGTAGTGAAAGCAAACTGCAAATCCCTTAGGGAAATCCTTCACCATGTTCCACTCTTTGCCACATTTGTAGCAAATCCTCGCCCGACATGATCCCTCGTGACTCTTGTCGCACTTGCCATAATTACGGCACTTCTGGGCCCCATCTCTCATATCAACGGGCTTAACCTGCTTCTTCGCCGGCTGCAACTACACTGGTCTCTGGACCCCACCACGAGACTCCTCCTCATCTCTGTTCTGTAACTCTAGCTCAATCTCCTTCCGCCTGCCATTGGTCTGAAGCTCAGCCAATGTCCGGTTTGAAGAGTTCGCAACGAACTCCTGAATGTCTCTCCTTAAGATGCTTAAATACCGGCTCACACGTGCCTGCTCAATGGACACGTGCTTAGGGCAGAACAACACCCTCTCGTGGAACATCCTCGTAATCGATCTCAGTCACTGACTCTATCTTCTGCTTGAGAGACATAAACTCGTGTGCCAAACGTTCCCTCTCGACCGGGGGAACATACTCATCTCAGAACAACTATGTGAACCTCTCCCACGTCACTGCAACATGGTTTGTAGGAGTAAAACTGGTAGTCACAAACTTCCTTTAGTCCTTCTCCCCCAAGCAAAGCTGGTTCAGCACAAACTGAACACTCAAATGATATGGGCATGAACACGTATAAAAGCATCCCTCAATGTCAGAGGTCCATCTCATGGTAGAAATCGGATCTTGTGTCCCATCAAACTCTGGTGGTTTCGTGATGCTGAACTCCTGGAATAACAACGAGTCACTTCCATGTGGCCTAGCGGCGGCAAAAGCTGTGGTGGCTGCTGCAGCCGCCTCAGTAACAGCAACATATCGCTCGTCAAATGTCTCAATCAGTGTCATCTTAATATACCCAAACATCTCTGGTATCGCCTCATGAATGTTTGTGGCCACCTCCTCATGAATCATCATGCGGATCTTCTCATCACTAGTCCCACTACTCCCAGGGTTGTGGCGTGTACCCACCATGATGTCTCTGACACAACACAAAAACCATCAGAGACTAGTTCGAGTATACTCACACTCGATTTCCCGTCCCTACATGCTCCTTAGCATCCTAAGGATTCTTACTTAGGTTGCATATAAATCTGGTGCTTTCAGTAGTACAGGCCCAATACTACCTTCCATACTAACCTAGTGTCACCCCAATTCCTCCTCCTAAGATCCCAATTCACAAGTACTCTATCTCTCAGGAATAATAGAATACTCTCTCAGTAGACCCTTCATATGCTCATCTAGGTATCTCTCCTAGATTATCCCTCGACTCAGAACTCTTTCTAAGTGATTCCTGCTAGATACTCCTACTCAGCATATACTCAAAGAAACTAACAGATAACAGCAATTCCTAGTCTAAGTCATCACAAATCAAGAAACTCAAGCCCTAAATATGAAATACCTAGCGTATCCTCTAGCATGCATCCCTAACATCTCATAAATATCTCATAACACAAGTAAGTGAGGGTATTTTGGGAAATCGCCGTTTGGGCTCTTGCTGATTGTACACACTGCTCCAACTCGTTTTTCTCTTAAAACTCTTTCTAATTTTAGAAAAAATAATTTGTTTTGAAAATTTTTCTCAATTCCTCAGTTTGAGTCCAGACAAACACGAAGGAGTGTCCGAATCGCTCAAACCAAGGCTCTGATACCAACTTCTAACTCCGTAAATTTTCAAACAAAATTTTCATATATAAATCACATTAATTTCATCAACACAAATCACCAAACATCCCCGAAATATCAAATTTATCTAACACGTCCAAAATAATAAAATACAGGATCCCCAAAACATAACTCAGTCTCGTGTGTACAATCAAGTTGGCGCCTTCCCGTGATCCTAAGAAGTGCCTCAAACACATAACACATAACACAGTAAGCACAAAGCTTAGTGAGTTCCCCAAAACACCACACACATCTCATTAGCCTCTCATGGCTATACTCGAATAAGACCCTCCGGTCAATGTGTATCAGTGGAACACTCCGGTCCCACAACTCGGGTGGACCCTTCGGTCTTAACTCAATAAGCTTAGAATAACACACATCATAAATCACAAAGAATAATGCAGGATATCATAATGCTCAATATAAGCACATAATACCCTCCGGTCACACAAAGATTACCACTCTAGGTAAGTATAGTGAGAAAACCCACCTCGTAAGCAAGCAATTAAAAACTCGTACACGAAACACCGATCTAGCCTCCGCCTAACACATATGATAAATATCTCTAATTAATAAATGGCCCTCAAAGTAGCTAGACTAAACCCTCTACAAACTCACAGAAGGATAAAATACCATTTTACACTCCCACGGCCTCTATAATCCACAATTTGACTAAACCCTAAAAGTCAACTACATCATGTATGATGTGCGTACAGAACCTCTACACTGGGCGTAATACCTCGCCATGCATGCATCGGGATCCTCGACTTTATGCTACGCGTACTGGGATTACGCTCGGCGTACGCCCCGAATTTGTTCTCCCCACTCTCTTGGTCTTAATCCGTTAAGACCATAACTCTAATCTCAGATCTGGACTTCCTAGTGGCTCATGCTCCATAAAGTTCGTCACTTTCAGCCTTTGCATGGCTGATAAAGTCCCAAACACGAAAACTCTCACCCTCTACTCCCAAAAATGCTCATATCTCATGCATGGGGTGGTTTTAACGTCCAACACTCCATTTTTATGAATCCACTCCATTAAGGACACTCAAAGGGACATATATTAGGCTCTGGAGTTCAACAACTCATAAAGCTTCAAGCTTTGGGGCCAAAAACCCTAAAATTGACCATATTATGCACAAACCAAAAAGGATGAGAAAGGTTTAAGCTTTATACCTTCAACTGATGTTCCAACCACAAAAACGCTCAGATCCAAGACCTGGACTCCAACTCTATCCTCTTGAATGCTCCTTCTTCACTTCCAAGGATACCACAAGAATGTTTAATAGCTCACAAATGAACACTCAAGCTCAAGGGAGGAAAATTAGGGTTTGAGAGGGTTGAGGGCTGGAAATGGTGGCCAGAGATGAGGCCATCATGTTCCTTAAATAGGGACACACCCCTCAATTAGGGTTTTCACTCTAAGCCTAGTACACCCAGCATACTAGGTGGCTCCGTGTCCAAATCACGTACATGAGTATGCTGAGCAGACACACGCGTACGCCCTGCGTACTCATTTACCACCTTTGCTCAAATAAAGGCCAAACTTGACAATTACTATAGAAAAGGGTTAATGAGGCATACCTAGTCTTGGGATGTTACAAGGTGCCTCTTACTAGAGAATTCCTGAAAAAGCATGTAAAATGAGAGGTCAACTAAAAAAATAGTTGGTGAGTTCACATGTTTATAACATAACATAGTTTTGAATCATGAAAATCAGAATATTGATAAAAGTTTCCATAAATGGAAATTGGTGTCTAAAATCAGTAATAATGTTTCCAATAATAAAGTTCGTTACAATAGTGAGAACCAAGTTCATTGTTATCATGAGAAATAAAATTTGATATTATTATGAGAAATAAAATTTGTTATTATTATGAGAAATAAAATTTCGATGCTAACATGTGAAACAAAGTCCATTACCATCATGAGAAAAAAAGATCGATACCAATGTATGAAACAGAGTCTGTATGTGCAAAGTAATCAACCCATGAGTTCATAACCCAAGACTAATGACCAAGGGGTGCCCTCTTAAATAATATATTTATCGCTAACGTAGGGGAAATATGGTAAAATGCACTTCGCGGACTGTGCGACTGAAGAGTTATCTACCTCCTAATAGTGTTATCCATAATGATCATGATCTCAAAAGAGTTAATGAGTTGTGTGAAATGATTCCAGGGACTTAACCATGATACATGCCTCATGAATCAACAATTACAAACATATACATAGAAAAGTACATTTGATACAATTTAAAATAAGTACAATGAACATAATTGTATAACCGACATGTTTTTCCACCCCGAAATATAAAAACTAAAAAAAGGGTCCGTGAATACTCACAATGATGTGTGAAGGTATTTGTGATGCCTTGAACTCACATCTTATTACCAATACCCTACAATAATGTTACACACTAGTAAGTCTCTACTCAAAAATCTACCACTAATATACTTAATTTATACAATAGAATTATGTCAATATTGTGTCCAAAATTAGGTTTTGTATAAGTTGCAAATACATTTTTGTAAAATTCAGATGTCAATATACCAATTGACTTGCGAACATTTGCAAGTGATAAATCCTATTTTGTGTTATTGTTTGAAACATATATTAGCATTTTTAAAGGGCTTTAAAAACTAAAATTCCAAAAACTAAATCAAATCAGTTCTAAAAATCTCAAAACTTTAGATAGTAGTTCGTACTGTAAGCGAGAACCACCTTGTAATTTTTCATGATTTTTAAATATGTTTAATTATTTTTCCAAATTTTAATTGTTTGAAAATATCAAAAAAATCATGGAAAAATAGTAAATTATCATGAAAAATTCTTGAAACTTTCGGGTAATTATTTGATAGTGTCCATAAATTGGGAAAAATATCAAATTCCAATTATGCTTATTAAAACCCTGTTTTTATAATTTAAGTGTATTTATTCTAGAAAAATAGAAATAAATAGTAAACAGTTTATACAATTTCGCAAACCTTTTATTTTTGGTTACACTATAATTTAAGACTTTTTGGTAGTTTCTTGTGATTTTTAGAATATGTGAATTATTTTTCCTTGATTTATTTCCTTAAATAAGCATTAATTTCTGAACAATTATTAACCAGTAGAGAAAATTCTCTAAACTTTTATTTATAATTAGTATATAATTAATATAGGATGCTATGATAGAGTTTCATAATTTTTGGATAATTCAGCTATTTTTTTATCAATATACCCCCCTTAAACATTCTTTAAATCTAGGAAAAATATGAAATTGTCATGGAAAGATCTATGGATTTGTATGGAGGTTTTATAATGCCCATAAGGTATGAAAATTATTAAAGGTTGTTTTTAAATAGAAGAATCAGATTTAATAATTTATTGGTGTTTAATTACAACATAATCGAAATAAATATAAAACAGTTTTCAAAATTTCTGAAACTTTTATCAGGATCATATCTAACTAAATTGTGATGTGTGAAAAATTTTCAAATTATTTGAATGAACATAACTGGGTATCCAAATTTTATAATGATTAAAAGCACGAAAATAAAAATAAATATCAAAAAGTGTCAACCTTTAATGAAAATTTATATTGAGTGTCTAGGACTCATAATAACAGTCATGTTAAAGACTCGAGGCAGTTTTAATCTTTTTAGCCTATGCAACACATATGGATTTCGATGTATATCAAAGGAATGTAAAGTGTTTTTTTCTTAATGGAGTGCTGGAAGAAACGGTGTATGTTGAGCAACCCCCAGTTTTTATCAATTCCCAATATCCTAATTATTGTAATATTTTAGACAAGGCTGTTTATGGCTTAAACTGTTGGGTTTTGAGCATTCTAACACTCCTAAGTGTACATGCAACCCTAAATACCTTGGATCTATGTTTTCTCTATTATACATGCAAATAAGAACTTCCAAGGTATTATCCTAATCTAGCATACAAAACAATAACTATAGCAAGATAGAATACATACCTCTTTGATGTAGAAAGTCTTCATGAAGCTTGAGTGCTTAGTGCCCCAAGTGTGACACCTCAAATGGAATCACAATCATCAAAACACTTGGAATGACTTGAGAGAATTCTACACTTATCAAAATCGGCTAGCCCTTTCACTTCACACACTAGTGTAATTCTAGTTCCCAATTTTGTCAAGAATAAGATCTTTATATAGTGTTACAATTGGGGTAAACCCTAATTGTCATGACTTTCCATTTCCTTGGATCCATGGGTACAAATACACCATGGAGCATCCATGGAGCATCATATGGGTTTTGGCCCAACTAGATAATCCATGGAGCATTAGCCCACTATACAAGTATGGATGACTTACACAATCAACCCATATATTTAATTAGTCTTCTTTTGATCACTTAATTAATCCTAGATTAATTCTTGATCAATACTAATTAAATAATCTTATTATTCTTATTATTAATATACTAGAACTTATAATATATTAATAACCATAAGTGTCTTATTTCTCTCATTCAAGTGCATGATGGTATGCAACCCAAATGGACCATGCCGGGTCGGGTCAAGTCTTACCAATTATAGTTATGGACTTAGACATTAATCCAACAGTCTCCCACTTGGATAAGTCTAAAACTATTATTGCGTATGACTTCAGGAACCAACTGGCAATCGTAGCTCTCAAAAGCTTCTGTCGAACTCTGACCTTGTAGATGAACTCTGACCTTTGTCAGTGACTTGTCCATTAGATAAGGGATCATATATTCCTCCATTCTAGATATCATATGGACTGAGACATGGATTATAATCATTCTCTCTGTCCATTTGTTGTTTCCCGATTTCCGATTTATGACGACTGACTAATTGAACAAATCAAATCAGTCCTGGCCCGGCCGAGCACTTCCATTTGTCATCATCAAATCATCGAGGGGCCCACAGATATTGCTTTTATCCCGAAGGTAAAAGGAATGGATAAACTTCGACTCATATGGCTTGTTCTACTACTTGTTGAGTCATACACAAAAGCACGTTTTATAGCACCGAGTTACCGAATGCGGTTTCGTGCAATCAATGTACTACCAACTCATAGTAACAACTCATATCTCTAGGTTTGAAGAATATAAGATATTATCGTCTCATGATCACTCGTGATAAAATCCATGAAGTGATTCCAATGAGCGCGGGTTGAATCCAATACTCAGAACTTATGAGCACTCATGATTGTTGTAGCCTTGTCCAACACCTTAGACCTCTACAACCCATCATGACAGTCTTAATTCATATCTACTTCCAAAAATATGACCGACTGTGGATGGTTTGAATAACTTAGTCATTCCGGAAGAATAACCTAGTTTATTCGGGAAGTCAAAGCATGCAAAGTGAAACACAACAATAATTGAATCCAATATGGTCTCAGAACTTATGAATATAAATAAAACACCTTTTATTTATCACCATATGATTACACATTATTCATTGTATGCTATTTCAGCTATCAACTTTATTCTTGAATTTTAAAACAATAGTTGTCCCATGCTCCAAGCATGTACACTATGTTTTCTAAACACTAGTCATGCCATACACCAAGTATGCATACTATGTTTGTCTATGATCTTTACTTTGTGAACTAGATCACTTGAACATTACTTCAATGATTCTCTTTTCACACTCCCAAATCCTTACCGCAAATGCAAGAATTCCAAATTCATGCCATTTACTGAAATCTGTTAGATTCTAAACTTATATGCATTAATCCTCTCGTAATGATTATGCACAAAGTCAGAAAGACTTGACAACAATCATTACAGAGTATTCCAAAGGAGATCAGCTCCTTGGAAACATCCTTCTTGCATTAAGTTTCCTTAATCTTACACAGATTGAAAAATTCTAACTTTGAAACATTTCCAGATTCCATTTTGACTATCACTTCTGAACAAGAGTTGCCTCCTTACAGATTATGTCAATATGGTCCTTCCAGAATTATCACTATACTTCCAATTGTCCTTGAGTAACCAATCTTTGGTAAACCTTAGATTGTCCTCGACAATTGTTTAATCCTTTTAGTCATATCCAGTTCTAAACCTTTTCCCTTCTTAATGCCCTAGGCATTTGGAAAATTTTTAGAACGGATGAATATAGCACATGTAATCGATCCTATATCCGAAGCATATGGGACACGATTCATGATGTCTCACATAAAGACTAAACCAGTCTTTTGCTATAACATGTCCATTTCAATTTGCCAAGTTCTCATAATTCAGATTATGAAAAGGGATGCCGTAATCATAATCGAATTTTAGAACGCAAATAATGGACCCATATACAGAATTTCCTTATGTTGAGCCATTCCAACATGAAATTCATATATATTTCCTTGACTAAATGATTAACACCTCACAGTCTAAGCTTATAGATTTGAGATGAAGTATAATTTCCTCTCCCTTAATTATAGCAAAACAACTTTTCCCAATTGAAACCTTTTGTTTTCTATAATTAACATTGCTAGCTTGCAATACTTATCATAATTATCATGCTCCCACTAACATGATGATTATTAGCATAACACTTATGCTCCCACTAGCTTTGACATGTACTCAGAAATCAGTTGGACTTCTAGAAATCAATACTTCATTGACTTTCTTACCAAAGTTCAGATTTCTGATACTAGATTGTTTTGATGAGACTTTATCAAAATCATACACCTTCCCTTAGATAGCACACTTGTGAGTCTAAACAATTATGAAGAGGTATGCCGTAATCATAATGGTTAGACCTTTTGCCACTTCTCACAAGTCCATATTAGTGTGCCGGTTAACCACACGCGCTCCACTAACGACTTTGAGAATGCAAATATCACAATTGCTATCTAGATAAAATCTACTTAGTGAAAGTGTTTCCTCACCATCATTTTCATGAATCGGAGAGAAACCTTATGACACTTAGATTTTTATGGTGTATGAGTTCTTATCCATGTGAATTGTCAAAACCATAGACACAAGACAAGGATGATGACAAATCCAAAACCATATGGATTGAACTCAATCTTAACTTCTTGCCACCTGGCAGCTCAAGGGCCTACCATTGCTTCCAAGTTGTTGTGCAACCAACTGAGAACTCTAAGAACTCATATGCAAAGCCAACTTTAACTGGAATGGGCACAGAATATGTCAACACGATAGGTTGTAAACCTCAAGTCGTGTGCTAGTGAAGAACTTCAGGTTTTATTCTTGATTAGTTCTTGAGACTTTCAAGACCTTTAAGACTCCCACTGTCCTCTTGACCTATAAGACTCCCTTGTCAAATATCCAAGATATAGTGTGGATTCTAATCAAGACAAACACTTCACACAATTGGCCTAAGTTGGTCTTTGTTTTATCCAAAACATCACAACTTACCAATTTCAAATGTACAAGAGTAGAAAACTTTTACTCTTACATTTGACAAGTGTTTTAAACCTTCTTTAAGACATGTCACTCAAGTTACAATCTTGGAGTATGACTCTAAGACTTGTATTGGAACGAAGTATGACTCATCTTCTTGATTTAACCACTTCAACAATTCAAGTTCCTCTTCTTAGTCATAAGAATGCACCAAGATTTTCTTAGAGAACTAATTGTGCTATGGTTTCTTAATCATTAAGATGATCACAAAACGGATACTAAAGTACTCTCCCATCTTTTCAGATTTGAGAAACTTTTATCCTTTTGCCTAATTTGATTCTTCGTATTCGTCCTGCCATACATTGGAACATTTTTCCAATGTCTCAGAGTTACACTTAAGCTTGTAAGTATAATCATATTTACTGAGCTTTAGTAAACTATGACGAATAGTCTTATCAATCTTTTGTGGTGGACTTAATCAGTGCACAAGAATGTGTACTCGATCCTTTAGTCCTTCACTTGACTCACACATCCATGTGAACAAGTAATTAGTCTTAATTTTTCCAAAACTTGAAAGTTCTCATTCATCATGCTATACAACTTGCATGATTCCAAGTTCCGGTCCAATTGAAACTTGGGTGATGACAATCTTTCCTTATTTGGTAAATTTAGACATTACCACAAATGAAAGAATCAATTTCATATTTCCACTCTTGCTCTTAATGGAATCATATAAGCAACAATTTTTCCTCAAATGCCATTGTAAGGATATTTTAAAATAAATAAAATCAAAATTTATCTTTTATTTTTAAAACTTTGCGGAAAACTTATCCTTACAATCCATATGAAAACTTGTTGTTATCTATTCCTTAGCAATATATCATAACTCCTAAGAAGTAGCTCAAGAATCCGATCTTCAAACTACGCGATAGAAATCCATCTATGCGATCAGATTCAGCATATTCTTTCTTTAAGTTTCTTCACTTTTTCTTTGATTCTTAAAACATTACCAAGTGACCCAGTCACACATGTATCAAGAATCTCAGAATAGAAACTTAACAGAGTTAGATAGTGGAATTTACCTGAAGTAGAGTCAAACTTATTGACTTTAACATCCTTAGGTAAATTTGGCAGCTTTGCAACCAATGCCCCTTCCTTTGGCAATATAAACATATGGACCCTTTGATAAAGGTACACGGGACTATCACAGACTTAGCTTTTTCTCTTTACCATTTGGTCAACCGATTCCATTGGGAAGAGAATGCTTTTCTGGATTTCCTGTGTCACTATTGTCAATGTCCATAAAGTTTTTAGGAAGTTGATCTTAGCAAACAGATAAGATCATTAAGGGTCTTGTCATAGTCTGTTTCATAGGTGTCCCAAAGGAACTCACTATGTGACTTAGAAAGTGATTGAACCACCAACTTTCTCAAGACTTTGACACCCAACTCTCCCGGCTTGTCAATATGTGACTACATCTCCAAGATGTGATCACGCCTAGACCTTGCCTTGCCAATAGGGCTTGAGTGACCTTAAACTTTTCAAGAACTTGTGGGTTAGGGAGAATAATTGGAGGAGGAGAAAGAAGTATGATATCCATGGGACATCATCCTCATTAGAAAACCTTGTTTCAAGAGATTTGGGAAGATCATAAATGTCTAAACCAGACATGTTTTGGGAGATATTCAAGATAGTTGATCTTAAGTCCTTAATATGACACCCAATATGAAATATTAAGGCTAGAACCCAACAAACTATTTTATAACTTAGAAGAGGTATGCCGTAATCCAAGCTATAAAATTTTTGAAGGTAGGTGAATGACGATTCACCAATTTCCACCAAGATAAACGAAATATATATTATTAGGTTTTAATTGGTTTTGAAACTCCTAGATCTTTGAGATTCATTGAACTGTTCAATGGCATGTTTCAATCTCGAGTGTGCCCTTCAGGTTTTGTGACTGGGATGCCGAGGATCACAAAACAAGGTGTGAAGTAACCATGCAAATCACTTGGTACCCTTAATAAATTACCCCTCAATCGATGTGCCGGTTAACCACACACGCTCCATCGATACTATGATAAATATTAAGTCACCCTTTACCTACCTTGTTAAGTCCAAGTTAGTGTGCCGGTTAACCACACACGCTCCACTAACGACTTAGACAAAGTGTAAAGTGTAATTTCATGGATTAGCACCTTATTCACATTTTCCTAAGTAACTAAGATTGGGTATTATTAAGAGTTTAGTTACTTAGTATTTTTCATTAATACTTTTAATGAAGGGAGAATTCTAGTCCTGTCAAACCCGTTCGGCTAACGACCCTCCACCAGTCAAGCAAGCGGTGGGTGAGAGTGGACACCCATTAAGTTGCCATTTTATAGGCAACAACCTTATACCCACCTTATAGACCGGCTTCGTGAATGAGGCGTACTAGCGGTAAGACTGACTTTACTCTTATACATATATATATATTATTAACTTATAATATTATAAAGTATAAGGGTTGAATTTTAACTTTTAAAATTCTAAGGGCTAACTTGGAATTAAAGTTTTCATAAGTGAAAACTTTACAAATTCCAAAACTTGAGGACAAGTTTTGAAACTATTCAAAACTTTTCATTTCTTGTAACTTATGAGTTTAATAGAGTAATAAAATGATGACTTTTCATTTTTCTAACTCTTGTGTTCTTTTAATGGTTTTTTTTTTTTTAATCCAAGAGACTTTTGGTTTTCCATAACTTGAGGACAAGTTATGGACTCCATTAAAACACATTATGATCAAGAATTAAACTACCATATAGGTTACAAATAATTCCTATGATCATCTAAACTTCATAAGAACAAGAACATGAATATGAACACTTTCAAGAATCAAAATCACATTAAACTTTGTAATTTTGATAACTAGTTATTGTAAATGAATTAGCAAAAACATTACACCAGCTAAAACAAGTTTTCAAGTACCAAAACAGTTTAGGGTAATGTTTCCAATCCATTTCCAGCAACTAAAGTCGAAAATCTGCACTCTGTCGACCCTACTCGCCGAGTTGCATGAACCTACTCGCCGACTAGGTTGAAGATACACATGAACTCTCCGAGTCCCCCCCATGGACTCGCCGAGTCCATTCGTCAGACAGCAAGTTTTCGACTTTTTTCAACTTTTAATTACAAGTATAAGAGAAAGCAAGCCTAGGCTCTGATACCACTGTTGGGTTTTGAGCATTCTAACACTCCTAAGTGTACATGCAACCCTAAATACCTTGGATCTATGTTTTCTCTATTATACATGCAAATAAGAACTTCCAAGGTATTATCCTAATCTAGCATACAAAACAATAACTATAGCAAGATAGAATACATACCTCTTTGATGTAGAAAGTCTTCATGAAGCTTGAGTGCTTAGTGCCCCAAGTGTGACACCTCAAATGGAATCACAATCATCAAAACACTTGGAATGACTTGAGAGAATTCTACACTTATCAAAATCGGCTAGCCCTTTCACTTCACACACTAGTGTGATTCTAGTTCCCAATTTTGTCAAGAATAAGATCTTTATATAGTGTTACAATTGGGGTAAACCCTAATTGTCATGACTTTCCATTTCCTTGGATCCATGGGTACAAATACACCATGGAGCATCCATGGAGCATCATATGGGTTTTGGCCCAACTAGATAATCCATGGAGCATTAGTCCACTATACAAGTATGGATGATTTACACAATCAACCCATATATTTAATTAGTCTTCTTTTGATCACTTAATTAATCCTAGATTAATTCTTGATCAATACTAATTAAATAATCTTATTATTCTTATTATTAATATACTAGAACTTATAATATATTAATAACCATAAGTGTCTTATTTCTCTCATTCAAGTGCATGATGGTATGCAACCCAAATGGACCATGCCGGGTCGGGTCAAGTCTTACCAATTATAGTTATGGACTTAGACATTAATCCAACATAAACAAGCTCCACGTGAATGGTATGCCACTCTTACTAATTTCTTGAAATCATCAAAATTTAAACAAGGATCAATTGATCCTAATGTGTCAAAGGAATTTGAGAATATGATGAAAAGCCAGTTTGAAATGAGCATGATGGGAAAAATAAATAATTTTCTGGGGTTAAACATTCGTCAAAGCAGAGATGGAATCTTTATCAATCAAGAGAAATACTCTTGAAATCTGCTTGAAAAGTTTGGAATGACGAATTACTCAAAGTTGCAAGTACCTATGGCATTTGGAACAAGACTTGGTCCTTCGCTAGACAAACCAGCTATTGATCTCACTTTGTACCGAAGCATGATAGTTTCGTTATTATACCTAACGGCTAGTCGACTCGATATTATGTTTTTTGTGTGCAATTGTGCTAGCTACCAATCAAATCCTAGGGAACTACATCTTACTGCAGTCAAGAATATTTTTCGTAATTTCAACGGTACAATTTCGTTAGGATTGTGGTATCCTTTGAAAACAAGATTTTTCATTCAACCTTTTTCAGATGTTGATATAGGTGGTTGCTAACTTGATCATAAAAGCACAAGTGGCGGATGTCAACTTTTGGATGGGAATCTTGTTAGCAGGCAATCAAAAAAGCAAACATGTGTTTCGATTTCTACAGTAGAAACTGAATATGTTGCTGCTGCAGCTTGCACTTCTCAAATCATATGGATTCAAATTCAACTATGTGATTATCCAATCAACATGAAGAAAATTCCATTGTATTGTGACTCACAAAGTGCTATTCACATCTGCCATAATCATGTGCAACATTTAAAGACAAAACACATCATACTTCGTTATCACTTTATCAAAAATCATGTTAAAGATGGCAACATAGAAGTTCATTTTGTAAAGACAAAAGATCAGCTTGTTGATATCTTTACAAAACCATTGGATGAAAAGAATTTTCTTCGAATCTTATCAGGCTTAGGCATGCTAGATGTGAATGTGGTTCTTGGTCTGAATTCGTCATAAAGATAAGTGATGTCAAACTATCGTTGATCCATTCAGAGGTTACTGTTCACTATTCAGCGTTCGACAAGCTTCGATTTCGAAATTCCTCTAAATGATTCAAAACACGCTTTGCTACTTCATTCCTATCATACTGTCGATACTTTCATTTCTCATGTCAACACTTTATAATTCGCATGTCTGATGAATTTTTTTATTTTCTTGTCTTGTCTATTCATTCAAAAATCAAAAATATCAAAAAGGTTTTCTTTTTTTGTTTTTTCATTCACAACTCAAAAAGATCAATAAGATTTTCTCATTTTTGTTGTTTTCGTTAAAATGGATAGTGAAAATAATTGTTTTTCTATTGGGCTTGGTTAACATGTTTTGTGTAGCTTTCTAATGAAGATTCATAGTGGAACATGTTTGGCAGCTCTAGGGAAAGGTAAAAGTTCGCTACTTTGTACTAGTTAGTTGTCCCTAGAAGCATGTTGCAGCATGTCGAACCAAGCCTCCATGACTCAATGTGTTTCGAAGCCTTAATGGATTTCTTATCGCGAGGATTTCTTCCCAACCAGGCTATACTCACATTTTTCCCTGAGCTACCTTACTTTTCTCAAATGAGTTAATAGTTTTTTGCTTGGTCCACTAATAGCAGAGGTACTTTCGATTCTTTAACCAATCTTTTTCATGAAATATTCTTACACGGTCAAACACAATGACACATACCCCAGACATCTCTATTCAAACCAGCCAGGTTATAGGTATGTAAGCAATATGTGTTTATGATCTGGATTCATGGGACGGTGATGAAGGTGAAACCCAATATTTTGAACCATTTAAGGAATTCACAGGGAACTTTCATTCTAGAATGTAACGAAAAAATTGTTTCGGTACCTTATTTCGATATTCTAATTCATATTCTTTCTTTTTGCAAGGTCTTGCTAAAATGTTCGAAACCCATGACATTTTTACCCAACAAGATCCATGACTAAATTTTTTTTGGAATATGATTTTTGTCTAAATATCAATTTGATCCTTTGTTACTTGAAAATTCTTCCAAAAAGCAAACTTGTCACTGACTACACTGGTCATAAAAGTAATTTTGTTTAAATTTTTTCAAACTTATTTTAAGTTGTGGATTGTAACGAAATTTAAACCAACACACGAGGCAAAGTAAAATAAGCCCTTCGATAGTCCTCTATGAGTATTGTAATTCACAGGAAACCATATAAGTTGTTTGACATCTCTCTTGATGTAGAATGAATTGATCTTTGCCCGGGGTCTAACTTCTTTTGTGTCGATTTATAATTGACATCACAGAACCAAATTTTATTATGCTTGCTTTTTATCTTATTCTTTGGCACACATATGCACTCACGAAATTCTTGAGGTTCTGAGTAATACCAACTTAGGCTAACGATTTTGCAAAGTCTGGCATATGACTTCGGCTTTTCAACCCA
The DNA here is from genome assembly GCF_002870075.4 of Lactuca sativa. NCBI lineage: Eukaryota > Viridiplantae > Streptophyta > Magnoliopsida > Asterales > Asteraceae > Lactuca > Lactuca sativa. The sequence goes on along the minus strand of NC_056629.2, from coordinate 101,438,013 downwards.
AAAGCAAAAGAGCCCAGCCTCCATGCCGGAGGGTTACTAATAGTTCTTATTCTATTAGGGAAAGTGAACATCCTCTTGGATGTGACGTTGAGGTTGTTGTGCGGTTTTCAAGGAAAAAGTGCCAATCACTTTTCAGACGTGGCTATTTTTACGGCTACTGGTCCGATTTTCATGGAGCCACGTAGATTGCATTAAATGCTTTCACACTTCAAATTCAAATTGGTGTTTACATATAAAAGGTTTTTGGGTCATATCATTCCAACTTTATGGGATCAAGATTTCCCCAAATATTTCTTTATCTTTACGTTCTCTCATAAGTTCTTTCAAAACCCTAACAATGGTGGCTGTTAATCCATCTCAAAACACAGATGACAAAACTTCTCAACCAATAATGAATATTCAAAGCACAAATTATTGAGTTTAACCGGATACTACTCAGTATCCTCAAGGTTTTCAAATTTTCATCGTTGCTTTGAATAACTATGTTCTGTCTAAGGCCATGTTTTCTTCCTTTTTTGTGTCGATGTCATGGTTATCTCTTGCCGGCTCAACAGCGGTATATAACAAGACGATTAAAGTGGTTACTTTTCAGTTGATCAATGACATGAAATTCAAGTTAACCAAGAAGCTATTTGCTCATATCTTGAATATTCCTAATGTCGAACCCTTCTATGAGGTCTCCTATGAACAGGTCATTCACATGTTCAATGAGATGGGAAATCAACTGATTCTGACAAGGATAAGTGATTTCAAGAAGTCTTCTCTACCCTGCATATGGAATTTCTTATTTGGGATTTTTATTAGGTGCCTGACGACTCGAACTGTTGGTTTGGATAAGGCTAAATTGGAAATTTATGCCATGATCACATGTCTTTATTATGATTTACAGGTAGACAACACAACTCAGTTGTGGGAAGAGTTTATTAAGAGCATTGGTAATACAAATGTAGTGAATCATGTTGGATAACGTATCTAAGTCCATAACTATATTTGAGATGTACTTGACCCGACCTGGCATGGTCCATTTGGGTTGCACTTCACCCGAACCATTTATATGGTTAATCTTTTGAGAATAGTATAAGTTATGATTTATTAATATATTTAAGTTCTAATTTATTAATATGAAATCATATTATTTAATTAGTATTGATCTAAAATTAATTTAGAATTAATTTGGTGATCAAAAGGGTGACTAATTAAATATAGGCTCTAGTATTTATATAGTATGGGCTAATGTTTATTTAGAATGGGCTAGGCTTGTGTGACAACCCGATACTTCAACTCTATGTAATGATCTGAAAAGTCATTTATTGTAACCACTTTTGTGATAATGAAATTTACTTCGAAAATAAAATGTCCAAAAAGTTTCTATTTAATTACCTACTATGATAGATGTCTTTAAACCGTGATCGTATGTAAAAAGAACGCCCAAATCCGACTTCGTATATTGAAGTTATGATTTTTCCAAGTTCGGCTTAGCAGCAGACAGCTAAAAACTCGAATCGGAGATCGAGCGACTTTTGGCCGGAATGACCTAAACGAGAATCGAAGGTCTCAACAATGGTAATTCAGCGGTAAAAAGTCTGGCAAAAACCGACGTCAGGGAAAGAAGTTATGAATTTCTAAAGAAATTCCTTAAACACGACCCTTTCAAAAATAAATAATAAAAATAATTTCAAAATCTGCCGACGGAGTCTAACGAAAGTTGTAGATCTTAGTCTCACCTACACGTGGATATAAAGAACGTCGAAAACGGAGTTCATATGAAGGAGATATGAATTTTAGAAGTTTATTAATTAAAATAAATATAAATTTAATTATAAACTCTTGGTAATATCCGAAGAGGAGTCAGCAGATAGGACCGAGGTACGCCCTGCGTACCCTCGTACGCCCCGCGTACTCAAATCAAGGGCCCCGGTTCGTCCACGTCGCCCCTTATGCGAGCTACGCCCCGTCCCATCCAAACTCTGGGGCAGTCGAGGACTCGGTCATGCATGACGCACGGGTACGCCCCGCGTACCGAGGCCTCTCAGCCCCTATAAAAGGGATGCGAGGGTTCCGGGAAAACTTGCTCATTTCCTCTCGTTTCACTTGCGTTTTGCCTCGTTTTCCGTGCCCGTGCTAACCCGAAGCCCTGGTCTTTTTGCCCAAGTCTCGAAGATCGTTTTTACTCCCGAGAATCCCGAGAAAAATCCGTTTCCCGAGACGAAATTCTGCCCGGTTTCCATCTCGCTTTCTTTAAACCTTCAGGTGAGTTCATACCCCTACAAACACACTTTGAATACGTTTTAAATGCTTTTTATACTCTTTTAAGAGGGGAATACAAGTAAACATACAGTTATTATCGTGTGAAACATCGATCTTTTGCTATACTTTTCATACTGTTGTTTTAACTATCTTATGAAGTCATCATCATGCAAAACACCTCACAACACAGCTTTACCCTCTTGGGATACAATATGTTTTATAAATAGAAATAATGTTTTATTTATACGTTTACATACAAATACATCATATCAAGGGTAACATTCTTTAATAAATCATTTTATGCATTCAAAGAACTTATGATTTATGCTTTTTCAAACATTGTGAAAAAGGATAAACTTTGCATACAAAACTACTACTTTAATACAGACTTAGTTGAGAATCCGTGAGACGTGTACATCTTCAAATAATACCTTTTTGCTAAAAGGTACCGCTACAAGTCCTGTCTATAACCAGAGTCTCCCGTTCGGAGAATGTGTCAAATGTGTATAGATCTATACGGGAAGTCATGATCCCGCGACCTGACTGTTAGCTACAGTCCGTCCTTTGGGGTGACAGTTTGTCATAACGCTACGACGCCTGAAGAACGTCGCTACAGTCATATTATGTTAGTATGGTTATAAAACTCATCGGATATACAATTATTATAGTACTTCTGATTGATGAATGAGTAGCTATTAAAACTATTCTTCATCTAGCAAACTGAAATCTTCTAATAGGTTTTATTATATAAATCTATGCTTCAACCTTCTAAAGCATGTCATTTGCTTTCGGTTTTTAGTCTGGGACATTAGGCTAACTATTACTTTAGGAAAATATGGGATTTTCCTGTATACAAAACAAACAACTAATAGGAAAATAAGGGATTTTCTTGATTCAACTATCTACATTATTCAATACAAATATTCTCATGCATTTCACACTTTTATAAGAAAATAAGGGATTTTCTTGGAAAACATACTCTCAATTTGGAATGGCATACAAATTTTCTAAACCACTTATGAACTCACCAACTTAATTGTTGACACTTTCTCTTTGAAATAACTTGTATTCTCAGGGAACCGCTAAGCAGTTTTGGAAATCAACTTTTGGGGATTAACGCGCTGGCATTAATTACTTCTTTTGAAAGATGTTTATGTATTTATCTTTTGAACATGTAATGAATACAATTATGTAAACATTTTTAAAACCTTTATATATGTATGGTGGTGTGTACTTTCCTTTCTATGAACTGTTATGATACTGAATATGACGTCCTCCGCCCCCGAACGTTTCCGCCGTTCTGGTTTGGGGGTGTGACAGCTTGCATGGAAAGTCCATGGATAGTCCATGGAGCTTTAACTCATGTATCTTATGGAAATGAAAGGTAATGGGTATTAGGGTTTACATGAATGGAACCCTTATCTACCACACTATATAAAGGGGTCCTTGACACTTGAAATGGCACAAGTGTGGGTGAGAACTAAGGGTGGACGATTTCTTGAAGTTTTCTTCTACTCTCTCAAGTTTCCTAAGTTTGTGGTGATTTGTGACTTCCATTTGAGGCATCCAAAATATTAGTGCTAGGCTCTCAAACTCCAAGCAATCTACTACTACTAAAAGGTATGTTATGATTCAAGTACCCCATAACATGCTAGTTAGGAAGTAAACCTTGGAAAATTATTATTTGTGTGTATTTTAGAGAAAACATAGATCCAAGGTTTCTAAGGTTGCATGTACACCATAGGAGTGTTCGAATGCTCAAAACCTTTCAGTGGTATCAGAGCCTAGGCTTGTTTTCTTGATACTTGATGCAAACTTGTTAAAAAAATCGATGAAACTTCTTTCTGCTGAGTGAACTCGCCAACTCCATGTGTTTTTTCATCCTACTCGTCGAGTAGGCTCATGCACTCAACGAGAAGGAGGCCCAGAATGCAGTTTTTCAAATTTTTAAGCTGGAATTGGACTAGAATCATTACACTAAACTGTTTTGGACTTATAAAACCTCTTTATGATGTTGTAGTGATTATGATAATCCAATTTCAAAGGCTATTATCAGAATTTCAAGTTTTGTATGTGTTTTTATGATTCTTGATATTGTTGATATGAATGTTCATGAACTTATGAGTTTTAGTAGAACATAGGAATTATTTGCAAATTGTTTGTTAGTTTATTCTTGATCTTGATGTGTTTTAATGGAATCCATAATTTGTCCTCAAGTTATGGATTACCAAAAGTCATTCCTTTTAAAAGTCCATTAATGAACACATAGGTTACATAAAATGAAGAGTAATCATTTTAATAAACTAATAACTCATAAGTTATGAAATTAAAAGTTTTGAATAGTTTCAAAACTTGCCCTCAAGTTTTGGAATTTGTAAAGTCTCACATACTTTAGAAAACTTTAATTCCAACCCTTAGAGTTTTAAAAGTTAAAATTCAACCCTTATATTTTATAGTATTATAAGTTAATAATATATATATATATATATATATATATATATATATATATATATATATATATATATATATACGATCAAGTCGTTTTACCGTTAGTAGGCCTCATTCACGAAGTCGGTCTATAAGGGGGTATAAGGTTGATGCTTATAAAATGGCAGCTTAATGGGTGTCCACTCTCACCCACCACTTCCTTAACTGGTGGAGGGTCGTTAGTCGAACGGGTAGGACAATGACTTTAATTCTCATTAAAAGTAATGATTATTAGAAAGTAACTAAATGTTTTAATAAATTCCCAATCTTATTTAGTTTAGGAAAATATGAAATAGGTGTTAACCCATGAAATTAACACTTTGTACCTTACCAAGTCGTTGGTGGAGCGTGTGTGGTTAACCGGCACACTAACTTGGACTAGTAAGGAAGGAAAAGGGTAACTTAATGTTTATCAAAGACCGGTGGAGCGTGTGTGGTTAACCGTCACACCGTTTATGTGATAATATTAAGGGTACCAAGTTAATTTGCATGGTTATTCACACCTTGTTTTGTGATCCTCGGCATCCCAATCACAAAACCTGAAGGGCACAATTGAGATTGAAACATGTCGTTGAAAAGTTCAATGAATCTCAAAAGAATCTAGGAGTTTCAAAACCAATTAAAACCTAATAATTTATTTTGTTTTTCATGGTGGAAATTGGTGAATCGTCATTCACCTACCTTCAAATATTTTATAGCCTGGATTACAGCATCCCACTTCCAAGTTATAAAGTATTGTGTTTGGTCCAAGCCTTAATATTATGTTTAGGTGTTTTATTAAGGACTCGATATCTAATCTAAACTTGTCCTTCTTCCTTTTCAGATGTCTTCCAATAATGCTTCTGGATCAAACCCTACCGGCTCCTTCTCTCTCATGAATCATTGTGGGAGGGTCATCTTAGATGGTTCCAACTTCAATGATTGGATTAGGAACATCGGGATGGTCACGCGCTATGAGGACAAGGAATATATCATCGACAAGGAACTTGATGAGTCGTCTGCTACTCCAAAGGAGATCGTTGAATTCCAAGCAGATGAGAGAGATTCCATTAAGGTGGCATGTATCATGTTGGCCACGATGACAGCCGAGCTCCAAAAATCCAATAAGGACTATTACCCTCTTGAGATGAACCAGGACTTGATGGACAGATACCATCAGAGTGCTCCTCAAGAGCGGTATGAAATCATCTCCTCCATGATAACAACCCGGATGAAGGATGGTGAACCCATCACGGGCCACATGCAGAAAATTCAAAGATTCGTGGACTGTTTGCTGAAATTGAATGTGAACTTCCCGAAGGAGTTGGCAGTAGAAATCATATTGCACTCCTTACCTTCTTGTTATGATCAACTCTGAATGACATATCACATGAACAAAGAGGAGGTCACACTCATCAAACTTCAAGGACTTTTGAAGACCGCCAAAAGTGGTCTTAAAGGTAAAAGGTTGTTACTACTCCTACTCCTAACTCCACCCCTGTCATGGCAATCGGGAAAAGTATAGGGAAGAAGAGGAAAACCCCTTCGAAGGTTACCAAGGGAAAGTCTCTTGATGGCTCCTCTTCGAGTGGAACCAAAAATGGTTCAGTCACTCCTTCTTCCAATCCAAAGGAAGTTGAATGCTACTATTGTCATGATAACGAGCACAGGAAGCGAAACTACCCAAAGTACCTGCAAGATGTTAAGGATGGAAAAGTGAAACCCAACCGTCCAGGTATTTACACTATATTGTCTAATAACTCACCACATTCTAATTTTTGGGTCCTTGATACAGGTTGTGGTATTCACATATGTTCTGACTTGCAGGGAATAAGAAGAAGTGAGAATGTGGAGCATGGGAAGATAAACTTGATCATGGGGAATAGGAAAGCTTCACATTTCACCAAGATTGGAGTTTATTCTGTGTTGCTAAGTAGTGGGTTAGTGCTAGATTTGAATAAGTGTTGTTACTCGTCTGAAATGGCGAGGAATATTATTTCCTTTCATGGTTTGTACAAACAAGGGTTTACCTTTTCATTTGATAATAAATGTGGTGGTATTAATGCTTTTTATAATAATTTTTTTATTTTAAATCATTACCTGGTGATGGTGTGTATGAATCTATGTCGGTTGTAGACAACCGAGGAAATAACGTGTTGTGTATTGATTCTTCCAATAGCTTGGATAAAGCATCATTATGGCATTGTCGTCTTGGACATGTTAGCAAGAAACGCATAGGCCAACTCCAAAAGGATGGAGTCTTGGAATCATTTAACCTAAATTCGGATGATAGTTGTGAATCTTGTTTGCTTGGGAAAATAAAAAACTCACTCTTCACTGGTACTTTTGCAAGGTGTGAGGGTTTGTTGGATCTCATACATACTGATGTGTGTGGACCCTTTAGAACCACCACAAGGGATGCTAACTGCTTCTATGTGACTTTTACTGATGATTATAGTAGATATGGTTATGTCTACTTAATCAAGCATAAGTCAGAAAAAGTTCAAAGAGTTTAAACATGAAAAGGAGAATCAGTTGGGCAGGAACATTAAGATGCTCTGATTTGATTGAGGAGGAGAGTATCTTAGTATAGATTTCCTTGACTATCTTAAGGAATGTGGGATTGTCTCACAATTGACACCTCCCATAATACCACAACTTAATGGTGTGGCTGAGAGGCATAATCGAAACTTGTTAGACATGGTTCGTTCCATGATGAGTCGAGCTTCGCTACCAATCTCATTTTGGGGGTATGCCTTAGAGACTTCCACCCATATCCTTAACCTAATCCCTATCAAAAAGGTTGCCAACACACCTCACGAGATGTGGACTGGAAATGTTACCAATTTGGACCACATCAAGATTTGGGGTTGCAAGGCTTTCGTGAGGCGCGAGACTCTCGACAAGCTCGAACCTCGAAGTGAGCGGTGTATTTTCATCAGTTACCCACATAAATCCTTTGGTTACTTTTTCTATAGACCCAGTGATAATGTGGTGTGTGTGGAAAAAAGAGAGGTCTTTCGCGAGACAGAGTTCTTAAGCCAAGGAAACAGTGGGAGACAATTTGACCTTGAAGAAATTCAAGAGTCAGGTGGTGAAGGAACCTCAAACCCAAGCAATCAACCTAAGGAGGAAACTCCTGTTAAACCAATTGATGAGTCTGTACCTCTGAGGCGTTCCATTAGAGTTAGGAATCTGCCTGAGCATTACTATGGTTTCCATATTACTTCGGAAGGTGATACATTTATCAGTGATAGCACACTGGTAAATTTGGATGAACCTAACAGCTATACGGAAGTCGTTGCAGGCCCTGAGTCTGCTAAATGGAAAGAGGCTATGGACAACGAGGTTCAGTCAATGTATGACAATCAAGTCTGGAACATGGTTGACAATGTATTGGGTCGTAATACGGTCGGGTGCAAATGGATCTTCAAGAAGAAGACCGACATGGATGGAAAATTACACACTTATAAGGCATGATTGGTTGCAAAGGGCTTCACTCAAACTTAGGGAGTTGATTATGATGAAACCTTCTCACCAGTGGAAAAGATTATGTCTATTAGGGTTATGCTATCCATTGTTGCATTACATGAGTCAGCCAGAGGGTTTTGTGAGTGCAGAGTACCCTGATAGAGTGTGCAAGCTTGAGAAATCCATTAATGGATTGAAAAAAGCATCTCGCAGCTGGAACCTTTGTTTTGATGAGAAAGTCAAAGAGTTCGGCTTTTCGAGAAGCAAAGATAAGTCATGTGTGTATGTCAAAGCTAGTGGGAGTATAGTTATCTTTTTGCTACTGTATGTGGATGACATACTACTCATGGGAAATGACATCCAAAACTTGCAGGAGGTTAAGTGCTGGCTTGGGAAGTGTTTCGCTATGAAGGACCTTGGAGAAGCTGCCTATATCCTATGGATAAGGATATTGAGAGAAAGGAGTAAAAGACTAATTGGACTTAGTCAAAGCATCTATGTGGACAAAGAGTTGAAAAGGTTCAACATGTAGATAGCTGAGATGAGTCGATTACCATATGCTTCCACTGTTGGCTCGATCATGTATGCTATGACTTGTACTCGCCCTGATGTGGCCTTTGCTTTAATCATGGTCAGCAGATATCAGGGGAATCCTGGCAAGGCTCACTGGATTGCGGTAAAGAACATTCTCAAGTACATGCGAAGGACTAAGGATTAGATCCTTACCGTTGGTGGGTGTGATAACTTGAGAGTTGTGGGGTATAGTGATGCTAGCTTTCAGACTGATAGGGATAATTTCCAATCTCATTCGGGTTGGGTCTTTACCATGAATGGAGCAGAAATTACTTGGAAAAGTTCCAAGAAAGAGATGGTAGTTGATTCGACATGTGAATCAGAGTATATAGCAGCGAGTGAAGCGGAATAGGAGGCGATATGGATGAGGAACTTCATCGGAGACCTTGGAATTGTACCAGCTATAAAGGAGCCTATGGACATTTTCTGTGACAACAATAGTGCGGTTTCCTTAGCCAAGGAACCAAGAGATCATGGCAGATCCAGACACATTGACAGAAAATATCACTTCATAAGACATAAGATAGAAAAAGGACTCCTCGTAGCAAAGAGGATATCGTCAGAAGAGAACCCAACAGACCCCCTTAGGAAGGGACTGACTGGGGTTAAGCATTTGCAACATGCGAGGTTTATCAGGCTAAAGGACGATATTAGTTTTACATATTAGATTGCTCTGAAACTCGTAAAATGTAATTGACATTTGATGATTGAATAAAAGTTATTGTTTATGTATAAGTAAAGTGTTGCTATCGTATGTCAATTATATACTATTGTTTCAATTTTGCATGTTTTGACTTCCAGAATAATTTCTTTATTCAAATTCTCCACAGTCGGTCATATGTTGGAAGTAGGTATGAATCAAGATTGTCATGAAGTTGGCTTGTATATTGCTAAGGTGTTGGACATAGAAAGAGTTGCTACAACATTCATGAGTGCTCATAAGTTCTAAGTATTGGGTTAAACCCACGCTCACTTGTATCACTTCATGGAATTTATCTCGAGTGATCGTGAGACGGTAATATCATATAAGTCTTCAAACCTAGAGATATGAGTTTTTGCCTATGAGTTGCTTATGCATTGATTGTACAACAATGCATCAGTAACTTGATGTCATAAAATGTACCTTTGTGTATAATTCAACAAATAGTAGAACAAGCATATGAGTCGAAGTTTATCTGTTCCTTCTAGGATTAGAAGCGATATATGGGCCCCTCAATGATTTGGTTTTGACCTATATATCAGGCCCAGTCAAAACTAAATTGATGTGTTCGATTAAGTTCTATGCCAAACAAATCGGAAATCGGGAAACAAATTGTTGGACAATAAGTACGACATTGTTCCACGTATTTGTCCAGCTGATATCTAGAACAGAGGATTATATGATCCCTTATCTAAAATGGCGCTTCATAGTTCAACAGAGTTTTAAGAGCTACGATTGCCATTCAGTTCCTGAAGTCATGCTTAAAACTATAGTTATTAGACTTATCCAAGTGGGAGACTATTGGATAAGGAGTCTAAGTCCATAAATATATTTGAGATGTACTTGACCCAACCCGGCATGGTCCATTTGGGTTGCACTTCACCCGAACAATTTATATGGATAATCTTTTGAAAATATTATAAGTTATGATTTATTAATATATTATAAGTTCTAATATATTAATATGAAATCATATTATTTAATTAGTATTGATCTAGAATTAATTTAGTGATCAAAAGGGTGACTAATTAAATATGGGCTCTTGTATTTATATAGTGTGGGCTAATGCTTATTTAGAATGGGCTAGGCTTGCATGGATAGTCCATGGAGATTTAACCCATGGATCTTATGGAAATGAAAGGTCATGGGTATTAGGGTATAAATGAATGTAACCCTAATCCACCACAATATATAAAGGGGTCCTTGGCACTTGAAATGGCACTAGTGTGTGTGAGAACTAAGGGTGGCCGATTTCTTGAAGTGTTCTACTACTCTCTCAAGTTTCCAAAGTTTGTGGTGATTTGTGACATCCAATTGAGGCATCCACATTATTGGTGCTAGGCTTCAAACTCTAAGCAATCTACTACTACTAAAAGGTGTGTAATTCTACCAGTGTTTTATGATTCAAGTACCCCATAACATGCTAGTTAGGAAGTAAACCTTGGAAAATTATTATTTGTATGTATTTTAGAGAAAACACAGATCCAAGGTCTCTAGGGTTGCATGTACACCATAGGAGTTTTAGAATGCTCAAAACCCTTCAAATGGGATATCTTGTGCTCGTTATTGGAGCCTAATATTGCAGCATGCTTATGAAAAGAAAGGGGTTATTGTTCCTAATGTTGAACAGAAGGTTGAATTTTCGTTGTATCATCATCTGAAGACAGTGAAGGATGATCTAGAAATATTTTCGACAGTTGCACGCATTCCAGATGCTATGCTTAGAAAGGTTGACCCTTCATATCCAGTGATGGTGGCTTATTTGCAAACGATCAATCCTTCGATTGAAACTGGAGTTTTATTGCCAAAGGGAACTGGAGGTCCATCGAAAAAGCAAAAAGGTTCCATGAAAGAAGCTTCGAAACCTATTCATGTTGAGAAGGTTGTTCCGGTTACTCTAAAGAAAGTTGTTCAGTCTGATCCATCCCCAAAGAAAGTTGCTCAACTAATAATCAAAGACATTTCTATACAACCCAAGGACACTATGCCTTCAAAGTCTGGTGTATTGAAACGTTTGAAGAAGAAGGTTCATCAACCTTGTCATTCACCAGACAGTTCAAGTAGTTTTTTGCCTAAGGGTGTTTCTCATCCAAAGCTCACTCGAAAACCACAACTTAATCGCAAAGGAGTTGTCATCAAATTCCAACTCCTCCTACTCCTGCATTAAAAAATCGAAAGGATGTTAAAGAAAAAGCGAAACACATCTCTAAGAAAAAGTGAAAGGATGTTAAAGAATTTGTTTCTGAGTCCGATCTTGAAGGAAGTGGTAATTCTCAAACCCCACCTCGTGATTTTAATATGGGTATTCCATCACCAACGGGGCTCTCCAACAAAGTCGAATGTCGAGGAGATTGGAGGTCCTGTTGGCTCTATGAATACATCTAATGTGGACACAACCACTAATCAAGATGATCATGTGAAGATATCTACTCCTGTGAAGATTGATGTCATACCACCCGAAGTTTTGCATACTCAATCAGTTATTGAGGAGGTTCGAACTTCAGGCATCACTTCGAACATATCTCATATGGACGAAAATGTCAATATGGGTGAAGGAGTATCGACCAACGAATCCCAAGGTACTTTGACTATTATCATTTTATCTTCCTTCGATACATCTACCATTGGCACCACTATTTCTCTACCACCATTTCACACTTCTTTTTCTACAAACTTACCTCAATCCCCAACCTTTGAACACATTCTTACTCAACCCATTACTTCGTTATTCACATCACAATCCACCGAAGGACCCAAAACTATTCATGAAAATGACACCATTGAGGATGGTGAATTTATGGGTTCTTTTGTTGACATTGATTTCGATCCAGAGGAGGAGAATATTCCTTAACACATGTTAATGTCTGGGAAACAATTTAAAATTCTCAACAGGAAACTTAATTCCTTATTGCAGCTTCAAGCCGATGCAGGGGGTCAGAATTATGTGTCCGACATAGAAGTCGATGTGATGCTCAAGGCCTAAGAGCTTCGATTAAGGAATGACTTGGAGCAAATGCACATGAATAATGAGAATCATGTCAAGGCTCAATCTTCAACTTTTAATGAAGCACTTAAAGACTTGAAAGTTGTTGCCAAAGAGAGGCACATCTTGTTTGTTAAAAATGTTGAAACGGTTCGTGAAGATGTCAATCGGAAAATTGAAGAACTTAGGGTTGATGTGGAGAAGGAAGTTGCAACTATTACAAAAGATTACTCTTTTCTTCACACAAAAGTTGATATTATTGTAGATGCTGTCACATATGTGGTGAAGTGGTATCAGTCATTTCTTCTAAAATCTGATAAGAAGGTTGAACTTGATGCTCAAAGTTTTACCAAAATCCAAGAGACGTTGAACAATATTAAGGACTTAGTTTCGACAATTGGTTCTTCATCTTCTTCGTTGATCACTCCAGAATCTTTATCTAAAAAATTTCAATCTTTAGAGTCTATACTAAAGGCTGAGTTACCTCCTCTTGCAAAGCTCATTAATTTGATGCCAATAGATTCCTCACCTGTTCACACAGGGGTGCAAGGAGGAGAAGGAGTTAGTGTTGGCATGAGCAAGGGTTCGAAGGCCAACATGGGAGGCAGTGGTGTTTTGAAAGGAGATGAAGATGTGAAAGTTGTTTGGAAAGTCATTTATACTCAAATTCTAACTTCATTACCAAAGACTCCGTCTACATTTACCTCAACAACAACAACAACAACAACAACAAAGCCTATTTCGAAAGGAGTTGTTAATGGCTCTGGTGTTGGAGGTTCAAGTTCGTCAAAACCACCTCCTTCAACAGAAGAAATGAAGAATAAAGGAAAAGATATTTCTACTAAACCTTCTGCTGAAGAAAATAAAGCTGAAATTGAAAAGGAAATAGAGAGGCAAAGGCGAATTCAAAGCATTTTGTCAAAGAACTAAAGATCCTCCTGGTCTTGACAAGGGAGATCCTTCAAAGCACTGTTGTTATGAAAATATCGAAGCTTTGGTGGTTACAGAAGAAATACATGATTTTGAAAAAGTTCCAAAGAAGATTTTTGCCACAGAAAATAATGATTTCAATAAGTTGGACTTTCCCGTTAACAAGATGATGTTCTTGGCTTCTCAGTATCAGATTGCAGATAAATTTGACAGAGTATAATTTAAAAGGATGAAGTTTTGATTTCATGCTATTCTGGGAAAGATGGAAGAGGAGATCTGGCATTGGTCAATATAATTCGAGTTCTCAATATTTCTAAGGACGTATTGTTCAAAGGGGTGTTGTAGAATTATCAATATCATGCTGTGAGAGAAAACAATGTTGTTTTTGTCTTTTGGTGGCTGGCTTCCATCTGATGAATGTTCATGACTTAATTTGTGTTGCAAGAATTTTGAAGGGAACTGATGTCATGAAGCTTTAGTTAACAAGCAAAGAAGATTTTTTTTGATTGGATTTTCTTACATCAAGTTATTCATAGACAACTATTATGAATATCTTGCTTTAACTGTTGTCGATTTATCTTTGGCGGTTGGCAAACAAATCACAGTGCCTTTATCCTTATTAAAGACTCAAGTAGATTTGAAATGTTATGTTGATGGTGAAATTTCTTTGAAGGCTCTGGGAATAGTATTTGTTGGGAAGAACAAGAAAGGAAAAAATACTAAGTTCTTGTTTCAAGCCTGTGATGTGGAAAGGTATACAACTTCTCATTATACGAATCTAATTGTTCGTATGAATAGTTGTAAGAAGAAAAATGATGGTGACATGGTTGAAGTCAAGAAGATTATCAATTGGTACTCAGAGATCCGAAGAGTGATACATCAAGTTGCTAAGATGCTAACTCCTTAGATTCGACACTTCTCACAAAGGGGGAGAATGTTGAGTTCGAAAGTTATTGTGAAGTGTCGAAATCTATCTGGGTCTGTTTTAGTGTCGAAGCATGTTTGTATGTTTGTTTATTATAAGGGCATTATATTTCGAAGCTTAAGTGTTTTTAGTCCCTTATATTTTTTGTACACTTTCAATATCCCTATATATATATATATATATATATATATATATATATATATATATATATATACATATGGGATGAGTACTTGAGTTAGGGGGTAGCTTCATTATTCAACTTGTACTCTCTGAATGTTCTCTATATTCCAGAAAGCGTAATTGATCCAAACAGATTAAATTTAGATCTTGTGTTCTAATTTCATTCTTAAATCTGATCTCATATTACAAACTCGATTAAATCACAACTACAGTTTTCAATATACTCATTTAGGTTTATCATCTCTTCCTCAACTTTAGATCACAACAATCTCATTGAGGTGTCGTTCTTTTATGTTTTCCAATGTCCGTCAGGCATCTCATCTTTAGAAACTTGCCAAAAATTTCCTAAAACTATTTATAATCCTAAAATTATTTCATCAAGATTTAGTACAAAATAGTAAAATACACCTTAAATAAAAAAAATAGAAAAAACAATTTCTAAAATTTTTCTTAACATCTTCTTCTCTGTGTAACTTTTTGAATAATGTCAAATGTTTTAATAACATCAAAGGAATAGTAAAAATAATACCATATAAAACTTGTAGTTCCATATTTTTATTAGAATATTGACACAAATATTTATCAGAATATTGACACCCAAAAACGATTTTATAAACATATAGTATTCTATTTTCATTCGGAAGAACTAAGAAAAACCCATAAACAAATAGCATCGGAATCTTCATGCATTACATACGTAAATTCTATAGGTATCCCCCCCTTAAATTGCTTTGTGTATCCATATGTGAGTGTAATAACAATTATGTACCCCCATGATGTGATGATTTATGTGAGTGAGAGGGGGAGGGATACATATAGTACAAAATTTTCAACTAACCAAATGATGAACCTGAATCCACCTAGATGATGTTACATCATCTGTGTAAACAATTTAACCACCACAAAAGCAACACTTAGGTGCTGTCAAATTAGAAATTTATTTGTTTACCCCTAAAAAATCACTAAAAATACACACAAAAATATTATAAAAGTATAATGACTTAATACGAAAACAAAATTATGAAAATTAAGAAATACAAACTAAAATAAGATATTATATTAGACAAACCTACCACAAGATGTTCATCAATTTACGTAACACCCTGTTCCGTATTGTTTCTTAATTTGGGGTTGTGGCCTGAATATCGGTTATCATCTGACTTAGAGCCTTTGGAAAAGAGAGATTTAGACCCATTTGGGTGTGGGTAATATAATTTAGATAATCTGGGAGTTCGGTTTGTGTTTTGGAGCCAATGGGTCTATCGGTGAAGTGTCAGTTTGGGATTTTATAAATATTGGATTTTTGTTCGAGAAGTTTTAAGGAAATGATGAGTTAATAGAAGTGTACAGCTTCTCATTACCTTTCTATGGATATAAGGATCGTCAGAAACAAACTTCTAACGGAGAAGTTATGGATTTCAGAATTTTAGTGGTTGTAGGGTTAAACGTAGTGTTCGGGGCGTAGATAAGTGTACGTTGGGTATACTAGTGTTAAGTCTAGTACGCGGGGCATACATAGGTGTACGTTGGGCGTACTAAGCTGATGCATCGCAGTGTTCTTTGGAGTACGCTAGGCATACCAGAATTACGCATGCCATAGTCCAGTCAGACCCAAACCCTAATTTAGGGTCTTGGACCATATCTAAGCTCCTTAACTCACAACCAAACCCTATTATCTTTAGCCTCCATTCGTCTAAACCCTAGAAACGAAACCCTAGCCCCCATTTGAGTGGTTGCTGATATTTTGGTGGTATTTCATGCTTTTTGTTGTTCATGGAAGAATAAGGAACTTCTTGGAGAAGTGTGGGATTGCTTGAAGCTTTTGGATCTAGGCTTGTTGCATCTTGATTTACCTTTTGGAGGTATAAAGTTTCTATCTTGATGACTATAGGTGTTAGATCTATTTTAAGGAGTATTTTAGGTTCATTTTGGTCCTTAGAGACATCCTTGTGAGTATGAGCTACTCCAAGATCTTAGAATGTTGGATCTTGGCCTTTGGGATGTCCCTTATTCATAAAAAAAATGTCATCTTGATGAATTATTTTGGACCATGCTTGAATTTGGGTGTTTTCTATGGATTTTATTAAGGTTTTGGTTCCATTGAGCCATGAAAAGGAGTAAAGTTTCCAAATTTACGTGTTAAGACATCTCATTAGGGTCATATCTGAGTTTGGAAGTCATTGTCTTAACCATTAAGAATTTATTTCGGAGTTTTGGGCCCCTGATGAGTACGTTGGGAGTACACTCAACTTAATGAAGGTTTCATGCATTATCAACATATACATATGCTTCGAGGATGAGTACGCGAGGTGTACTATTCCAATACGCGTGACTTACTCCCCATATTGTCTTTTTAGGCTTTTTAAAGGTTTGAGCCTTGTTGGGCCATAGTGGGATTTTGTGTTATTGATTTAGGCTTTGGCTTTTGGCCAAGTAAGAAAATTGTAAAATGGTCTTTTACTCTTTAGGAAGTTGGATGATAGAGTAGGCCTTGGATTTTGGGTTACCGGGTTGATTAATGATTAAAATTTGTATTTATTATTAGTTGACGCGAGGTTATCTGGTTCAGCGACCCGAGCAATCATTTGATTATTAGCGGATTGAGGTGAGTCTCCTTACTGAGTTTAGCGGGTTGAAGGCACCAATGCCGACCCATGTTTTATATGTTAGGATGCTAGATGCCTGCGTGACTCTTGTATGTGTTATGTGATGGTATGCTTACTCTTCTACGCTTTAGGAAGTTGGATGATGGAGTGGGCCTTGGATTTTGGGTTACCAGGTTGATTATTGATTAAAATTTTTTATTTATTGTTAGTTGGCGTGAGGTTATCCGGTTCAGCGACTCGAGCACTCATTTGATTATCAGCAGGTGGAGGTGAGTCTCTTTATTGAGTTTAGTGGGTTGAAGGCACCAATGTCGACCCATGGTTTATATGTTAGGATGCTAGATGACAGCATGACTCTTTCATGTGTTATGTGATGGTATGCTTACCAAACAAGGACCGATTCCAGGCGGTGCCTGATAAGTATATTGTATGCTAGTTATGAGTATGTGTTTTATGCTTACCAGGCACGGCCCAATGCCGGGAGGGGCTCGATGACTGTATATTATGCTATTGTCTTTGTGATTATTCCATTTGTCCGTATGATTATATGTTGATATGATTATATGTGTACTGGGGGTGGGGGGCTAATGACTGACAGAACTATATCCCGAGCGGGGCTCGATGTCGGGTGGGACCCGATGTTGGGCGAGGCCCGATGAAAGGCGAGGGCCCAGTATGTGATTATAATGTACGAAATGTGGTATTTTGGGGAACTCACTAAGCTTTGTTCTTACGGTTTTTATGGTTATCGTTTTAGGTACTTTCGATCCGGAAGGCAAGGGCTCAGCTTGATCGCAACGCGTCCACCCATGTTTCCGCAATATGATGTTTTTGGGATTGTACTATGATAATTGTTTTCTTATAAAGTACTTTTGAATATTTGGAAAAAGGATATTGAGTGTTGATTTAAAGATAGTTAATTTTTTTGTTGAATTAAAAATGAATTTTTTACCTCATAATTTTGGGGCGTTACAAGTTGGTATCAGATCGTTGGTTTAAGGGATTCAGGTACACTCTCGGGTGTGTTTGAACTCAAACTGAGGAATTGATAATATTTTGAAAGAAAATGAGTTTCTAAAAAAATATTTGAAAAGGGAATAAATTAAAAAAAGGATTTTATAAAGACAAAAGGGGGTATGGTGCATGCAATCACCCGAGCTCAAGTAAGTGATTCCCATAATACCCATACATGTATGTTATGAGAAATGCATGCTAGATTAGGGCTAAGGATCTGCTTAGAATTTCATACTAGGAGAGATGCCTTTATATTTCTTATTGTTTGAGCTCTTAGAGTTGCATGCTAGTATGGTTTTCAGATAATCCGATAGAGTGGCTTGATTAGTTGGTATGTTGGTTAGATTTTCCATGCCCGAATGTTGCTTGCTTTGTACTTTGTGGGACTCCTAGTGATGTGGGTTAGGTACTAAGTGAATATGTCAAGTTACATGTTGCATAGGTTAAATAATCTTATAGTGATGGATTTGACCATATTGCGCAACTCTTGTCTTAGTCCAACCGTTGTAGGGATGAGTCTTTTACTCAAACGATTATTTAATATTTGTTGCATGAAGTTGTATTCGTGAGGTGGTTAATTGACACTATTGGAGGTTCTTCTGCAGCTGATGGCAAGGTGAGCTCGGGAACCTGGGAGAGCCTAGGGTGTGTTGTAGTGGTTTGTTTATGCTGCATAGCGAGTATTTAGGGAATCAGTTTAAGTAGATGAATTAGAGGATTCGGTATGATTCTTAAAGAAAGTATGGATAGGTATAGAAGGTAGTATTGGGCCCGTACTACTGAAAGCCTATAATCCATACTCGAATTGAGGAGAGTCTCGAAGAATCTAGGAAACCTGTAGGATGATTCTTGGATATGTTATGATCATTGGTATGACTGTTTTGTCTCGGTGTGGTGGTGAGCACACTAGGTTTTGGTTCAGGCTCAGGTGCAGGTACTGAGCCGAATGATGAGCAGATGAGGGAGTTCATCTCGTCGGAGATTACCCATGGTATTTTGGAGTATACTCCTGTGATCTTTGGTACGGTCAGGGAAGGGATTTTTGGAGATTTTAGATGAACGTCTGGGCGCTTTTCGTATTGAAGTTATAGCTATTTTTGGAGCTCACATTCTTTTCTTCTAAGAGTCTCGTGCTTTTGGAGCTCCCGAATTCCTTGGGGAGAAGGACCCCATTGCCAGTAGGAGATGGTTAACGAATATGACTAACACTTTAAGGACGAGTTTCTTCCCCGAGTGGTTCAAGGTCAGATTTGCCTCCTGTTTTCGGAAAGACAAAGCCCGAGATTGATGTGAGGAGGTAGACTTCACTTTGGGAGGCGAAGCCCTGGAGATGATGACTTGGGATGAGTTCGTGACCCAGTTCAGGGTCCGATTTGCACCAGCTATTGAGGTGCAACAATTGGCGAGGGAGTTTTTGGACCTTCGCGAGACGACTGAGACTGTGGCAGAGATCACTCCCATGTTCCGGGTAAGAGCTTTGCTGGTTCTGCAATATGCAATGGACGATGAGAGGTAGAAGGTAAGGTATAGGTAATAAATTTACAAACTAGACCCTTAACTATTACAACTGTGTAATATTCCCCCGCAAGCTAAGGTCGGGTAAGGACTTGTATCTTGGATCGTAACCCCTCAAATATCTGTGAAGATAGAGGCTTAGTGAAAATATCAGCAATTTGATCATCATTGGAAATAAATTGAACTGATAGTTTCTTCGCAACAAACTTCTCTCTGACAAAGTGGAAGTCAATATCGACATGTTTTGTGCGATCATGGAACACGAGATCTGCAGACAGATAAGTAGCACCAAGATTATCACACCATAAGATAGGGGCTTTAGTGAATGGAATGCATAGCTCTCATAACAATGCTTCAAGCCAGGTAACATCCGCAACAACATCAGCTAAAGCTTTGTATTCAGCCTCAGTGGGTGACCAAGAGACAGTTTTCTATTTTCTTGCTGACCAGGAAACTAAATTTGAGCCAAGATATATAGCATATCTCCCGGTAAATCGACGGTCATCTAGATATCTAGCCCAATCTGTAACAATTGGTAAAAATAGAAACGATCGTACGATGCTATGTTTTGATTATTAAGCAATATGAGTATTTCATCAAGAATGGTTGAAGGAATTTAACCTCTTTTATTTAAATAAGTTACTGTGAAATATAAAACAAGTAGCTATTGATAAATTTCGTTATGATGTATGGCTACGAACCATCATCGGTTTGTGAAATTAGCATATAACATCATTTGAACGCAACAAACTTAATTTTTGTAACAACATGTATCTAGTTGATAATTAAGTTAGGTTCTATGTAAAACGTGTGCTTAATAGTTGTGTAGGATCTAAATTCGACAAATATACGAACCAAAGTGACAAAACGTGTTTAACGATATGGTTAACCGGTTAAATGTCACGAAATTATACATTGGTCAATAAATTTTATATTTAAATAAATTAAAATATAAAATGAATTATTATAAGGTATAATTAAAATGTATCCAAGTGTTTTTGAATAAAAAGAATAAAACATAAACATTAAAGTTCAAATACACAAAAACTACATTGTTATTTTATACTAAGTATACATGTATGTATTTGTACATATGTATTATTATCTAGTGAATAAATAGTTATGGGTCATTACCTAAAGTGATTTCATGTAAGGAATATGATTTCTAAATCAATTAAGATAAGAGAATTGGTGGAGATAAGTGCCAACTTAACTAATAAGTGCTTAATCACTTAAGACATTTTACTAAGAATGCTTCTTAATCCCTCTTCTAATTTTCAAGATTAAGACCTTCCCTCTCCTTACCTAGAACTCCTAACTAACTAAATATCTAGTAGTTAGTTAGTTAACTAACTCTATCTCTAAGCAACCACCCAAGCAAGTGGCTAGACAAGATCACATCACTTAAACTCACATCCCATCACAAGCTAGTCTAGGTTTTGTCCCCTTATCCTCTTCCACTCTTTCCTCCTTCATATCCACGAAATTTACTCTTCATTTTACCCTCATTTGACCAGCCAATACTCCATGGAATTACTCTCAACCTTCATCTTATTTTCAAGAACAAGAACTTCCTTCCAAAGCCATCAAAACCATGAACAAAAGGGTTGCTGTCCCTTTTGTGTTTCAGCCACCATTTCACCCATCTACACCTTCCTTTTTGCTTGATATTTTACCACAAAATACCCCTGGAAGTTACTTGTTATGATACTCAAAATTATTGATTCAAAACAGTGAGTAAACTACCCTTTTTCTTGCTCTTTTGCTGTGAAATTTTCGTGACAGCAACATAGCCAAAAGAGTGGCTGTTTTGGAGCATCAAACCAACAACCAAAAGTTCATCTTCAACCTTCCATTCTTCAAGTATTCACATAAGGTGAGTTCATACCCCTACATTTTCATGTTTTATTTAAGTTTTAAGGGGGGGAATACAAGTTAGAACACTAAACATAACTTAAATTTATATGACAGCTTTCTACAGAAAAGTTGAGTCCTGTTCACGGACTGTTTTGACCATCTTAAACTTAATATCATTCAAAACTGTAAAATATGCAAATAGTTCAAGTTTATACCTTTCTAAGGACTACTCGCACGCGTTCATACGATTTTTCTACAATTTATGGCGATTTTTATAAAACTGCCTGTCATTTCAGAAGTGATTTCGGACCAGTCTGTGAAGATGTTCATTTTCACACTAGTTTGAGACCACTAAAAATCATAATAAAAATTAGGAGCAAAGTAGACTTATTTTATAAACTCTCAGAGGTGACTGATTCAGTTTTTGACTTACGATGATTTTTCTATGAGTTTTCTAAAAACAGGGACAGTAAAGGGTAAAACTGTCAAAAGTGGTTTATAGATTTATTAACACCTTCTAACATTTTTGAGTAATGTTTATACATTAAGGAAGTTAAAACACAATCATTTAAATATGTTTAATGACCATTTTTACAAAAGTAATAAGTACAAAAAGGTCTTTAGTATCAAACTTAAGGATTATTTCATGCAAAGTTTCTAATAAAAACGTAAGAATATGAACAACAATTACGAAACATGCCAAATCATCCTTTAAAACTTATACATATATATAACCATATACATATATATGTTTTGTTTACAAACTTGTCTTCTACATCAAAAATTTAACTTTACTCGTTTTTATCAAATGAATCACTTGTGATTTATTACTACTATGTGAAAACTCTTGTCATACTTCGCATGCACTAGATTTATACAAAGTATTTAGAAATTCCAAAGTATTCTTCGTTGCTAAACCGTTTTATACATTCTAAAAACTTATGATTTATGCTTTGTCAAACATTGTGAAAAAGGATAAACTTTGCATACAAAACTACTACTTTAATACAGACTTAGTTGAGAATCCATGAGACGTGTACATCTTCAAACACTGCCTTTTTGATAAAAGGTATCGCTACAAGTCCTGTCTATAACCAGAGTCTCCCGTTCGGAGAACGTGTCAAATGTGTATAGATCTATACGGGAAGTCATGATCCCGCGCCCTGACTGTTAGCTACAGTCCGTCTTTTGGGGTGACAGTTGTCATAACGCTACGACGCCTGAAGAACGTCGCTACAGGCATATTATGTTTAGTATGGTTATAAAACTCATCGGATATACAATTATTATGGTATTATGCTTTTATGAAAGAGTAGCTATTAAAACTATTCTTCATCTAACAAATGCGATCTTCGTATAGCTTTATTATATAAAACTATGCCACACCTTTCGAGCACGTCGGTTGCTTGCGATTTTCGGTCTTAGAGACTGCCAGTTATGTCAGGAAAATAAGGGTTTTTCCTGTATACAAACCAAACAACTAATAGGAAAATAAGGGATTTTCTCGGTACAATTAGTTGCAACTTATAACACGAACATTCATATGCATTTCATACTTTTATAAGAAAATAAGGGTTTTTCTTGGAAAACACAACAAATCATACCTCAACCATTAGGGAAAATATGAGATTTTCTGGATCTAATACATTCATTTTCAACACAACAAATCATAACTCCTTACATTTGAAACAGTGCGTTTTCTGGAAAACATACACGAACTTTCGAATGGCGTACATTTTCTCAAAACACTACTTATGAACTCACCAACTTAATTGTTGACACTTTTTCTTTGAAATAACTTGTATTCTCAGGGAACCGCTAAGCAGATTTGGAAATCAACTTTTGGGGATTAACGTGCTGACGTTAATTACTTCTTTTGAAGGATGTTTTGTATTTATCTTTTGAACAAGTAACGAATACGATTATGTAAACATTTTGGAAACTTTAATATATATGGTGGTATGTACTTTCCTTTCTATGAACTGTTATGATACTGAATATGACGTCCTCCGCCCCCGAACGTTTCCGTCGTTCTGGTTTGGGGGTGTGACACAATCAGTGCCAGAAAAAGTAGTAACCAAATGATACTTTGCATCACCATAAGCATGAATAGTGGTGTCAGGTGATGATGTCAGACGAAGACCAAAAGTGTAGGTACCTTTAAGATACCGAAGAATCCTTTTAACAATGGACCAATGATTGATAGTTGGAGAGTGCATGAACTGACAGACATTATTGACTACATAAGTGATATCAGGTATGGGGAGGGTGACATATTTCAAACCTCCAACTACTTAAAGACATCCCATAGGATTCTCAAACAGAGGGCTATCACCAAGAGAAAGAGAGAGAGAGAGAGAGAGAGAGAGAGAGAGAGAAAAAAGAGGTACTTGTAGGAAGAGGGATACTAGCTGGCTTGGATTCAGTAAGATCTGTATGCTGTAAAATGTCCAAGACATATTGTTTTTGAGACAAGAAAAGGCTAGGGTCATGATAAGTATCCTTAACACCAAGAAAGTACAAGAGTGTGCCCATGTCTTGAAGGGAAAAAGTTTGACTTAAGTTGTTGACAATATGGACAATAGCCCTAGAATTGTTACCTTTTATGATGATATCATCAAAATAAACTAAAATATAAATTTGTGTTCCCTTAGTCGAGAGTATGAAGAGGGAGGGGTCAGTACGAGACCCTTTAAAACCAAGAGCACAAAGGGTCTGAGATAAATGGTGAAACCAAGCATGTTGAGCCTGCTTGAGACCATATAAGGACTTATGTATTAAACAAACGTGGTTAGGTTTGTATCGATCAACAAAACCAGGAGGTTGGTGCAGGTAGACTATGTCATTAAGGTCACCATGAAGAAAGGCGTTTTTGAGATCTAACTCACGTAGAGGCCATTTGTTGGACACAACTAGAGAAAGAACTACTCGGACAATAGTAAACTTGACAACCGGGCCAAACGTTTCATGAAAATCAACCCTGGGTTGTTGATGAAACCCATTTTCTACTAGACGAGCCTTGTAGAGTGTTACAGAACCAGAGTGGTCCCGTTTAATCCTGTAAACCCATTTGCAATCAACAATATTAAGATTAGGTGTGTGAGGTACAAGTGTCCATGTGCCATTTCAAATTAGAGCATCATACTCATCAGCCATGGCTTGTTGCCAGTGAGAATGCTTAGCAACAGCCGAGAAAGTTGTGGGTTCCTGTTAAAGCTGGGTAGCAACATGAAAAAAGGATGGGTCAAAATGAGCTGACTTTTAGGGTTTGGACGAAGTGTAGAAGGGCGCACCCGAGAGGCAGGAGTTTCGGTGGAGGGGGTATCGACCGATGAAGTCGTGACAGGTGCAGTGTTGGTTGTGGTGGTTGGGTTGCATCAGTTTTGGTGACTATAGTTAAGGAAGGGAGGAGTCGTGGGATCAAGCGGTTCTGCTTGTGAAGCGATATTCGTAGCAGGGGAGGGTGTTTGTAAAGGAACTATGGGTGATGGCGATGGTGAAGGTGGAGGGGTAGTATGCGGTGTGGAGGTCTCAGGAATAATAGGCGATGGGTAAATGGAGACATATGGATTGGTTGTTGAAGGTGGATGCATAGTGGTAGCTGATATGAGAAAGGGGAAGGAATTCTCATGAAAACCAACATGGCGAGAAATATATAACTTATATGTAGTAGGGTCAAGGCAGCGATACCCATGGTAATACGAATTGTATCCAAGAAAGATACACAGAGTGGACCTAAAATCCATTTGTGTCGAAAGTTGAGGAAAACATTGACACCCAAAAACATTTAGAAAAGAGAAATTAGGTTGTCGTTTAAAAAGATGCTCAAAGGGTGATATACGAGAGGTGGTGCGAGAGGGCATGCAGTTGATAAGATAAATTTCAGTGTCAAAGGCAAAGTGCCAGTAAGTATTTGGAACACCGGATTGTGCAAGTAAAGTCAAACCAGTTTCAACCACATGATGGTGACGCCTCTCAACCAGCCCATTTTGTTCACTTGTATGAGGGCAAGTGAGACGGTGAGTAACGCCAAGTGAACTGAACATTTGGGTTAATTTGCGAAATTCACCCCCCCCCCCCCCACAAATTTGTTTGAACATATTTGAGTTTGGTGGATAATTGACATTTAATGACGGTAAGAAGCTGTTTAAACACCTCAAAGACATCGGATTTACATGTTAGTGGATAAATCCACATAAACCGAGAGAAACCATTAACACATAGCAAAAAATAACTGTGACCATCAGAAGAAGTCACAGGTGCAAGCCCCAAACATCGCACACAACAAGATCTAAAAGCTTTTCTCTATTAAAAGTAGAAGTAGAAAAATGAAGTTTAGATGATCTCCCAATTTGACAAGAATTGCAAAAAGAATCTATTGTACTTGAAACAGGTGGACAATATTTGGAGCACATAAACTGTAAAAGTTTTGGATTAGGATGCCCAAGCCATTGGTGCCAAATGTCATAAGGAGCTTTTAGAGTAGTGAATGCAACTTTGGGAAGACACTGAAAAGACGAGAGACTAATAGAGTAGAGCCTGTTGCTACTTGGACCCGCGAGGAGGGTAGTTTTGGTAGTATTGTCCTTCACAACAAAAAAAAAAGAAGAGTGAAACTCAAAGAAAACATCATTATCTAAGAAAAATTTTTGAACAGAAAGAAGGTTCTTTTTGATTCGGGAACATGAAGAATATTGGATATAGAAAATGATTTGGAAGGTGAATAAAAATGAGTTGAACCAATGTGAAGAATAGGTAAGCCCATATCATTGCCAACACGAAGAGTAACCTCACCAAAATAAGGTGTGTGACTATCAATGGATGATAGATCATGGGAAACATAGGTATTTGAGTCGGTGTCGGACAGCGAAGTTGTACTTGAGACCGATTTTCCACATAGTTCGCAGAGGGTTGTAGCATGAGCGAATGGTGTCAGGATCACAGTTAGGACATTATGACGGGATGTGACCAATACCACACCGGGTACACGTACCACAGACTGTGTTTTGAGTGGAACCCATGGGAACTGACTCCTAGTACCTCCTGTTGGTTGTAGTTTTCCCGACCATGTCGATTGTTAGAGTCGCGAGCTCGAGGGGATTGGGGTTGGCTGGTATAGAAGGATTGAGGGGAGGCAGGAACCGGGTTGAGTTGAAGACCAAGCTGTGAGGCAAACTGTTGAAGAGCCTGTAAGTGATCCGATGATGGATTAGTGGTGGTAGGAGTACACCGGTTGGATGAGGTGGCGGTAAAGGCTTGGATATGTGCAACTGTGGGTGAGGTTTTCTTAACCATAAAATCATGATCGGCTAAGAGACCATGAAGATCTTGAAAGGAAGTAGGTAATTGTTGAGCAAGGAGAGTGGATTTGAGACTATTGTATTCCTCACAAAAACCAGAAATCACTAACAAAACAAGGTATTTCTCCTTGACAAATTCTCCAATGTTTGCCAAGGCATCTAAATATTCTTGAGCACGTAATAGGTAAGTAGAGGTTGTTTCATCAACTTTCATCTCCAATTTAAGGAGTTGGGTTTTGAGTGTGTATTCTCTAGAAGAAGATTGTGGTGCATAGGCTCATTGTAGAGAGAGAGAGAGAGAGCTAAAGATCTCTTGATGTCATTCCTTATGTATGGGGGTAAAATGACTCAGAAATTGTAGATAGGAGAATTATACGCACGCGTGCATTGTTGGTGAGCCAGGCGGCATGAGAAGGGTTTGGTTAAGGTTCAACTGTAGTAGCTTTGTTTGCTGCTGGTATAATAGGATTAGGGCAAGGAATAGACCCATCAATGTAATCGAACATGTTATTGGTGAGAAGAAAAGGGTGAATCATTGTTTTCCAGAAACCATAGTTGGTAGGAGAGAGGATAAAAGGGAACTTCTGAGAGTTGTGGGACGTTTTCTCTGTTGTGGAGAAGACGATAATAGTTGTCAAGGTGATTCTTTTGTGTTTGGTCGATCAATCGTTGAACATGAGAAGGAAAAACTTTGGCGATAAGGATTGTAACCCTAGGGGGCTAACGATACTTAGCTCTGATACCAAACAAAATTGGTTGTTTGTTTTTGTATCAAATGAATGATACATATTACAGGATAGGTAAATATAGGTAACAAATTTACAAACTAGACCCTGAACTATTACAACTGTCTAATAGATCGATATCATAGTATGTACATGTATACGAATGGAATGAACATATAAAGCTACACTAACCTAATCAACTGAGGCGAGCAAGCATATAAACATGTAGACACAGGTAGATAGGACATCGCGAAACTGAAAAACCAAAACATTATATAGAACCACAACCAAAACACCCTTAAAAAACATGAGAAGACCAACGGGGAACCATGGTATAAAAAGATGCCACGTGGTGGTTACATGCATCTTTTATTAAGAACAGAGATTTCGTATATATCCTTGTTAAACCATAAAATATCGTATTTCTCCGGTTTAAAATCAAAATATTGTATTTACCCTTATTAACCTTTAAATTTTCATATTTACTCGAAATCCTTTTTTTTAAATATATTATAATCAGTTCTTATATTATCTAACTATTATTACTTTAAAAAAATAGTAAATTGACTATATTGCCCCTAGATATTAAAACCCTTTTAACAAAAACCGAATGGACTACATTATCCCTAACCCTTTTGGAACAAAATCTAATCAAGTTCACGTATGCATACATTCTCGCACAGTCTACGCATATAATGGATCATCACGCATTCAACTACCCTAATTACGAATACGCTTATTAGTAGGAAAGAGTACAGAAAAGTTCAATCATTTATGTAAATAAAAAGTCCAATCATTCCACATATGTGTAACCAAAATATGGTCGGACTTTGTCCAAACCTTCCAACAAGAGCAATCTACTTTGAATAATCTCCAAGATTCACCTGTGATTTCTATAGGTTTGTGGTTGTTTACTCCAGCCAAGCTAATATTTCCTTGTGTGCTGAGAAATTGAACATGATTCTTCAAAGTCAATATCAGTCAAATTGAAATTACCGGTTAACCCCTCAGCCTTTTCAACAAGTTCTTTAACCTAATTAGCTTGAAATACTCGTCTTAATTCCAACATTCCAATCACAACCTTCACAAGCTTTTGGAGGGCAAGGGACAGTACTGCCATTGTTCAATTTCCAAATAGGGGAGTATAACGAGTCGTTTCCAGAACTATCACACCTAAATTCTGAAGAAAAAAAGACTACGAATCAGAAATGTTGACGATAAAACCTTGAAATTACCAAGTCTCCTTTTGATTTTTTAATAGACGAAGCGTCAAAAAGTTAAATGTACTTTTCTTTGGGCTGATCCTTTAAAATGAGGTGAAAGGACACTATTATGGGTAATTTTAAAATCAATTAATAAAAATGTTTAAATCATTTTAGAAAAACAATTTGTAGAAAAAGGTCTCAAACAGAAAATCTTTAACAATTTTAAATTCTAAAATATGGAAGTATACACGATAAAGTTAACATTGTCTTATATGTTTTAATCAAAATAAACAACTTCTAATGTCTAACTTGATCTATCATCAATTTTCCACTAAGTCTCCTAATCTAAACAAATGTCAAAAATACTATGTTAGGCACCGAAATCCTACATCAGGGCTAGACAAAAGGAACGAACATACTAAAAATTAAATTTATAACCCTATTCTTCGTCAAAAATTATAAACTCAGCTAACTTCAGTAGGTTGGGGAAAACATTGCAAATGATATATGTACACGGTTATTAACACTATAAAGCATCATAAAATATATAATGTATATGCACGAAATGCATGACATGTAAATTAAATCCCAAACCCTCAACCCTTCTATAACTCACAAATGTTTGTTCCTTTTTCTTAAGAGGGTCCCGAGGTAAGTGTATCGAGGGAAAAAATGGTTATGAAGAATCGTTAAAAAAAAATAGCCCATAACATATTATCTACATCAAGACTCTAACAAGTTTCATCATACAAGGTACAAGTAAGCCATGAAACAAGTACGACATAAAACGCTTGCAAGAACCAACCTAGACATGAAGGCTTCAATTGAACCCAATCAAAATATTTGAAACTTTCGCAACATTCAAACACTAAGATTTTTTTTCGGAAACCATTCACTACACTCTCAACATTCACATTTCGTTATCTGATTCATCAAGTGTCTATAAGAACATTTAAGTGATTTGTTTCGGTATTATTTTCTATGACCATTTATGCAGGAAGAGTAAGGTCTCGTTTGTTTTTCTACAAAAGTATTTTTTTGAGCACTTTTTCCTTCTGGCGGCCAAACGTTTCGCAAGTGCACGTTTTCTTTCGCAAACTTGAAAAAAGACAAAAGACATCTAACAACTTCCAAAACAAACAACACCTAACATAATCATTATCGTCTATGCCTCGTTCCCGAGTTTAACAAAAGAAGAGAAGAGAAGAGAAAAGAAAGTCCTGAGAGAAAAGAAGAGAAAGGAAAGGAAAATAAAATTTTCTTTTGTGTTCCCGAGTTTGAGAGGAGTGGAAGGAAAATTAATAATTTTGTTCTTTCTTTCCAAATCGGAAGGAAAGTTAGGAGGGAAAATGATCATCCCATTTCCCTGCACTTCCTTCCATTTCTCTCCTTTAATGAAACTCGGTAACACCAATTTCTTTTATTTTCTTCTTATTTCATCCCATTTCCTTTCCTTTTCTCTCGTTAAGTTGAACTCGGGAACAGGGTGTAAGAGTCGCCTTAGAGCACTAAGTCCTCAGAAGCCGAAAAGACACCTCAGAAGCTGAACATTCATTGCTGAAGCCGTTTTTCTTTATTTCTTCTTAAATAAGTCATTAATGTTTTAATAAAGCCATTGATTAGCATAATAATTAGGGTTTTTTTAATTTAATTTCCGTTATCTTTTTGTAATGCTATAAAAGCCAAAGATCTATCATTTGTAAGGCATAATTTCTCACTTATAATATGTCTTGGGTGAATCAATTTTCAATTACAAATGTTCAAGTTTCATTGACCGAATCAATTTAAAACTATGCATACATAGTGATCATTATTATATGTAACTATTGTTTGATTATTTGATGCATGAGTATAGTAGATGGAATGGTTCCTAGAATTTGTTTCATGATCAATACAAGTCCAAAAGGGTGTGAAATTATTGTCATACGCACCCTGGGTCAAGAATGAAAGCTTTGTCTTTTAGATTAATCAAACCTCATGAAAACATTGTTGAGAAAGGAACATGTATGGATCATATTCAGCCAATGAATCATGCGGTGGAATTGTGGGCGATGTTGATATTATTCAAGGGTATGATTTTGCAAATTGGTTGAAGAACACAATAATAAAGAAAGATTTTGTGGTGATGAAGATTGATGTTGAAAGGACTAAATTCGATTTGATCCTGAAATTGATCAATACAGGTGTGATTTGCTTGATTGGTCAAGTGTTTGTTACTTGAATGTCATTACAATCAAAGTAGAATGAGTCCCGAGTATTAGAAGACATATGAGCAATGATGACTTGTTTAAATCTTTGACATAACATGATGTTCTTGTTCATCAATGGTGGTTATAAGTGTCCTGTTGTTGTGTTACTTGAAAGTGTTGTAGTTGTCACAATACGTTTTCCTTTGCTGTAATTCATTTACACAAACTTAAAATGGGTTTCTCTAGACAAGAAATCATTGATTTCTTAATGAAGAGCAGGTATCCAAACTTCAAATGGGTTCTCTAGACAAAGAAGTGTTAATATCACAAATCTCTAAACTTAATGGGCTTTAGCAGATTGGAGGGCCCATGATTCTAGCCTTTTAGGTCCATTACTTAAATAAATCAAATTCATGTACCCTAAAAAGTGTTATGAATAAAAGAATTGTCTATATGGTGTAGTTGACTCAAATATTAGAAAACAACATAACACATCATTTCAAAAAACTAGGATCTCATTATTTTATACAAGATCATTCGTGTCCTTTGTAAGATGATTCTCAATTTTCTTAACAGAATCAGACATTCCCGTTGGTAGCATCCCTCCCATCCTTCACATCATTTTCTTTTGCCATTGACACAGAACCAGATTCCTTTCCCAGGAATTGGAGGTCTGATTCCAATGGAGTATCGGTCACATTGCCATTCCGCAGAACAACGGAATTGGAAACAGAGTCCTTTTCCGTGACTTGAAGTTGAGGTTCACATATTATTACATTGGAATCGGAATCAGTAATTCCAGGGGCAGTTTCATTGCTATTCCGCAAATCAGTTCTTTCAACCCTGGAACCAGTCTTATTCCCACGTTTTACAACATTGGAATCGGGTTCGGAATCGCCATTCCGGATAGAAGTGTTATTCAATTCCGATTTCTTTCCCTTATTGTAGTCTTCCACCTCAACACCCTTCTTGCCTACACCACCATTAAAGAAACTCACGGGGCGTTTGGTTCGTAGAATGTTTTTGGAAGGAATGGAATCTGTCAAAGGAATCATAATCTATCACTGTGTTTGGAATAAAATTCAATAGAAAAAAAAAAGAATTAAGAATTTTCTATTTAAATCTAAACCTTTTTTTGAAGTCATGTTGGTTTCTAGAGTGCGTTTTTTTATTAGTTGCTTTTGCAACATATCTGTTCCAGGAAACACCATCATATTGAATGACTTCATTTCTTGTTTGCATGATTCTTCAAGTGGTTTAAACCCAAAAGCATTAGTCCATGTATCCATGTGTTCTTCAATGGCAGGAATAACCAATTTCTCTACTTTGAGGGACGTGAGAGCCTGAAAAATAGCAATGTACTTCTCTTTATTTATTTATTATAATTATAATTATAATATCCTACTTTTGTTACTTCCTATTAGATCATTGTGCTTTGAAAAATCTACTCAATGCTATAATTGAGTAGATATTTCAAAGTCCAATATTTAATAAGAAAAAGTACAATGTGCTAAAAAGTAGTTTTTTCACTTTTTTCAAAGTACAATGAATTAATAATAATAAAGAAATAAATGAAAGTAGGTTGCTATTTCTTGAATTTAACCCAAAAAAAAAATGCTTACGGATTCAATAGCATGCAATAGGCGGCGACACATCCCTTGGCGTCTGTATATATCGCGGGTCCCAATAAAAGGCATCTCAGCTAGTTGGGTTCCATGGATCCTAAGGCACATATAATATCTATCAAATATAAGTTCACAAGGTCCAATCACAAAAAAGGGCATTTACGTCTTTTTCAATTTTCACTACCTGATTGATGCAGCACATATCATTTCATCGCCCCTCTCCAAAATGGCTGTGAAGAAGCCACTATAGTTTAACCGGCTAATATTTGATCTATAAGAAGAAATTTTATAAAAACAAATATGTAAGATAAATAAACGGAGATTTTGTACAATTTGAATGTAAATATGGGCTAAAAGTAAACTTACCCACAATTATAAACAACATTATGGATTAGATTGATCCCACTTCTCCTATCAACAATAGGCAAAAAACACTCATCCATGACTAATAAAGCAATTGCTATTTTGGAGATGCATTCGGCTCTTTGATAGAAATATAAGGATGACATGTCGGGTAATAGATCAGATCGATGGATAAGAGACCATGAGAATCCGGAATCTAATTCATGTTTCATCCAAAGAAGCTTCTGTAAGCGTGTGTATAGCTGCAAAAGTATTGGATTTTGTTATTGAAACACGATTAAATGCAAGAAATAGCAATGTACTTTCATTTCTTCATATTACAGCATTTTTTACCTTGCAAAAATTACCTAATGCAACTTTCGTTACTATAATTGAGTAGATTTTTTAAAGCATAATGTGCTAATAAGAAAAAAAAAAAAAAAAGGAAGTATAATGGTATAATTGGGTATATTTTTTAGACAAAATTTCACAAATGGTCCTTATGGTTTTCATTTTGTTCCGAAAAAAGTCCTTATGAGATCTTTTTTGCATGAAGGATCCCTATGGAGTAAACCTTGCACACAAATGGTCCTTATGACTAACTTTGTTAACAGATTTTGTCAAGTGTTTGTGAAATGACAAAAACACCCCTATTTTTGTTTTTTTCCTGATTTTGTATGTTTTGTCATTTTTTAAAACTTAAGGGACCAAATGTGTAAACTGTTAAGAAAATGAACTATTAGCCCAAACATCAATGGGCTATTAACTTTTTAACTAAACTTAAGGGACCAAAAAGGTGGGACATAGACTAGCTCTCAAAGTGGAAAAGACGTTAATGCCCTCTTCATCCACATCATTGGGAATAAGAATAACCCTAGAAGGGAACCTTTCACAACTCTAGTTTTCAGCATATAAAGTCTCAATCCAAGTCATATTCATCAAGATCCATAAAAATTGGAACTTTAATACCTCTTGGCATTTTCTCCCACAGAAACAAAACATATCCATCTCACCACTGCATGATTTATGATCTGCAAGAGTAAAACTTGTCTTTCAACCAAACCTAAAACCCTAAAAAACAAACATAAACAAAAATTAAAGGCTCCTTATATTACATTTTTTCTCACAAAGGCGACATGTAAGAAGTGAACTGGAACTTCCAGTTCTACCACTGTCCTTATTGCAATATTTGCATGCACAATTTGGACAATGCCAATCACCTTCCGGAAGCATCTGAAACAATTTTGGACTAAACATGGTAAAAATCAGAAACCATAGGGACTATTTATGTAATTTTCTCAAATCTTACCTGCATATCCAAGCAGCTCAGGTGAAAAGTTGATGGGCAACCATCACAGCAGATCAAATCCCCACCATCTCCACATAAACCACAAGTATCATCATCAGGATCATCACCTTCAACATCTACAACATGAAACCCTTTTCTTTCTGACTCTTTTTGTTTATTCCAACCATCTATCTGACACTCCATTAAAGACCTACCCGATTGGATAAAAATGTTCTTCAATGGCTGCCCGAGTTTGCTGCCCGCATGAAGTTCAAATCTCAAAACTGTCACCAATTTGCTACAGCAACCACAATGGATTCCATCTTCAGTTATCCATCCTTCTTGCATTACACGTGTCCTTCTAAGGTTCTTATATTCCACTTTTTCACCCACAGAAACCATTCCAGAGTCAATTAACCATGAAATCAAGTTCCTTTTTCCTGAATATGGAATAAAATCATTCTTTTCTGAATCTAAACCCTTTTCAGATCCACGAACAACCAATGTTCTTCTGCCAATCATTCGGCTTTTGCTTTCATGTAAATTATGGGGATTAGTATGAGCATGAACACCATCTTTCTGAGGTGTTTCCTTGTGAGGAGAATCATCACTTGAGTAGCCACTACTGTCTTCACTTGCTTCCTTCAGATAACAGTCAAGCTTCTCTTTGTTCTGGTCAATGGATCTAAACTGTGTAGACTTTTTTACCCTTTTAGGCTTCCTAATGTTGTCTTCATGTCTTCTACTCTTTTCAAGTTCTCTTTCGATTTTCTTTTGTGTTTGACGTGTT
The DNA here is from genome assembly GCF_002870075.4 of Lactuca sativa. Taxonomy (NCBI): domain Eukaryota; kingdom Viridiplantae; phylum Streptophyta; class Magnoliopsida; order Asterales; family Asteraceae; genus Lactuca; species Lactuca sativa. The sequence goes on along the minus strand of NC_056629.2, from coordinate 101,403,082 downwards.
AATTTGTTAAGTATCTCATTGGGTAATGGTGTAAAGTCTCCCTTAGCTACCGTATTCTCTTTCTCTTTCTCTTTTTCTTCCTTTTTGAGTGCATCATAAGCCTTGGTTATAGACCAATAAGCAGTTCCAGAAGGACTAATATATACAGAATCAAGATAATCTCTGGTTCTTCTTGGTCTATAATCAATCGTCCATCCAGCACCCAAAAGCATTGTTTTAATCTTCTCTCTTAACAATTGCTTTTCAGTGAAATTAGGTCGCTTGATCTTGCTTTCCTTGTTACTCTTAGGTGCATTTGACTTTGATTGCATCACTGTTCTCTTCTTTCTAGATTCATGTTGACCATGGATGTTATGGGACAAGCTCAGCCTTTTCCCATCAAGATTCTGACTGTTACCTATATGTGAAAGACCCACTTGTTTATGTTTATTTTCCATCAAAACACCATTTTTACCTTGCAACCTGACTGATTCTTCAAGGTCTTCCTCGTCTTCTTCATTCTTAATTGATACAGATAACCCTAATTCATCATTGTCCATTGCATACCCACTACTTTTGCACCTTTGGCACCATTGTTTTCTGAATCAAGATCCCTTTTCCTATGAATTATCATCCTACCACTACCACTTGCAGATTCCTTTTGGTCCCCATTTTGCCTATATAACCTATCGTTATTAACATCCATCCTCATCCTCCTCTCATCCACTTCATCGGACTCATCATCTAACCTGTTGTGAACCTTTTTCTCAGTTTGGAGATCTTTATTTTCCACTAAACCACTTCTGTAAGCATCCGATGTATTTCGGAATTTATGAACTTTGCGGGGAAGAGGTGGGTCTGGTAACTCATCTGACTCGGAATCACTCAGAACGACTCGGGATCTCTTTCTATCTTTATTGGAATTGAACATTTTCCTAGGAGAGGAATCACTAAACCCTACAACTCCTAAGTCGAATGCTGCCTTATTTTTAACAATTAAACGTTCATAAGAACTTTCTATCTTTACGACAGCTCCTGAATGCTCGGATTCCCTCACATCTTTCATCTCATCAAGCATAAACGAACAACAAATTCCGCCATGATTCCATCAACACAGATGTAGCAGATACACTCATATTCCACAAATTCTCAAGACCTAGGTTCAAAAGTTTCGAAAGAACATATATCGCAAACAAAAAACCTACAAAATCGAAACCGTAGAGATGTATCGGAATGCCAAGTTTCGTTTCACCTCAAATTTAGTCGATTTCAAGCATAATTTCCAGCAGTAATCGTCGATCGAAAGGTTTCGATTATCCAGCCCTGTTTACATCGAGGGATTTATCAGATAGATGTCTCGGGCGTGTGTGAAAACTGAAAAGTGAAACACAAACAAATGGCTCGGATTTTTTAATTTTGATTCATTATTATAAAAGTGGGTTATAACTTATGGAAATCACTGTAAATATGTTTAGTATTTTTTATTATACAAGACAAAAATAAGATTAAATGTCAAAATAGTAAAAAAAAATGTATTTCAGATTGTAAGTAAAGTTGGATGAATTTGATAAGTTAAAAAGAAAATGACTATGCATTTGGTTGCATCAAATCTTTCCCTAAAAAAACTTATTGTGGGAGAGATAGCTTGAGGGCTCAACACTTACCGGATGCCTTTTGTGGAGAAGGGTCTGATGTTGTCACAGATCTCATACGTGCTATCACTTCAGTGGTTAATTTATGGTTAGCGGGAAGATATCCAAACATTTTGGCAGAGTTTGTTACGTTCGCCCCTCTCACGCCTCTGCTTAAACCTGACAACAGGATCCGTCCAATTGCAGTAGGCATTATATGGAGATGTCTGGTTTCCAAGGTTGCCATGAAAGGTGTGGGTAAAGAAATGGCCAAGTACCTTAATGATTTTCAGTTCAGCGTTGGTGTGTCCGGCGGTGTTGAGGCTGTATTACACAGTGTCAATAGGGTGTTGAGTGAACACCATGTTGATGGGTCTCTTGTAATGCTGATTGTGGATTTCTCGAATGCCTATAACCTGGTGGATATATCAACATTGCTCCACGAGGTTAAGAAGATGTGCCCTTCCATTTCTTTATGGTTGAATTTCTTGTACACGCAAGCAGCGAGACTTTATATCGGAGACCAACATATATGGTCTGCCACTGGGTGCAGCAATGAAACCCCTTGGGCCCTCTTCTTTTTGCCCTCGTTTTGCACCCGCTTGTGCACAAGATTAGAAACAATTATAAGCTCCTTCTCCATGTTTGGTATCTAGATGATGGGACTGTCATTAGGGATTCAGAGGAGGTGGCTAGAGTGTTGAGCATTATTTGGTTGCATGGTCCAGGCTTGGGTCTTGAGTTGAACATCAAGAAAACGGAGATTTTTTGGCCCTCCTGTGATGGTAGGAAGCTTTGTGCCGATTTATTCCCAACGAATATAGGGAGACCTTCTTTGGGGGTGAAGCTCCTTGGGGGGCTGTTAACAGAGACGCAGGGTTTATTAACGGGCTGACCATGAAGAGAGTGGTCAATGTTGTTGATTTGATGGGCCTTCTTCCACAACTATGTGACCCGCAGAGTGAGCTCCTTTTGCTTCAATCATGTATGGGTATTGCAAAACTTTTCTTTGGTTTAAGGACAAGCCAGCCGGTACACATAGAAGATGCAGTTTTGTTCTTTGACAAAGGATTGCGCAGGTCTATCGAGGATATGGTGGTAGGTGTAGGCCCCTTCTTTGGAGACATTCAGTGGCGGCTGGCTTCCTTACCTATTCGTTTCGGTAGTTTGGGTTTGTACTCGACATACGAGGTTTCCTCCTACAAATTTGTAGCCTCGAGGGTCCAATCTTGGGCATTACAAGACCACATCTTACATGACAATGACGTATGTGGTATGGATTCGGATTACCTGTGACATCCCCATTTTCACGGCCAGAAAATACCGATTTTGTTTATGCTTTATAAAAATCTGAGTACCACTTTTAATAAAAATGTTGGGGAATTTATTCCCAGAAAATCATGATAAATATGTTATCAAAGCATTTTCGAATAAATGTATTTTTTTTATATTCATTTTAAAACATTTGGGATGTCATCATCAATATAAAAAGCTAAGCATAAACAGAACTTACATTCATTATCACTAGTGATTTATATCTCCTTAATCTCTTAGTGTAATGTGACTTCATATCAACACCTGTGATATAAATAAACTAAGTGGGTCAGGTTAGGAAACATGGTGAGTACATAGGGTTTTTTAACCCACAATAATATAGTTAACTTGTTTCTTCACATAATACATGTCAAACAATTAACCCGATTACTCATCCCCATTTTCTTCATTTGACATTCCCTAAAGTATTACCTTAAGGTTCATCTCCTATGTCGTATTTACCTCTCATCTCTTTACATCGCATTTCCTTATATGTTCGTTCCTAAGGATCATCGCCTACATCACACAGACAATAATGGTTCGGGGATTACTCCCTCAATACACACCTAGTAAGGGTTGGAGTATCATCGCATGAATACGTAGTTACAACATTGCCTGAACTCGTAATTCAGAGTAAGGGTTAGAGTATCATCACATGAATACGTAGTTACAACATCACATGAACTCGTAATTCATCACCTACAGGTTATGAGCCTACTGGTGTTTCCAAGGGGTTGTCTATAATAGTCTGTGGTCGCCATCTATACTCTGGTAGATGACTACATCTCCAAATTGTCGGACAAGGTTATAGTATCTTTCATCCTACATCATCGATTCATCATCACCTATCTATCCTTACCTAATTATCATCACCTATCTCTCATCATTTTATTTCATCACACACCAACTATTTCATCTACCCATGTTTTTTGTTGGATTAATGTCCAAGTCCATAACTATAATTGGTAAGACTTGACCCGACTCGGCATAGTCCATTTGGGTTGTATGGCATCATGCATTTGGATAGACTAAAATGAGAGAAATAACACTTGAGGTTGGTTAATATATTATAAGTTCTAATATATTAATAAGATTATTTAATTAGTATTGATCAAAAATTAATTAAGTGATCAAAAGAAGACTAATTAAATATATGGGTTGATTGTGTAAATCATTCATACTTTTATAGTGGGCTAAGACTCGATGGATTATCAAGTTGGGCTAAAACCCATAGGATGCTCCATGGTGTATTTGAACCCATGGATCCAAGGAAATGGAAAGCCATGACAATTAGGGTTTACGCTAATTGTGACACTATATAAAGATCTTATTCTTGGGAAAAATTGGCCACTATGTGTGAGAGAAAGGGCTAGCCGATTTTTACGAAGTGTAGATTTCTCTCTAATCTATTCCAAGTGTATTTGGTGTTGTGTGAACCATTTGAGGTGTCACACTTGGGGCACTAGGTACTCAAGCTTCATGAAGACATTCTACATCAAAGATGTATGTAATTCTAACTTGATATATTCATATGAATCAATGTTATTATGCTAGTTAGGATGAATACCTTGGAAAGTTCATATTTGCATATATAATAAAGAAAACATAGGTCCAAGGTATTTAGGGTTGCATGTACACTTAGGAGTGTTATAATGCTCAAAACACAATAGTGGTATCAGAGTCTAGGCTTGTTTTCAATTATACTTGATGCAAATTGCTGAAAAATGCTGAAAAAATCGATTTTCTGGCTTTCTGGGCACTGGACTCGCCGAGTCCACTAATGAACTCGCCGATTCCAAGGCAAAACTCATCCTACTCGTCGAGTAGGTTGATACACTCAACGAGTAGGAACCCCAGACAACATACTTTCGAGTTTTTTTGGCTAGAAATGGACTACGAACATTACCATAAGCTGTTTTTGAACTTATAAACTTGTTTTTGATGTTGTAATATTCATACTAATCCAATTTCAAAGATAATTGTCAATAGATTCATGTTTTGTATTAGTTTAGTGATTAGGCTAATTACATGAAAATGTTTGATTTGAATTATCTTGTTCTTATGAGTTGCTTATATTAATAAAAAAGTTAATTGATTATGTGTTTTCAATCCATTTTAATCTAAGAGATGATTCTAAAATGTGTTTGTGTAACTTGTCCTCAAGTTACCTGAAAGGTCACATTCAAGTTTCTTAAAACTCATAAAAGATGACAAAGGTTACAAAATGAAGAGTCTTGTCCTCATTAAATGGTTTTTATGACTCCATAACTTGTCCTCAAGTTATGGAGGTTCAAGAGTCACTTCATTAAATAATAAAATGTGTAACCTTAATTAATTCTATAAGTTACAAAATAAAGAGAGGGTACATGCTTTTATTAGTTTAAAGTCTTCCATAACTTGTCCTTAAGTTATGGAACTTGAAGAGTCTTTTAGTTAAAACTATTTTAAACACATAAGTTATGAAATTAATTAGTTTTGAATAGTTTCAAAACTTGCCCTAAAGTTTTGGAATTTGAAAAGTTTTCACTTATGAATACTTTAATTCCAAGTTAGCCCTTAGAATTTTAAAAGTTAAAATTCAACCCTTATACTTTATAATATTATAATTTAATAATATTTATATATATATGTATAAGAGTAAAGTCAGTCTTACCGTTAGTAGGTCTCATTCACGAAGCCGGTCTATAAGGGGGGGGGGTATAAGGTTACTGCCTATAAATGGCAGTTTAATGGGTGTCCGCTCTCACCTACCGCTTCCTTGACTGGTGGAGGGTCGTTAGCCGAACGGGTAGGACAAGGACTATAATTTTCCCTTCATTAAAAGTATTAATGATAAATACTAAGTAACTAAACCTTTTATAAATATCCAATCATAGTTACTTAGGAAAATGTGAATAAGGTGCTAATCCATGAAATTACACTTTGCACTTTTTTTAAGTCGGTTAGTGGAGCGTGTGTGGTTAACCGGCACACTAACTCATATTTAACAAGGTAGGCAAAGGGTAACTTAATGTTTATCATAGTATCGATGGAGCGTGTGTGGTTAACCAGCACATCGATTAAGGGGTAAACATTTAAGGGTGCCAAGTAATTTGCATGGTTACTTCACACCTTGTTTTGTGATCATCGGCATCCCAGTCACAAAACCTGAAGGGCACACTCGATATTGAAACATGCCATTGAAAAGTTCAATGAATCTCAAAAGAATCTAGGAGTTTCAAAACCAATTAAAACCTAATAATACATTTCGTTTATCTTGGTGGAAATTGGTGAATCGTCATTCACCTACCTTCAAATATTTTATAGCTTGGATTACGGCATCCCTCTTCCAAGTTATAAAAGTATTGTGTTGGGTCCTAACCTTAATATTTAATATTGGGTGTTATATTAGGGACTTTAAATCACCTATCTTGAATATCTCCCAAAATATGTCTGGTTTAGACATTTATGATCTTCCCAAATCTCTTGAAATAAGCTTTCCTAAATGAAGATGATATCCCATGGAAATCATACTTCTTTCACCTCCTCCTATTATTCTCCCTAACCCACAAGTTCTTGAAAAGTTTAAGGTCACTCAAGCCCTATTGGCAAGCAAAGGTATATGTGTGATCACATCTTGGAGATGTAGTCACATATTGACAAGTCGGGAGAGTTGGGTGTCAAAGTCTTGAGAAAGTTGGTGGCTCAACTACTTTCTATGTCACATAGTGAGTTCCTTTGGGACTCCTATGAAACAGACTATGACAAGACCCTTAATGATCTTATCTATTTGCTAAGATCAACTTCCAAAACTTTATGGACATTGACAATGATGACATTGGATATCTAGTAAAGCTCTCCCTTCTCAATGGAAATGGATCGACCATAGTCAACTCGGTTGACCAAATGGTAAAGAGAGAGGCTAAGTCTGAGATAGTCCCATTATCAAGGGTCCATTGCCAAAGGAAGGGGCATTAGTTGCGAAGCTGCCAATTTTACCTAAGGATGTTAAAGTCAATAAGTTTGTCACACCCCGAAACCGATGGCGGAAACGTTCCGGGGCGGAGGACGTCATGAATATCGCAACCAATGTACATAGTAAGCGTAGTAAACACAAAACATTACATTACATAGAATTATTACATTTGTTTGAAATGAAAGTGTTACAAGTTTCATACATATATAACATAAGAACAAAAGTTGAGACGAGTCTGATAAGCGCTCCGACTTCTCCAAAAGATCGTGGGGTACCTGTCTAATGTGGACCTGAGGATACAAGCAGTTTGAAAATTAGCATAGAGCTGGTGAGTTCATAAGAGGTTTGTTTTCTGAAAATGTACAAGTTTCCTTTGGTTTTCCGAAAAAGTTTGTTATCCAAGAAAATCCCATATTTTCTTATAAGTATAGTTTAGTTATCCGTTTGTTATACGATCCGGTTATGTATAGTTTGTTATCCCAAGAAAAACCCTTATTTTCCTTAAAAGTTTATAGTTGGTTATCGGTTTCTGAAAGTAATGTACAAGTGTCTACCATACTTTATGTGTTCGTGTGATGTTTCTAGAAAACCTGTTATCCTTGAAAAGTACATTAGTTTTAACACATATATAAAACTAATAAGTAAGTATAAAAGTATTCATAATCTAAATTGTGAGTTCCATAACCATACTATAGACTGGATAAGGCTCAAAACAGGGGCCAGTATCTTTTTATGACTTTTGTCACCCTTGAATCTTTTGGTTCGACTGTAGCTAGCAGCCAGGTGCGGGTTGTCAATCCCATATAGATCTATACACTCAAGTCACGTTCTCCCTCCAATAGATTCTGGTTACGGGGGTAGTCCTACACTCTCGTAACTAGGGAGTGTTACAAGGACGTGTCTCCAATCTTAAGATTAATGAAATAAAAGATAATAAAATGGGAAATTCTGTTTATTTAATCCTTCACTCTCGTAAATAGGGGGAGTGTTATCAAGGACTTGTCTAAAGTTCTAAGTTTAATGTTACTATTCCTTCACTCTTGTATCTACGGGGAGTGTTATCAAGGACGTCTTAAAGTTCTAAGGTTCATACTTTTAACAGTAATGATGTGGAAATACATTTGTAAAATATAAAATATAACATTTTAAAACGAGTTTCACAAATAACATGACAGTTTACTCTGCAGGTTGAACGATTGGTTAATACAGTTTTCCGTGTTAAAAGCATACAAAATATGAAATGGATCAAATGAAATCATAAGTTTTAGTACAATATTTCCTTGTACTTTTGCTTGTATTCCCCCTGAAAACATTGAAAAACGTAGGGGTATGAACTCACCGATCGAAGAATGTGCCTGATTGGATGCTAAACGTCAGTTCGGGGCTTGAACGCGTGCGGGGTTCCTATGTAATATTAAAAGATACATATTTGTATCTAATTAGGCTTTGTACTACTAATTAGTTGATGATATACACTTCTAATCACAAAAACACTTCATTACAAGTGTTTGGAGTGACTCGGGTGACATTTATGGACGTATATGGCTTGGATATGGAAAGAGTAAACTCCCAAGAGAGTTTACCGCCCTAATGACCCACTCCCCATGAGTTTACGGCCGTAAACTCATGGTGGGGTGTTCTAGGGTGCTAAATGGCCTTATAACATTTGAGGGGTGATGCTGGTTTTGGTTTTAAGGCATTGGAAGTGTTTAACCCAAGATATGGACCATTATAAGGAGTTTACGGTAGTAAACTAAGATTTTACGGCCGTAAGCTCCCCCACACACCTTCCTTTGATGTTTTGGTGGTCCTAGGTCATTTACAAGTGTTTATAGCTAAATCTACAAGCCATGGAATGAATTTAAGGCACCATTTGACTAAGTTATAGGAGTTTACGGCCCATGAACCACCCTTGGGGGGGGGGGGGGGGGGGTTTACGGTCGTAAGCTCCTATGGGGGTAGTTTTTATCAAGTTTAAGGCCTCTAACTCGTTTGTGGTTGCTTCTAGACTTTATTCCAAGGCTTATGAGGTGTGTAAGTGGCATTTTAACACTTTAAAAGGAGTTTACTACCCATGAAAGGGTGTTTACGGTCCAAGCATGTGCTTGGGTCGTAAACTCATGTTTATACCCTAAATGATGATTTCAAGGTGTTCTAAGTCCAGTTTGGTCAGCCTCTAAGTCATATCTAAGCTCCAAATGTGGTTTGGAAGGGTTTTTGGGCTCCAAAACCCATTTTATGTGAGTTCACGGCCTAGGACTGTTCTAGGGCCGTAAACTCATGCTAATGGTCCTATTTCATAGATTAACCACGAATTTGAAGTCTAAAGATGTTATACTAGGAGCTAGGATAGTTACCTTGATGATTTGGAGCTTGAAATGAGTGATTTTGGATCAAGAACTTGGATTTGAAGAGAGAGGTTAGAGAGAGAGTGGAAAAGGCTTCAAATGAGGCTCTCTCAACTTTATATATGGTTAAAGTTTGGGACATGGAGGAATTCTACCCGATACTGATGTTAAGCGAGACTTTTGGTCGCACCCGATTAAGTTGTTGTAACCCGATATGGCCGAAACTAAAATTTTTCTAATTACTAGATTGGGGTGTTTTCTTGAGTTTCTAATGTGTTTGGACAACCATTAAGTCATAATAGCAAAATCAAAAATTAATGACTTAATTTTAGAAACGAAACGAAAACAATTCAAAAACGACGAATTTTTAATGACGGAACGGGTTACGATGATGGAACGAACTTCGGGTTGTCACAAAGTTTGACTCTACTTAAGGTAAAGTCCACTATCTAACTCTGCTAAGTTTCTATTCTGAGATTCTTAATACATGATGTGACTGGGTCACATGTTGGTGATTAAGAATCAAAGGAAAAGTGTAGAAACTTAAAAGAAGTATATACAAATTCTAATCGCGAAGATGGATTTCACTCGCATGGTTCAGTGATAAGAATTTTTGGGTTGTTACTTAAGAGTTATGATATATATATATATATATATATATATATATATATATATATATATATATATATATATATATATATTGCTTAGGAATAGATAACAACAAGTTTTCATATGGATTGTAAGGATAAGGTTTTCCGCAAAGTTTTAAAATAAAAGGTAAAACTTTTGATTTTAGTTATTTTATGTATCCTTACAATGGCGTTTGTGGAAAATTGTTGCTTATAAGATTCCACTGATATCAATATTGGAAAGTGAATTTGATTCTTTCATTTGTGGTAATGTCTAAATTTACCAAATAAGGAAAGATTCTGGTCACCGAAGGTTTCAATTGGACCGAGACTTGGAATCATGCAAGTTGTATAGCATGATGGATGAGAACTTTAAAGCATTGGAAAAATTAAGACTAACTACTTGTTCACATGGATGTGTGAGTCAAGTAAAGGACTAAGGGATCGAGTACACATTCTTGTGCACTGGTTAAGTCCACCTGTAACGACATAAATTTTCGAAACATTTTTTTCACAATTTAAAAACATTCTTTCATTCATAATAGCTATAATAATATCATTGTATCACATAACAACCCATAACTCGTGTGTGTACTGATCATGCCGACGCCTTCCCGCGGTCGTCACTAGTACCTGAAACACATCACACAACACTGTAAGCATAAATTCTTAGTGAGTTCCCCAAAATACCACATACCACACACACCCCTTTCCATGCCATAACTCTATGGGATCTTCCGATCCGAGTGTCTCAGGGGACTTCCGTCCCGAACTCCGGTAGACCTTCCGGTCCTACTCGTATCGACCTTCCGGTCCGTACCCTCTTAACCTTCCGGTCCATATCATCTTGACCTTCCGGTCCATACCATACATAACATACATAGCACATACATATCACATAACAAATAACACATACATCTCATAGCATACAAGACCTTTCGGTCACACATAGGTACCCTTCCAGGTACAATATAGTGAGAAGACTCACCTCAGTATCTCGGATATTCTCGTACTCGATCACACTAGTCTAGCCCCCACATAAACACATAACAATACTCTCAAATAAATAATGGCTCTCAAAGGCTAGATTTAATCCACTCTATAATTTCCACAGAAGGGTAAAAGACCATTTTACCCTTCCCTAACTCAAAAGTCCAAAGGTTGACCAATACCCTAAAAGTCAGCAGAAGGCAGTACGCGGCGCATACCTTCTCTGTATGCGGGACGTACGCCAGCGAACCACAATCGGGGCTTCAACCCCTTACGTTGTGCGTACTTGGAGTTACGCCCAACGTAAGTCCCAGTTCAGCCATTTCTTAGATTTTGGTCTTAAACGATTAAGACATTCCTTCAACTTCCAGATCTGACTCTCTTACAACCTCTTAATCCATAAAGTCGGAACCTTTAAGCCTTTGCATGGCTGTAAAGGTCCCTACACTCTCAAACCTCTTTCCTTTTCCCCTCAAAGGTCTAGATCTCATGCATGGCTCCATCTTTACGTCCAAGTTTGCATTTTTATGAACATACAACACTTATAGACCAGAAATATGATAGATCTAGGCCAATGGAGACCATTTGCTCATAAAGTCTCCATCTTGGGACCAAAAATCCTAGAAATTGGTCCAAGAAGCACATAACTCAAATAACAAGGCAAGGTTTGAGCTTCTTACCTCAGGAAGAACCTCCAACCTCTGAAAAGCTCAGATCTACTCTTTCCCACAAGCTTCTAGCCTCCAAAATGACCTCTTCTTTCCTTCCACCACCTTGAAATGACACGAGAAGCTTAGAACACCAACACACTTGCTAAAAACGAAGGGACTCTCTCTCTATTAGGGTTTTTCTCTTTGGAATGGAGGCTGAGGTTGCAGCCATAACATTCCTTTTATAGTGCTCAAGCCCCAAATTAGGGTTTACATCAGGACACATTATGCCCGGCGTAACCTGGGTACACCCAACGTACCCAGGCGAGTCCGCGTCCAAAATAAGCGCGCGAGTACGCGCAGTGTAACGCTCTAAAAATTTCAACCAATTTAAACTTTTCAAAAACAACCCCATTTCATTAAGTTATTACAAAAAGGTTTTCAATACAACTATTATCAGAGTCTTCCCAGAACCACATCATAAAACATAATCATGAGGAGCGGTACGATCACGCTTTTGCCTTGCCACGGTCTCCTGAAGAACCTGAAAAACATTAAACCACAACTGTAAGCCCGAAAGCTTAGTGAGATACCCCCAAAATACCAACCACATATACCATACACGCACAACATGCCATATCATAACAGAACACAGAAAAACCATGCACTTCGGGTCTACTATGTAAGTGGTCCACCGCACCAGCCTTCAGTCCACCTGGTCCACCCTCCGATTCTAACCATATACATCGAGTCTACCGTGTGATTGGTCCGCCCACGCCGGGCCTTCAATCCACCTGGTCCACTCTCTGAGTCTACAGTGTGACTGGTCCGCCCGCACTAGGCCTTCAGTCGGCCTGGTCCACTCACCGAGCCTCGGCACGTTTGGCCCGCCCTCTTCGGGCCTACAGCCTATCCGGACCGCTCGCTGGGCCTTCGGGACAACCGGTCCGCCCTGGGTATGTTGGCCTACAGCACAAAGCAGGATCCGCCTCAACCCAACCCCAGTCCAACAACCATGTGCACATAAACATTCAATCATATAACATTTCACATTCAATCAAGCCGATCTAGCAGATCACATAACATAGCATCATCCTAACCAGGATACCGACCTAACCGGTCACTAGCATAGCATCATCCTATATACCAGGATACCGACCTTAACCGGGTCTATAAGATAATACCATCCTAACTACCAGGATGCAAACATAGCAAAACAATAACATAACAACGACACCCGGATCACAATACGATAAAGGGCCGGCCTTGGTGCCTCAGACCCTGTTGATATAGTGAGGATAACTCACCTCGCAACTGCCGACTCAACAGATAAACCCAAGCTGCTCCGACCAATGATGCGATCTCCACCACTGGTCAACACCAAAACACTGAACTCAAAACAAAGGCCAACAATTACCAAAATGCCCCTGGAAATCAACTGGTCAACCCTTGGTCAAATTCAAAGTCAAAGTCAACCCCTGACTGACTCTACTCGCCGAGTCAACCCGATGACTCGCCGAGTCCCCATGCACAGAACTTCCCCAATCCGCGACTCAACTCGCCGAGTCACCCTGAGACTCGCCGAGTTCCACAACCCTGAGTCCTTTCACACTCGACTCACCAAGTCATCCCTTGACTCACCGATTCACAGCTCAACCAGAAGAAAGGTTAGGGCCTCACGACCAGACTCGCCGAGTCCAAGAACGAACTCGCCGAGTCCAAGGCTATCTTCAACAGGCTCGCCGAGTTGTTCTTCCAACTCGTCGAGTCCCTGCTTATCTTCATCCAACTCACCGAGTTGTTCTTCCAACTCATCGAGTTCCATCCTATCTTCAAGAAACTCGCCGAGTACACCCTTGTGACTCGCCGAGTACCCTTAGATCTGAAACCATACAGAGGCTTTCCAAGCCATGCAGAAGCTCTAAACCATAGATCTACCCTTCTACAAGCCATCCATCACGTAAAGTGGCAAACTTTACGTGAATCCAAGTAGATCTAAGCATGTTACACTCTAGGGTTTGGGTTTAGGACAAAAGAACTTCACCAACAACTCTTGAGCATAGAATTTATGGCTTTCTGGATCATTAGCAACCTAGATCTGAGGTAGCAACCTCAGATCTTACACCAAACTTGAGAAGGACCTCATTTATGCCCCAAAACCCCCCATAAATGATAGATCTAGATGCACAAAAGCTCAAACAGAGGATTATTACCTCAAATGAAGGCTCCCACTGATGAATGAACCAATTCTCTGCAAAGCCCCTTGCTCCAATCTTCTTGCTCTTCAATTTCCTTCCAAGGTTACCTCCTCCAAGGCTCTAATCTCTCACCAAGGAAAGCTCACACGAATTTAGGGTTTCTAGAACTCAAAGGGAAGGTAAAGAGGCTGGGGAAGAAGTGTTATGTTCTTTATATAGGGCTCAACCCCTTGAATTAGGGTTTTCTCCACTCAGCACCAACTCGCCGAGTCCACCCATGCTACTCGCCGATTTGGTCGCTTAACACGCGACCAGAGTCGCGACCCTACTCACCGAGTCCATCCATGGACTCGCTGAGTTGCCCTCCCACATTTACAATTTGAACCCTGAACTTGCACTCCTGAACTCGGGATGTTACAAGTCTCCCCCACTTAAATTAGGCTTCGTCCTCGAAGCCTGCGACAACACAACTCCAGAACTACTCTCACAATGCACCACCTGACATTATCCAGACCAGGTTCCACAACGCACAACCACCGAAAGCCAACACCCAATTTTTCTCCCCGCGGCGTTCTGACCACCGCTTCAAGCCGGCCACCAGCCCCATCCTCTGTTAACCACACTTATCAACCGAGTACCACTCCATGATACTTCACTCACTCCAAAACACAACAATCACTCAACTCATACGAGCTAGAAATAACCATGAACCACCGGAATTCCTGGTCTGAGCCCAAATTTATCCACTCCATGCTGACAGGATGACACATCCTTCAGCCTCAGAGCAAATCCCATGAGTTCTCCACCGCAATCTCATACCCATGCTGAACTGGATCTAGCATCTTCGGGTTGGGAAAACGCGATACACTGATGACACCTCCAAACATCCCCCAGGATGAATTTCCACCACATAATTCAAAATAAAACTTGAAATCCAAGATTCCATCCCTGCATTCCTTCTGAGCCTCAGCAAACATCCAACCCGGATGTGATTCCATACCACAGCCGCAGACACACTGCTCATCAACCATGATTGGAACACCCCAATCATAATTCTGCACTACTGCCTTCACTTCCGTGAAATTACACTCTCTCTCGGAGCTACATTCCTTTCCTTTCCCTTACCAAGGAAATCCACTTGGCTGCCTTGACACTACCACAAGTCCCACGATGCTCACCCAATATTACACCATTTCTTATAGCATAACCGCTATCCCATGCACCACACATACTCTGAATCTGATCGCAAGGACTCTCGAGTCCATGCACTACCTCCACTAATCGAGATCAATATCCGGGGCCAGACCTTCTGATGTTATCACATCGTGACATACTCATTCCATATCCTCATACAGATCTATCAACACATGCAGAGTCTTCAGCATGACTGGACCACCTTACCAGGCCTTCAGCCCATCTGGACCACTCTCAGAACCTTCAACAGTTTTTTAGGGCCTTCAGCCTGTCTGGACCGTTCTCCGAGCCTTCAGCCTGACTGGTACGCCCACCGACCTCCAGTCTATCCGGACCGCTCAACTAGCATTCATCATCCCGGGTTATCCCTCCAGAAAACTCTCCCATGCATACCGTTCTAGCCCTCTAGGGGTTCCGAACTCTATCTCCACCCTACATACTCAAACCTGGCCTGATCCCAGGCCTTCCACAATCAATCACCCTTGGTCTGCATCCCGCCCCACATGCCTGCCACTTACTTACACCAGCCTACACTCTTGGCTGACAGAAACACTACTGAATCCCAAGAAGATAAACAACCTCTCATGCTCATCGATCTTCCGGAGAATTTTCCAATTCTCCCCCACTTAGAGCACTGACTATCAACCACCGGTCGCCATCACCGACCTCCCTTATCAACCTTACACAACACAATCCCTTGCACGCGAACTGGTTTCCACTAGAACGAGAAACCTTCATAAAATCACATATCAACACGGATCATCTCGGCTTGAAAGAAACCCGACCTTCAGCTAACCATTCCTCAGACTGCAGATGTTGCCCGACATTCAGATCAAACGCCAGATTCCCACTAATAACCCTCATGAATGATAACCAACGAAATTCCCAACATTAAACCCATAATCATACCATAACCCTCAAAGAACAATGAATACAATACCGAAAACCGCACAACGAGACTAACAGATAAACAATACTCCACAATAATCACAAGATAACAAGACATCAAGAAAGAAACATACCCGCAGCTGAATCCGGCACTGCCCTGACCTCCTCTGCTGTAAGCTGAAAAGCACGACCTTGAGCCCTTGGGGGCTCCGCTCCACCCTGACCTCCACCCGTGATCCTCAATGTGGCTGGTGCTGGAGCCTGCACCGGACCTGCAGCAAGCTGTGGACAGTTGACCCTCAAGTGTCTAACCTGATGACAATGATAACAAATCCTCAAATCCCGACCCGGGGCTGCCTGCCGACAATCCCTCGCATAGTGCCCCTCCTTTCCGTACTTGCGGCATGCACCACCGGACCTACAAACTCCGATGTGACCCTTCCCACACTTCCCACAAGTGTGGCTTCTCTGATCTACGAATCTAGAATCAACGGTCTTGGACCGTTTCAGTGCCGGTTGCGACTGCACCGGAGCCTGCCTCTACTCTCACAACTGCAACTCAATCTCCAACTCATGCCGCCTGGCGGCCTCTTGCAACTCTAACAAGGTCTCGCACCTCTACGTAGACACAAACTGCCTGATATCGCTCTTGAGCATACTCAGATATCGATACATCTGAGCTTGCTCCGAAGCGAACTCAGGGCAAAACATCGCCCTCTCAGTGAACATCCTGGTGATCTCCGTCACCGACTCCGAATCCTGCTTCAGCTCAAGGAACTCCTGAGCCAATCTCTCCCTCTCAACTCGCGGAATATAACGAGTGCTGAACATCTCCCGGAACTGATCCCATGAAACCGCAACTCTCTGCGCATCCGAAAATGACCCCGTGGTTAATCTCCACCAATCCTTCGCCCCGAGCCTCAACAGGTTCAGAGCACACCTCACCCTCTGATCAGCAGGGCATGAACACGTGAAGAAATATCCCTCCACATCTGACAACCATCTCATAGCAACAACCGGGTCCTGCACCCCATCGAAGCTAGGAGGCTTCGTATTATCGAAGTCCCGATACTGAAAACCTCGACCGGCTCCTCCCCCTGCCGCTGCTACAGCCGTTGTAGCTGTCGTGGCAGCCGTCTCTATGAGAGCTGCATAACACTCATCAAAATACTCAATCATGGCGATCTTGATTGACCCGAACAGTTCTGGTAACTCGGACCGGAACAACGCAACAACCTCATCATGCAGGATCTCACGAATCCTAGCGTCCAACTCACCTGTGCTCATCTGACCAATAACCTCGGGCGGTACTGACCCGCCCTGACCTCCCTATCCTGCTCCCGATCCTGACCCGGATCCACTCCCAGCATGCCTCGTAACCACCATACTGAAAAACACCACAAGATCTCAGATACTTCCCACAAACCCGGGAACCAACTCCCAACCCAACCCTAGAGGCCATGGTTTCTTTGATACGCGTATGGGTCCTGTGCTTTCAGTAGTATGAGCCCATACTACCTTCCACACCTACCCATATTTGTATCAAGTATACCACAACACCCTAGTGAAAAACATACATAACAAGCGCTCAACCTTCACTCCTAGAGGAACACCTGAAATGTCCCACAGAGGAACCCTAGGCTAGCAGGCATCATAAATCAGGCAACATTATCATGAAATCCTGAAGATCCCTAGCCTAGTACTAGCATGCTGTTCTATCAAAGCTCAAAAACAAATAACATGTATGGTATTTTGGGGTTACTTACTGGCTCCGGCTGATCGTACCTCCGCGTCGTCCTTTACTCATTTTGAAAACCATTTTAAATTCTCTTTTTAAAAAAAAAAAAAAACTCTCCCTAGTTTGAGACTGGATTAACACGAATGTTCCTCCAATTCACTCAAACCAAGACTCTGATACCAACTTGTAACGCTCTAAAAATTTTAACCAATTTAAACTTTTCAAAAACAGCCCCATTTCATTATGTTATTACAAAAAGGTTTTCAATACAACTATTATCAGAGTCTTCCCAGAACCACATCATAAAACATAATCATGACGAGCGGTACGATCACGCCTTTGCCTTGCCACAGTCTCCTGAAGAACCTGAAAAACATTAAACCACAACTGTAAGCCCGAAAGCTTAGTGAGATACCCCCAAAATACCAACCACATATACCATACACGCACAACATGCCATATCATAACAGAACACAGAAAAACCATGCACTTCGGGTCTACTATGTGAGTGGTCCACCGCACCGGCCTTCAGTCCACCTGGTCCACCCTCCGATTCTAACCATATACATCGAGTCTACAATGTGATTGGTCCGCCCGCACCGGACCTTCAATCCACCTGGTCCACTCTCTGAGTCTACAGTGTGACTGGTCCGCCCATACTGGGCCTTCAGTCGGCCTAGTCCACTCACCGAGCCTCGGCACATCTGGTCTGCCCTCTTGGAGCCTACAACCTATCTGGACCGCTCGCTGGGCCTTGGGGACAACCGACCCGCCCTAGGTATGTTGGGCTACAGCACAAAGCAGGACCCGCCTCAACGCAACCCCAATCCAACAACCATGTGCACATAAACATTCAATCATATAACATTTCACATTCAATCAAGCCGATCTAGCAGAGCACATAGCATATCATCATCCTAACCAGGATACCGACCTAACCGGTCACTAGCATAGCATCATCCTATATACCAGGATACCGACTTTAACCGGGTCTCTAACATAATACCATCCTAACTACCAGGATGCAAACATAGCAAAACAATAACATAGCAACGACACCCGAATCACAATACGATAAAGGGCCGGCCTTGGTGCCTTAGACCCTGTTGATATAGTGAGGATAACTCACCTCGCAACTGCCGACTGAACAGATAAACCCAAGCTGCTCTGACCACTGATGCGATCTCTACCACTGGTCAACACCAAAACACTGAACTCAAAACAAAGGCCAACAATTACCAGAAT
Source organism: Lactuca sativa (assembly GCF_002870075.4). Lineage (NCBI taxonomy): Eukaryota > Viridiplantae > Streptophyta > Magnoliopsida > Asterales > Asteraceae > Lactuca > Lactuca sativa. The sequence continues at coordinate 101,384,323 of NC_056629.2, read as the reverse complement.
GCCCCTGGAAATCAACTGGTCAACCCTTGTTCAAAGTCAAAGTCAAAGTCAACCCCTGACTAACTCTACTCGCTGAGTCAACCCGATGACACGCTGAGTCCCCATGCACAGAACTTCCCCAATCCACGACTCAACTCGCCGAGTCACCCCGAGACTCGCCGAGTTCCACAACCCTGAGTCCTTTCATACTCGACTCACCGAGTCATCCCTTGACTCACCGATTCACAGCTCAACCAGAAGAAAGGTTAGGGCCTCATGACCAGACTCACTGAGTCCAAGAACGGACTTGCCGAGTCCAAGGCTATCTTCAACAGGCTCGCCGAGTTGTTCTTCCAATTCGTCGAGTCCCTGCTTATCTTCATCCAACTCACCGACTTGTTCTTCCAACTCGTCGAGTTCCAGCCTATCTTCAAGAAACTCGCCGAGTACACCCTTGTGACTCGCCGAGTACCCTTAGATCTGAAACCATACAGAGGCTTTCCAAGCCATGCAGAAGCTCTAAACCAAAGATCTACCCTTCTACAAGCCATGCATCACGTAAAGTGGCAAACTTTACGTGAATCCAAGTAGATCTAAGCATGTTTCACTCTAGGGTTTTGGTTTAGGACAAAAGAACTTCACTAACAACTCTTGAGCATAGACTTTACGGCTTTCTGGATCATTAGCAACCTAGATATGAGGTAGCAACCTCATATCTTACATTAAACTTGAGAAGGACCTCATTTATGCCCCAAAACCCCCCACAAATGATAGATCTAGATGCACAAAAGCTCAAACAGAGGATTATTACCTCAAATGAAGGCTCCCACTGTTGAATGAACCAATTCTCTGCAAAGCCCCTTACTCCAATCTTCTTGCTCTTCAATTTCCTTCCAAGGTTACCTCCTCCAAGGCTCTAATCTCTCACCAAGGAAAGCTCACACGAATTTAGGGTTTCTAGAACTCAAAAGGAAGGTAAAGAGGCTGGGGAAGAAGTGTTCTATTCTTTATATAGGGCTCAACCCAAGGAATTAGGGTTTTCTCCACTTAGCACCAACTCGCCGAGTCCACCCATGCTACTCGCCGAATTGGTCACTTAACACGCGACCAGAGTCGCGACCCTACTCGCCGAGTCCATCCATGGACTCGCCGAGTTGCCCTTCCACATTTACACTTTGAACCCTAAACTTGCACTCCTGAACTCGGGATGTTACACGCATCGTACTCCTTAGTACGCCCAGTGTACTCTCAAGTCTAACACATACATAAAGGACTTAACTTGACAACTTGGGAAAGGAGAAGGGTTAAATAGCTTTACCTGAATTTCGGGATGTTATAATTCCCCCCCACTAGAACCAGACTTCGCCCTCGAAGTCTCATGCCGAAAATAACTCCGGATGCTACTCCCGCATCTCCGACTCCGGCTCCCAAGTTAGCTCGGACCCTTTCGATGTTGCCACTGGACCTGAACCAGGGGCACTTCCTTATTCCTTAGAACCTTGATATTCCAATCCAAGATTGCAATTGGCCTCTCAGTATAATTCAGACTCTCGTCCACCTGGATATCCTCCAACGGTACCACTGCCGACTCATCGGCTATACACTTCCTCAATTAAGACACGTGGAAGGTTTCATGAATCTGGCTCAACTCTGTAGGTAGCTCCAAACGATATGCTACCCTGCCCACCTTCGCGATCACCCTAAATGGCCCAATATACCGGGGCCCCAGCTTGCCCCTCTTTCTGAAATGAACCACTCCTTTCCAAGGGGATACTTTCAGAAGAACAAAATTGCCAACCAGAAACTCGAGCTCTGATCGACGCCTATCCGCGTAACTCTTCTGACGACTCTGGGCCGTCAGCAATCTCTGTCTAACCTGTTGTATCTGCTCTATCTTCTGAAGCACTATCTCAGTGCAGCCCATTACTCTCTGCCCTACCTCTCCCTAACAAATGGGATTCCGACACCTCCTCCCATACAACAGCTCAAAGGGAGGCTTACCAATGCTCGAATGGTGGCTGTTGTTATAGGAAAACTTAGCCAAAGGCAGATACGTGTCCCAACTCCCTCCGAAGTCCAACACATGCTCGAAGCATGTCTTCGAGCATCTGAATCGTCCGCACACTCTGTCCATTCGTCTGTGGGTGGTAAGCGGTACTAAAATGCAGCCTCGTGCCCAACTCCTCGTGGAACTTCTTCTAGAACCTAGAAGTAAAATGTACATCCCGCTCCGATACAATTGAGATCGGCACCCTATGCTGCGATACCACCTCTCTCACATACAACTCTGCTAGCCTCTCAGTAGAAGAGATCTCACTGATAGCAAGAAAGTGAGCGCTCTTCGTCAGCCGTTCGTCGATCACCCAAATTACGTCGACACCCCGTGCGGTTCTTGGGAACTTGGTGATGAAATCCATAGAAATCTGTTCCCACTTGCATTGGGGAACCTCCAGTGGCTGCAACATGCCATGCGGTCGCTGGTGCTCGGCTTTAACCCTGCGACAGGTTAAGCACCTCTCAACAAGCCATGCTACATCCCTCTTCATACATGGCCACCAATACTCCTTTTTCAAATCCAAATACATCTTAGTGGCCCCGGGATGGATAGAAAATCTCGATCTATGCGCCTCATCCATCAAAATGGTGCGCGCTCTGCCTGCATGCGGCACCTAAATCCGACCCTGAAGGGTCATCAGCCCGTGACTATCGGTAACGAACTCCAACACCTGCCCAATCACCCGCTCCGTCTTGCGGTTCTCCGGTCTCACAACCTTCGCCTAGGCCTCCCGAATACTGTCCAACACCGGAGTCATCACTGTGAACCGCATACAATTATCACGAATCGGGGCGCTCTCCACCCTACGGCTCAGGGCATCAGCTACGACATTAGCCTTGCCCGGGTGGTAAGGATCTCACAATCATAATCCTTTACCACATCCAGCCACCTCCTCTAGCGCATATTTAGACTGGGCTGATCCATCAAATACTTCAAACTATTGTGGTCCGTGTAGATGGTACACTGAACCCCATACAAATAGTGACGCCAGATCTTGAGGGCAAACACCACAGCCCCCAACTCCAAATCGTGGGTATGATACCTCGTCTCATGAGGCTTCAACTGCCTCGACGCATACACTATCACATGCCCCCTCTGCATAAGTACTGCACCCAACCCCGATATCAATGCGTCACAATATACCACAAAATCCTCCATCCCTTCCGGTAGGGCTGGCACCGGGGCTTCGCACAATCTCTGGCGAGGTGTCTCAAACGAGGTCTGCTGCTCCGGACCCCATGAAAAAGCAACACCCTTCCGGGTCAACTTGGTGAGTGGCACGTCGATCTTGGAGAAATTCCTGATGAATCTACGATAATAGCTGGACAATCCTAGAAAGCTCCTGATCTCGGTGGGTGAACTCGACACCTCCCACCTCATGACCGCGTCAATCTTTGCCGGATCGACCAAAATCCCATTCTGGTTGATGAGATGCCCCAAGAACTGGACCTCTCGTAACCAGAACTCGCACTTGGAGAATTTGGCATAAAGCCTCTCCGATCTCAGAACTCCAAGGATCTCCCTCAAATGCTCCTCATGTTGCTCTCTAGATCTCGAATACACCAAAATATCATCAATGAACACGATCACCTACCGATCCAGCATCGGCCTGCACACCCTATTCATGAGATCCATGAATGTTGTTGGTGCATTGGTGAGCCTAAAAGGCATCACCACGAACTCGTAATGCCCATAACGAGTTTTGAACGCCGTATTCTGGATATCTTCATCCCGAACCCTCATCTGATGATAACCCGACCTCAAATCTATCTTGGAGAACCAAGACGCCCCCTTTAACTGATCGAACTGATCATCGATCCTCGGCAACGAATAACGGTTCTTGACCGTCAACTTGCTCAAATCCCGGTAATGAATACACATCCGGTGTGAACCATCATTTTTCTTGACAAAAAGGATCAGCGCTCCCCATGGCGAGCTACTCAATCGAATATACCCCTTCCCCAGCAGCTCCTGAAGCTGCGAGGATAACTCCTACATCTCTGGCGGAGCAAGGCGATAAGGCGCCTTGGCGATAGGCGCTGCTCCCGGAACCAAATCGATACGGGCACTCCACTTGCCTCTCGGGAGGCACACCCGACAATTCCTCGGGAAAAACATCCGGGAACTCACACACTATCAGAACCTTATCAATCGAACTTGGCCTCCTAGCGGCCACTCGTGTGTCCATCACATAGGCTACGAACCCGCTGCAGCCCTGCTGCAAACTCTATCTCGCCCTGGCAGCTGAACAAAACCATGACCCACATCGGGTACCCTCACCATACACCGTAAGTACTCCCACACTAGGGTCTCGTATCGTCACCAACTGACGCTCGCAGTCTATAACAGCTCCAAATCGACTCAACCAATCCATGCCCACTATAACACATACATCCCCCATCGCAATTGGGACCAGATCTATTGGGAACTCCACACCGAAGATCTCAAGCATACATCCTCTAATCACATCCATAGCATACACCACTCACTCGTCAGCTATAGAAACTTGCAAAGGCCGACTCAATGCCTCTCGTCGGATACTAATGTGCTGACTAAATGCCAAAGAAACAAATGACCGACTTGCACCCGAGTCAAATAACACCAAAGCAGGTATAGAATTCACAAGAAAAGTACCTACGCATATCATCATATAAGCACAATATCTCAACTCAACAAAAATAAAGAATACAAACCAGCCACAACATCGAGCGTCGCGCGAACCTCCTCCGCTGTCAACTGGAAAGCTCTCCCATGAGCCTTCGGTGCCTCGGCCTTCACTGGCCTAACCTCGGTAACCCTAGCAGCGGGCGCAGATCCCTGTGCTGACCCCTGATGCAACTACGGACACTTGGCCTTCCGATAGCCAGTCTGGTTGCAATGAAAGCAAACCATAAATCCCTTGGGGCAATCCTTGGCGATATGCCCCTGCTTGCCACATTTGTAGCAAGCACCCGATCGATAGACCCCCTCATGTCCCTTGCCGCACTTCCCACAAGTGCGGCCCTTCTGGCCTCCAGTCCTCGAATCAGCGGACTTGGTCCGCTTGGCTGCCGGCTGAGACTGAGCCGGCCGCCGATCCATCCTCTGAGACTCGGCCTCCTCCCTGGCCTGAGTCTCCAACTCAATCTCCCTCTTCCAGGCATTTTCCTGGAGCTCAGCAAATGTCCGGTACATCAAGTTCGATACGAACTCCCGAATGTATCTCCTCAGAACGCCCAAATACCGGCTCATACGTGCCTGCTCAGTAGACACCTGCTCAGGGCAGAACATCGCCCTCTCATGAAACTTCCTGGTAAGCACAGTGACCGAATCAGTACCCTGCTTGAGGGTCAAGAACTCCTGAACCAACCGTTCCCTCTCCACCGGGGGAACATATTCATCTCTGAACATGGTGGTGAACCTCTCCCATGTCACCTCTGAAATCTCTACAACTGTGAAGCTTGCCGTCACGAACTTCCACCAGTCCTTCGCTCCTAAGCGAAGCTGGTTCAACGTGAACCGAACCCTTAGATGCTCCGGACATGAACACGTATAGAAGCATCCCTCAATATCAACAATCCATCTCATCGCAGCGATCAGATCCTGCGTCCCATCAAACTTAGGTGGCTTCGTGTTGCTAAACTCCCGAAACAACAACGAGTCACCTCCCTGAGGCCTGGCAGCAGCCATAGCTGCGGTAGCTACAGCAGCAACAACCTCACTCACCGCGGCGTACCGCTCATCGAAAGTCTCAATCAGTGTGGTCTTGATAGACCCAAACATCTCCGAAATCTCGGGCCTGATCGCTGCCGCCACCTTATCGTGGATCATCTGACGAAGCTCCTCGTCACTCACACCACTCACCTCAGGTCTGTGGCGTGTCCCAACCATGATGTCTCTGAAATATAACATAATAATATCAAAGACTTGCTCGAGCATGCTCGCACTTGATAACTCGACCCTACTTGTTCCTTAGTACCCGAAGGATTCTTACTTAGAGTGCGTACTGCTCCGGTGTCTTCGGTAGTACGGGCCCTTATACTACCGTCTACACCGCATTAGTATTCACCCTAAGTCCTCCTCCTTGGATCCCAGATCACAAGTACTCTATATCTCACTGGCATAGGCTACCCTTCGGTAGACCTCTTATCAGCCCCTCACTGCTACCTACTTGCTCTCAAGCATCACATAGCAACACAATCCTTCCTAGGCTAAGGCATCACAAAATCAGGCCACTCTAGTCCTAATTAGAATACCTAGCCAATTCTAGCATGCATATGATATCATAACATATCTCATAACACATAGTGTGAGGGTATTTTGGGAAACCATCGTTCGGGCGCTGGCTGATCGTACACACACTGCTCTATTCTGTCTTCCTCAAAACCTTTTACTCTTTTAGAAAAATTGTTTATTTTATGAAAACTTTCTCAAATACTCAGTTTGAATTCATATTCATCCAAAGATGCACCCGAATCCCTCAAACCAAAGCTCTGATACCAACTTCTACCGACATAAATTTTTGAAACAATTTTTTTCACATTTTAAAAACATTCTTTCATTCATAATAGTTATAAAAATATCATTGTATCAAATAACAACCCATAACATTACATCCCAAGATCATAACATGTAAAACTCCTCGTGTGTGTACTAATCATGTCGGCGCCTTCCCGCGGTCGTCACTAGTACCTGAAACACATCACACAACATTGTAAGCATAAATTCTTAGTGAGTTCCCCAAAATACCACATACCACACATACGCCTTTCTAGGCCATAACTCTATGGGATCTTCCGATCCGAGTGTCTCAGGGGACTTCCGTCCTGAACTCTGGTAGACCTTCCGGTTCGTACCCTCTTGACCTTCCGGTCCATATCATCTTGACCTTCCGGTTCGTACCCCTCCCTGACCCAAAAGTCCAAAGGTTGACCAATACCTTAAAAGTCAACAAAAGTCAACAGAAGGCAGTACGCGGCGGGTACCTTCTCTGTACGCAGGGCGTACGCCAGCGAACCACAATCGGGGCTTCAACCCTTACGCTGCGCGTACTGGGAGTTACGCCCAACGTAAGTCCCAGTTCAGCCATTTCTTAGATTTTGGTCTTAAACGATTAAGACATTCCTTCAACTTCCAGATCTGACTCTCTTACAACCTCTTAATCCATAAAGTCCGAGCCTTTAAGCCTTTGCGTGGCTGTAAAGGTTCCTACACTCTCAAACCTCTTTCCTTTTCCCTTCAAAGGTCTAGATCTCATGCATGGCTCCATCTTTACGTCCAAGTTTGCATTTTTATGAACATACAACACTTATAGACCAGAAATATGATAGATCTAGGCCAATGGAGACCATTTGCTCTTAAAGTATCTATCCCTTGGGACCAAAAACCCTAGAAATTGGTCTAAGAAGCACATAACTCAAATAACAAGGAAAGGTTTGAGCTTTTTACTTCAGGAAGAACCTCCAACCTCTGAAAAGCTCAGATATACTCTTTCCCACAAGCTTCTAGCCTCCAAAATGACCTCTTCTTTCCTTCCACCACCTTGAAATGACACTAGAAGCTTAGAACACCAACACACTTGCTAAAAATGAAGGGACTCTATCTCTATTAGGGGTTTTTCTCTCTAGAATGGAGGCTGAGGTTGCAGCCATAGCATTCCTTTTATAGTGCTCAAGCCCCAAATTAGGGTTTACATCAGGACACATTACGCCCGACATAACCTGGGTATGCCCAGCGTACCGAGGTGAGTCCGCGTCCAACATAAACGTGCGAGTACGTGCAACGTACTCCTTAGTACGCCCATCATACTCACAAGTATAACACATACATAAAGGACTTAACTTGACAACTTGGGAAAGGAGAAGAGTTAAATAGCCTTACCTGAATTTCGGGATGTTACACCACCACAAAAGATCGATAAGACTATTCATCATAATTTACTGTAGCTCAGTAAATATGGTTATACTTACAAGCTTAAGTGTAATTCTGAGACATTGGAAAAGGTTCCAATGTATGACAGAGCGAATAAAAAGAATCAACTTAGGCAGAAAGATAAAAGTTTCTCAAATCTGAAAAGATGGGAGAGTACTTTAGTATCATGTTTTAAGACCATCTTAATGATTTTGAGATCTTATCACGATTCATCCTCTAAAGTGCATTTTGATAGTTAAGAAGAGGAGTTATGAATTGTTGAAGTGGTTAAATCAAGAAGATGATTCGTACTTCATTCCAAAAACAAGTCTTAGAGTTATACTCTAAAATTGTAACTTGAGTGACATGTCTTAAAGAAGGTTTAAAACATTTGTCAAATGTAAGAGTAGAAGTTTTCTACTCTTGTACATTTGAAATTGGTATGTTGTGACGTTTTGGATAAAACAAAGACCAACTAAGGCTAATTGTGCGAAGTGTTTGTCTTGATTAGAATCCACACTATCTCGTGAATATCTAACAAAAAAAGTCATATACGTCAAGAGGACAGTGGGAGTCTTAAAGGACTTGAAAGTCTCAAGAACTAATCAAGAATAAAACCTGAAGTTCTTTACTAGCACACGACTTGAGGTTTATAACCTATCGTGTTGACATATTTCTATTTCTGTGCCCATTCCAGTTAAAGTTGGCTTTGCATAAGAGTTCTTAGAGTTCTCAACTGGTTGCATATCAACTTGGAAGCAATGCCAGGCCCTTGAGCTACCAGGTGGCAAGAATTTAAGATTGCACAAGTTCAGTCCATATGACTTTGAATTTGTCATTATCCTTGTCTTGTGACTATGGTTTTGACAATTCACATGGATAAGAACACATACACTATTAAATCTAAGTGTCATAAGGTTTCTCTCCGGTTCATAAAAATGATGGTGAGGAAACACTTTCACTAAGTAATTTTTAGCTAGATATCAATTGTGATATTTGCATTCTCAAAGTCGTTAGTGGAGCATGTGTGGTTAACCGACACACTAACATGGACTTGTGAGAAGTGGCAAAGGTCTAAACAATCGAGACTATGATTACGATATCCTTTTTCATAGTTCTTAAAGTTCATTAGACATACCTGTGAGCTATCTAAGATAAGGTGTATGATATTGATAAAGTTTTATCAAAGCAATCTAGTATCAGAAATCTGAACTTTAGTAAGAAAGTCAATAAAGTATTAATTTCTAGAAGTCCAGCTGATTTCTGAGTACATGTCAAAGCTAGTGGGAGCATAAGTGTTATGCTAATAATCATCATGTTAGTGGGAGCATGATAATTATGATAAAGGTTGCAAGTTAGCAATGTAATTATAGAAAACAAAAGGTTTCAATTGGGAAAGAGTTGTTTTGCTATAATTAAGGGAGAGGAAATTATACTTCATCTCAAATGTAAAAGCTTAGATTGAGGTTTTAATCGTATTTGGTCAAGTATATATATGAATGTTATGTTGGAATGGCTCAACATAAGAAAATTCTATATATGGGTCCATTATTTGCGTTCTAAAATTCGATTATGATTACGACATCCCTTTCCATAATCTGAATTATGAGAACTTGGAAAATTGAAATGTAAATATTATAGAAAAAGACTGGTTTAGTCTTTATGTGAGACATCATGAATCGTGTCCCACATGATTTGGATATAGGATCGATTACATGTGCTATATTCATCCTTTCTAAAATTTTCCAAATGCCTGGGGCATTAAGAAGGGAAAAGGTCTAGAACTGGATATGACTAAAAGGAGTAAACAATTGTTGAGGACAATCTAAGGTTTACCAAAGATTGGTTGCTCAAGGACAGTTGGAAGTATAGTGTTAATTGTTGGAAGGACCATATTGGCATATTCTGAAAAAGGAAACTCTTGTTCAGAAGTGATAGTCAAAAGGGGAATATGGAAATGATCCCATAAGTGAAAGTTGTTCAATAAATCTGTGTAAGATTAGGAAACTTAATGCAAGAAGGATGTTTCCAAGGAGTTGATCTCCTTTGGAATGATTTGTAATGTTTGTTGTCAAGTCTTTGTGACTTTGTGCATAATCATTACAAGAGAATAAATGCATATAAGTTTAGAATCTAACAGATTTCAGTAAATGGCATGAATTTGGAATTCTTGCATTTGCAGTAAGGATTTGGGACTGTGAAATGAGAATCATTGGAGTTATGTTCAATTGGTCTATTTCTCAAAGTAAAGATCATAGACAAACATAGTATGCATACTTGGTGTGTGGCATGAATAGTTTTTAGAAAACATAGCGTACATGCTTGGAGCATGGGACAACTATTGTTTTAATTCAAGGATAGAGTTGATAGCTGAAACAATATGCAATGAATAATGTGTAATCATATCGTGATAAATAAAAGGTGTTTTATTTATATTCATAAGTTATGAGACCATATTGGATTCAATTATTCTTGTGTTTCATTTTTCATGTTTTCACTTCCAGAATAACTAGGTCGTTCTTCCTAATTGACTAAGTTATTCAAACCATCCACAGTCAGTCATATGTTGGAAGTAGATATGAATCAAGACTCTCATGGGTTGGCTTGTAGAGGTCTATGTTGTTGGACAAAGTGTTGCTACAATACTCATGAGTGCTCATAAGTTCTGAGTATTGGATTCAACCCGCGCTCATTGGAATCATTTCATGGATTTTATCACGAGTGATCATGAGACGATAATATCTTATATTCTTCAAACCTAGAGATATGAGTTGTTACTATGAGTTGATAGTACATTGATTGCACGAAAACGCATTTGGTAACTCGGTGCTATAAAACGTGCCTTTGTGTATGATTCAACAAGTAGTAGAACAAGCCATATGAGTCGAAGTTTATCCATTCCTTTTACCTTCGGGATAAAAGCGATATTTGTGGGCCCCTCGATGATTTGATGATGACAAATGGAAGTGCTCGGCCGGGCCAGGACTGATTTGATTTGTTCAATTAGTCAGTCGTCATAAATCGGAAATCTGGAAACAACAAATGGACAGAGAGAATGATTATAATCCATGTCTCAGTCCATATGATATCTAGAATGGAGGAATATATGATCCCTTATCTAACGGACAAGTCATTAACAAAGGTCAGAGTTCATCGGCAAGGCCAGAGTTCGACAGAAGCTTTTGAGAGCTACGATCACCAGTCGGTTCTTGAAGTCATACTTGCAATAATAGTTTTAGACTTATCCAAGTGGGAGACTGTTGGATTAATGTCTAAGTCCATAACTATAATTGGTAAGACTTGACCCGACCGGACATGGTCCATTTGGGTTGCATGGCATCATGCGTTTGGATAGACGAAAATGAGAGAAATAACACTTAAGGTTGGTTAATATATTATAAGTTCTAATATATTAGTAAGATTATTTAATTAGTATTGATCAAGAATTAATTAAGTGATCAAAAGAAGACTAATTAAATATATGGGTTGATTGTGTAAATCATCGTACTTTTATAGTGGGCTAAGACTCCATGGATTATCAAGTTGGGCTAAAACCCATAGGATGCTCCATGGTGTATTTGAACCCATGGATCCAAGGAAATGGAAAGACATGACAATTAGGGTTTACCCTAATTGTGACACTCTATAAAGATCTTATTCTTGGGAAAAATCGGCCAATATGTGTGAGAGAAAGGGCTAACCGATTTTTATGAAGTGTGGATTTCTCTCTAATCTATTCCAAGTGTATTTGGTGTTGTGTGAACCATTTGAGGTGTTACACTTGGGGAACTAGGCACTCAAGCTTCATGAAGACATTCTACATCAAAGAGGTATGTAATTCTAACTTGATATATTCATATGAATCAATGTTATTATGCTAGTTAGGATGAATACCTTGGAAAGTTCATATTTGCATGTATAATAGAGAAAACATAGATCCAAGGTATTTAGGGTTGCATGTACACTTAGGAGTGTTAGAATGCTCAAAACCCAACAGTTTTATCCCAAAATATTTGCAGATATAAAATAAATATACAGTTTAAATCATTTAAAACATGTATAAAATCATTCATCCAACATAGATAGCAAATATTCAGATAATATGCACACATAACACATAATTTATATATAATACTTCATATCTATGTTTAAGATGAGAGTAACTATGCACTCACCTGGAAAGGTGGTGAGTCGGTACTCGGGTAGCACTTCGTTACTCTTAAAACAATCTTCCTCGGACAAAACCTAGTATCATTACCACTAGAGTTTAGTCTAATACTTGGGCGTTACAATTATCTCCCCCCTATACTATGCCTCTAATAGACATATTCTACAACTTGGTTAAGATTATTTATTCTAAATAATCTTTTGTCGAAAAGTCGTTTTCGACCCCTATTATCTCTAAATTGACTAGCCCGGATCTACGGGCGTTACAATTATCTCCCCCTTAGGATGATTACGTCCCATAATCATCAACGAAACAGGGCTCACATGATGACACCATACGTTTTCTCTTCATCCTAAGTAATAACCGTAATTTCCTTGTTCCTTCGAATGAGTATTTAACTCTTGGACTCCTTGAATGCAGGCGCTGCTCGTTCTTACACTTGCTCCCTATCTCACGTTAGACTCCAAATTATGACCTTCAAGTCACAATCTCGATCCTCACTGGATACGAACTTAAGATAAGCTCTTTTATTGCTACAATGGAACGATGTGTCATATTATAATGACCTATCATCGTATGTTGCAATGCTTAGACTCAAGTCTCTTAGAGTCTTCCATAACAGACTATACTTTCCTTAATGTTCTAATCTCATCTTAAAAGGTAGAATTTCTAGCTACAAGAAACTATCACGATACCTCTACCGATCGATTTGATTATCTTTTATTTCAATCTTCCGGCTTAAGTCGGATTACATCAAACTTGGTTCTCTGAACCACATAACATACTCATCGTAGTCGGACTCAATTTGATATGACCACTATGGTCGGAATAACAATCATCTTCTTAGTCATTACCGAAACGATGGTAACGATATATTTGAATAAAATGGTATTAATTACTAGCTTCTTGGTAACCTTTTCCTGTGCTTCCGGTAGTATAGGCCTCTACTACCATTCACACCTACTCATACTCGTCCCAAGTATTGTCTCACAGTTTTCCAATTAACTATATAAGAAAATCACATAACAACTTGACACATCAGATAAAAAAAATGAGGGTTTATATTATTTTTGAAACTATTACATAAGTGTTCAAGTTTACCGTACCGCGAAGCCCGGTTTTGTGAAAAACCCGCTGTAAGTGAGCTATGCCTACCATATCATTAGTATATCTTATGTTTTAATATAGTAATGTTATTAGGACATTATAATAAGTTTTTGGGCTATTATTATGAGTTATATAAGTATCGTTATAATATCTTTTAACCACTCGCGGTACGGGGAATCTGGTTTAAAGGGCCGCATAGGGTTGTTGGATTTCAGAAGTGCTATATGCCAAAATGGTCCTCCCCTCCGGTGTTTTATGTCTGGCCCATGTCTGTATATAGTGGTTGAGAAATAGTGTTTCGTGCTTATATAATAGTAATAATAACAAGACTATTAATTAGTCTCGTCGAGCATTAGACTAAACTCTAGTGGTAATGATACTAGGTTTTGTTCGAGGAAGATTGTTTTAAAAGTAACGAAGTGCTGTCCGAGTACCGAGTCACCACCTTTCTAGGTGAGTGCATAGTTACTTTCATCTTACACATAGATATAAAGTATTTTATATAAATTACATGCTATGTGTGCATATTATCTGAATACTTGCTGTCTATGCTGGATGAATGATTTTATACATGTTTTAAATGATTTAAACTGTATATTTATTTTATATCTACAAATATTTTGGGATAAAACATGGGTAGATGAAATAGGAAGGCGATGATAATTAGGTGAGGATAGATAGGTGATGATGAATCGGTGATGTAGGATGAAAGATACCATAACCTTGTCCAACAATTTAGAGATGTAGTCATCTACCAGAGTATAGATGGCGACCACGGACTATTATAGACAACCCCGTGGAAACACCAGCATGCTCATAACCTATATGTGATGAATTACGAGTTCAGGTGATGTTGTAACTACGTATTCATGTGATGACACTCTAATCCTTACTATGAATTACGAGTTCGGGCAATGTTGTAACTACATATTCATGCGATGATACTCCAACCCTTACTAGGTGCGTATTGAGGGAGTAATTACGAGTTCAGGCACTTCGTTACTCTTAAAACAATCTTCCTCGGACAAAACATAGTATCATTACCACTAGATTTTAGTCTAATTCTCGATGAGACTAATTAATAGTCTTGTTATTATTACTATTATATAAGCACGAAACACTATTTCTCAACCACTATATACATATAGGGGCCAGACATAAAACACCAGAGGGCAGGACCATTTTGGCATATAGCACTTCTGAAATCCAACAATCCTATGCGGCCCTTTAAACCAGATTCCCCGTACCGCGAGTGGTTAAAAGATATATTATATAACTCATAATAATAGCCCAAATACTTATTATAAGGTCCTTATAACATTACTATATTAACACATAAGATATACTAATGATAGAGTAGGCGTAGCACACTTACAATGGGTTTTTCGAAAAACCGGGCTTCGCTGGGGCAGCGTTCCCGAGTCGAAAGGCTCCTTTTCTCAAGACTCCAGGAGCCTCGGGGATTCCTTCGGGTGCTAGGGGGTTTACGTAGACTTTAGGGGGCTTAGAGAGAGAAAGTAGAGAGAGAAAGTGAAGTTGGGAAGGTGTGAAGCATGAGTGAACATGACACCTCTATTTATAGGATGGAATCCTGCTCTACTCGTCAAGTAGGAGGTCCTACTCGTCAAGTCCATGGCCAGGTGTCACCATCTGATGGCTTGCCTTGGGGAGAAAGCCTTGGCCCATATTCAGCCACGTCACTCGATTTCGCACAACACACTGCCGACTTCTAAAACCCGTAACATTCATATACGAGATCCGTTTTTGACATTGTTTATATCCATGCGTAGGTAAAAACAAGTTCTACAACTTTCATTTCGACTCCGTCGGCTAATTCTCGACCGATCTTAAATTTAACAGCAGGAGAAGATTATACTGTTAAATGTCCGTGTAAAATTCATAACTTCTACATACAGACTCCGTTTCCGCCTGTCATTTTATTGTTGAGTTCCTATTAATGAGATCTTCAAGTCTCATTTAGGTTTTGTAGGCCAAAAACCGCTCAAACTAAAATTCGAGTTTCGGGCCGTGCACTGATTTGCCAAATCTTAGAAAATTCATAACTTCCTCATACGAAGTTAGATTTGGGAGTTCTTTTTTAGTATGTTCTCGGTTTGACGTATACTACAACTTTTGTTTAGATCACTAAGGCTAAAAAGTCCTTTATCAAAAAATCACTATTTACGTCTCCCGGTGCCGTGCCGGTTTTGCCGTAAAACTTCGACGGACCATAACTTCTTCGTTATAACACGGATTTAGGCGTTCTTTATATGTACGGAACCCTTGAGACATATTCTACAACTTGTTTAAGATTATTTATTCTAAATAATCTTTAGTCGAAAATTCGTTTTTGACCCCTATTATCTCTAAATTGACTAGCCCGGATCTATGGGCGTTAGATTATCTATGTGTTATGACTCGTCTTCGTGATACGATTCCAAGATTTGACTGTAGCGGTTTCACTAATAAGGACACCGCCCCTAGATCCCAAAAAGTATTGGCGTGTGCCCTTTTTTTGTAAAATCGTCAAAAATATGGAAGTCGACTTCAACATAATTGTCAGACAGGAAGTAGTCTTTGAGTGTCTGCGGGCACCTCATGCTCAGGATTTTCTGCTAACTATCCTTATTGGTGGTCTTGTCCAGCATATATCTCATGTGGAGTACCGAACTATGCTTCGTTACCGCCTCATGATTCCCCTATTCCCAATTGACGAGATATGCCTAGTTTGCCGCAAGGAATGTTTGGATACCTTTGGGGAACATGTGGTTCATTGTAGAGAACTCCCCGGTTTCAAGTACAAACATGATGTGGTTCAAGATGTTCTCTTTGATGCTTGTCGGTGTGCTGATATTTTTGCGAAGAAAGAAGCGCCAGTGAAATTTTTGACGGACCCGCAGGATGAAAGGTCCACACTTAGGCTGTGTTTGATTTGCATCTGACCGAGTCGAGTAAGACATTTTTTGCTGACTCGGTCAGCTAAAAGTGTTTGGTAAACCAATTTTGGGTGTCTGACTCGGAAAGCAACGTCTGACTCGGTAAGAAATCTTGAATTAGCTGACTGAGAAAGGGAAAAACTTCTTCCAATTGTGCCCTTGTTCTACCACTCATCTTTCAGCCTCTTCTCATCAGGTATGCTTTCTGCAAAAAGCCACACCATTTTTCTTCCTCTAAATCGATCACACTCTCATCAAATTCGCAGCTTCTCCTTCGACTTCGTCTTCTCCATCAAGCAAAAAAAAGCTTATGATTTTCTTCCTACATCGTTTTTTTTCTACTTGTTAAAAAAAGTTTCTCCTAGCCTTTGATTGATGCTTTAATTGTCTGTCACTTGAAGAAAAAAAAACAAAATGAACTAGGAGTGTTCCTTTTTTAGATACCCATCCTTAAGATTGATATGAATTGTTGCACTGTAAGTATTCGTCAAAATGCCTCAATGAAATTTCCATCTTTTTGTGCTTTGCTGAAGTTGTTTTCATTTTAATTTATACGTTTTATATCCATGGAAAAGTTTCTTGTACAACCTATGCTTTCATGTGTTTGTAAAATCGTTAATAGGATTTAATTATATAATTAATTACAGATTTTAGCTTACTAAAATTTATTAAAACAATAATTTAGGTAAATATCATATTTTGAAAGTTTTTGAAGAATATATATAATATTAACTTAAAATTATAATATGGGTATAATGGTACATTAATAAAAACGAATATTTAAAATGGTTGTATAGAATAGAAGGGTAAAGTGGTCATTTTGCATAGGTCATCATATTCAGTCAGATGTACAGTCAAACAACATGGTTTCTTACTCAATCATAATTTATTACTCAGTCTGGCCTTTCCCAGACAACACTTTCTCGGTCAGCAACTATCAAACAGGGCCTTAGGCCGGCTGGCATTTTGGTTTCTGGATGGATAGGAGGGAAGCATGCGTGCGTGGATCTTACTAGGGTCTCTCCTCTCGTTGGTTTGGGGAGTGGGGGTTTCACAACAGGTCATGCCGCTTTGAATGTCGCTGCATGCAAAGTGGTAAAGCACGAGAATGCATGTATAGAAAATCAACATGTGTTTGTACCTTTTGCATTCGATACATTTGGTTTTCTCGCACTAGAGGCGGTGGAGCTCCTTAACAGAGTCCAACGAGTCATGCGTTCTAATGTCATATCTCCTAGATCCACAAATGTTGTTTTCAAAAGAATTGGTTTTGCCATCCAGAAAGGGCTAGAGGCGCAGCTTGTTGCGTATTTGCCTTCAATCGATATGTATTGAACTATATTTTTCTAATTAAAGAAAATCTTTTAAATTACATTTTGAAACACTTCTTCGTATATATCATTTGACATGTTATTGGATAAATTACAACTTTTATCTAAAATCAATAACTTCAATCATTATATGCTCATTTTTCTGGATAAAATCAACATATAACTGACCGTGTGAGAAAATTGGTTCTTGTAAAAAAAATCAACATTTGACATCGATTGACATTGAATTTTATTTATGCTCATAACAAAACAAACAGCCAATGAAAATTGTCTAATTTTCAATTTGAATGGAATTTTGACGTCCAAATGTGTTAAAGACAATTTGTAAAAAGAATATGTACTATATGGAAGTGTATAGATAAATATATGATAAAGTCATTTTTATTGTGTGTATATATATATATATATATATATATATATATATATATATATATATATATATATATATATATATATATATATATATAATTTTTTAAAAATTAAAGTTAATGATGAAACATTAATTTTATAAACTAAAATTTAACAATAATAATTTATTGTGTTAAAAAATCTGTAAATGTATTTATGATTGAAAGTAAACTAATATAATTTTTGATAATTATTTAAAGATAAAAAAGTAATTACATAGGTAAAAATTGGAAAAAAAGTTATAAGGACTTATGTTGGTACACTAACAAAGTATAGAGACTAAATTCAAACTTTAAATAAAAAGCATGAAATTTGATTACAGAGGTATACGGATTTTCAAATTAAAGATGGTTTACTGGTTACCAAAAAAAGGAAAAATTCTGAATTTCTTATAAATATTTCTTAATTTTTCAAAATTTTATGTTATTAGGATAGGATGTTTTTTAAAAGTTTAAATGAAAGATTTTTATAATTACCAAAAAAATGGAAACTTGAATTTTGAATTTTAAATTTTAAATTACTTATAAATACTTTTTGGAAAATAAGGAAATACCAAAAAAACCAAAAATTAGGAATTTTTTAAAAATTGTCACGTGTCAATTAGCCTACTTAGAAATCAGACATGTGACATTTCAAGGTTTTGTTTATTAGAGGAGGTAGATGTTTGATTGTTGCAATGGAAAATATTAGTCTTTTTAAATTATTGACTTCATTTTCTATTTATGAAATATGTAAGAAGTTATTTTGGAGATTCTAATAACAAATATGTCAAATATATATAATAATTCATTAAATAGATTTAGTGTGTAAGACATTAAATATATCTAGTTATTTTACTAGAATAAATAACATCATTATAAATGTAAATTGCACACCAATATGAATACATTTTACAAAATGATAAAATTATCTCCAAATGTTTATGCTTCTTTTTTAAAAATTTTAGTTTAGGGGTTGTTTGATAGTTGCTAACTGGGTTAAAATTAACCGGATTAGAAGCCGACTGAGTTAGAAGTTCTAACCGGGTTAACTTTGAACTAAAACTTGATGATTGATGTTACATTTGACTAACTGTGCAAAATAACTATATTATTCTCAAACAATATTTTTTATAAAAACATTCAACCTACAGTAAAGAAATTAAAGAATTATAACTTTTGTTTGGACTATTGGACATGACCTATCCAGGAGCCGTTCCAATGCACAAGGTAAGGTGACCACAGTTCATCTTCAACGACTTTACTAATAATAAGCCTAGACTTTAGAGTGTTTGACTTGATTGTTTTTTTAACTATAGGTTAACTTCGATGCAATAAAAAGATATGATATGATCCAAAACTACAAAGTACTTCAAGATGTTTATAACAAAACATAAAATTGATAAAGTAGGTAGTATTACTAACAAATTTACAATCATAAACTTTGAATATATATCATGTATCATGTATGTATGTTTACAATTACATAAACCTAAAACCTTTATTGCAACATATTAAAGTAAATAGTGGTGAAGGGTCGGTCATTGGATAACTTAGAGTTTCTATAGTGGTTTAAACACTATTGTGACTCTTTAAAAGTAAAATATGTAAAGAATGTAATGTCAGAGAAATGGCATCCCAATCCCAAAAAAATTCTAAGTCTTTAAAAACTAACAACTCCCAAAATACTAGTTCAGATCCTGCCATATCCTTACGGTCAAATCCTTCACCTATCATAGGATTCACTACTCGGTCGACAACATATTTTAACTTAATGAAATCATAAACAAATTGAATCAATACTTCATTAACCTGTGTGGTAAGAGATGTTATTTCTTCATTTGCAGCTTTGTTTTTCTCTTCTTCATCCTAAACCTTTTTAGTCACTTCTTTCAATTGTATCAAAGTATTTTTAAGATCAAATTCTACAATTTGAGCCTTTTGTGTTAGATACTCGACCTGTTCTCTGAAAATAGATATTTCTTTAATAAGATTTTCCTTATTTCTCTTGGAATCATCTCCTTTTGCTTTAGGAAATGCAAGAGAAACAATGCCAGACGAGATCAATGATAGTAAATGTGAAAGCACTAATAGTTACCATATTGATGTAGAAGCATTTCGACTGTAAGGCAATACGATGGGTGAATGCTGATGGGTTTGGGAAGCAAATGTGCATCGAATCTTTTTATGTTTTTTGTGGATGATTATGGCATAATGGGAAGTCTCAATTTTGTCTAAAGTATGTTTCAGTCCTTCAATGTTGAAAAGAAGACCGAATCTTTAATATTTTATGGACCGAGTCCGATATTTTAAAAGCCAAATCAAACATACCAATTGGATATTCTGGACCCATCCCACCTTTATACCTATGTAGAATCCAAATTAAGCACACCCTTAGTTTTATTAATCTTGTTTAATTACGTCAAATTTATAACAAGTTATCAGCACGGAAGCTCTAATCAAGATGATCCAGCAAGTGGAAATCATATCTATCTTAATCAATGTATGTATTATTTAGTAAAAACATTATTAATTATAAAACCACCATCATATTAAAAATAATAATTATTTCAGAAAACTGATTCATTATGGATAATAAGGACTACTAACGATTTTAATTTATTATACCAACTTTTATTTATGTATTATAACTTCTATTTATGCATACTACAATTTACATTATGCAACTAACTTTTATTTATTCATATAACATTTAAATTATGCAACTATATTTATCTATGCACACTAACTTTTACTTTTGTATACTAACATTAATTTATACATTTTTTTAAAAAAAATTGTATATAATCTTCATGCTTACTAATTTTTATTTAAGTATTTACTAATATATATTTATGTTTATTATTAATGTAGTTATACCAAATATGGTTATATATATATATATATATATATATATATATATATATATATATATATATATATATATATATATATATAGAGAGAGAGAGAGAGAGAGAGAGCTAAGTTCAATTGAGAAAATAAAAAAGGTTGAGAATGGAGGAATCATTCTCAGTCAATCATTTATTTTTGCCGCAAAATGTTTCAGCGTACCGGACCGACAGAGGATAAATAATATTCATATATGAATATAAATATAAGTGTATTCATATATGAATACACACCTCCCCTCCACCACAAACAACCACCACCGCTACCACTAACCACTATCGTTGCCTCCGCCACTACCACCGCCTCCACAACCAACCACTACCAACAACCGTCATCCACCGCCGCCATATTCATATTTGAATAATCACTTCCACTATACTTATTCTTATATGAATATGTGTATTAATACATGAATACACTTATTCATACGTATTCATAAATGAATATATGTTCCGTCGATCCGGTACACTAGAGCGCTTTAGCGGCATATTTAAGATGAGTGACCCATATTCATTCCCTCGTTCTCAACATTTTTTTCTCATTTGAACCCTCCCATATATGTACACACACACACACTTAACGGTTATAAACGACTATACTTTTACGATAAATAAACAACTTTACCATACTTATTATCACCACAACAAATATTTCTCTCTTCCATCAAACAAATAAGTTTCAAGAAATCAAGTTCAAGATGATTCATGCTTTTTTGGTAATCATGATTGTAATAATCATATTACTTCTCATCCCAATCCTTAACATCCAAGATAATACGAAATTTCATTTACTTTTAGGTTTGATTGTAATGATGGCCATATATCTTCCTTTTAGTGTAATATTTGGTAGAACAAATGGATTCTATTTTTATCTTGTTGTTCTTATTTTCTATTTCAAAATATGTAGTCACAACATGTCCAACATTGCAAAGATTGAATTCACTACTCAAGAAGTTAGTGTAAAAAACTACATTACATGGACCATGGTGATGGGTTTTATGCAAAACAAATAAACTTAAACTCTTAAGTGTGCATGCAACCCTAATAAGGATCTATGTTTTCTCTGTAGAACCTATAACTATGAACATCAAAGGAAACCCTAAGAACCCTAGTATATTTTTCGAAAATACTAAAGGAAAGGAATTAGGGTTACATACATTTTAGTTGTTGTAGTAAACAACTAGAAATTCTCCTTTGTTGATCTCTTGGAAGCAAGCACCACAAGTATCATGCCTCTAATGGAATCACACCCAAGCTAGTAAGAGGAAAACTATAAAGAGAGGAGAAGAGATCCAAGATTTTGTCCCAGGCTTGTAGATGGAAGCATTGGACGAAAATAAGGGCTAGGGACTCCTTATATAGTTGAGGAAACTCTGTGCCAAAGCTAGGGTTTAAGGTATATGCCCTGGATCCTTTACTTGGTGACCAAGCAACCTATAACCCCTTGTCCAAGGGGCCTTCGACGAAAATTTTAGGCCTTCCCTAGAAGTTTTCTTCCACCTCATCTAATGAGGTTCTAGAGCCTTCCTTCCTCAACTTTCAATAAAAGACCAAACAGTCCCTGTACTTTTAATTACTACAATTAATCCCAAAATTAATTCCAATTAACTTATGATTAATTATTAATTAAAAAAATGATTTCTAATTAATATATTATTTTCATAACACATTAATAAACCATTTATTTAATTTATTATCCAGATAATAAATTAATCTCTCTCTCTCTAAAAGTCATTATGTCTAATTGCTAGGTTTGAGGGCAACCCCAAATAACTGTGTTACTATCAATTCAAGTATATAACGATTTTAGTTATGGGCTTAGACACCTAATCCAACAGTATCCCATTTAGATAAGTCTATAACTATAATTGCTAGTATAAATCGATCAGCAAATTGTAGCTTCTAAAAGTTGATGTCGAACTCTAACCCAATCAGTTATGTGTCCTAAGATAAGTGATCAAATATCACTCTGTTCCATAAGATATTGTATGGACATAAGACATGGATTATAATCAATCTCATTGTCCAAGATTTTGTTTCATGATTTTTGATTTGTAATGACGACATAAGACTTATAATCGAACACATCAATTTATTCTTGGCTAGGCCTAGCACTTGTAAGTCAGCACCAAATCACCAAGGGGCCCAAAGATATCACTTTTCCTGTTAGGGCAAAAGGAAAGAATAGACCTTGACTTATGTGCTTGTATATTTTACTCATCAAATCATATACGTCATTACGTTTTATAACATCAAGTTACTAGTGCGTTTATGCATTACCAATGTACAACCGACTTGTAAATTACAACTCATATATCTTAGTTTCAAGAATATAAGATATTATCATCTCAAAATTACTCGTGATAAAATTCATGAAGTAATTATCTGAGCGTGGGTTTATCCAATACTCAAGAAAGATAAAAACCATTTCCAAAAGAATAAGGAAGCATGACGTCCGATTCCACCATTTCCTGAAGAAGAAAGAAAATTTTCACCTTGATTAGAAAGTGGAAAATTATTTTCAAAAGAAAGAAAAAAACCATTTCCATAAGAATAAGGAATACCATTATTGTCTTGACTTGACATCTCTAATGGGAGAAAAGAGAATTTAAGTTAGCTAATTTTAATCCATAATTATTAACCCATAAAATTTAAATTAAGGCTAGGATCCATATTTTCGATTCGAACTTTGAAGAGGGATGTCGTAATCAAATTCGAATCTATTTTAGGTAGCTAAGCTTTTACCAATTTCAATCTTATGAAACTCCTAGATCCTTTTGAGATTCATTGAATCTAATCAATGCCATGTTTAATCTCGGATTATGCTCTCACTTTTGTGACCGGGATGTCGAGGATCACAAACGAGATGTGAATAACTATACAAACTCACTTGACAACCTCAAAGTCATTTATCATCTCACATTGATGTACCGGTTAACCAAACACGCTCCATCAACAACGATAATTTTTCGAGATGTCCATTATATCTCTTTATAGTCCCTATTAGTGTGCCGGTTAACCACACACACTCTACTAACGGCATATAAGGTATGATGTGCGTTTTCATGGATTAGCATACAAGTTCACATTTCCTAAAGTAACTAAGATTAGGATTTTAAATAAAAGGGTTTAGTTACTGTTAATATCATTATACTTTTAATGAGAATTAATTTGTCCTATCAAACCTGTTCGGCTAATGACCTTCCACCATACAAGAGAGCGGTGGGTAATAATAGATACCCAATGATTTTCATCTTATAGGCCGCTTCCTTAAACTCCCTTTATAGTATGACTTCGTGAATGAGGCTTACTAGCGGTTCGATTGACTTAGTCTTATACATATAGAAATAATTAAACTTTTAATTTTACATATAGTATAAGGTGTATTTTAAAACATTTCAAAATACTAGGGTTTATATTTTAAATTTCGAAAATTATATAATTAATTGAAATTTAAAAATAAACCAAATAATTATCTATTTATTTAATATTTAATTAATCATGTAAGGATTATCTAAGTAAATGAATCAAATAATTTAATTTAATCCTCACCCCTAATTTTCAAAAAAATGGGTGTAGGATTTATCTAATTTTATAATTATCCTATTTAATTAGATAAACTAACAATTAAAAAAAATAGGAAACCCTAATAACATATACATTTTCGAAAATGGCTTGCTTGGGAGGAAGGTAGGGTTTCAATCCTTACCTTAAAATCGAAAACTTAGGGATCAAGAAACATTGCCCTAAAATCGATTACTTGGGGAGCAAGGTAAGGGTTACAACCCTTACCCAATTTTCGAAACTTAGGGTCCAAGAAACCCTAATTTCAAAATTCTTGGCCTAGAGGGTTTAATTGCCATAAAACCTAATTGATCAATATTTCAACCATTATAGCAAATTCAATAGAAAACAAGCCAAGCTCTGATACCACTGATAGGTTTTATGAAAAACAAATAAACTTAAACTCTTAAGTGTGCATGCAACCCTAATAAGGATCTATGTTTTCTCTATATAAACTATAACTATGAACATCAAAGGAAACCCTAAGAGCCATAGTATATTTTTCAAAAATACTAAAGGAAAGGAATTAGGGTTACATACCTTTTAGTTGTTATAGCAAACAAATAGAAATTCTGTTGGATTAGGTGTCTTAGCCCATAACTATATTTGGTATGTACTTGATTGGATTATGAGCATGGTCCTTTTGGGTTGCCTTCACTCATGCAACTTGATATGACGACAAGTGGAGAGAGAGTGGGATTTATTATATGAATAATAAATTGGTACTCAAAATGATTTTATAAATATATTATTTGGAAATCATATTATTAATTGGTAATTAATCAGAAATTAATTTGATATTAATTTTGGGATTAAAGGAACTGATTAAAGAAGAAGTCCATGGTCTGCTTAGGCCTTAAGCAGGAATTAGGGTTTCCTCCAGAAACCCTAGCAGCCCACACAACTATTTAAAAACCCCTTCACATGTGGAATTTGGCTCTATGCTTCCATGTTGAGCCCTGGCCGACTTTTTCCTCATCTCTCCTATTCATCCTTTGCATTGAGTGTTTGTGACTCCATTAGAGGTGCACAATTAGGGCACTAAGTTTCAAGGTGAAGGATTGTTCTTGTTATTACAATATAACAAGTGAGGTATTCTTTTAACCCTAATATATATGTGAATTTCGAATTATATATATGCTAGATGTAGGGTTCATTGCTTTGGTGTTCATATTTGTATGATCAATAGAGAAAAACTTAGATCCAAAGCAATTAGGGTTGCATAATCCCATAGGATTTGTCACAACTAGAAAATTTTTGATTAAGCAAGGTCTAAACCCTAATCGAGTACAAGTGAAATTACATTATAATCTTTGTTGCATTGTATCATCTATAGCCTTTAGGGCATGTTTATAGAGCTAATAACTAAGTGTAGTTTGAAACCTAAGTTGATTTAAGCTAATATATGTCAACATAAGTCAAAGGAAACCATAAAACAACCCACCACAATTGAGTTTTCGGTTATAAGATTCGAGAACAAGTAGTTTTCGGTCCAAAGATACTAGAAACACTTAGATTTTGGTCCAAGAATTCAAGAAATCAAGGGTTTACTGTTTGGGAATCTTACCAAGTTAGAGTTTTTGGCCATTGAATCAAAGAGAAAAGGGTTTTCAGTCTTGTGTGAACGAAAACACAACCAAAAGCTCATTAAAGGACCGAAAACCCAAAGCCATGGCCCACTTTGAACCGTAAACACAACCCTATATATATATATATATATATATATATATATATATATATATATATATATATATATATATATATATATATTCAGTCGTAAACCCAATTCATTTCTCGCTATTTAGGACGTAAACACCCTCGTTTTGCTTTCAATTATCATCTGTAAACCCCATATATTCCTAAGAATTTTTCCTAGATCTTTTTATTTTCACCAAGAACACCAAGAACACCAAGAACAACCTTCATATCTTAAAGTTTTCACCCAACAACACCTTCAAATAATTCCTAGAATTTTTGTGAGTATTTCTTACATAATTTAGTATTGTCTAACACTTTAAATTATTATTTAAATTATTTCATTAATTTAAATATGATATCATGTTTAAATATTATTAGGATAGGACTGCTTTCACGTATTCTAACCTGGGGATCCTTCGCAATCACTTCGTGTCCAAACTAGCACACACATTCGATGTGAGTTCATAACCCTACGTTTTCACGATTTTTAAATTGTTTTTTTCTTGGGTGGGGTGGGGGGGTGGGGGGATAAAAGTAAAACACGGGAAATCTTGTGTTTAAAAATATAAGTTGCTTATTATATTTTCTTTGCGTTAATATGCATTTAAACATGAAATTTATTAAATACGTAAAATATCGTTACTATTAAATTTACAAACAATTACAAAACATGTTAAGACACAACGATTTTTCACATCAACGGAAACAAACTTATAAACTATAATAGGTATAGTTTATGGAACAAAAGTACTATTTTACAAAGTTCAGGTTACAATACGGAAACAAACTTATAAACTATAATAGGTATAGTTTATGAAACATATGTACTATTTTACAAAGTTCAGGTTACAATACGGAAACAAACTTATAAACTATAATAAGTATAGTTTATGGAACATAGGTACGATTTTACAAAGTTACATGTTATTTACTAAAAGTTTTTTCACTTTATTACTAGTAAGCTAGTTAATACAGGATTGAGAGACACTCCTTCGTTGTACCAAGGTACCTATTAAAATCCTGAATTATAACCAGAGTCTCCTGGAGGGAGAGCGTGAGTTTGTGTATAGATCTATACGGGACTAACAATCCTGCGCCCTGACTGTTAGCCACAGTTGGAATGGAAGTTCTGGGTGACAAATTTCATAAACTTTCCAACGCCTGAAGAACGCGGTGCAGGCCGTTAGTCATATTAGTATGGTCATAATGAGCTCTCACAATAAGCATTAACTAAATATTTACGTAATGATATATTCTCAAACACTCTTAAAGGGATATTAAATCGGTGATTACTTAGTATATATATCAGGGTTATATAAAATTAATGTCCGTTAGACAGTGGAATGTGTGATTTCCGCCTTATTTCCTGTTCCTTGTTTAGTTGTGGGCTTAGGACAGAATCACCCATTCAACTGTCTGTTCGATCTTGATTTTATATAACTCGTATGTACTAAGTGATCATAGGAGGGTATTAATGTCATATCTAGTTTACAATGCAAACACGTCTTCAACTAGTTTTACTTATGAATAAATTATGTATCATTAAATTAAGTATGGCAATTATACTTTTTCTTTTTGGTCTTGGAATGTTTAAGACTAAAATTCGGTTTTACAAGCAGCCAGTTTACAATTCAACTTTCTGGAAACAAATATGATTACTTATATAAATTCTAAGCGTCATATTTTATTCTTTAAGCATAAGAAACATATATATATATATATATATATATATATATATATATATATATATATATATATATATATATATATATATATATATATTGGTCTTAAGGCCTAAGACTACATTCCATTTTCCTAAGAAAATATATACAATTTTTTGAAGGAACACACTCATCACATCTATACGGATCCTTGTTGTTAAATCTGTGATTACCTAGTGAATACATTAGGGTTATATATAATGAAGATCCGATATGCAGTGTAATGTGTGATTTCTGCCTTACTTCCTGCTCCTTGTTTGGTTGTGAGCTTAGGGAAGATCCACACATTTAACTTCCATTCGGTCTGGATTATATATAACTTGTATTCACTTAGTGATCGTAGAAGGAACTGGGATGGTCACATTACTTACTATTAGTTATTAAGAAATAATAGGATTTTCTGGAGGAACACACAAACATTTTCAAGATAGAAAGAACTTATTTTCTAAAACGAAATGCTTATGAACTCACTAACTTAAATGTTGATACACTTTCGAAATCACTTGTATTCTCAGGAAACTAGTAGATAGGTACCCTTTCAAGCGTTACGAAGACGGAGCATAGTAGCATCACGTCTTATCTTTTGCTATAGTTTTAATGTTAAACAGACAATGTTTTGAACACAATGTAAATTATATATCATCAATACAATGGTTGTTGTTGCTTTGATTACTATTATACAATTGTTATGATACTGTACATCATGTCCTCCGCCCCCGAACGTTTCCGCCATTTCGGTTTGGGCATGTGACAGATTGGTATCAAAGCATTGTTTATAGTGAACTAGGTGTATCAACCCATAAAAGATATACAACTATAAATACAATTGGATAAAAACACTCTGACCAAGAGAAATACTTTTAAAATATAACAATGTTTTTATAAAAGTATACATACATGCATATATATATATATATATATATATATATATATATATATATATATATATATATATATATATATATATATATACTAGAATAGGTATCACAAGAAGAACAAAACAAAAGTATTTAGATGTTTGACGCTACAGTCAAACCTGGATAGTTATGTAATCATATCTAGGATAAATATAGCCCTATCAACTATATTTATTTGAGATGCGGCCAACATGTGTTTGGGAGTGATAGTGGTGTTGCAACAAGTCTAAAACCTACCAAACCCTACATGCAAAGGAATACTAGAACCAAAAATAAAGTTTAAAATGCTATAGGAGTATTTTATGATACCATACAATAACAACAAGTCTAAAAACTTATAAACTTCGTATGCCAAGAAGCTATAGAATCAAACATACAATTAAAATACTATAGGAGTATTTTAGGCACTATAAATAACCTATGTGAAAACTAAAAGACCCTTACTGGTAGGTCTATAATTGTGGAGTGTAGGCTCCTAGGGTTATATATAATTAAGATTTTATAAACTTAGAATTTGTGATTTTTGCTCTACTTCATGTTCCTTGTTTGGTTGTGGTCTTAGAGTAGGATCACTTATTTGAATGTCTATTTGATCTTGGTATATATAATCTGTATAAAATACGTGATTATAGGAGGACCCGATAAGAATCATCATAAAATTTCAATAGAGACACTTTTATTCATCTCATAGATTCTTTAGACACTCCTATTCTCGCACAAATGATATATTCAGACATCATAACCCCACTACGATAGCCAAGCAAATGAATTGGGGAAGAACCAAAAGAGGGTTCATGAGGAGGATTCCGAGAAAGGATCAGACGAGGAGAAAGGCACTAGAGAGATCGTTAACGAACCTTACCCTATCATGAACAAACTAGAGAGAACCTTATGCGTCACACTAATAATTAATAAACAAATATAACTAGTGAGTTAGTGATTATACTACTCACACTATGTATTAGGCTTATCACCTCTTTCGTAGCAACAAATACTAGTACATCAAGTCACAAAATTTCATACAAGGGTGGTCACTATTAAAAATTCATAAGTTTATTTTATATAGACCTCTGTTATGAATTGCTTACACAACTCTATAAAAGTCAGAACATGATACGCACAGAACTAAGATAGCATAGTTCCATCGACACACGACTTATAATCACTACTAAAGACTTACCACGTATCATCTTTTAAACCTTACGGCAGAAAGATTCCGCCTCGTAGATATAATTGGCGTAACAACAACACGTCAACAATTCCACCACCGCCGCCACCACAACATTACGATCTTGCTGTCTTTTAGGCTGCCATAACAGCCATAGTAACAACCGCCATGAATCATATCCACGCAAGTTGTACCAGTAGGGCGGGTAGTGGTGATAACAATTCGAACCATGAAGAAAGCCACAGAAACCCAAGGGAGTGTTCGTATAAGGACTTCATAAACTGCAAACCCAAATCCTTTAATGGAAGCGGGGGAGTCATTACTCTAATGCAATGGTTCGAGAAAACGGAGTCGATCTTTGAAATATGCGTGTGCCTAGAAGCGAGTAAAGTGAAGTTTGCTACCTACACCTTCTCCGACAGGTCCCTTACATGGTGGAATGACCATGTCAAGTCACTGACCCTTGCGATGGCTAACTCAATGGGCTGGGAGAACTTAAAAGCAATGATGATGGAAGAGTACTTCCAGAGAGGCGAAGTACAAAAGCTAGAGCAAGAGTTATGGGTCTAACAATGAAGGACTATGACATTGCAGCTTACACTGCCAGATTTAGTAACTTGGCTATTCTGTGTCCCGGGATGGTCACCCTAGAAAGTAAGAAACTGGAACGGTACATCTGGGGACTAACTCCCCCGATCCAAGGAAACGTAATAACTACCAACCCACTTACTTTTGACAGTGCCAAGCATCTGGCACAGACACTTGTGGACCATGGAGCTCGCCAAGGTGTGATGGCCTCCATTGCTGAGCCAACCAAAGGGAGTGACTATAAGCAAAAGTCTTGGAGCAAGAAAAAGGGACAACCAACACAAGAGTCCTCGAATCAACAACAGATCGTTACTGGTCACGCTGCCATTACTCTTGCTACCCCAACACCAGTAAGACATTATGTTGGGATTCGTCCAAAATGCAACGAGTACAACTTTCATCACTATAGAGCCTGCCGAGAGTTACACTTTAAAAAGTGAAACAAGAAGGGGCATACTACCCATTTCTATAGGGCACTATCGCAACCAATCTCCCAGGTCCCCAGTTTTGGTGTAAGTCAGGCCTGTTACGAGTGTGGTGAAATAGGACACTTCAAAAGAGATTGTCCAAGAAAAAGGAATGCTGGTGGTAATGGAAGGGTGCTTATGATCACTGCAGGAGAGACTCACCCGGAACCACCTATGAATAGCTGTATGTTTTCCCAATAAAAATATTTAAAGATTAATTTTTTAATAAATAATTATAAATTACTCTCTTGCCCGAACAAAACACATCATTCATATAAAAACTAAGGATCCTTGCAGGCAAACTATGATGGCTTAGTGTATACATTAGGGTCATATATAATTGAGATTTTAAAGGCTTAGAGTGCATAATTCCGCCTTATTTCCTGTTGTTTGTCTGGTTATGGATATAGGGTAGAGTCACCCAGACGACGGTCTTATCAATCTTAATTATACATGACTTGTATACACCAAGTGATTATAGAGGAACTTGGTAGGGATCATATTACAAAATTTCATCATTAATTATCGGAGCACTCTTACTGCCTGTACTTGCTAAATGCGGTATGGATATTCATAATAGTAATAACTAGGATAAAACAGAAAGCACTAAAGATATAAACATAGAATACCCCGTCGCTCTAAACAATCACTCCTTCCAAATCAACTTAACACCTGTTACCATAAGAAGTTACGACGTCATAATTCGACATGGATTAGCTTGGTCCTCACCAGTGTTGTAAAACTCGTCGAGTTGTCCGATTACTCCTCCGAGTACTCGCTACTCGGCCCCTTACCGAGGCGAGTTGCAGAATCCCGAGTACTTCTTTATCGACCCCTTACTAAATTGAGAAATGTTGTAAAACCCGGTTAACTCGGTGATAAATATGTATACTATAGTTAATGATTATTATTGAATACACACACATGTGATTATTACTACATATATATCTTAAATTTTCAGCAATTATTCACAAAGGGAGGCCATTATGCGTTTTTCTGTTTTATGTATTCACATGTATCTAATTTTGTTATATATTTCAATCAACTTTTGATTTTAACTAATGATTTCGACATATAATATCCCTAAAAGCATTTCTACATGAATTACCGAATCCGAGTACTCCCCGAGTACTCCTGAGTACTTGCTACTCGGTAGCCGACCGAATAGGTACTGAGTAACGAGTTTTACAACTTTGGTCCTCACCATACCAAATTCATGTGCTATGAATAGACCCTTCGCCTTAACCAACCGACTAACGAAATTCTTTCAATCTATAACGACAAACCCGACACAAACCTCCACATTGTTTCTCGTTTTAAAACTCAGAAGTACCTATGCGAGGGGTACCATGCCTTCCTAACTCATTTCGTAGACAAGAAACTTGAAGCGAAAAACACCGAGGATGTTCCAGAAGTTCGTAAACTTCTGTCACACCCCAAAACCGGAACGACGGAAACGTTCGGGGGTGGAGGACGTCATGTTTAGTATCGCAAGACATGCATCATAGTAATCAAAGTAAATAAACAACCATTTCATTTGAAAGAAAGTGTTTACAAAGTGTGTGTTCATAAAACATAGAATACATAAGCAAATAACAAAACAAGACTTGAAGCTATACTGCTCCATCTTCTGAATTCCTAGCGCGAGTACCTGTCTACTAGTTTCCTGAGAATACAAGTTATTTTGAAAGAGTTTATCAGCAATTAAGCTGGTGAGTTCATAAGATTTTAGTGATGTAAGTAAGTTGTAGAAAGCTTAGTAAATTGTAATTAGCTGTAAGTTTTGTTTAGAAAAGTTCGCCTGTCCCTCCAGAAAATCCTATATTTCCTGCTTTGTTGAAAGATAAGTAAAAATGACTCTACAACCCTTTCTATGAGTACTAAATGGATACAAGTTATATAAAACTCAGAGTAAACAAACAATCGATTGTGTGTATCTTCCCTAAGCCCACAACTAAACAAGGAACAAAATATGAGGCGGATGTCACACATCCCATTGGTTGTTAGATCCTTGTTGTATATAACCCGTGGGTAAGCACTTGGTACTCATAAAGTTAACTGTAATAGTTCATTTATATTTGATGAAAAGATCCTTAAAGAAAACCCGTATTTCTTATATTAAAAATAGTAACCACAGTGGTTCCTTCTATAATCACTTAGTTTATACTAGCTATATATAATCTAATATCGAACAGATAGTTAATTGTGTGGACCTGCCCTAAGCCCACAACCAATCAAGGAACAGGGAATGAGGCGAAAAGCACACATCCAACTACCTATCGGATATTAATTATATATAACCTTGATGTATAAACTAAGGTATTATAGGATTAAACACCTAAGGTCCTTTAAGTTATACCGGTTTAATAAAACGGATTAAACCCTTTACTGGTAAGTTTCTAGTTTGTATACCAAAAGTTCTGATTTGAAAAGTATGTTTTGTACTAGAAAACTGTGCATTTAATTAATGTAATATGACTTGACCCATACCTGGTACCCATTATGATGACTTAATGTATACGGAACATATATATAACTAAGATCGAATGGATAATAGGATGGGTGAATCGGTTCTAAGCCCACAACCAAACAAGGAACATGAAATGAAGCGGAAAGCACACATCCTATTACCTGTCGGATCCTATTAAGATATATCCCTTGATGTATACATTAAGGAATCAGAAGGTTAGCATTATGGTCCCTTTCTACTGAGTGTACTAGACTTGACTGTTCTGATTGTCGTTTATAAAATGTAAGTTTTCCCTAGTTTATAACTATCTTGACTCGAAAATAGTTTACATTAACTTTCAAGTGGAACTGTCACTATATGAAAGTAATGGGAAAATGAAAGTACTCAATTGTCTTTTAAATTGAAATCCTGACGTATTGATTTCCTTAAAACATGTTTGTTTTATTAAGGTCATAATGTGAAGGCTAGTACCCATACTATATGCTCTCCCTGTCAAGAGATTCTGGGAACCAAACGCGACTTCCACAAACCAGTTGCTAGGTCGTGTAATCCACATTAAAGTTATGTGATCATGTATACCCAATTTAACTATCACATTTTGTTTAGAACAATGAGTTAGTGATTCATTAGTATAATTAGATCCTGTAGTAGTTCCATGCTATAGAAACTTAGTATGTTCGTTCTGTTATAGTATCTTAGTATGTTCTTCTTGTTATCGTGTATTTTATCTAGTATGAACTGAACCTCTAAGCTATACCCCTTATAGTTTACTAATGTTTTACTTGAACTGTTATTGAAAAGACTCATTTTACTACTAAGTTATGCTTGTACTTTAAAATTGGAGTTTTGTTAAACTAAAAAGTAACATAACTTTAAAAGAGTTTTTGAAATGTTTTGTTCACTTAAAAAAACATAAGCAATCTTTTGAAAGATGTTTATAACAAACATTTACACAATTAACATTGTGTTCAACTTGTATCCCCCCTTAAAAGCATTTTAGTTAAAAGATTCATTACGGGGTATGAACTCACCTGATGTGGGTGATTCAAACGAATGTGTGTGTAAGGATGAGAAGTTCCACGAATGAAGTCCCGAGACTTAACAAGTCCTAAATGACATATAATGACATATATTGGGATAAATATAGTGTTTAAAGCAACTAAGATGCTGGGAAACACCTTTAGGGACTAGGAAACACTTGAAGTGAAGTGTTGAATCACATGTGATTGATCAAGGGAGAGTTCACGGCCACCCATGGAGTTTACGGCCGTAAACTCTTGGTCAAATGTGCCAATGTATGTGGTTTAAGGTCCTAAAAAATCCATTAAGGTTTCAAGCTCAAAGGGTTGGACTTTAGAAGGGTTTGTGGCCAAAATGGCACACTTATAGGGGTTTACGGCCAAGGGAGATTGCTTGGCCTTAAACTCCTTTTGTTCTTGAATTCTTGATGTTTTCAAGGCTCTAATAAGGTGTTTCAACTAGATAACAAGCTAAGGAGAGAGTACTTACGATATAGAGACTTGAAATGGTGATTAAGGTCCAAGAACACTAATGTGTGTTCTTGGTGAAAGTTGAAGATTTGAAGATCTAGTCAATAAGATGATTTCCATGGATGAAATCATGAGATGATACTAGATTAAGAAGGATTAACAATACAACAAAGGAAGAACACTTACTTTTATGAAGATCTAAGTGAGATAGCTTGATGATACTTGAGAGAAAACTCGAGTTCTTGGGGTTGGAATGTAAGAAATGGCTAGAAATGATCAACAACCATATATATATGGATTTGAGTTTACGGCCACATGAGTTAATGACCGTAAACTCATTGACATTATGGCCGTGAACTCCTTAGGATGAGGTTAAGGCTTGATTTGTTGTACAGTGTCTCTAGCAGGTACTTCCTAACACTCATTCCATAAGTGTACTTGGCTAAAAACACTCAAACAGACTCTAAACAGTGCTAAAAGATAGCAGGAGTGAGTCTAACTTAAGGTTGACTATACTTATAAAGCAAAAAATTTTCGGGTTGTCACACCTTCCCGAAGTATCCCCAGCAGATATCCTAGGAATACTACTCGTACAACAAGTCAAGTTCAAGAATAGAGATAAGGACCCATACAACTAGCCTATGATTACTAAGTGTATACTCGTGGGTGGTATATAATTAAGATTCTACGTACTTAGGATGTGTGATTCCGCCCTACCTCCTGTTCGTTGTCTGGTTGTGGACTTAGGGCAGAGCCACCCATCCGACTTTCTTTTCAATCTTAATTATATACGACTTGTATACACAAGGTGATGATAGATGAACCAAGTATGAGTCCTACCATGAACTTCAGGACAAAGTTACCCAAGACTACGAGTGAACATGCTACCATTCGAGTGAACGTAGACAAGTAAACTAAATCCACACTCTCTCCCGTATTAAGTACAGTTTACCATACCTGAACATACAATCTGATTAAACGAAACAAAGTCACATACTAATAATAAAGGTCCGTTAGAACACCAAGCGAGGACCTAAAGTCACATGGGAACGAGAATATCAAATGGAATCGACGTACCCACCTCTTTCCCTAGTTCAAAGAATAACCACTCTAGAACAAATTTCAGGATGAAATTCCCTCTAACGGGGGGATAAGGTCATATCCGAAAATTTTTTTATCAAGAAAAGTTTAAACCCTAAGTGAGTACAAGTGAAATTACATTGTAATCATTGTTTCATTGTATCATTTATAGCCTTTAAGGCATGTTTATAAAGCTAATAACTAAGTGTAGTTTGAAACCTAAGTTGATTTATGCTAATATATGTCAACATAAGTCAAAGGATTGAAGTTTAAACCATAAAATAACCCGCCACAATTGTGTTTTCGGTCATAAGATTCTAGAACAAGTAGTTTTCGGTCCAAAGATACTAGAAACACTTAGATTTCGGTCCAAGAATTAAAGAAAACAAGGGTTTACGGTTTGGGAATCTTACCAAGTTAGAGTTTTCGGCCATTGATTCAAAGAGAAAAGGGTTTTCGGTTTTGTGTGACCGAAAACACAAACAAAAGCCCATTAAAGTACCGAAAACCTAAATCCATGGCCCATTATGAACCGTAAACAAAACCTTATATATATATATATATATATATATATATATATATATATATATATATATATATATATATATATATATATTCAGCCGTAAACCCAATTCATTTCTCACTTTTTATGCCGTAAACACCCTTATTTTGGTCTCAAGTATCCTCTGTAAACCCCATATATTCCAAAGAATTTTGCCCAAATCTTCTTATTTTCACCAAGAACATCAAGAACACCAAGAACAACCTTCATATCTTCAAGTTTTCACCCAAGAACACCAAGAACACCCAATAACACCTTCAAATAATTCCTAGAATTTTTGTGAGTATTTCTTACATAATTTATTGTTGTCTAACACTTTAAATTATTTCATAAATTTATTGTGTATAAAAATTATTAGGATACGACTACTTTCACATATTCTAACCCGGGGATCGTTCGTAATCACTTTGCGTCCAAACTAGCACACACATTCGATGTGAGTTCATAACCCTACGTTTTCACGATTTTTGAATTGTTTTAGGTGGGGGTGGGGGGGGGGGGGGAATACAAGTAAAACACAATAAACCTTGTGGTTAAAAATATAAATTGCTTATTATATTTTCTTTCCATTAGTATGCATTTAAACATGAAATTTATTAAATACGTAAAACATCGTTACTACTAAATTTACAAACAGTTACAAAACATGTTAAGACGCAACAGTTTTTCACATCAACGAAAACAAACTTATAAACTATAATAGGTATAGTTTATGGAACAAGAGTACTATTTTACAAAGCTCAGGTTACAACACGGAAACAAACTTATAAACTATAATAGGTATAGTTTATGGAACATATGTACTATTTTACAAAGTTTAGGTTACAATACGGAAATAAACTTATAAACTATAATAGGTATAGTTTATGGAACATAGTTACTATTTCACAAAGTTACATGCTATTTACTAAAAGGTTTTTCACTTTATTACTAGTAAGCTAGTTAATACAGGATTGAGAGACACAACTTCGTTGTACCAAGGTACCCGTTAAAATCCTGAATTATGACCAGAGTCTCCTGGAGGGAGAGCGTGAGTTTGTGTATAGATCTATACAGGACTGACAATCCCGCACCCTGACTGTTAGCTACAGTTGGAATGGAAGTTCTGGGAGACAAATGTCATAAACTTTCCAACGCTTGATGAACGTCATGCATGCTATTAGTATGATCATAATGAGCTCTCATAATAAGCATTAACTAAATATTTACGTAATGATATATTCTCAAACAGTCTTAAAGTGATATTAACTCGGTGATTACTTAATATATACATCAGGATTATATAAAATTAATGTCCGTTAGACAGTCGAATGTGTGATTTCCGCCTTATTTCCTGTTTATTGTTTGGTTGTGGGCTTAGGGAAGAATCACCCATTTAACTGTCTGTTCAATCTCAATTTTATATAACTCGTATGTACTAAGTGATCATAGGAGGGTATTAATGTCATATCTAGTTTACAATGCAAACACGTCTTCAGCTAGTTTTACTTATAAATAAAACTACGTATCATTAAATTAAGTATGGCAATTATACTTGTACCTTTCAGTCTTGGAACGTTTAAGACTAAAATTCGGTTTTATTGAAAATATAGGATTTTCCAGGATAAACATCATTATTTTACAAACAACCAGTTTACAATTCAACTTTCTGGAAACAAATACGATTACTTATATAAATTCAAAGCGTCATATTTTATTCTTTAAGCATAAGAAACATATATATTTTGGTCTTAAGGCCTAAGACTACATTACAATTTTCTGAAGGAACACACTTATCACATTTAAAAGGGTCATTATTGTTAATTCTGTGATTACCTAATGAATATGTTAGAATTATATATAATGAAGATCCGATATGCAGTGGAATGTGTGATTTCCTCCTTACTTCCTGTTCCTTGTTTGGTTATGTGCTTCGGGCAGGTCCACACATTTGAATGTCCATTCGATTTGGATTATATATAACTTGTATTCACTAAGTGATCGTAGAAGGAACTGGGATGGTCACATTACTTACCATTACTTATTAAGAAAATATAGGATTTTCTGGTGGAAGACACGAACATTTTCAAGGAACAAAGAACTTATTTTCTAAAATGAAATTCTTATGAACTCACAAACTTAAATGTTGATACACTTTCGAAATTACTTGTATTCTCTTGAAACTAATAGACAGGTACCTTCTCAGGAAGACGGAGCATAGTAGCATCACGTCTTATATTTTGCTATTGTTTTAATGTTAAACATGCAATGTTTTGAACACAATGTAAATTATACATTTTCAATAAAATGGTTGTTGTTGCTTTGATTACTATTATACAATTGTTGTAATACTGTACATGACGTCTGCCTCCCCCGAATGTTTCTTTCGTTTCGGTTTGGGGGGGGGGGGTGTGATAGGATTGTAGTTATGCTCATAACCCATCAGTGGTATTAGAGCCTATGTTGTTTTTTCTATTGAATTGGTGCAAAAGTGAACCGTCTAAAGTGACAGAAATCGAATGTCTCGCTGTCTGGAGGCTGGAATCGACGAGTTGGGTGAACTCGACGAGTTCAGAGCCCAACTCGACGAGTTGACTCACCAGTTACCTAAAATTTCGATTTTTAGATCTGATTTTGATTTGGATAATTACCATAACTCGTTTTTATTGCCTAAATTCGATTTTCTGATTGGTAACATGATATCTTATCAAAATTTGAAGATTTGGTTAAAATTGGATAATATAAGATT
Source organism: Lactuca sativa (assembly GCF_002870075.4). Classification (NCBI taxonomy): domain Eukaryota; kingdom Viridiplantae; phylum Streptophyta; class Magnoliopsida; order Asterales; family Asteraceae; genus Lactuca; species Lactuca sativa. Next base: position 101,345,109 of record NC_056629.2, on the reverse strand, counting down.
ATTTTGATTCAAAGATTTAACCTAGTATTTTGAAAAGTTTCAAATTGCACCCTTTTGGTTTCGGATTTTAAATTTAATTATAGGTTTAATTTTGGAAGTATTAAATTCTAAACCATTGTATTTTAAATGTTTAAAATACATCCTTTTGGTTTCATAATTTAAAATTTGAATTAAAAGTCTTAATTTTGGAAATTTAAATGGAAACACCTCGAAGGTATAATTATGTTTTTATTAATAATTTAATTAAAAGATTAATTAAAAGACAATTAATAATTCCATAATATGGTTTAAAATTAATTAAATTAAAAGTTTAATTTATTTAAAAGATTAAACCACCTAGTATTTTAAAAGTTTAAAATACACCCTTATACTATTATATGTGTAATATTCATAAAAATCATGCCAAATTTAAACTTTTTTTTAAAACATTTAGAAACCATTGATTATTACAAATATAGTCATAAAATGTGAGGAGTTGTACGATTACGCCTTTGCCTTCCCACGATCATCTGAAGTACCTGAAACAAAAACTGAAACTGTAAGCCCAAGGTGAGTTCCCCCAAATACCTATACGCACAACAATATACATAGAATCACAAACATCATACTATGGGTCCAATCAACCATCGGGCTGGAATACCCTAGGCCCTCAACCATCTGGTTGGAATGCCAACATACTATGGGTCCAATCATCCTCGAGATGGAATACCCCAGGCCCACAACCAACAGGTTGGAATAACCACATACTACGAGTCCAATCATCCTCGAGATGGAATAATCATAACTCACAACCATCAGGTTGGAATGTCCAGGTCTATTGGCTCTTGCACAAAGCAGGCAAGCCTCAACCACTAATCAAACATGTGCACATATAACAATTAATCACATAACAGTCTATAGACTGATAAACAAATATAACGGATCATAAAAACATAATAACATCCTATCTAACAGGATACTGATCTAACAGATCATAATAGCATATACTATCCTATCTACCAGGACACCGATCTAACAGATCATACTAGCATAACATATCAGGATAACAATCCAAAGGGCTGACCTTGTAGTGAGGAAAACTCACCTCAAAAATGTCAAACTGAAGTGATAAGCTCAAACTCTCAAATCACGACCACAAACTCCACCACCTACATTTACCATAAGATCATTTCCATAAATTCCAATTTACTAAAATACCCCCAGAAGTCAAACTGGTCAATCCTTGGTCAAAGTTAAAGTCAACAATCAAGGTCAACAGTCCATGTTGACCCAACTCGTCGAGTGCAGCTCACTAACTCATAGAGTCCTTTAAGAACTCGAGAAGTCGTGAAACCCCCAGTTGGCTCATCGAGTTTATGTAACATCCCAGAATTTAGGTATACCTCTTTGATCCTTTTCTTTCCTCAAGTTATCAAAGTTAGTCCTTGAAAAGAATGTATGGTTTTTGAGTACGCTAGGCGTAATGGGAAGTACGTTGCGATTATTCATGAGCGTGTTCTTGACGCAGAGGCTACCCAGTACACTGGGCGTACCATAGTGTACGCTGGGCGTACTAGGTTCAGATTGAAACCCTAATTGTGGAGGTGAGACCTATATAAGGAACATTATGGCCTCACTTTTAGCCACCAATTCCAGAGATCAAAACCGTAAGTGTGCCCTAACCCTCGTTCTAGAGCTTGTATGAGTGTGGTTGAGCTTGAAAGTGTTCTTGTGTGCTTTGAAGAGAAGGAGGTGCCATTGAAGGAGCTAGAGTTGGAGGGCAAGCTTTGGATTTGAACTTTTTGAGGTTAGAGCATCAATTGGAGGTAAAAAGCTCAGAGCTTTCTTAACCTTTTTTATTTGTGCATTATGGACCATTTCTACGGTTTTTGTCCCAAAGGTGGAGACTTTATGAGTAAAGGAGCTCCATAGACATTGATCTGCCTATATGCAGTGTATAATGTGATATAGATCCATAAAAATCCAATGTTGGACGTTAGGAGTGAGCTATCCATGAGATATGAGCTCCTTAGTGGAGGAAGTGGTGTGATTTGGATGATGATGACCTTTACTGCCATGCAAAGGCATAAAGTCTTCAACTTTATGGATTAAGAGATTGTAGGGGGTCCAGATCTATATTTTGAGCCAAGGTCTTAAATGATTAACACCATAAGTGAGATAAGAGTGAGACTGGGACATACGCTGAGCGTAAATCCCAATACATGGGGCGTAGGGTTCAATCAGCCCGATATCAGCATAAAGGTCGAGTACGCCCAACGTAAGGATCTAGTACGCGTAGGGTACTCACAGGCGTTGACTTTTGTTGACTTTTAGGGTTTGGTCAACAAGTGGACTTTTAGACCATTGGAGGGGTAGAATGGTCTGTTACCCTTCTGATAGAGCATAGTAAGGGATTAGTTTAGCCTTTGAGAGTCATTATTAAGTAGAAATATTTTCTGTATGTGATTAGGCAGAGGCTAGATTAGTGTTTCGAGTTTGAGATCATTGAGTTTACCCGAGCTGAGTCTTCTTATTATACATTACCTAGAGTGGTAGTTATGTGTGACCAGAGGGTCTTATGTGCTTGATTGAGTTATGCATGATTGTGTGATATGTATTGTATGCTATATTATTGTTTCTTAGACCGGACCGAAGGGTCCAACGAACTATGAGGCCAGAGGGTTCTCAATCAGACCGGATTGGAGGGTCCAACTAGCTAGACCGGACTAGAGGGTCCAATGAGCTACGGGTCTGGAAGGTCCTGCTGAGACACATGGGCCAGAGGGTCCTATAGAGTATAGCCTTGAGTGGCGAATTTGTTGTATGTGGTATTTTGGGGAACTCACTAAGCATTCGTGCTTACCGTGTTTTGTGTTATGTGTTTTAGGTACTTCTGAGGATCGCGGGAAGGCACCGGCGTGATTGTACACACAGTCTGGACATTGAGCTATGATTTTGGATCCTGGATTTGAATAAGTGTGTTGAAAATTTGTTGGTTGTTTTTGAGAATTAATGATGAGGCATTTGTTTATGAGTTTTTAAATTGAAAATTTTGTTTGAAAAATCATGTCGTTATAAGTTGGTATCAGAGCCTTGGTTTGAGGGATTCGGATACACCTTCGGGCATATCTGAACTCAAATGTAGGATTTGAGAAAAGTTTTCAAAAAGAAACAATTTTTCTAAAAAGAGTAAAAGATTCCAAAAGAGCAGTGTCTACAATCAGCCAGCACCCGAACAGTGATTTCTCAAAATATCCTTACATTATGTGTTATGAGATATTATGAGATGTGTTATGCATGCTAGGGTAGGCTAGGTATTTATTTATATTTAGGACTACAGTGGCCTAATTTGTGATGCCTTAGCCTAGGAGTTACTGCTACTGTGAATTACTTCGAGTGTGAGTAGGTAGCAGAGAGGAGCTTATGAGAGTTCTACTGGGGGGTAGCCTACGTTCGGCAAGATATAGAGTGCTTGTGATCTGGGATCGTAGAAGGAGGACTTGGGGTGAATACTGATGTGGTGTGGAAAGTAGTATAGGTCTCGTACTACTGGAAACACCGGGTCAGTGATCAGTCCAAGTAAGAATCCTTAGGGTACTAAGGAACAAGTAGGGTTGAGTGATCAAGTGCGAGAATACTCAAGCGAGTCTCTGATTTCTTTTGTGTTGTGTTTCAGAGACATCATGGTGGGTACGCGCCACACTCCAGAGAGCATCGGTGTTAGCGATGATGAGATTCGCAGGATGATTCATGATGAGGTGGTTGCAGCCATTCGAGCTAAGATACCATAGATATTTGGGTCTATCAAGACCAAACTGATTGAGACATTTAACAAGCGGTACGCTGCTCTTACCAATGTTGTTGTTGTTACGGCCACCACAACCGTCGCCGCTGCTAGGCCACACGGGGTGACTCGTTGCTGTATCGGGAGTTCAGCAACACGAAGCCACTAGAGTTTGATGGGACTCATGATCCGATAGCAGCGATGAGATGGATCTCTGACATTGAGGGATGCTTCTACACATGTTCTTGTCTGCAGCATTTGAGGGTACGGTTCGCGCTGAACCAGCTTCGCTTGGGAGTGAAGGACTGGTGGAAGTTTGTGACAACTGACTTTTCTACTGCAGAGCTTACCACGGTGACTTGGAGAGGTTCACCATTATGCTTCGAGACGAGTACGTTCCCCCGGTGGAGAGGGAATGGTTGGCCCAGGATTTCTTGTCCCTCAAGCAGGGATTGAGTCTGTGACTGTGATCACACATATGTTTCATGAGAGGGTGTTGTTTTGCCCTGAGCATGTGTATACCGAGCAGGCACGTATGAGCTGATACTTGAGCATTCTGAGGAGTGACATTCGTGAGTTCGTGGCGAACTCGACATGCCAAACATTTGCTAAGCTCCAGAAAAATGCTCGGAAGAGGGAGATTGAGCTACAGACTCAGGCTAGGGAGGAGGCGGAGTCTCAGAGGAGGGACAGGCGGCCGACACAGTCTCAGCCGACGGCCAAGCGTGCAAAGCCTGCTGATTCAAGATCGGGAGGTCAGAAGGGCCGTACTTGTGGGAAGTGCGGCAAGAGCCATGATGGGGTGTGCAGAGCAGGTGTGTGTTACAAGTGCGGGAAGGAGGGGCATATCGCGAGGGATTGCCCCAAGGGATATTCGGTTTACTTCCATTGTAACTAGACTGGCCATCAGAAAGCCGAGTGCCCGTAGTTACTTTAGGGATCAGCGCAGGGATTTGCGCCTTCTACCACTCGAGCTACAGAGAGTCGGCCCGTGAAGGCTGAGGCACCAAAGGCTCGTGGTAGAACCTTCCGGTTGACAGCGGAGGAGGTCTGTGCAGCACCCGATGTTGTGGCTAGTATGTGATCTTTTTCTTATTCTTTTCTTTATATATGGTGCTTATTTTTGATATGTTTAGGTACTTTTCTTGTGAGTTTTGTACCTGCTTTGGTGTTGTTTGACTCGGGTGCGAGTCGATCTTTCGTGTCGCTAGCATTTATCGCCACATCAGTATCCGACGTGAGGTGTTGAGTCGACCTTTGAGAGTCTCCATAGCTGATGAGCATGCTGTTTTTGCGACTGATGTGATACGGGGATGCATGCTTGAGATTTTTAGAGTCGAGTTTCCGATAGATTTGGTACCTATCGCGATGGGGGATGTCTGTGTCATCGTGGGCATGGACTGGTTGAGCCGATTCGGAGCCATGATCGACTGTGAGCGATAGCTGGTGACCATCCGAAACCCTAGTGGGGGAGTACTTACTGTATTCGGCAAGGGTACCCGATCTGGGTCAGTATTTTGTTCGGCTGCATGAGCGAGGCAGAGCTTGCAGCAGCGTTGCATGGGTTTTTTGGCGTATGTTTCGGATACGCAGGATGTTTCAAATAGACCGAGCACTGTCGATGAGGTTCCGGTGGTTAGCGAGTTTCCAGACATTTTCCCTGAAGAATTACCGGGTGTTCCTCCCAAGAGGCAGGTGGAGTTTCACATTGATTTGCTTCCAGGGGCGGCACTTATCGCCAAGGCACCCTATCACCTTGCGCCTCCGGAGATGCATGAGTTATTCTCGCAGCTTCAGGATCTGTTGGGAAAGGGATTTATTCGGCCGAGTAGCTCGCCGTGGGGATCATCGATCCTTTTTGTCAAGAAAAGGGATGGTTCACACCGAACATGCATTGATTACCGGGAGTTGAACAAGCTGACGGTGAAGAACCGTTATCCACTCCTGAGGATCGACGATCTATTCGATCTGTTGCAGGGTGCATCTTGGTTTTCCAAGATTGATTTGAGGTCTGGTTATCATCAGATGAGGATTCGTGAGGAGAATATTCAGAAGACAACATTTAGAACTCGTTATGGGCATTACGAGTTTGTGGTGATGTCTTTCGGGATCACCAATGCACCAGCAACATTCATGGATCTCATGAACTAGGTATGTAGGCCTATGTTGGATCGTTTGGTGATCGTGTTCATCGACGATATTTTGGTGTATTCGAGGTCTAGAGAGCAGCATGAGGAGCATTTGAGAGAATTTCTCGGAGTATTGAGATCGGAGAGGCTTTATGCCAAATTCTCCAAGTGTGATTTCTGGTTACGAGAGGTCCAGTTCTTGGGACACCTCGTTGGGATTTTGGTCAACCCGGCCAAGATTGAGGCGATTATGAGCTGGGAGGTGCCGAGATCCCCCACTAAGGTCAGGAGTTTTCTGGGGTTGATTGGCTACTACCGGAGGTTTATCATAGATTTCTCCAAGATTGCTGTTCCACTCACCAAGTTGACCCGGAGGGTGTTGCTTTGGTTTGGGGTCCCAATCAGCAGACCTTGTTTGAGACTCTTCGCCATAGATTGTGTGAAGCTCCAATGTTAGCTCTTCCTGAGGGAATGGAGGACTTTGTGGTTTACTATGATGCATCTATATCAAGGTTAGGTGTAGTGCTTATGCAGACGGGGCAGGTGATAGCACATGTGTCGAGGCAGCTGAAGCCTCACGAGACGAGGTATCCCACCCACGATTTAAAGTTCGGGGCAGTGGTATTCGCCCTCAAGATCTGGCGCCACTACTTGTATGGGGTTCGGTGTACCATTTACACAGACCACAAGAGCTTGAAGTATCTGATGGATCAGCCTATCCTGAATATGCGCCAGAGAACATGGTTGGACGTGGTAAAAGATTACGATTGTGAGATTCCGTAGCACCTGGGCAAGGCTAACGTGGTAACCGATGCCCTGAGCCGCAAGGCGGAGAGTGCCCCGATTTAGGATATATGCATGAGGATGACAATGATGACTCCAGTATTGGATACCATTTGAGAGGCCCAGGCGGAGCCCATGAGACCGGAGAACCGCAAGAAAGAGCGGGTGATCGGCCAGGTATCCGAGCTTGTGATGGATAGCCGGGGGCTTCTGACCTTTCAAGGTCGGATTTGGGTGCCTTATACAGGCGGAGCTCATAGCACTCTGATGGAGGAGGTTCATAGGTCGAGATTTTTGATCCATCTCGGGGCCACTAAGATGCATTTGGATATGAAAAGAGACTATTGGTGGCCCTATATGAAGAGGGATGTAGCGTGGGTAGTAGAGAGGTGCTTGAACTGCCGCCGGGTCAAGGCAGAGCACCAATGTCCACATGGTCCATTGAACCCTTTGGAGATTCCCCAGAGGAAGTGGGAGCAAATCTCGATGGACTTTATCACCAAATTACCGAGAACGACGCATGGAGTTGATGCGATTTGGGTGATAGTGAATCGGTTGACGAAGAGCGCTCACTTCCTTGCTATTAGTGAGGGTTCTTCTGTAGAGAAGTTGGCTGAGATTTATGTGAGAGAGGTGGTATCTCGACATGGAGTGCCGATCTCGATTGTGTCAGATCGATACTTGCATTTTACTTCCTGATTTTGGAGGAAATTTCATCAGGAGTTGGGCACGCATTCGCATTTCAGCACTGCGTATCATTCGTAGACAGACGGACAGAGTAAGCGGACGATTCAGACGCTCGTGGACATGCTTCGAGCATACGTTATGGATTTCGGTGGGAGTTGGGATTCATACCTACCCTTGGCTGAGTTTTCCTATAAAATAGCCATCACTCGAGCATTAGTATGCCTCCCTTTGAGCTTCTTTATGGGAGGAGGTGTCGTACTCCCATCTGTTGGGGAGAGGTGGGGCAGAGAGTTATGGGAGACACTAAGATAGTGTCGAAGACGACCGAGCAGATTTAGCAGGTCCGACAGAGGTTGCAAACGGCTCAGAGTCATCAGAAGAGTTACGCAGACAGACGGCGATCCGAGCTTGAGTTCTAGGTCGGAGATTTCGTTCTCCTAAAGGTATCCCCGTGGAATTGGGTGATTTGGTTCAAGAAGAGGGGCAAGCTAGGACCTCGATACATTGGTCCTTTCAGAGGGATCGCTAGAGTGGGTAAGGTAGCTTATCGTTTAGAGATATCTGAAGAGTTGAGTCAGATTCATGACACCTTCCATCTGTAATAATTGAGGAAGTGTGTGGCCGATGAGACGACGTTGGTTCCATTAGAGGACATTCAGGTGGATGCGGGCCTGAATTATATTGACAGATTGCGATTGTGGATCGCAGGGTGAAGAATTTGAGTAACAAACAAATACCCTTGGTTTAGTTCCAGTGGCAACATTGGAGAGGGTCCGAGATGACTTGGGAATCGGAGTTAGAGATGCAGAAGTAGTATCCAAAGCTGTTTGTAGAGCATGACTTCGGGGGCGAAGTCTAGTTCTAGTGGGGGAGAATTGTAAGATCCCAGAATTCAGGTATACCTCTTTGATCCTTTTCTTTCCTCAAGTTGTCAAAGTTAGTCCTTGAAAAGAATGTATGGTTTTTGAGTACGTTGGGCGTAAGGGGGAGTACGATGCACGTACTCAAGAGCGTGTTCTAGAGGCGGAGGCTACCCAGTACGCTGGGTGTACCATAGTGTACTCTGGGCGTACTAGGTTCAGATTGAAACCCTAATTGTGGGGCTAAGCCCTATATAAGGAACATTATGGCCTCACTTTTAGCCACCATTTCCAGAGAGCAAAAACCTAACCCTCGTTCTAGAGCTTGTGTGTGTGTGGTTGAGCTTGAAAGTGTTATTCTGTGCTTTGAAGAGAAGGAGCTCCATAGACCTTGATCTGCCCATATGCAGTGTATAATGTGATATAGATCCATAAAAATCCAATCTTGGACGTTAGGAGTGAGCCATGCATGAGATATGAGCTCCTTAGTGAAGGAAGTGGTGTGATTTGGATGATGATGACCTTTACAGCCATGCAAAGGCGTAAAGTCTTTGACTTTATGGATTAGGAGACTGTAGGGGTTCCAGATCTATATTTTGAGCCAAGGTCTTAACTGATTAAGACCATAAGTGAGATAAGAGTGAAACTAGGACGTACGCTGAGCATAAATCCCAGTATGCCGGGCATCGGGTTCAATCAACCCGATTTCAGTGTAACGGTCGAGTACGACCAACGTAAGGATCTGGTACGCGTAGCTTACTCTAGGGCGTTGACTCTTGTTGACTTTTAGGGTTCGGTCAACAAGTGGACTTTTAGACCATTGGAGGGGTAGAATGGTCTGTTACCCTTCTGATAGAGCATAGGAAGGGATTAGTTTAGCCTTTGAGAGCCATTATTAAGTAGAAATATTTTTTGTATGTGATTAGGCGGAGGCTAGATCAGTGTTTCGAGTTTGAGATCATGCTAGGATACCCGAGCTGAGTCTTCTTATTATACATTACCTAGAGTGGTAGTTATGTGTGACCAGAGGGTCTTATGTGCTTGATTGAGTTATGCATGATTGTGTGATATGTATTGTATGCTATATTATTGTTTCTTTGACCGGACCGAAGGGTCCAACGAACTATGAGGCCAGAGGGTTCTTAATCAAACCGGATCGAAGGGTCCAATGAGTTAGACCGGACCAGAGGGTCCAACGAGCTACAGGACTGGAAGGTCCCGCTGAGACACATGGGCCGGAGGGTCCTACGGAGTATAGCCTTGAGTGGGAAATTTGTTGTATGTGGTATTTTGGGGAACTCACTAAGCATTCGTGCTTACCGTGTTTTGTGCTATGTGTTTCAGGTACTTCCGAGGATCGCGAGAAGGCACCGACGTGATGTACACACACTCTGGACATTGAGCTATGATTGTGGATCCTAGATTTGAATAATTGTGTTGAAAACTTGTTGGTTGTTTTTGAGAATTAATGATGAGACATTTGTTTATGAGTTTTTAAATTGAAAATTTTGATTGAAAAATCATGTCGTTACAGTTTCCAGACAACTCGTCGAGTCCATGCGTGTCCAAAAGTCAAGAAAATCCTAACTGACTCGTCGAGTCATCTTGATGACTCGCCGAGTTCATGCAGAAACCTTAAAGGCTAATCTTCATCGGACTCGCCGAGTTGGCCATGCAACTCGTCGAGTCTTTTCAGTCCTTTCTGCATTAAGATGTTTTTAAGCTACCCTAAAGCTCCATATTGCAGATCTAAGCTCATAAGGCATACTTCCTACGTAAAGTTGCAAACTTTATGTACATGCAAGGTGCTAAGGGCGAAAATCAAGCTAAAGAAGCGGTTCTAGGTGAGGAAAAGGCATTATCTTACTAAAGGCTGAAGCTTTATGACTTTAAGGACCAAGATGAGGCTAGATCTAAAGTTGCAACTCTAGATCATGCCCAACACCCGAAATGAATCACCAACATGCTAAAATGGCCCTAATCTCAAGTATAGAAAGATCTAGCTAGAAAGAGGTCAAGGTAATGACTTGTTACCTTCAAGTGATGCTAAAATGGAGTAGAATTCAGATCCACACCTTTTCCTTGCTACAAGCTTCTTGATCTTCAAGATCCTCTCACCAAGATCTTCCTTCCAAGCTTAATAACACAGAAATATGGAAAGTAATAACGACTTAGGATTTCTAAGCTCAAAGGGGGATGTAAGGGAGGCTAATGACCCTTTAAATAGTGTGCAAATCCCTAGGAATTAGGGTGTCATCCTCCAGCTCCAACTCGTCGAGTCGTGTCCTCCAACTCGTTGAGTTGGTCACTTTAAACACGTGGCCAAATCCATTCGTACTCGACAAGTCACGGCATCCAACTCATCGAGTAGACCTTTCAAAAAGAAAATATAAGATTGTAAAGTTTATACCTGGGGGTCGGGGTTTTACAATTCTCCCTGAATTGAACTAGACTTCATCCTCGAAGTCCGATGCGGTGAACAACTCCGGATAATGCTCCTGCATCTCAGTCTCCGGCTCCCAAGTCCACTCAAATCCCCTTCGGTGCTCCCATTGTACCTTTACCAAAGGTACCTCCTTGTTCCGTAGAACCTTCACTTTCCTCTCTAATATGACGATTGGCCTCTCTATGTAATTCAGGTGCTCGTCGACCTATATGTCGTCCAAGGACACTACTGCCTCCTCGTCTAATACATGCTTTCGCAACTGTTACACATGGAATGTGCTTTGGATCTGACTAAGCTTATCTGGTAGCTCTAGTCTATATGCCACCTTACCAACGCTAGAAATGATCCTGAACGGTCCGATGTATTGAGGACCTAATTTCCCCTTCTTTCTGAAGCGGATCACACCCTTACAGGGTGAAACCTTCAGGAGTACCATGTCACCGATCTGAAACTACAACTCAGATCGGCGTCTTTTAGCATCACTCATTTATCAACTCTATACGATCTGCAACTACTTTCTGATTTGCTGAATCCTCTTGGTAATCGGTAGGACCACCTCAGTCCGGCCCATCACCCGGTGACCTCCCTCCCCCCAACAGACCGGGGTACGGCATCTCCGTCCATAAAACAACTCATAAGGTGTGGCGCCAATGCTGGAATAAGAGCTGTTGTTATAGGATAACTCTATAAGCGGTAGGTAGGAGTCCCAGCTACCACCGAAATCAATAACGCAGGATCTCAGCATATCCTTGAGAGTCTGTATGGTCCACTCACTTTGGCCATCTTTCTACGGATGGTAGAATGTACTGAAGTGCAGTCTAGTTCCCAGTTCCTCGTGAGACTTCTGCCAGAAACGGGAGGTAAACCAAACATCATGGTCTGAGACAATAGAGTCCGGCACCCCATGGCGGGCAACGATCTCGCGGGTATATAAGTCGGCTAGCTTCTCGGCCGATGAACTTTCCCGTATCGCTAAGAAGTGGGCGCTCTTGGTCAATCGATCCACATTGACCCAAATAGCGTCAAAGCCCCTCGCCGTCCTCAGAAGCTTGGTGATGAAATCCATCATGATTTGTTCCACTTCCACATGGGAATCTCCAGGGGATGTAGCTGACCATGCGAACTCTGATGCTCGGCCTTGACCATCCGACAAGTGAAGCACCTCTCAAAGTACCATGCAATCTCTCTCTTCATGCCTGGCCACCAATAATTCAAACAGAAATCCCGGTACATTTTGGTGGCCCCGGGGTGAATAGAGAAGCGAGACATATGAGCCTCCTCCAATACAATTTGTCTGACTCCACCATATATTGGAACCCAAACCCGACCATAGCAGGTCAATAGCCCCCGACTATCCTACACAAACTGGGTGTTATCACCCCTATATTCTCAAGATTTGAATTCTCCTGATGCATACCCTCAGCTTGAGCTTATCTTATCAAACTCACAAGTGGAGAATCCACCGATATCCTCATACATGTCGTTGGAGTCAAAGGCCCAGCTGACTTGCGACTCAGATCATCCGCAACGACATTCGCTTTACTTGGGTGTTAAAAGATCTCACAGTCATAGTCCTTGACTACATCTAGCTACCTGGGCTGCCTCATGTTCAGGTTCGGCTGATCCATGATGTGTCTCAGGCTCTTGTGGTCCGTGTATATAGTACAACGGACCCCATAGAGGTAATGTCTCCAAATCTTGTGAGCGAACACTACTGCTCCCAACTCTAGATCATGTGTAGGGTATCTCGTCTCATGCGGCTTCAACTGTCGAGACGTGTAGGCTATCACTCATCCTCTCTGCATGAGGACCTCTTCAAGTTCTGTGGTGGATGCATCACAAAACACTATAATATCCTCGACTCCCTCCAGAAGAGTCAATACTGGAGCCTCGCATAAACACTGTCAGAGGGTCTCAAACGCCCTCTGCTGCTCAGGGCCCCACCAGAAATCCACCCCCTTCCTCTTCAGACGAGTGAGGGGTACTGAAATCTTGGATAAATCATGTATGAACCATCGGTAGTACCCTGCCAAGACTAGAAAGCTCCTGATATATGAAGGAGACTTCGAAACCTCCCACTGCATAACCGCCTCAATTTTTTCTGGATCGACCAAAATCCCCCCTTTGTTAATGAGGTATCCAAGGAACTGAACCTCTCACAACTAAAATTCGCACTTCGAGAACTTGGCATAAAGTGGTTCCCGCCTCAATACCCCCAATAACTCCCGAATGTGATCCTCATGCTGCTCTCGGGTCTTAGAGTACACTAAGATGTCGTCTATGAATATAATGACTGAGCAATCAAGCATCGGTCTGCAGACCCGATTCATCAGGTGCATAAATACTGCTGGTGCGTTGGTGAGCCAAACGGCATCACCAGGAGCTCGTAATGTCCATAACGAGTCTGGAACGCGGTCTTCTCCACGTCCTCCTTCCTAACCCTGACCTAATGGTACATGGACCTCAAGTCTATCTTGGAGAACCAAGATGCTCCCTGCAACTGATCAAAAAGATCATCTATCCTCAGGAGTGGATAATGATTCTTCACCGTCAACTTGTTTAAATCGCGGTAATTAATGCACATCTGATGTGAACCATCCTTTTTCCTAACGAAGAGTATCAACGCTCCCCATAGGGAACTACTCGGACGGATGAACTGCTTGCCCAACAGTTCCTGCAGTTGTGATGACAAGTCCTGCATCTTTAGTGGCTCTAACCGATACGGTGCCTTGGCGATAGGGGCCACACCTGGCACTAGTTCGATCCTAAACTCGACCTGCCTCTCTGGAGGCACTCCTGGTAGCTCCTCCGAGAACACGTCAACAAACTATCTGACCACTGGAACCTCTAAAACTAAAATCCAATCTCTAACCCACATATCCACCACATACGCTAGATAACTCGCACACCCATGAAGAATGTACTGCAGAGTACTGGCAGCTGAACAAAACCCTGATCCCATTCTGGTACCCTCGCCATGGACAATCAGTTCTTCCCTACATGGGGTTCAAACCACCACTCGATGATCCTCGTAGTCGATCATGGAACCAAAGGGACTAAGCCAATCCATACCCACGATCACACACACATCCCCCCATAGGAATTGGAATCAAGTCTATCGGGAAAGACACCCCGAAGATCTCCAACTCACATCCCCGGTAGACTGAAGAAACATAAAGCCTGTGTTAATTCGCGATAGTGACTCGCAACGGACACTCTAGCTCTCCTACTGGCACCAATGACTCCCTACTAAATGTCTGAGATACAAACGACTGACTCGCCCCTGAGTCAAATAAAACCAATGCAGGTAAGGAGTTCAATAAAAATGTATCTAATCACAGGTACAAACAGATAAGCATAAAACACATATAATCAGTAAGATAAGGGATAGAAACATAGCAGCAACCATGTCTCCCTGAGCTTTTAGGGGCTCCACTCTTGTAACACCCCGAATTCAGAAGGCCTAGAAAGGAAAGAAAACCTCAAAATAAGGAAGTGACTCGTCGAGTAGATGGGGTGACTCGATGAGTAGGAGCGCAGATTGGGTCGCAGGTTAAGTGACCTACTCGACGATTCAGAAGGCTAACTTGGCGAGTTGGTCAGGTTTGGGAAAAACCCTAAATGCGGGCCTTGTACCCTATTTAAAGAACATTATAACCCTTCAGCAGCCTCCTTGATGCTCTCTTAAGTCCAGAATGAAACCCTAGTGCCTCCTATGAATTTGTGAGCCTTTGTGAGCATTCCTGAGTGTTGTGAAGCTTAAAGAAGAAGGTGAAGCCTTGGGGATACAAGAAGAGACTAGTAGATCCAAAAACCTCTTGCATTCTCCTCCATTTTCTAGTAAGAAAGTTTCCACCTTGATCATTATGCATGTAGATCTCTCTTCTTTGTCACTTTTGGGGGGTTTTGGTCAAAGAATCCTAGCATGAGAAGAATGGACGTCCCAAGAGCTTGTGTTTTGAGATTTAACACCATTAAGGGCTGTTATGGCATAAAGGAGCAAGCTTTATGCCATAGGAATCCCCATGCAAGCTTATGAAGTGTTCTTTTGGCCTTTTTTGCTGAAAAGGCCATGAATGGAGGAAAAAGGCGGTTTTTTTCATGGTTAGGAGGTGGTTGGGTCCATATCTATATTTTGGATGCTTTGAGACCCTCAGAAATCGTCTGAATAGATTGAGACATAGAGGGACTTGGCGAGTTACTTGTGGGACTCGGCGAGTCAGACCGCTTTCTTGCCCAAAAACCCTTCTGTTAAAAGGTATGAGTTGAGTGGCTAGGGACTCAGCCAGTCCGGGTCCATAGTGGGCATGAAGATCATCGTAATCGACGAGTTCAAGGAGGAACTCGGTGAGTCCAAGGCAATCTCCTTAGTTTATGAATGTGGACTCGGCGAGTTCAAAGGAGAACTCGCCGAGTCAGATGAAGGAGGGTCCCCATATATTGAAGGTGCACTCAACGAGTTCGCAGAGAATTCGCCGAATAGGAGCGAACTCCAGAGTTTGTGAGGAATGTGGGACTCAACGAGTTGATAGGCCAACTCGGCGAATTGAAGTCAACTCGGAGCATTGACTTTGACCTGGGTTGAATCTTGGGAATATTGTGGTGTAAATGTTATTTTGGGTTTTGATAGCTCTGGGAGCCGAAGGATCAACAGTTCAGAAGTTGTCAGTTGGCAGTCAAAAGTGTTTCAGCTAGTCTTCAGCAGTGCGAGTTGAGTCTCCTCACTGTGTACATGGATCTACAGCCACAATGCTGGCCCATTATGTTTCTGTTTATGTTTATGAATAGAAGGAAGACATGGGGGTTAGTCCTAGGGACTTATTGTTATATATTCCGGGTTACGACCTGATTTCGGGCGAGGCCCGAGGAATGTTAGGATGCTAGAGGTCTTTGTGATTCTTACATGTGTCGGTATGATAGGTTCCTGACTGAGGGTCCGATGTCGGGGTAAGCCCGAAGTATGTTAGATAACATTATGTTTACAGATTGGGGTTTCGATGCCAAGGCAATCCCGAGGAAGATTCTTATGTTGTATGTTAGATTATATTTTTCTCTACGTGATACTTGTATGTGTCTGGTAGTGAGGTGAGTGTGGGCGAGGTCCCGTATCTCATCACTAGTTGAGTATGGATGGGGTTCCATATCTCGACATTAGCAGAGTAGGGGCGAGGCCCGTGACAGGAAGGATGTGAGTGTGGGCGGGGGCCCGTATCTCATTACTAATAGTAGTATGAACAAGGTTCCACTACTTCAGTAGCAGACAAGGGACGGGGCCCAAGTTAGGCAAGGCCTTAGACCAGGGTACAGTTAGATTATGTTTATGTATGTTCTATAAATTATTTGATTGTATGTATGTGTATGGTTGGCGAGGCCCAAAGACACGCGGGGCCTCAGGGAAACGAATCTGTATACCGAGCGGGGCTCGATGCCAGGTGGGACCTGATGCCAGGCAGGGCCTGATGCCGGACAGGGTCCGATGCAGTGGACGGGGGGCCAAGTATGTGGTTATGTGATCATGGTTATGCATTTGTGGTATGCGGTAGGTTGGGGAACTCACTAAGCTTCGTGCTTATGGCTTTCCGTTTTTGTTTCAGGTACTTCCGGTAGCGGAGGGAAGAGCTCGGGATGATCGCATGGCACACACCAAGGAGATTAGCCTAGGATGTTTACTCTAATAAAATGAACAAGTGTTTCGAAAAGATACTCTAAATTGTTATATAACCCTTTCAATATGATTGAAATGATCTAATAAGTATGGTTTAGTAAGGTTTTTAAAAAAAGTTGGTCATGATTTTTGGGATGTTACAAGTTGGTATTAGAGCCTAGGTTTGAGGGATTCAGATGCACTCTCGGGTGTGTCTGAACTCAAACTGAGGGCTTGGTTAGAAAATTTTCAAAGGAAAATCGTTTTTATAAACGGACTTTGGAAAGAAAAAGAATTTTGAAAAAGGAATAAGAAGTTTTAAAGAAGAAAAAGTTGTGGTGCATGCAATCTGCCGAGCTCAAGTAAGTTCTCCCAAATTACCCGTGCAAGTTAATGTTATGATATGATTATGTGATCAACATGCTAGTTTAGGGCTAAGGATCTTGGAGGGATGCCTTATATGGCTGTTATATTTACCTGTTGAACTGCATTCTAGAATTGGTTTGACAACGGTAGGATAGCATGTTTAGGTTATGCCTGATTATATGTGCTTAACATCGCATGCTAGTACAAATTCTCGATATGTGGACATGTGTCACACCCCAAAACCGAGAACGGCGGAAACATTCTGGGGCGAAGGACATCATGTAAAGTATCACAACAATGCAAAGTAGTAAACAAGCAACAACATCATCCATTGCATTAATAGTATAATTTTAATTACAAGAGTGTTCTTTCATAGTATAAAACAACATAATGAATACTCAAAATAAAAATACAAGTCTTGACTGCTCATTCTTCACAAAACCTGGTCGTCATACCTGTCTATTTGTGACGTGAGAATACAAGTTATTTTGAAAGCGAGTATTAACAATAAAGCTGGTGAATTCATAAGTATTTATATGTCTTTGATATGTAAAATTGTAAAGAAAATACTTGTAAATGTTTGAAGAAAAGTCTGTATAAGTATGAAAGATCCTAGAAAATCCCATATTTCCTACTAGTATAAAATGTAGTCTTCTATCAAGACCCAACTGTTTTGAAAGTATGCATCACTGTAAATGTGATGGTTTTTCCCCTACATAACTATTATTATAAACTATAGTCTACCTCATCGTTTATATGAATGTGTCACAAAATAAAGGTAATAAGGAAAATAGTATATTTATATCAAATATAATCTACCTCATCATTTATGTGAATGTGTCACAAAGTAAAGGTAATAAGGAAAATAATATAATAAATGAAATTGTATCCTTTTGCACTAGGATATTAACGGCGTGGTAACTCGCCGAAAAGTACAACCGTAGACACTCGTCGATGTGCATCTTCCCTACTGTAGCTAACAGCCTTGGGTGTGGAATGGAAAAGTCCCATAACGTATGTAATAGTATCTATGTAATCGTATCTCTGTATTTGTCTCTCTTGTAATTGTATGTCTTGTAATTGTATGTAATCGTATCTCTTCATATAGTATGTAATGTATTTGTATTTTTGTAATTGTATCTCTTCATAAAGTATGTAATGTATTAGTATTTCTGTAATTGTATCTCTTCATATAGTATGTAATTTATTAGTATAGACTCATGAATGAACTAACTCTTGTGTGATTCTTTGTACTTGGAATAGTAAGTAGTATCTCCTAACTATACCTAATATAGTTACTAGTAATGTATGTGTATAATCGAAGGTATACCTTTGCTACCCAAAGGTACTGAACCGACTGAGAGAACTTTTATGACTATATATGTATACATAATATATAACTAATATTTAGACGACATTCGGACAAATAACCGATACCCTAAGGCCACATCCAAAAAAGGAAAAGGAATTAAAGCAAGATAACAGTCCCAAGTCCTTTAAACATTACTTATATAACTATACATATATAGGCATGCATTTGAGAATATAAAATTATAAAAGAAGTTTCGTAAAACCTTTGAAAACTTTAATAAATAAGAATTGATGAGTTGATGTCAGTTTATAAAACGATTTAAAAGCAGTTTGTTTGATAAGAACAATTTTAAGTATAAGAAAACCGTTGTTTGAAACACAATTGTAACAGAGTTTGAAAGGAAACCTACAGTATGTAAGACTGTTTGATAAAGAGTTTTAACATATAAAAACGTTTGAGAAAGTCATTTGAAGTAATATGTTTGGTAAAACAGCTAAAAGTGTAGTAAATCCATTTGTATGCTAGTTATTAATCACATGTGATTGATATACTGACTAGCATGATTCAACTTGTATCCCCCCCATAAAAGCATTTATAAACATTTAAAAACATTTAAAAGGTTAAGTAAGGGGTATGAACTCACCTGTAGTGAGTGGATTGGATGGAAGTGTCGGACAAATGTTAGGTGTCAATTGAAGGCTTGAACACACACAATGATCCTAATAACATATTAACACATATGTATATATACAATTAGCGATTATAACACTAATTAGACAAGTATAAACACCCTAATGTGTGGAAAACACTTTGGTCAAAGTGTTTGATGGGATTAAAAACAACTTTTAATCTATGAAGATCGATTGGATCTTGAACAAGTATATCAATATGAAACAGCAAGAACACTATATTAATAACAAGGCAGAACGCAATAATAAGAACAAACAGCTTGAATCAAACGAGTCAAATGATTAAATAAAATCCTTAGAAGAGCTCGATTAAGAACATCAACTGTAAAGGATTGGAAGATTACAAGAATGATTACTGGAAAATATTGTTCTCTTGATAAATCGCTATTTCGATAATCTCTAGAATCTTAACCTAATATGCATGCAAGCATTAACTTATATACAATACATAAAAGACTCTCGGTTGGACAGGCCCAAACCGGAGAATAAAACGGCTAATCTAACGAGCCCAAAAGACGCAACATAAAACAGAACTTCAGCCCAACAATCTCCCCCTTTGCGTCAATTTGGAGCGAGACCTTCACTTCGTACTTGGGCCGGCGGCTGAAGCTGGTACCTTCTTCTTCACGGTACTAAACAGACATTTGGTTATGGAAAGGATGGTCTGTCTAAACCGGATGTACCAATTGATCATATCTTCAAAGTACTTGATGTCATCAGCCGAATTGTCCTTACACCGCTTGACGATTGATAGGACGTGTTCCAAGCAGGTAGTGGTGTAGAGGTGCTTGTCAGCTAACGCGAACAGACATTTCTGTCCTTCAGCTCTGGTGAACATCACAGAGTTTTGCCTCGAATCTATCTTGCCCATTTTCATCGTGTTTAGATCACTGGCCGATCCCACAGGCTTGACTTTCGGTTTCTTCTTAAACACTGTGGCAACCTCCTGATCCATTAGGGCCACCTCCATGATATAGCATGCCAGCATCCTTTTGACATGGTCTAAGATGGGACCATATTCGGCTTCGTTTGTCAGCAAGATGTTGTACAAGACTATCCAATCATGAGGGTTCAGATTGGGCAGATCCGCCAGAGAGATCATGTGAGCAGTTCTTGCAGATCCTCGGATAAGCTTGAACTTGACGTTTGTGAATCTCCCCACGGTAAATGGCTTCATCACCCGAACATTGACAATCTTCTGGGCGCTCCATGTAAGGTATTGAGGGCGAGCGGCCTCCAGGTAGAAGTCAATGAGCTCCTTGTCAAGCTCATCGTTCGGATGCGGGACTTCGAAAATGTTGGAGAAGGCGTGGAAGATGAACGCCTTTCGAGTCAACGACATATCAAATTGCGAATCGACCGAGTTGTTGCAGTCGAACGATATCACCGGCTCGACCATAGTATGCTTGGAGTTTCTATGGCCTCCTTTATCAAACGATCCCTGGTCCAGGCAGGGAAGAGCAGCTTTCGACTCTCAAGGAGATCGTTGGCTTCTTTTTGTTTACGTTCGGCTTCTTCAGCTTCACGTGCCACACGACTGACATCGTCATCAGTATTGCGACTGTTCTTTCTCTTTAACATGTCCGCAATAGTCTCCTTGTCTTCATCTTCATCGTCATCTCCTCCCTCTGCTATGTTTTTGCCTTTGTCCTTCACACCCGAACCCGAGGCATGACCAGTTGGGGGTGGTTCGGTTGTGTGAGTAGCTTTGGAGGAAGGAGGGGGTTTCGATCCTTTCTTCTCATCTCCCCCTTGTTTCGGAATGGACACGAAACTGGGTAGGCCTTCAGTTTTACTTAAGAGGTCCATGGCCGGAGAGAGTTTCTCAGCGAGAGTACGCCTTACTGAGTGATTGAGGATGGGGTCGTGTGCTTCCAGGATGTTGGATAGAGCGGCGTGGACATCCGAAACACACGTCTTGATGACTTCCCTTTCGGATCGAAGAGCCTCCAATTTTTGTTCGGAGTTGGAAAGTTGGGTGCTCTTGATCTTGAGGGCAGTAGTCTTACTCGCCAGGACGTCCATCAGTGAATTTTCAGCCGCAAGATCTTCTTGTAGCTTTGCCAAGCGGGCATCGATGGAGGCACGGAGTGCCGAGTTGTCGTCGCTAAGGTTTTGTCTGAGGGTAGCGAACGAGGATAACTCCGTCTTTATAAACTGGGCCAATTGATTAACAACTGGTTCCAGAGTTGTTTTGGTGGCTTCGGCGCTTTGCTGCATAGACTGCATCAGGATTGTAGCGTCATGGAATAGTTTATCGACTTTTTCGGTCGCAGCCTCACAAGCTCGGGTGGAGGCGTCTATCGCAGCAGTTGCTGAGGCCATTGAATCATGTTGAGCCTTGGAGAAGGCATCAACGATCTTCTGAAGAGCGGCTTCAGATAAAGAGGACTGCTGGTTGGAAGAGGAGGCGAGAAGTTGATCAACCTTCTCGTTAAGCTCGCGAGGATGCTTCTTTGTCACTGGAGCATCATCCTCCTCATCACTTTGAACTTGAAACGGACTGTAATAGACCGAATCATAGTTCATGTGATCACCACCAAGGTATTGATCATCGCCGTCGGAGGCGTCTTCTGGAGATTGGGGTAGTGGTGAAGCTGGGGGTGTTATTGGTTTAGTTGGTTCAGGTTGAGTGGGTGGGGGATGAGTTTCGGGTGGTGGTGGTGTATGGGTTTCGGTTTGTGGAGGTTCGGTTACGGGTGGGGTTTCGGTAACAGGTGGTGTTTCGGTTGATGTGGTGAATATGGGTGGTGGTATAGGAAATGAGGTTGGTGGTATAGTAGGGTTTATGGTGGGAATGGAAATAGGTATTGTGGGTGGAGGGGAAGGAACTGGGGATTGGTGAAGTTCCATCTCCGGGGTTGGGGACCGAGGGGGTGTGTTGCCTCTTTGTGGAGATCCGTCTCCTTGAGATCCCTCAGAGTCCGAACTCCCACCTTCGGATTCACTTGATGAGGAGGGAAGGACTAGCTTTCGCTTTTGTTGGGTCTTCCTCCTTTTCGGTTTTGGTGACGAAGCAGCCTTCGGTTGTTTGCGCTTCTTGGGAGAAGGTTTGGGGGCTTTGGATGGTTTCTTCCCCTTGTCTGATTTCTTACCCCTGGCCACCGGTTTGTCGGCATCATGGATTGATCGCAGCATGTCCGGTGTCAGTTCCCTTGGACCAGATGGCCCTAACTCCTTGATCGCCTTGATCATACTGCTGTCTGATGGCACACTTCCATACATCGACTCCGGAATTGAGCCAATGAAGGAGAATTTCGATGCATCGGATACGATGATCTTCTTGGTGTGGAACGTACCAACAGAAGACATCGGTGCACCGTCAGCAGTTGGGACCTCAAACCTGTCCATGGCCCATCTTGTGATCAGGATCCAGAACCGGGCCAGCGACACTTCAGAGTGTCGAGAAGTGGAAGAAAGGCTCTGAATCAGCTGTTGCCAAAGGACAAACCCATAATCGAGGTTGATCCCGTTGTACACCCCATACATGATTGACAGGAAAAGACGACTGGCCCCGTCCGATCCTGAGCTCCTCTCAGACAGTCCCTTGAAGAGAACTGTAAATAACCCATTCCACACGGGCGGTAGGCATGACTTCTTGAACCTTGCGACGGAGGTTAGAACTTCCGTGTAGCCCATGTTGTAGAACATGCTGTATAACATGCCAACCGGAATCGTCTCCGGGTTAACACGTGATGGGTCTGCAGCAAACCCAAGCATGGTGTAGAAGCGGGGACGAGAAATCGACGTCTTGTGTTCCGCTACTTCGAAAAATATCCGGTCGACGCCCTTGTCGTAGTAGGCCGTCACATAGACCTGAGATAGAGCCACCATTGGCACCGTTTCAATTCTGGACAATGCCGGAGCAAGCTGGGAGAACTTGAGGCATTCGATAACCGGCGACATGTAGGGATCATAGGCTAGTGGGTTCAGATCAATGACAAGGCATTGTTGAGGTCTGATGGGAAGAATCTGAGAAGTAGCATGAACGGATGAAGATTCAGCCATTGTTGCAGGTGTGGAGAAGAAGATGACCGGGAGAGAGTTTTGGGAGTAATTTTGCTTTGGGAATTATGGGGGCAGTAAAGAGGTAAAAGGTGGTGTTGATGGCTTTTTATAGTAGGTGATAGGAGAGAGAAAGATCGTTTCAAATCTCTTATTGAAATACGGAAGGGTTTTAGAGTGACTGATTGGTGATAGTTGGGACGTGCGATGATCACGTAGGAGAGAGAGTGTCAGATTCCTAGGATCACGCCGCCCAATAAGCGCCGGTTCAGAGAGAGAAACCGTTTCCATTTCCACACGCGCCATTAATGCCAGATGGATGACGCTTCAATACTGCACACGCGTCCAATAAGTGTCAGAAAAAGCGTGGCTTCTTCAAATTCACGCGCCCTCCTTTTTACCGTCGTTTGAATATCTATCCTTTGAACTCCCGCCGCGTCAGCAACCTTTTGAACTTATCCCTTTTCTTTTAAACGCCACCTTTTGAATAAAATGCCTACGTGGATTATTGGCAACCACAACTTCAGTATTAGCCATCCATTGATTATCCAGCCTGTAAAATAATTAGTAACAGAATTTTTGAAAATCTAGGATTTTCGTGCAAAGAGTGTAAAAGATAAAGAAATAAAACAACTCTTTTTGGAATGATCTGTGATGTCAATTATGACACGAAACTGATGATCCCGGGCACGAATCTCTTCCTTCAAGGTCAAGAGAGACCTCAAAGTGTTAGTGTGGAATCCCGTTGAATTTCGATCAAACATTTATCAATAAATGTTGAAAGGCTTCTTTAAATAAGGCAAATTAAGGGTGGTTTCGCTTTGATTCAACAATTCAATTCCTGATATAAGAACGAACGTGAACAAAGTACTTGTGAGACCAGTGTAGTCTGTTGAACAAGTAGGTTTGAGTTAATTTTGTAGTGGCTTGGATTAATATGAAATCTCAGATAAAAATTTAAAACTGGATCCCTTGGGAAGAAATGTCATGGTGTGTAACAATTTCATTGGAACCACACAAAAAGGAAAAAAAAAATGAGATTTCATGAAGGTACATTCGTTAATTCATTGGTGAAAACTTGATCAAGTTAATTGGTCACCGTCAATTCGTTGGTGTTGAATTTTGGGTTTCACTCAGCTCGTAGTGGCACGAAGCTAAGATCATAAACACAGATGTTGTGTAACCATAAACCTCAGTGGTAGTTGCTGAGAGTCTCAAGGGTTACAGTGAGGATACGAATGTTATGGAGAAGTATAATGGGGATGGTGAAAGAAGACATAGTACCTCTGCTGCGAACATAAGGACCAAGCAGGAGACTCTGAACTCATGTGAGAAAAGAGTGAGGTAGCTCACGATTAGAATAAATGAGTTAGCCTTATTGGGAAGACAAGGTTTGTGTATACCAGGTCATAAATGCTATTATTCAAAATCTTATGAGGCTTGGGACACATACAGCAGCATGCTTCTAGGGACACTTAAGTAAGTCATCAAATATATCCCCATAAACGAATGAGCACACACAAAAAAAAAATTAAAATATTTTTGGAGTTTTTGAAATTGAGAAGAAAAAAATTAAAATTAAAAAAAAATAAAAATAAGACATAAAAAAATTATAAAAGAGTTAAAAAAATATGATTAAAAAAAAACGTTGCAAGAAAAATGAAAAACCGAACCCGAACGTTCGGTTGATTTAGGTTGGAAAAAGTTGAAAAACCGAACCCGAGCGTTCGGTTGGTTTCGGTTCAGGAAAATTTTGAAAAACCGAACCCGAACCTTCGGTTGGTTTCGGTTCACTAAAATTTTGGAAAACCGAACCCGAACCTTCTGGAGGTTTCGGTTTTGGAAAAATTTTTAAGAAACCAAGGGGTTTAGATATGCAATAAAAAAAAACTTTTTACATAAAGAAAAACAAATTTTGCACTAGAAATATACAATATGGAGAAAGTACCTTTGAAGAAATGAGCGAGTGAAATGGTTGAACCGAACCCGAACGTTCGGTTGGATTCGCTTCTTACGTTTGAGATCGAGAGGTAGTGTGAGGTACTGACTCTGATTCCATCATACCTAGCCCTTGCAAAATTTTATTGAATGATGCTTCTGGAAGAGCTTTGGTGAAGACGTCAGCCAGTTGATCAGTGGTTCTTACGAAGTGAACTTCGACATTTCCATCTTCCATGTGATCTTTGATGAAGTGATACCTCAGTGCTATGTGTTTGGTTTTAGAGTGTTGCACCGGGTTATGACAGATCCTAATTGCACTTTCAGAGTCACAATATAGAGGGATCTTCTTCATATTGAGTCCATAGTCTCGAAGTTGACTCTGGATCCAAATCACTTGTGATGTGCAGGATGCAGCGGCAATGTATTCCGCTTCAGCAGTAGACAGCGACACACATGTTTGTTTCTTGGATTGCCAGCTGACCAACTTCCCATCAAGAAATTGACAGCCACCAGTTGTGCTTTTGCGGTCGAGTCCACATCCTCCAAGGTCAGCATCAGAATAGGCTTGAACGAAGAAGCCAGAGTTAGATGGATACCATAGACCTAAGGAGGCGGTTCGCTTAAGATAGCGTAGGATGTTCTTCACTGCCAGCATGTGAGGTTCACGTGGGTTAGCCTGAAATCGAGCACAATAACATACAGAGAACATGATATCAGGCCTGCTAGCAGTTAGATACATCAGTGAGCCAATCATTTGACGATAGAGCGTGATGTCGACAGCCGGTTTATCCAGTGAAGGGGTAAGTTTGGTGCCGAATGCCATTGGGACTTTGACTTTTGAGTCTCCCATCATTCCAAACTTCGCTAGGAGAGTCTTTATGTAAGCTTCCTGACTGATAAAGATGCCTTCGGGTCCCTGTCTTATATTTAAACCAAGGAAAAAATTAATAGGACCCATTGAGCTCATTTCAAACTTAGTCTCCATCAACTTTCTGAATTCAGCTGTTAAGCTGGGATTTGTAGAGCCAAAGATGATGTCATCGATATAAATTTGAACTATCATAAGGTGGTTACCTTCCTTTTTGCGAAAGAAGGTTGGGTCAACCGAACCTTGTTTGAATTTGGACATCTTTAAAAATTTTGTAAGCGTTTCATACCAGGCTCTCGGAGCTTGTTTGAGGCCGTACACAGCTTTATCCAGAATGTAGCAATGATTTGGATACTTTTCGTTCACGAACCCAGGAGGTTGCTCCACATACACAGTTTCTTCAAGTTCTCCATTGAGAAATGCGCACTTGACGTCCATTTGGAAGACCTCAAAGTTTTTGTGAGCAGCATAGGCCAGAAATATTCTAACCGATTCTAGCCTAGCTACTGGAGCGAACGTCTCTTCGTAATCTATTCCTTCCTCCTGACAGTATCCTTTGACAACCAGACGAGCCTTGTTCCTTATTACATTACCTTCCTTGTCCATTTTGTTTCTAAAAACCCATTTGAGACCAACAACTGAAGCATCCGGAGGAGTTGGAATGAGGCGCCAGACTTTGTTCCTTTCAAACTCGTTTAGTTCGTCTTGCATTGCTTGAACCCAATCAGAGTGATCGAGGGCAGTGTTCACTGTCTTCGGTTCAACTTTTGATACAAATGAGTTAAACATACAAAACTCAACCTTTGAGAATAAGGATGTTTGTTTTGCCTTCAGTTGAGATCGGGTTAGAACCTTTTCAGATACATCACCAACTACTTGAGAGATAGGATGATCTCTGGTCCATTTTGTAAGAGGAGGGTAATTCGGATCGAAGGTTGGATCTAGTTCAGCGTTGATCATCTCTTCAGGCTCAGATTGGCTATCGAAATCAAGCGTCATATCATCATGCTCCCCCTCATTTGATGAGTCTTGAGAAACACGAGGTTCAGGGGTTTCTTGTGGTGCTGGATTTTCAGGCATTGAAGCACCTTCGTTTGGAGGGGCACCTTCGGTTGGAGAGTTACCTTCGGTTGATGAAGGACCTTCGGTTGAAGTAGTAGAGCATGGCTCCCCCTGGACATGTGAGCTAGGCTCCCCCTCGACATGAGAACTTGGCTCCCCCTCGACTGAAGCATTGTTGGTTGGAGATTCATTAGTAGGCGATTCTCCTTCATGCATTCTTCTTGCAGCATCTTCGACAATCTGCTTCATATGATCTATTTTGTTGTCGGCTGCACCTGCTTCGGAGAGAGAAGCTTTTTCAGGTTCGTCAAATAGTTCCAGAAAATTTTCGTACAGATTGGCGATTGAGACAGTGACTTGGCCAGTTTGAGGAAAGATTTCACTGGTAGTGTCATCTATGGCCTGTAGCTTCTTGACATAGTTATCGTCGAAGGTCACATAGTATGTCTCTTCAATTCTTCTTGATCGTTTGTTTAGGACCCTGTATGCCTTTAAAGTGAGTGAGTAACCCAGAAAGATTCCCTCGTCGGCTTTTACATCAAACTTGTTGCGGTGTTCTTTAGAATTAAAGATGAAACACCTTGAGCCAAAAACGTGGAAAAATTTCACATTGGGCTTCCTGTTGTTTAATATCTCATATGGTGTGAGCGTGAATCGCTTGTTGAGATATGACCTGTTTTGAGTATAACAAGCAGCAGAAATAGCGTCAGCCCAAAAATAAAGAGGTAAGGAAGCGAAACTTAGCATAGTTCGGGCAGCTTCACACAGAGATCGGTTTCGTCTTTCGACTATTCCGTTCTGCTGTGGTGTGTAGGGAGCTGAGAAATTATGGCTAATTCCCTTTTCTGCAAGAAACTCTTCAAACTCCCTGTTCTTGAATTCGAGACCATTGTCGCTCCTGATGTTGCGAACGACCTTCTTGAGCTGGACTTCAATTTGCTTGATAAACACTTTCAGCTTTTGAGTCGCTTCAGATTTGAGCTTTAGAAAGAACACCCATGTAAATCTAGAGAAGTCATCAACGACAACAAGAATGTACTTGCTACCACCGATGCTTTCAATAGATGAAGGACCACACAAATCGATATGGAGCAATTCGAGTGGTTCAACAACTTTTGTGTTAATTATGGATGGGTGACTTTGACGACTCTGCTTTCCCATTTCACATGCAGCACATAAATGCTCTCTGTCAAACTTGAGCAATGGAAGATCCCTAACATGACCTCCAGTGACAAGTCAGTTAATATCTTTGAAATTGAGATGAGAGAGTCTTCTGTGCCACAACCAGCTTTCGTCGGATTGAGCTTTTGATAGCAGACATATTGCTGGGTTTCCTTTGATGGGTTTCATGTTCAGCGGAAACATTTCACCCTTTCGCTCTGACTTCAGAATCACTTTCTTTGTCTTTTTCTCTATGATTTCAGAACCTTCATCATCGAATGAAACTTTGAGACTTGTACCTCCAACAAGCTGAGATACACTGATGAGGTTGTGTTGAAGTCCTTCCACATAGGCCACCTTCCTAATGGTAAAATCACCATTCGTTATCATCCCATATCCCTTTATGGTGCCGAAAGAGTTATTTCCAAACTTAACGTTGCCACCATTTGCAAGAGATCTGTATTCCCTGAGTTCCTCTTTCCTCCCTGTCATGTGACGCGAGCAGCCACTGTCGATGTACCATTCTTCGTCAAACTGCTCGTCACTTATAACCTGCAAAAATTAAGCAGATTTAGGAACCCAAAGTTTCTTGGGTCCATGTGAGGTTTTCATGGGAACAGGAATAGTTAGAGAGATGTCAACAAGATATGTTCTTTTAATTAAAGTTGTTTCATCTTTCTTTTTAATGGTGAATACTTTTATTTTGTTAAGATTAGGTTAGTTTCCTGTGGGCTCAGGCTTGGATTCATCGACCTTTCGCTTTCCCTTCTGTTCAGCTGATGAATGAGGTTTTTGAGGAAAAGTGGGATTAGCTTTAGAGCAAGATGGAGATGAATGAGTAGAAGTAGAATGACGAGAAGAGTTAGAACGAGAGAATTTGGATGGGGAGGACTTCCTTGCTGATGACTCTAGGTGACCCTTTTGCTTTTGATCGTTGGTGGGTTTAACCTTTGAGTCTTGTTCTCGTCTGACTTCAGAGCCGAACCTCTGAGTTCGGTTGGAGTTGTTCTTGGAACCAAACCTTTGGTTTCGGTTGAAATCCTTTTCAGAACCGAACCTTTGCTTTCGGTTGGTATTTTCATGCGAACCGAACCTTGACTTTCGGTTGGTATCTTCTTGCGAACCGAACCTTGACTTTCGGTTGGTATCTTCTTGCGAACCGAACCTTGACTTTCGGTTGGTATCTTCTTGCGAACCGAACCTTGACTTTCGGTTGTTGGAATTATCAGGCTTTCTTACGGGATTGTTTTCATACTTCAGATTCTTGTCTTTGTGTGAATAGTATGCATTCTGGGAGTGCCAGAATTGTTTCCTTTCAGAAAGGTTTTTCCTGTATCTTAGGTTCCTTTCTATCTTTTTATCCCTCATCTGTTTAGGTTGATGATGAACGTTCGCTTTCGCTTTTGATGTCACCTTTGCTGGTTCCTTTTGAACTTTAGGAGTTTTTCTTTGAGCTGAGGGTGCAGAGGGAATGTTTGAAGAAGATTCAGTTTGCCCTGAGAAAGTGGAAGGAGTATCTGATGAAGTTTCACTTCGGGCTGTTGGCGTTGAAGGAATATCTTCTTTTGCTGAACAATCAACCTCTTGAGGAGTATCTTTTGTACCACTTGTGCTTGGTTCACTGAAATTATCAGGCTTGTTCAAGGGTTCAGGTATGTATCTCCCTTTCTTCATCCAAGAGGTTCTTTCAGATAGGCCGACGGTTTCATTTCCATTGTCAATAGGAGCTTCCCATAAGAACTCATCACAGCCATCAGCATTGTCTTCGTTAACAATAGTCGTGAGTTCATCTGTTTGATGTTCGGTTACTCCAGTCACTTTGTATACCTGATTCGGAGTGGTCCTGACCTTTTGATACACAACAGCCTTTTCTACTAATTTCGGGGACTTTTGTTGGGACAATCTAGCGAATTCCACTGAATTTTCAGAAATAAGATTTTTGTGGTTTTTAGTTTCGCTTTTAACAAATTCTGAGCAGTCAACCGTATCCTCTACAGAAATTTCACTCATGTTTTCGTCCTCGTTAAGCTCAGATGCATTTTCAACATCGATTTTATTTTCTGAGCTTACTTTGGCGTTTAGAGAGTCAAACTTTTGTATGGTTTCGGTTCTCAGTTTAAGTCTGTCATTTTCGTCCAAAAGATTTTTGAGCATGTCCTTATGGTCTTTGGATTTAATGAAGGACTCAATTTTGTCCAGTCCAATCTGATAAGTTGGGTTGACATCATCAGACGAAATCACACTCTCACAATTGTAAGCTTCGGCATCAATTTCATCCTCCTTGAATTCTAGGAATGGTAAAATCATACGGTGGATCTTCTTGCCTATCTCACAGTCTAAGTGAAGCTGAGTAATATTGGAATATAAACGTTTAGCTATTAAACAAAAAACATTTTGTTGTTTTAACAATTTCAAATTGTCTCTCTGCAAATAAATGTTTTCGTCTTTGACTTTAATTAATTCCGACTCTTTTAACTCAATCCACATACGCCGCTCCTCACTATTCGACGCCACCCTGCTTAATTGATCAGTCAGGTTAGAATTGGTGACTCGAGTTTGAGTTAAGCTACTATCTAAATGAGAAATTCTTGTGTTAACGTTTTTTAGTTCTTTCTCATATGAGGATGATGGTACTTTAGATGAAATGAAAACAGATTGTACCTTCTTTATCAGTTCATCAAGCTCATTGAACTGTTGGCTGAGTGGTTTGGCCGTGAAGCACATATCTTCCTGCACCTTCGGTCCATTGCTTCCTCCATCGGTATTGTATCTCCTCATCTGAGATGCGCTTGACACCATGAAGCATTTTCCACCACTGCTTTCCTCCTTAGCCATATAAACCTTTCCATGAGTAGGCTTCCTCACTTCTTCGTCTTCTGAGTCAGTAGACCAAACTTCGGTGCTACCGAACTCATCGTCATTAACCGAACCCTGCACAATAAGAGCATTAATAGAAGGGTTAGCGGTAGACTTTTTCTTTCTCAACTCATCCAATCTCTTCTGCAGCACGACTTCCTCATCCTTTCCGTCATCCTTTCCGTCATCCTTTTCAGCCATCTTTTTAAGAACACAGTCCTTAGCATAGTGGTTCTTGCCACCACAGTAAAAACAGCTTACTCCAGAATCGCCATCTGCCTTCGGTTCCTTCTTGGACTCCTCAGCCTTCGGTTCATTGTTCGCCTTTTCAGAGCTGTAACTCCCCTGCCAGTTTTGGTTTTTGTTGTTGGGAAATCTCTTCTTTATGAACCTCTTAGGATTGGATACCATCATGGCATAATCCTCAGTTGAGAGGTCATATTCTTCTAAATTGAGCTCTTCATCCTCCATCACAGCTTTACTTTTAGATAGGAGGGCCAACGAACCAAGACTAGAGACAACATTTTTCTCTTGAACCACAATCTTCTCTTGGGACTTTAGAATACCCACCAGTTTTGCCAAAGAGTATGATTTAAATTGTTCATGGGCTTTGACGGTGGAAACAACTGCTCTCCATTCAGATCGCAGTCCGTTCAAGAAAGTAACCTTTTGTTCGATGAGCTTCCTTTCAATGTCGTGTTTGATCATCTTGCTGAGAAGATGATTGAAGCGCTCAAACGTCTGGGTCACAGTTTCTTCAGCCCCTTGCCTGAATTCTCCAAACTCAGATAGAAGCAAGGTTTGAATAGAATGTTCAAGATCTTTGTCTGTGGAGTACAGTTCGCGAAGTCTATCCCACACTTCCTTCGCCGTAGTGCATGAGCTGACCAGTCTGAAAGTGTCGGACTGAAGGGCGAATCTGATCAACCTCAGTGCCTTAATATTGCACTGGAATTTGTCTTTTTTCATCTTGCGCAATATTCGTCACGTCCTTAAGCAGATCGTTGTATTCTTTTTGCGTCTTAATAACTCTGGATGTCGCGGAATGAGAAAACGGTCCATTGATAATGGCTTCCCATATGAGAAAACCATTGTCCTCCGATCCAATCACGTAATCTTCAAAATGATGTGCCCACACTTCATAGTCATGGGTGTATAAGATTGGAATTTTTGTCGTCGAACCAATGCTGTTGGAAATATTAATAGGGTTTGATTGCGTTGCGTCCATTATGATCGTAATAACCTGTTCAAAGATCAGACTTGTAATAAAGCAGATTAGGGCAAAACAATAAATACTAAGATACGTCAATTAAGATGACGGCTCAATAAATATCGATGATTACGGAAAACCCTAATGGAAATCTTTTTCACAGAAAAGATGTGTATCGATTACACAGCCTCCCGCTCTGATACCAATTGATGGGATTAAAAACAACTTTTAATCTATGAAGATCGATTAGATCTTGAACAAGTATATCAATATGAAACAGCAAGAACACTATATTAATAACAAGGCAGAACGCAATAATAAGAACAAACAGCTTGAATCAAACGAGTCGAATGATTAAATAAAATCCTTAGAAGAGCTCGATTAAGAACATCAACTGTAAAGGATTGGAAGATTACAAGAATGATTACTGGAAAATATTGTTCTCTTGATAAATCGCTATTTCGATAATCTCTAGAATCTTAACCTAATATGCATGCAAGCATTAACTTATATACAATACATAAAAGACTCTCGGTTGGACAGGCCCAAACCGGAGAATAAAAAGGCTAATCTAACGAGCCCAAAAGACGCAACATAAAACAGAACTTCAGCCCAACAGTGTTAGGAGGCCATTGGGTTGCAACAAAGGAGTATAAGGCATTGTAATTGAGTTTATGGCCCATGGACCATACTTAATGGAGTTTACAGCCATGGGAGTTTACTCCTGGATGTAAACTCTCTAAAGGGTCTCAATTTGAGGCTTAAAGGTAAGATGTCTTAAGTGGTTAAGTGTTCCAAGTCTAAACAAAACACTACGTTCGTTTAAGGTCCAAGAATTGGCCTCAACTTGAGTTTACGGCCTGGGGACCACTTCCTCATGAGTTTATGGCCGTAAAATCATGGTATTAAGTACCATTTCGATGTTTGAGGTCCCTAGTTCAATGGTGGTTGGTTCTAGGCTAAGTTCTAGGCTTAAGGAAGGAGAAGAGGGCATCATTGCACCCTTATAGGGAGTTTTCGGCCTTGAGAGATCCTTGGCCGTAAACTCTCATTCATCCTTTGATTCTTGATGTTTATAATGCCTAAACATGTTAAACCAAGTGTACAACGAGTTAGAACAAGAGTACTTATGATCTAGGAGCTTGAATGGTCGGTTTTGGCCAAGAACACTAGTGTGTGTTCTTGGTGTTCTTGGTGAAACTTGAAGATCTACACAAATTAAATGAATTCACTTATGAAATCATGTAAGATCACTAGATCAAGTAAGATATCAACTAACTAGGACAAGAAACTTACTAGTTTTGAAGATCGGGGATGAAGATCAGGATGATAGTTGAGAGGATTTGGGAGGAAATCAGCTAAGGGAAAGAAAGGAATGAAGAAATGGCCAACCTTTCATCATATAAGGTGGAGTTTACGGCTGTAAACTCCATTGTGGTGGCCATAAACTCCTAGTCAAGGTGTTATAGGAGTGTTCTTTGTACTATGGCTTCAGCAGATAAACCCCGACACTTATGACTTAAGTGTACAAGGCTCAGAACGCTCAAACAGACTCCAAATTGTGCTAAATGATAGCAGGAATGAGTTTGACTTTCAATGAAGTGTTTGACTGTACATGATAGAAAATTTCGGGTTGTCACATCATCCCCCCGTTAGAGAGAATTTCGTCCCGAAATTAGAATTTAGGTAAGGGAATAGGTATGAATAATCGAGCAAAGAGGTGGGGATACTTCCTATTCGATTGATTCTCGCGCTCCCAAGTGAATTCAGGTCCTCAGTTGGTATTCCAATAAACCTTCACTAATGGGAAGCGGATTTGCTTCATTTGCCTGACCTCTCGGTCCATGTTCACTACGGTACTTCCACAAAGGTGAGGTTCTTGTTAATCTTGATCTCGTCGAGTGGGATTACAAGAGTCCTGATGGAAAGGTACCTTTTTCAAGCTCAAGACGTGGAGGGTAAAATGTACGTTACTGAGTTTGTGGGCTAAGTTGGATTTGTGAGTTACAGGGCCGATTCTGGCAAGAATCTCGGAGGTCCTAACTATCTTTGATTTAGCTTTCCACACTTTCTTAAGCGTATCAAGCATTCCCAGGGTGAGACTTCCAAAAGAATTTGGTCTCTCACATGGAATTCCAAAGGTTTCTTCCTATTGCTTCTCTTCCCAGTCAAGGGCCACTCCCTTCTGGGTCAAAGCCGTAAGAGGTTTCGTAATTCGAGAGGAGTTCTGAATGAACTTACGATAGGAGTCAGCGAGACCTAGAATTTGGCGAATTTTCGTAGGCGTCTTCGGTGTTGACCAATTCTCAACGGTTTTGATTTTTGGAAGGGTTCTCAAGGATTCCCACATCACTAATAGTGTGTCTTAGGAATTCGACTCTTCAATTCCAAAACTCATATTTAGAGAACTTCGTGTAGAGCTTCTCTGATCAAAATGTTTCCATGGTTTGTTGTAGATGCTTTTTATGATTTCCATATTACTACGAGAGTAGATAAGTAAGTCATTTACAAGGAAAATGACGAACTGATCCAAGTAAGGATGGCGTACCTTATTCATTAAGTTTGTGAACACTACGGGCGCATTGTTCTTTTCCGAGGGGTATCACTACGCACTCGTAGCGTCCGCATCGAGTTTGGGAGATTGTCCTCGGGAAATCCTTCTCTAACACTCGTAACTGGATGATATTCGGATCTCAGGTCCAATTTTGAAAGGTAAATCCTTCCTTGTGGTTGGTCAACCAATTTATCTATGCGAGGCAGAGGGTAATGATTTATAATGGAAATCTTGTCGAGGTCTCCATTAGTCGATGCTCCTACAAGACAACCCATCTATTTTCTTGAAGAATAAGACCGGAGTTCTCCTGGGTGAGGAGCTTGGTCTTCCAATTCCATTGCTGAGTAGTTTGTTACGTTGCCTGGACGGTTCTTGCATCTCTGCAAGTGCTAAACTATAGGGCAAATTGGCTAAAGGGGTAGCATTGGGTTCTAAGTTTATTCTCATGACAACACGATCACTCGTAGTCTTGGGCAGTCTCTGTCCTGAAGTTCATATTAGAAGTCATACATGGTTCATCAATCACAGTCTCGTGTATACGAGTCGTATATAATTAAGATTGAAAAGGTAGTCGAATAAATGATTATTCTTTTAGCTCACATCCAAACAAGGAAAAGAAGTTAAAGCGGAATCATCAATTCTAAACCTGTAGAACCTTGATTATATACCACCCTTGTTTATACATTCTTCAGCGATAGATCAACCGTAAGGGTCCTTGGTTTGAACTTGACGTACTTTACGAGTGGTACTCCGAGGAGGTTTGCTGAGGTTTCTTCGGAAAAGTTACGAAACATGAGGTACTCTATGCTTGAGTACTTCGGAGTTCTGGAATGACGGCTTCGCTAGAAAGGTGATTTCGGAGAAAGAGGTTTAATCACGAAACTGGTATTGTGAGGATTGAATGGACTGATGTTGTATGATAATATCGGACTCACTTAGAAATAACGGCATTAGATTTGATTACAAAGGCATTACAGACAAAACACAACAGTGTAACTTTTAACATAATTACAGTACTTTAGATTAACTACAAGACTATTGCTGCGAACAAGGTATACTACAAAAGGCAAGTATACGCAGCACGAGGGTCCCTTAACTGATGGTATCTCGCAAAATATAAGACTCGAGTTGCACTAGTTTTAAAAGTTTATGCAGGGCCGGTCCAGACGGTGGGCAACCCGGGCGACCGCCCAGGGCCCACGACTCCTGGAGGCCCAACATTTATGGGCTATATAGTGTGTGTGTATATATATATATATATATATATATATATATATATATATAATTATTACCAAAATGATTTTTAGGGCCTAAAGTTGGTTCAAACTTAAACTAGCTCAAAAGATAAGCAATTTGGCTTGCTTCTTATTGTTAATTGAATGTGTTTATAGTCAATAATAAATGATATTTTTTTGAATCTTTATTATATCTGGCTAGTACCAACATCGATGGTGGAAGTGAGGTGTCGAGTCAGAGTTATATGGACACGGGTGTTTTCTTTGTTCATCGACTTTTGACATTTCCTTTTATAGTGTCTGGTTTTACCATCACCATAGTATGCAGGGCTGATCCCGATGTCAGGGACTTGAGAAATGGGTCGTGCCGGTGCTCCACAGCTACGGGCATGGTGCCCTAATTTGTGGCAATTGCAGCATTGCATTTCATGACAAACCCCGTTATGATGAAAGCTACACTTATTACACTTCAGAAGTTTGCCCTCATATGGCCTGATCGGTGCTGAAATAGTAGGGGTTACCACTTTTTTCTGTTGCATGGCAAGTCTTTGGGATCGCTTGCGCTCCTTTTGGGCTTGGTGCTTTCGTTTCTTATTCTCGGTTTTACGGATTTGCAAGTCCGTGACTGTTGTCATTTGTTGGCTTCCTGGATCGGTACAACAATCGGAATTGTCAACTCCTTTGCCAGTCTTGTTTGCGTTGTCAGAGCTGAGGTGTGCAAAGAAATCTATCACGGCAGCTGTTATCGCGGCTTGGAATGTAGCGGCATTGATATGAAGGATAGGAGTTTCGTTGCTCGGTTGATTATTTTTGGATGACGACATGATTCTGTAACACGAAAGAAAAGGAGTTCGTAAGATATTATGGTTAAACCTAGATGTATTTTGATCGTTCATGTAAAGAGTAGATGTAAGTTCTCGAGGGTTTGACCTACATCCCTATGATGCAGTCCTAGTACGGAGTAGAAGTAAGTTCATAGAATGCTCTCAAGACGTTTGTCGTTCAAACCGGGGTATTATTGGTTGGTGGATAACATGATCCAACCTTTGAAAGAGACTTGGAAATGATTCCGGAGTTAAATTACTACAGTCCGATAACTTGACTAGATGGGGTTTCAATTAGACTCCAATGAAAGCATGATGAAAGTATTTGAACAAAGAGTGACACAGAAGTTAGCCTACTGTCAATATCATCGATGTTTAAGATGTAATAAGTTCGGGAAAATTGACCTTGTAGTAGGTCTTACATCATATCCAAAGTAGAAAAATCTTTGACAACATAAAGGCCTAACTAAAAGTACTTACAGTACAAGGTAGTCACATAGAAAAGTGCTACACAGAACATAGACAGGAACACGGTTCTTTAAAACAAGGAAGGAAATTAAAGTATATCCTACTGGTAACGGTCACCCCTATAGTGAACCCTTAGTTCAACTAATTGACGTTCCATATCAAGCAGGTATCTTTCGTACACCCTCTGGCGTACTCGGAGCTCTATGACTTCAGCTCGAGTTTCAGCTAGTGCTTGCAGCAGGGTCTCATGTTCTCTCTCAGATCTCTCACGAGTGTTTTCAAGGCGATTGGTGTGGATGGTATGCATTCTTGCATTGTGATTAACCTCTTCGATACGATGGAGAGCCGTCCTGCCCTAAATTTTGTTTCGGGCAACTCTACGGATCAGAATTGGTAGGAGTCTGTCAGTTGAGCCCCCTTCGGTTAAGTTGTAGAAGCTTCAGTCTCCATTAAACGACATCGGTTGATCTTGCTCTTCGCTCCATGTTTCCAAGCATTCTACCCAAGGAGGCGTCAGGCCATGAAAAGCCGGACGAGGGTTAGGATTTAGAATGGGAGCTACCGGGGGTAGGTTCTCAACCTCGGGTTCGAAGTTATCATCATCCGAAAGGTCTTCAGCATTGTGATCATTCAAAGGGATTGGATGATCATCCTCTGGTTCTTCTCCAAACCATCCAACATTGCCTTCATTCGGAAGGTACGGGTTGCCGTGGGGATGGAGTCCAGCCATGTTATCTACGCGAGAATTGAGGTAAGGAAAATAATTATTAGACGAACTAACTAGATAATTATTAGATAATCTCCATTAGTTACATCACTATTTGTAAAGTGCATACCAGTTATATGTAATCAAAACAGGATAGGCCTTCAAATAAGTGACCTTAACTCCAAATTCACAAGGAACAGGGGTAAAGCAAAAATTCACGGATTCTAAGCCTATGACATCTTAGTTACATATAACCTTAGTGTATCCACTTAGCAACTATCGAATTAGTAATGAAGATCTTTTTAGTTCTCAAGTAAGTAATTATAGTAACACAAAATAATCCTATAGTATTTTAGACTTATGTTCTGTTCTAGTGTTCTTATTATGGTAGTGT
The DNA here is from genome assembly GCF_002870075.4 of Lactuca sativa. Taxonomy (NCBI): domain Eukaryota; kingdom Viridiplantae; phylum Streptophyta; class Magnoliopsida; order Asterales; family Asteraceae; genus Lactuca; species Lactuca sativa. The sequence continues at coordinate 101,307,146 of NC_056629.2, read as the reverse complement.
TGGTAAGTTTTTAGACTTGTTGCCACATCACAACCATTCTTGGGCATGTGCTAATCACTCCTCGGACCAGCATAGTTGATCAGGCTATGCCACTCCCAAGACTGACCATACATTCCCAATCTTACTTGTGATATTCAACAATCGTAATACTTTTGTTCTTGTCATTGTGACACGGATTTTAGTATGAATGCAGGTATGTATACTTAGTTAAATATTTTATTATTTATAAGTATAAACTCTTGGTCAGAGTATTTTTAATCCCATTGTATTTATAGTTAGTATATCTTTTATGGGTTGATATACTCAATTCACTATAAACAATGCTCTGATACCAATTTGTCACACCCCAAAACCGAGAATGGCGGAAACGTTCTGGGGCAGAGGACGTCATGTAAAGTATTAGAACAATGCAAAGTAGTAAACAAGCAACAACATCATCCGTTGCATTAATAGTATAATTTTAATTACAAGTGTGTTCTTTCATAGTATAAAACAACATGATGAATACTCAAAATAAAAAGACAAGTCTTGACTGCTTCGTCTTCACAAAACTTGGTCGTTGTACCTATTTATTTGTGACCTGAGAATACAAGTTATTTTGAAAGCGAATATCAACAATAAAGCTGGTGAATTCATAAGTATTTATATGTATTTGATTTGTAAAATTGTAAAGAAAAGACTTGTAAATGTTTGAAGAAAAGTCTGTATAAGTATAAAAGATCCTAGAAAATCCCATATTTCCTACTAGTATAAAATGTAGTCTTCTACCAAGACCCAACTGTTTTGAAAGTATGCATCACTGTAAATGTGACGGTTTTTCACCTACATAGCTATTATTATAAAACTATAGTCTACCTCATCGTTTATGTGAATGTGTCACAAAATAAAGATAATAAGGAAAATAGTATATTTATATCAAATATAATCTACCTCATCGTTTATGTGAATGTGTCACAAAGTAAAGGTAATAAGGAAAATAATATAATAACTGAAATTGTATCCTTATGCACTAGGATATTCACGGAGTGGTAACTCGCCGAAAAGTACAACCGTAGACACCCGTCGATGTGCATCTTCCCTAATGTAGCTAACAACCTTAGGTATGGAATGCTAAGTCCCGTAACGTATGTAATAGTATCTATGTAATAGTATTTATGTAATCGTATCTCTGTAATTGTCTCTCTTGTAATTGTATGTCTTGTAATTGTATGTAATCATATCTCTACATAGTATGTAATGTATTTGTATTTCTGTAATTGTATCTCTTCATATAGTATGTAATGTATTAGTATTTATGTAATTGTATCTCTTCATATAGTATGTAACGTATTAGTATAGACTCATGAATGAACTGACTCTTGTGTGATTCTTTGTACTTGGAATAGTAAGTAGTATCACCTAACTATACCTAATAAAGTTACTAGTAATGTACGTGTATAATCGAAGGTATACCTTTGCTACCCAAAGGTACTCAACTGACTGATAGAACTTTTATGACTATATATGTATACATTATATATAACTAATATTTAGACGACATTTGGACAAATAACTGATACCCTGAGGCCATATCCAAACAAGGAAAAGGAATTAAAGCAAGATAGCAGTCCTAAGTCCTTTAAACATTACTTATATAACTATACAAATATAGGCATGCATTTGACAATATAAAATTATAAAAGAAGTTTTGTAAAACCTTTGAAAAGTTTAATAAATAAGAATTAATGACTTGATGTCAGTTTATAAAACGATTCAAAAGCAATTTGTTTGATAAGAACAATTTTAAGTATAAGAAAACCTTTGTTTGAAACACAATTGTAACAGAGTTTGAAAGGAAGCATACAGTATGTAAGACTGTTTGATAAAGAGTTTTAACATGTAAAAACATTTGAGAAAGTCATTTGAAGTAATATGTTTGGTAAAACAGCTAAAAGTGTAGTAAATCCATTTGTATGCTAGTTATTAATCACATGTGATTGATATACTGACTAGCATGATTCAACTTGTATTCCCCCCATAAAAGCATTGATAAGCATTTAAAAACATACAAAAGTTCAAGTAAGGGGTATGAACTCACCTGTAGTGAGTGGATTGGATGGAAGTATCAGACAAGTGCTAGGTGTAAAGTGAAGACTTGAACACACACAATGATCCTAATAACATATAACGACATATGTATATATACAATTAGTGATTATAACACTAATTAGACAAGTATAAACACCCTAATGTGTGGAAAACACTTTGGTCAAAGTGTTAGGAGGCCATTGGGTTGCAACAAAGGAGTATAAGGCATTGTAATTGAGTTTATGGCCCATGGACCATACTTAATGGAGTTTATGGCGCATGGGAGTTTACTCCTGGCCGTAAACTCTCTAAAGGGTCTCAATTTGAGGCTTAAAGGTAAGATGTCTTAAGTGGTTAAGTGTTCCAAGGCTAAACAAAAGGCTAGGTGAGTTTAAGGTCCAAGAATTGGCCTCAACTTGAGTTTACGGCCTGGGGACCACTTCCTCATGAGTTTATGGCCGTAAAATCATGGTATGAAGTACCATTTCAATGTTTGAGGTCCCTAGTTCAATGGTTTGTTGGTTCTAGGCTAAGTTCTGGGCATAAGGAAGGAGAAGAGGGCATCATTGCACCCTTATAGGGAGTTTACGGCATTGGGAGATCCTTGGCCGTAAATATGACAACAGTCATATTCTTGTCAAGTCAAAGTCAAACAAAGTCAACCGGTCAAACCGGTCAACTCATTTAACCCTTGTATACTAGGGTTTACGCTATGAAATTACTATACAACTCGCTATTCTAATGAGAACTAATCAATTGAAAAGTTCGTATATCTAGATTTCCTTAACCTAAAACTGTGGTAAGTAACGAACAAAACCGATAAAACCATGTTGCATCCTCTTCGGGAGTTTGTAGGACCCTTAAACATGGCTTAACGGGGTTTACGGACCTTGCGTTGCGAAGCCGGACACTTAAAAATGTCACAAACGAAACCTCTCTCAATCGTTTTAACTATATCCCTCTCTATTTTAAATCTCTCCCAAATCTCTCTCAAAAGTTCCCGTAACTTTTTATAATCATTTGGGTCATCCTCACCCTTAACTAGGTCAAAAACAGCTCAAAAACGGAAGTCTACACGAAAAACAGCCTTAAGGAGCCAAAACTCCTCTTAGGAGCCGAACCTCTTAAGAAGCCGAACCCCTTCTAAACCGAGCCTCCCCCTGGAATCGAGTAGCAACCGAAGCCGAACCCAGCTAAGAAGCCGAGACCGAGCCTCGCTGACAGCCAAGATCGAACCTCGCCGCCTAGCCGAGACCGAGCCTCACCTCCTGCTCCTTTCCCTCCCCTCGCACCTTCGGTCCTCCCTTCTACTCTCGGTTCCTTCCTTCTCCACCCTCGGTTCTCACTCCCTTACACCCTATTCCCGAGTTCAACTTAATGAGAGAAAGGAAAGGAAATGGGATGAAATAAGAAGAAAGTAAAAGAAATTGGTGTTCCCGAGTTTCATTAAAGGAGAGAAATGGAAGGAAGTGCAGGGAAACGGGAGGATGATTTTCCCTCCTAACTTTCCTTCCGATTTGGGAGGATTTGGAAAGAAAGAACAAAATGATTCATTTTCCTTCCACTTCTCTCAAACTCGGGAACACAAAAGAAAATTTTATTTTCCTTTCCTTTCTCTTCTTTTCTCTCAGGACTTTCTTTTCTCTTCTCTTCTCTTCTTTTGTTAAACTCGGGAACGAGGCATTAGGGCCGAACCTCGCAGGTTCGGTCCAGATTTCCGGTTTTCGACCTAAACTTCGTTTTAAGCCCGTTTTTCATCATTTTAACGCGGGATTTTCACCCAAAACTTTATTTTAACATATAAGGTCCCTTAATTATTAATTAATCACGTTTTTGTGGATAAACCTTATTCAAGAAGAGTGGGTGAAGTACAAAGGGTGGAGTGTTGACTTTCCTTTAGCTTATGACACAAGCAACCACCCACACCCACTCCATGACCAGCCACACTCCTTCCACCATGCCTAGGTCATGTCAATGTATTTTCTCATCATTTCCAGCCATTTCCCACGTTCTTAGAGCTGGAACATCCATCCTCTCTCCTCACACTTCATTCATTCTCTCATTTTCAACCAAGAATCACACTCCAAACTCTCTCATCTTTCTCCCTCAATTTCGAGAACTTCAAGGCATAATCCAGGATTTCCTCCTTCATTTGGTAAGTATCATCATCTTTCCTATGATTATAACACATGCTCCTACTGAAAATCATAGATTGCTTACACAAATTCCATCACATTGGTGTTAGATTCTTGAATCTTCAAGACAATCTTCTAAGTGTTCTTGAGTTGAACACTTCTCTTTTTCAACAATCATCCACTGAAATCACATAAGGTGAATTCACCCCCCTACATTTTCATGTTTTCTTAAGTTTTAAGGGGGGGGGGGATACAAGTTAATACACCAAGAGCATAACTAAACTCATCCAACAGCTTTCATCAGAAAAGTTTAACTCCATTCACGGACTGTTTTGGTCAACTTAAAGATTTTATTTTTCAAAACTGTATTAGATGCAAATAGTTAAACTTATTACCTTTAAAATGACTACTTGCACATGTTCATATGATTTTTCTACAATTTTTGGCAATTTTTACAAAACTGCCTATCACTGTAGCTACGAATCCGGACCAGTCTGTGAATATATACATTTTCACCCAAGTTAGAGACATTTAAAAATCATGATAAAATTTATGAACAAACTAGATACATTTTCTAAACTCCCACAGTTTGCGGATTCAGTTTTTTACTTCGTATGATTTTTCTGTGATTTTTCCAAAATAGTGCAGAAATATTAAAAACAAGTTGACAGATTACAACTTTCATCACACTTTGTAACATGTTGAGCAAAGTGTTAATCTTTGATGGATTCATAATTTACCTATGTTTTCTGTTGTGGAATATTTATATTAAAGGAAATACTCACTGATTTGTAAGAGTCCTTTGTTATTAAAAATTATCTACGATAAGGCATGATAAACATAGTTATGTTTTTGCTATACATTCGACTCACATAAAATGGAGTTCCTTTACATTACAAACGTTTTGGGCAAACTATAATACGTATAGTTTATGATACATTTACATAACAAACTCATTACGAAAGGGGACATTTATACAAAAGGGGTTTTCATTACATTACACGTAAATTCATTAATGACTTTTGTGAGACGTTCGCTTCGCTTTACAAATAAGTCCTGCATTGTAACTAGAGTCTCCTGGAGGGAGAGCGTGATCGTTGTATATAGATCTATATTGGGTCCGACAAACTCACACATTAGTTGCATGCAACAGCTAGACCGACAGGTCTGGGGTGACAAATGTCATAACATTTCCGACGTCTGAAGAACGTCGTTTCAGGCCATCTAGGTCATAGCATGGTTATAATAACTCACAATAAGAATTAATAAACATAGGATTTACGGGGGTTTCACTGAAATCAAATGAGTTTATGTCAATTTAAACTTGCATTATTTACCATAAGTAAGGAACGTTACTTATACATTTTGGTCTTGGGTTTTTAAGACTACATTTTTACGTATTAAGAAAAATATTGGATTTTCTGGAACGAACACTACTTTTACAAGAAAAGATTTTCATAACTTCATACCAAAGCTTATTAACTCACCAATCTTTGTGTTGACACTTTTTCAAAACAACTTGTATTCTCAAGAAATCACTAAACATGTAACCTAGTGCTTTTGAGGATGGGACGTTAAGGCGTCAAACATTTCATTTTGTCAACATAATGTAATTGATTTGGAAACATGTAATTCATACAATGATGTAACTCTTTCAATTATATATATGTTGGTTGTGCTTACTTTAGTCATTATTGTAATTGTTGTTATGATACTATACATGAAGTCCTCCACCCCCGGACGTTTCCACCATCCTTGGTTTGGGGGTGTGACAGTAAACTCTCATTAATCCTTTGATTCTTGATGTTTCTAAGGCCTAAACATGTTAAACCTAGTGTAGCAACGAGTTAGAACAAGAGTACTTATGATCTAGGAGCTTGAATGGTCGGTTTTAGCCAAGAACACTAGTGTGTGTTCTTGGTGAAATTTGAAGATCTACACAAATGGAATGATTTCATGGATGAAATCATGTAAGATCGCTAGATCAAGTAAGATATCAACTAATTAGGACAAGAAACTTACTAGTTTTTGTAACATCCCCCTCTGGCACGTATCACAATATTGTCCGCTTTGGGCCACTCGGCACGAGGACTTCCCAGGGGGTCACCCATCCTGGTACTACTCCCGCCCGAGCACGCTTAACTGCAGAGTTCTTATGGGATCTGCTGCCCTCACGACTTTAAAACGCGTTGTGATAGGGAAGGTATCCACACCCCTTATAAGGAATGCTTAGTTCTCCTTCCCAGCCAATGTGGGATCAGATCTAACCCACTTTTTTGTAACATCCTCCTCTGGCACGTATCACAATATTGTCCGCTTTGGGCCACTCGGCACGAGGACTTCCCAGGGGGTCACCCATCCTGGTACTACTCCCGCCCGAGCACGCTTAACTACAGAGTTCTTATGGGATCTGCTGCCCTCACGGCTTTAAAACGCGTTGTTACATGGAAGGTATCCACACCCCTTTATAAGGAAATGTTTCGTTCTCCTTCCAAGCCGGTGTGGGATCAGATCTAACCCACTTTCAATGAATTGAACGATGAGCTTGAAATAATGATCAATGAATTGAACGATGAGCTTGAAATAATGAAGTTAAATGTAAAAATCGGATGCCCATAAGTCATAAACGAACACAGATCTAGGACCAGAATAAATGATGAACAATAATAGGCTTATGAAATTTGATCATAAAATTGGGCTTAAGATATACCGAATGAAATTGATTACCAAATTGGGCTAAAAAATTATGGATTGAATGAACAATAACAAAACCAAAGAGATTTTAATTTTGGCTTGGGCTTGTTGTATTGAAAAAATTTATTGGATCAAAACAATTGGATTGAAACAAATTTGATCCAATTAGTCAAAATGATCAAAAATCAATAATGAAAGCATGATTTTAAGAGATTCCAAGAGATTAAGAGAGACTCACCATAATCATTCAAATTATACGTAGATAACATCATTTCGGTTAAACTGACCAACTTATGGTAGACGACTTCGCTAAGATCATGAGAAACATGTTCCAAATAAGCATGAATAGAGACATTAATTTCTTTCTTGGTCTTCAAGTCAAACAAGTCCAACAAGGAATCTTCATTCATCTAGAAAAGTATACCAAAAATTTTCTAAAGAAATATTCAATGGATAACTATTTTTCAGCAAAGGTCCTATTGGCCTTTGGTTACAAGATCGACGTATATCCCACCAGAGAGTCAATTAAACAAAATATATACCTAGGAATGACCAGTTCTCTAATGTACCTGACCGCAAGTGGGCCAGATATTGTCTTCGTGTCATGTTTGTGTTTCGGATACAAAGTTGATCCCAATGTAACTCATTTGAATGCAGTCAAACAAAGTTTTAGATACCTTAAATGGAGCAAAGCTTTGGGTCTTTGGTACCCATCAGGTAACGACTTCAGTTTGCAAGCCTTTACATACTCAGGTCATGCGGGATAACGATTAGACCACTAGAGCACTTCTGCATCATGTCAATTCTTTGGTGGAAGACTGGTGAGCTGGTCATCAAGAAAACAAAATTGTGTCTCACTATCCACCGTAGAGGAAGAATACATTGTGGTAGCCAGCTGCCACTCAGAAGACTAATGCATAAAAATGAAATTTATGGATTACGGCTATCGAATGCTTCATATACTAATTTACTGTCATTATGAGAGTTCCATTGCTATCTCGCACAATCCGATTTAGCACTCCGAGAGAAAACACATTAAATTGCGGTGTCATGCTATCAAGGATCATATCCTTTAAGGTAACATTGAACTTATCTTTGTTCCCACATATGAAGAAATAGTTGATGTTTTTACCAAAGCACTTGATTCCACTAAACTTAATTGATTTTTAGAGATGTTAGGAAAGATGAACACTAAACTTGAAAGGATAAACGGTGAGGACTTCAAAGTCTTTGCATCTAATAAATAGATATGTTTCACTCATCTTGTTACTAAATATCTTTGAAGAACATTTATTTGTCTATGTTCTAAAGTTAATCTTTTTCATTTAACTATTGAGCACAAATTTTCATAAATGACTCCTCGTTAAATATTGTTCACCGAAGACTATTTATGATCTATGTACTCTCAGGGTTATTTTATTGTTATTATGTCTAACCTTGTGATCAAGTTACTCGGTAATACCAAGGCATGCCGCAGTTTTAATCTTCAGTCATAATACAGTTCTTTCTTCAAGAACCCAAAGTTGTTTTCTCTGTTGTCAATAAATAAAGTTTCATGGGCGTGCTATTTAACGAATCAGATCAATCAAAGTGTTTTCAAATGAATGTTTTTTTTCCCTTTGATTAAATACATTTTTGCCCCTGTGTATCTTTTCATAAACTTTCCTTTTTCTTTTAAAATAAATAAAGGAGATTTATCTTTTCAAAAAAGTCATTTTTATAAACCCAAGTTCATATGAAAATGCAAATATCAACTATCAGCTGAATTTCTCTCCCATTACCTATAATGTCTGACATTTATCTTACCCACTAACCATGTTTACCCGCTAAATCATCATATTCAATAAATGCGCCCATTATTGCATTTAATGACTGTTTTTTCCCTAATACTTCTATTAAATTAAATTTAAATGTTGAAAAACATTGAGTTTTCACAACTGTCAAAACTATTTTCTTGTTTAAATTTGGGTTTCAAATCCGGAGATTTAAATACCCCTATTCTTTCCAAGAAACCTTTACTCTTTTTAAACCCTAATCGTCGAACTTCATCTTTTTCCTTCTTGCTGAAAAGCTTTCTGCATGTTCTCTAATTAAAAAGCTTTTTCAATCAAATCAAAGGTCAAGTATGGTCCATCCTAGAAGCAATCTAAGCTTATTGGCTCCTCAAACACTATTAAGAACACTAATCCATCGATTTTTGTAAAAAAATATCGAGCAATATTCCAATATACACGATAACTACGACGCAACCATAAGATCATCATCCGTTACATGCCAAAGAATCCACGGTTCAATGCTTTTAATTCAATTGTAGACGTTGTTCCTTTATCCGTTCTTTACAAATGTGTGTTTTCTGCCTATCGTCCAATACAAGATCATGAGCAGATTCATTTCAAACTGGCGGATGATTCAATTGCAATTCTCACCAAGAAGAAGTTTCTCAATAGAATTAATCTTAGGGTGCCTACAACAACTGTGTTCAAGAATCCATCCAATGAAGATGTGTAAAATGCATTTACAAGATGGGGTATCAATTCAAGTTAAAGGGTGTTTTTGATTTTAAGAAAGGGAAATTATCGACGATGTGGCAGTTCTTATGTCGTTACATTACTTGTTGCCTATCAGGAAGAATTAGTGAAACATCTCCAAACCACGGTCCAAAAGTTTCAATTTAATTACTCATAAACTATGATTATCAAAAAATTTCATCAAATATAAGTTATAATATCTCAAACGTCATATCAAATCATATATCAACATATTATAGTAAAATATCCCAGGCTGAACATGTCGGTGCGTGCAATGCAGTCATCCCGAGCTCTTCCCCTTGCTACTAGAAGTACCTGAAACCAAAACTGAAAACCGTAAGCACGAAGCTTAGTGAGCTCCCCAAACTACCACATACCATACACATAACATGAAACTAGGAGATACGGGCCCCGCCCATTATCAAGAAGATACGGTCCCTGCCTACACTCGGCTAAATAGGAGATACGGGCCTCGCCCACACTTTGCTAACTATGAGATACAGGCCTGGCCCACACTCCGCTAACTATGAGATACAAGCCTCTCCCACACTCATTTATCCATGAGATACGAGCCTCACCCACACTCAACTACTATCAGATGCGAGCCTCGCCCACACCCAGCTAGATAAGAAACACATACAAGTATCACACATACAAGTCTCACACAGACAACAAGTATAACTAAAACATACTAATCCATACCATATTAGCTACCTATGAGATATGTGCCTCGCCCAAACTCAACTATCAATGAGATACGGGCCTCGCCCACACTCGACTGCTAATTAGTTCACATAACATACACAGTCCGACATTGGTGCCTTAGACCTGTTCCTATAGGTGGAAACTCGCCTCGCAAAGCTGAATGCAAAATCTCACGATAATGAATCTCTAATGGCTGCTCTGACGACTCTCCGAGCTATCATTACCAAAATAATACTTATTCAAAATCTAATAATCCTTTAGATACCATTCTATACTCAAAAGCCCTTCACGGGTCAACATTGGTCAAAGTCAAAGTCAAAGTCAACACTCCAAGTTGCCTCATCTCGTCGACTCATCCTCTAACTCGTCGAGTTTCCATGCTTCTTAGAATCATGATAAAACGAGTCTACTCATCGAGTCCCTCCTCATACTCGTCGAGTTCTTCCTTTTAAAAAATCGAGGACAATTCGACCTAACTCGTCGACTTCCTCTATGAACTCGTCGAGTTCTTTAGTCTGTTGCTCCATCTTAATGGATTAAGACACTATTCTTCAGATCTAAGCTCCATACTTCAGATATAGATTGGAAATGTCCTTAGAAGGGTAAAGTTTCTAGCTTTACCCATTAATACCCTTCCCTAAGCTAAATGTTTAGCTCCAACCCCAACTCTAAAAGATCTAGATCTTGATCCAAAAGCCATCACTACTTCAAGATAAGGTGTAAAAACAGAGACCTGGACCTTAGAGACTAGATAAACATGTAATTCCTTCAACTTTCTCTCCATGCGTGGCTATTTGGAGCTTAAAAGGCCAAAATGGCAATCTAAATGTTGCATGGGCCTTCTATGGACATAAAGTTTTCACCTTTATGCCATGAAAGCCCTTCAAGACCCTAGATCTGAAAGGGTATTCACTTGGGACGTCCATTTCCTAAGGATCATGATATTTGGACCAAAAAACCAATAAAATTGTTAAGAAAGAAATCTAAGCAATCATTTAGCAAGTTTGAAAGTTGCTTACCAGAAAGTGATGAGGATGAGGTGAAGTTTCTGGATCTATAAGCTCCTTCTTGAGTCCTCAAGCTTCTCCTTCTTGCAATGACTTCAACACACACTAACAACACCTACAAAGGCTTAAAATCACTGAAAGTAGCTCTAAGGTTTCGAGATTTAGGGTTAGGACAGTGGAGGCTGGAAATGAGGCCAACACCTTGGAGTTAAGGTGTTTAACTAGGGTGCAAAACCCTGAAATTAGGGTTTCATTTAACCCAGTCAACTCGTCGAGTTGAGTCCTCCCAACTCGTTGAGTTGGTCGCCAAAATGAGCGGTCCATAATATCTCTACTCGACATGTTTGGCGTCTCCAACTCGTCGAGTTGCACTATAAAAGTGAATAAATTATAAGTTAAATACATACCAGGAACCAGGCGTTACAACTGGTAGTACATATGCAATGCGCAAACAACTTTCGGAGATTCTATAGAGCATTTTCACTGGTGAACCAGTCGATTATGGCACAATTCTCTAGGATGATGTTTTGAACTACACTGGAAGGGCTGCTCCAGGGCATGTCCTTACGGAGGTGACGTCAACAAGATTTTGGTCCCTTTACATCAAGGATCAACACTCAAGGTTAATCTTAGCGAAGACATCAACTACTTCATCCACCGAGAATGTAAAAAGTACTCTTTTCTTAAAGACCAATCTATGTTGGGTCATATTAGACAACTTCCATTGCATATCTTGACTAAAATAGGACTTATTAATTATGTGGTATCTGACCACATGGAGGCTATGAACGATACAACACCATATCTTTCTACCCTGCCTAGCCCCACACTACAACCCATTGGTCCCATTCAAGAACCGTAGTCCTCTAGAACCAAAATCAAGTCTAAAAGAAAGACTAAAGTTTAGATAGTCACAAAAGGTGTTGGAGCGTCTAACAAATCAAAAATCAATACCATAGTGCCCATGCATACCCAAGACCAAACTCACACTACAGACCTCACACAAGCTCTAACTCACATCATCTCTGAAGATCCATCCATTGTGAATACAAAAGAGCATGAGAAATCAAACTTCAAATATCTTTTTCGTAAGAGAAAACTTAAGCTCCCTATCGCAGTTAGCCAAAAGCGATCCAAGGTAGATACAAGAGTCTCTCAAAACACTTTGGTAGTTATTCGATTCAACATTGAACCACCAGAGAAAATCCATCCACTGTGGTACAAAGATTGTAACGGTTTCAAATCAGGAACATGGAGACAAAGCCCAATTGGGATTCCAAGTCAATTCCTGTCTTAATAAACTTCCAAAGGTCTCTAGGATCAAACACTTGCACATTTTCACACCCGAGGAGCTCAAATCCATTCTTGTTTCAATAACACATACACAATAAATACTCATTGCACTATATGGCCCTTTTTTAGAGACCCTATCCAGAATAGAACCGAGGCCAAACTTGGTTCAAGACCAAGGATAATGAGGAAGTTCCATAAAACCTATACCGCCAATATTACTTACAAGAAAATTAGGCACAGGGATCACCATTGTGCGAGGATCCGTGAACCTGAGGGACACCCCGACAGTTACTATTTTTGATGGTTGCGTTTTAGATGACAATTGGACGTGGTTTGAACCAAGCATGGAATAAAAACAATAGAAGTGTGAAGCTTTCAAGAGAGAACTGAGAGTAAGAAAAGCAGTACAGATCCAACAATAACAACAAAAACAAAAAGAAGAAGAAGAAAATTGCTAAATTGTTTTATACTAGGCAAACTTCCTTCATAATTCCAGAAGGCTGATGACATGGAAATAACTCCCAAATGGGTAGAAGAAATAATGGAATCAATGCGTAGAGCCCTTGAATCTATTTCGAACCAAGTTGGAGGTTCAAGACATGTTCCTACACCAACTGAAGTAGGAGACTGTAACGATGATGACGTCAAAGTGTCACTCACCAGGGAAGGAAAATAAGACTGGAGAGTAGCCAAGATGGCCGAAGAAATCTAGAAAACCCAAGGATTTGACATTCAAATGAATGAGTCGTTAATCCAATCCTAGGTAAATCCAATTCAAAAACTTACATATGAAGATTATGTCCATCACCTAACATATTTTGAGCCTCTTACGGATGGATGTTGGGATATTCCTCTATCTCCCAACACAACATATTTTCCAATCTTTGAGTCATTTGATCTTTGAATTCCAGACCACTGCAAGCTTCTTATGGATTTAGACAAGCTAAAGTTGCTTCACAATAACTATAGGAAAAATACTAAATAAATTTAGTAGAATTACGTTCCAAAAGCAGTTAAGACATACAAGCCTCACTCATTCAAAGGTGAAACCTACTATGAATACACTCTCTTAAGGTTAAACAAAGAATATCATCGAACTCGGGCTGATTTCATAGTCATGAATCCTAAAGAGATCTTTTCAATCACAAAGGTATTCAAAAACATGATAGAAGTACCACAATATGAAGCCCACATATGCTAGAGCCTATGATTTTCTCAAAGCTCTAGCACGTTGATGATGAGATAAATCTTATCCTTACTAAAAATATGAATCTTCCTCTTGTTGACTCTCCCAAATTGTTTACCAAAGGGATTCAAAATTTGAGCCTTGGAGCCACAAATTTTTCTAATCATGGCATTGTCTTCAAAAGCTCCAAAGACAGTGATAAATTCTTCTTGCCAGTCACTGAGTTTCACGGTGCTCAAAGAAACAACTTGAAGATACTCTTTCGTATATTGAGAATTCCAAGTTCAACATCGGGGAAGTAAAGTTTGAATTATCAAGGAGAATCAAATGGATTGTTGAAGTAATAAAGTTATGGTGGCTCCTAATCAAGTTTCTTAAACTTGACAAGTGATGAAGAATAGTTGGAAGGTCACCTAGGGGGAAATTGTTGATGCATGAAAGTGACCCTCAGCAACTAAGGATTGTATCAAGAAATGTGAAGACAATTTTGATTGAGTTGCAAAGTGTTTTGACGAGAAGTGATAGCGAGGAGCTATAATTGTCTTGACTAAAGACCTACAAATACATGAGATAAACAAGGTTGCACAACGTGCTGGAAAGAGTTTTTGTCTTTAGTTATACCCCAGTGTCAGAAAAGTAATGATCACGTTTTCTGACTTTGTGTGTTAGGTTGGTATTTTCAGCTGCACGCATGGGAAGCATGGCCATCTAGATCCGGATTACTTTTGTATTATCATATTTGTAGACTTGTACTATTTTATTCTACAAATATACAGTCCTATAATTGCTTGAATGTGTGTTTGATTCCCTCTCCCATTTAAACATTATCACTTTGAAATACAAGTATCCTTATTTCTCATACTTCTTTGTTTATGCTTTGTTGTTGATCATTTAATAACTTGTGTGTGGCTGCAAACCAAGTTATGATTCGCAAGTATCTCTACAAATTTGCTTATATTTATCGATGTATGCTTTTATTATGTTTTCTTCAAAATTCCTCTACTTCTTATTATGGTTGAGCTTAACTAAGATCCATGAAATTAACTTAGTTTCTGCACCATAAACTCTTATCACTAAGTTCTTCTCCTAATATTGTTAAACAACTATGAAGAGCATTTTGAGGTTTTACCAAAGACTGGTTGCTTGTGGATAGTTGGAAGTATGATATTATTTTAGAAGTACCGTGGTGGCATGTTTTGGATTGAAATGATTCTTGGTCATAATTTATGATCATATGAAAATATGGAAATGTTTCCATAATGGGTGATGCTTGTAAAATCTACATGTGACTTGCAAAGTTTAATGCAAGAAAAGTGTTCAAGGAATGTACCTTGAATTTGAGACTTCATAACCATGGAATTATTTCAAGTAACAAGTTCTAGTGGAACATTCTATAATATTGAAGGCTTAGTCTCTGTGACTTTAGAACCTCGACATCACAAAAGGTCAATGCATGTAAAGTTGGAACTCCACTACATCTTAGATAGTGATAAGACTTTGGAATTGTGAAATGAGCATCATAGGAGTCATGTTCAATCATTCAGTTCATAAATCAAAAAGCAACGAGAGGCATAGTATACATATTTATAACATGTCATGACTGATGTTATTTAATTGAAATGGTTAGTTGATTACTCAAAACATTATACAATGAATAATTTCGTAATTGTTATGGTGATTAAACAATAGAGATTCATTTACATTCAATGGGTATGATACCATATTTAAGTAATTTATTATTATGTTTCAGTTTGCATCTTTTACTTCCCTAAGTAATTTTAATATTATTGAAATTTCCACAGCCATTCATACTGTTGGAAGTAAGTAGTGAAATAAGACTCTCATCAATAGATTTGTAGATTATCCATAGGGACTGGTCATTACATACAGATTTTAACAATATTCATGAGTACTTGGAAATACATATTTACATATTGAATAAACCCACACTTAGAGATTACTTCATGGATTCAATCACACGTATTTCTAAGACGATAATATCTTTTTTTAAACAGAGATATATAAGTCATATTTTACAAATAAGTTGTGCATTGGTTTACTCCAATACGTCTCATAACTAGGTGTTATAAAGTGTAATCCTATGCATGATTTGGTGAGTGAACTAAATGATTATATGTTCAAAGTTTGTTTGATCCTTTTGCCTTAATAGGAAAAACGATATTTGTGGGCCCCTTGGTGATTTGAGTTGATCTATAAGAACTAGGTCTAGTTTGGACTAAATTGATGTGTTTGATTTTGTAGTTTGAATTTGATCACCGAATCAAGAAATCGAGAAACATAACAAATGAACATGAGGTTTATCATTTGATCTATAAATATGTTTATATGATATCTTCTAGAACGAAGGAATAGCTGATCATTTATCATAGGGCCAACATTTGATTTGAATCAGAGTTTGACAGTGGCTTAGGAAGCATACTTTGATTTTTGGTTCAATGTTATATTTGAACTTCTTGTTATAGACTTATCCAAGGGAGACAGTTGGATTAAGGTGTCTACACTTATAACTAATTGATATATTCTTATAATTAGAAGCAAAGTCCTTTGAGTTTCCCTCATAACTAGAAGTTGATTAGAATTATATTTGTAGATAGAGGATAAATTTATTAGCTTATTATATTATTAATAAATTATAATAAATGATTTGTTAATGTATTATATGATTAATATATTAATAGGCAATAGAAAGTCGATTTGTTATTTTATTATGTGATTAATAAATTAAGATGAGATCAATTGTTAAATAATTGATTTTTTTAATTTATGTGATTAATAAATTAATATGAAATAAATTAAAATTGATTAATTATTAATCAAAATTCATCTGAGTATAATTAGGGATTATTTGAAATTAATTAAAGGTGCAAGGACTAACTTATAATTGTTCAATAGTTGAACAAATGAGAGGATCTAGAAACCTCCATCATATGGATGGTTTTAAGGACCCAATCATGGTTCCTAGAAGCTTCCAAATGATAATTAGAAAACCAGATGATTGCCTAATTTGAAATATATTATTATATTTTTCAAATTTAGGGTTTCTAGGGTTTTCTAACAGCTATAAATAAGGGTATAACACTATGATTTTCATCTACTCCTTTTGCTAAGAGAAATCCAAATTTCTCATGCCTTTCACCCTCTCTCCTTTCTTGCCTTCTAGTTATAGAGTTTGGGTGTGAGCCATTAAAGGCATCATACTTTTCGTGCTAGCTTTCTAATTTTCTCAAGTGAAGAAATGAAGTGATTTGTTTACAACAAATCACATGTATGTAACCCTAATTCTGGTATTATATTTTGATTATATTAGGGTTCATCTAGATTTTTTGTTTATAATATGTTGCACTCAAATTGTATGACAAAGATCCTTCAACTTGCATGTTCTCTTAAGTGTTAAATGAAATTCCACAAGCACATTAGTTTTGTAACCCATAAAACCCATCTAAATTACCATTGAATCTGACGAGTTTCATTTGTTGAAAATGAATGATTATATAGTTATCAAAAATCTATAAGAACATATATTTCTCAATGAGAATAAACAAAAATTAGTTTTGTTTATTTTTAAATTGACGATATTTTATATGATAATTTTAAATTTAATTGATGAAGGATGTGGCATATTATGTTATCGTGAGGATCAAATCATTGATTTCTTTTAAAGAGTATATGTAGAAAAAATTACCTTATAATAATATAAAGACAACCATATTCTGATAAAAATTATTAAATACGCTGGATTTTATATGATATTACGATAAAAGCTTTAATCAAAATGTAGAAAAATTATATGGTTTCAATGGTATATTCCGAATCATACAAAGTTTTGTGTATTGGAAATTATAATAGAAAAGTGTATTAATTTTTTCATATTAGAACAATATATTGATAGAGAAAATAAATAAAATAAGAAAACAGATAAAAGAATTGAAATAAACCAAGATGTTGTTGTCTTGTGTAACAATTGACAAAAATAGGAACAACTGTACGATACCATATTTTGATTTCTTAGAAATATGAATATTTTAACAAAAAATGGTTGAAGGAATTTAATATGTTTTAATTAGATAAATTCTTGTGAAAAATAAAACAAGTGACTAGTGACAAATTTCGTTACGACGTATGACTATGAACTAACACTGGTTTGTAAAAATTAGCATGTAACGTCATTTGAACGCAAAAATTAAATTATCGTATCAATATGTCTCCAGTTGACGAGTAAGTTAAATTCTATATAAAACTTGTGCCTAATAGTTGTGAAAGATCGAAATTTGACAAATATACGAATGAAAGTGACGAAACATGGTTAACACTATTTTTAACCGGTTAAATGACATGAAATTATACCTTGATCAATAAATTTTATATTTAATTAATAAAAATATAAAGTGAATTATTATAAGACATAATTTGAATGTATCTTAAATTATTTTGAATAAAATAATCAAACATAAACATTTAAGTTCAAATACACAAAAACAACATTGTTATTTTATACCAAGAATACATGGATGTAATTGTACATATGTATTATTATCTAGGAGATGACTAGTTATGGGTCATGACTTAAATTGATTTCATGTAAGTAATATTGTGTATAACTCAAGTAAGATAAGAGAAATGGTTGACAATTGCCAAGTTAACTAGTAAGTGCTTAATCCCTTAAGACATTTCGCAAAGATCACTTCTTAAATCTTCTTCTAATTTTCGAGAATTCCATCTTCCCTCTCTAACTAACTAAGCAAGTGGCTAGACAAAATCAAATCCAATCATCTGCACATCCCATCAAATCTAGCTTAAGAGATTTCTTCTTATCTTCTCTCTTCTCCTCCTACAAATCTCGAACTCTCCCACTTTCCTTCCTTCTTTCATTTCCCAGCAATCACTCTTTAGAAAAGCTCTCAACATTCATAAAATTTCAGCCACATAAACTTCCCTCCAAATCCATCAAAACCGTGAACCATAAGGGGCTGTTGTCCCTTGTTGTAACATCCCAAACTTTAAGACCAAAAATTTCATTTTTTTAATTAAGTTATTATAAAAACCATCAGTATAAAAACATCCATAATAACATCCCATGTCAAAACCAAAGTGTCAATAATCAAAACATGTTATCATAAAACTATATTATAGTGTAATCCCAAAGATCTCGTGTGTGGAAAACATTGTGTGATGCGCTGCAATCGAGCCGACTCCTTTCCTTTGAAAACGAAGTACCTGAAACCAAAATTGTAAACCGTAAACACGAAGCTTAATGAGTCCCCCCATCATAATACATAACATACAATAATAATACTACCAGACATATCTAGGTGCCCGACATACCCTGCTAAGCATATTTGCATGCTACTGTGGTGCCCAACCTACCCCTGTCAAGCATATCTAGGTGCTCGACCTACTCTACCAGGCATATCTGGGTGCCGGAACTACCCTCGGGTTTATTTTAACCGGTTACAAGGACTATTTCACCCCTACCCCTACCATATAATAACATAGCATAACACACTGTCAGGCATATCTGGGTGCCCGACCTACCCTCCGGTTTATCTCAACCAACTACGAGGTCTACCCTACCCCTCCTACCACTATCACATAATAACGTAGCATACCGGCGCATAAAGCATAACATATAGTGGCATACCAGACAATCATCACAAAGACAATCATCTAACAAACAACACCTATTAGTGGGCTGACATTGTGGCCTTAGACCCACTTCTACTTGAAGGTAACTCACCTCGCACTACTGAAGTCCCGCGGACAAAACCCTAGCTGTTGAATGATAGATTCCCGAACTGTCAACATCAATACAACACCCATATAATAATTGGGTTCCAATAGATAACCATAAGTCCATGCTTGGGGTAAAAGACTACTTTACCCCCCAATTTAGCTTGATTCAGGCCCAAGGCCCAATCCAAAGGCCCAAAATCAAACAGTGAACCAAAGCCCAACATATGGCCTAATTTTCCAAATTGGGTCAGCCTTCTACAAGGTCATACCTTAAGGCCTAACCATTTATTCTAGTCCAAACACTTGGTATTCCTATGGTCCAACATCTTATTATCATCAAGACCCAATTATGACCCACCTATGGCTCAAATTTCCAAATTGGGCCCAAACCCTACATAGGCTCTACCTTAAAGCCCATTCAAATATTCTAGTCCATATACTTGTTGTTGGATAGCCCATCGATAGCCCAATCACCAAAACCCAATAGACAGGCCTAACTCAAGGGCCAAGCAACATTCAATTTTTCACATAAAATGACAACTAGGTTTAAGTGTTTCTTACTCAACCCATTAAGGACTTAATCCATTAAGTCCATCACTCTACGAGATAAATCATACAGTGTGTTCTGGTGTAATTCATAAATCAATTCCAATGGCCCAAAACACGGGTCCTGATAAGTCCAAACCAACAAATCCAAAATTAGGGTTTTCTAAACCCTAATTAGAGTTTCCATCCCAATCGCGTGCCCGTTAGTCAAATGATTAGGTTTTTAGGTCAATTAATGTTTCTTTAGGTCAACTAGAGTTTCCTTAGGTCGAGCACCACCCACTGCCACCTCGTTCGGTGGTGGTCGACAGCGGCACCCGACGGCAGCCACCACTTCACGGTGGTGGTTATGGCTCTAGTCCAATCATGTCTAAGCATCACGAAAGCAATCTACACATAAGAAAAAGCACACCACCACCCAAGACGGAAGATGGTGGCGGCAGAAGGCGGCAGCTACCACCTCATGGTGGTGGTTATGAATTTCTTGATTATTCCGGTCACCAATTACAATAATACAACACAATATGCCAAAATAAAGGCACCCAATAGTATACACACACACAACCACCTTTTGGCAGTAGGCGGTGGTAGAGAGTGGCAGCCACAACCTCATGGTGGTAGTGATGGTTTTCTTTCAATATCCGACCAACAAACACCACACATGACATACACTAACAAAAGGACACACACATACTCGCTTTGCTCGAAAATCTAAATGCAACCACCCACCTGATGGTGCACGGTGATGACAACAACAACACTAGCGGAAACAACGGTGGCTAACGTCGGTCCTAACATGATACCGCCGATGTGAATGGTGGCGGAACAGAAGAAGAGATGAGTTGTTCTCGGGAATGGCAGAAACACACGGTGAAACAGGCGCATGGCGGCGATAACAACAACGAGACCCAACCACAACACCTTCGACCGGTCTTCCCCCAATAATAGTGTCGGTCTAGGCGGTTCTTCCCAGCTACACCCGGCGTCCGACGACAGTAGAGATGGTGGTGTTTTGATGGAAAAGTAGCGGCGATAAGGTGTCGATCATCTCAACAAGTCGGAAGCAGCTAAGAGGCTCCATGATGGCGGCTGGAGAAGGAGAAGGAGAAGAATGGCGGCAGTCCTGTGGTCGCTTGTGACTGTTCCCTGATCAGAAATGGGTGTCGTGGGGGCTTCAGTGGTAGGAGACATAAGGTCGGCGGCTGGATTGGCTCCCTAGGGTCAGGGTTATGGGACGAGTTATATACCCGACACCATTTGAAACTTCATTCCATAATGACACAAATGGTCCCTCCGCAAAAGAATCTTTTCAAACAAAGTCCATAATTTACCATTTGTACCCTGCCTTCTGAAATCACTTTCAAATCAAGTCCGTAATTTACCCAACAGCCCTCAGTTTTCAAAATCCTTTCATAATAAGTCCAATACTTACCAAACACCCCCTGTCTTCTAAAAAGCATTAGAAAATAAATCCTGAAATTACACTTTAACCCCCGAGTAGTCCAAATTATAATATTGTGCTCCCCCACTTAAATTAGATGTCGTCCTCGAAATCATTCCTTGCCATCCCTTACACGCCCGACAACTTGAACGACATGGCCATAATCCCGAGCATAACCACAGCCTTTCCAAGGAAATCTAAATGATCCCTCGAAGGGTTCTAAAACCCAAAAATGAAGGAATTCCTTGCAACATGATCACATCTACTGTATATGAAACCTACAGTCTCGAGGTGGTGTAACTCCCTGACAGACCGCCCATAAAGAATCATTATTGTTGAACCCCATCAACTTATCTCTCAACTAACTATTGAACTTCTGATAACTAGATGTTCCCTCTGGAAAAAAGAATCAGAGACCTAATTATCCTTGCAAATCACTTATAATTGACCAAGGGTCAAATAATCCTTCGAGTAGAAGATCCATCCCTGCAACGGTTAGACTCAGACGAGAGCAGCACAATAGGGTCAAATATATTACTCTGAGATTATTTAATCCCATTTTGAGTGACTTAGAATAAGCCAAGAAATCAGTTATTCCATCCATACATGAAATCCTAAAACACTAATACTAATACTACCAAAACACTAAAACTGCCCAAAACACTAAACTGTCTGAAATAGTATGCTGCTTCCTAGTTGCTCTCCAAAATCCATTGAGACCTCCCTAGTCTCAACTCATTTGCAAGACATCTGAATTACCGAGTTTCTACCTGGTTACTGAACAAAAGGCTCCCATACAGTCGTCCCTCGTGACTACCGAATGAAATCCACATCTGTCAATAGTTGCCATTAGTTATCTTACCACTATGGCTCTAACGACCTCCTGATCCAACCGATCGGGTCCACACATCAAATCTTGACATCATCAAATCCAAGGCTAAAAGTGATTGCTACATGACCAATGGTAGACTTATGTCACAAACGACCTTAAGTAGTCCATTGCTTCCTTGATCTCATAACTGTAGTGATGTTCCTACGGTCTTATCACTGGCTCAACCAGTTCTAATTCATATGGGGAAATTTGTAAACAAATCTGTGGACTTGCCATGTCATCACTGCTGCACCCGAACTGGTGGTTACTACTGTTCCTTCTGCTATCTAACAACATGCTCATGCTAGCTACAAAACCTAGTGAATGATATGGCTACACCCGCAGTCTCACAACACTCTAGCACTATCTGCCTACCTTGTGAATGCTACGGCTACATCAACAGATTGACAACACTCGAGCACTATCTGCCAACATCATGAATTCTACGGCTACACCCGTAGACTTACAACACTCTAGCACTATCTGCCAACCTCGTGAATGCTACGACTACACACACAGACTTACAACAATATAGCACTATCTGCCAACCTTGGTCCTATCACTAATCCATCTATATTCATCCTAAGTCGAATACACATTCGACCTAATTCTCCACTGAACTCGAGTCCTAGCTGGACCCCTAACATGTTTCATGAGGCCTACTATTCAATGCTACGGGAAAGCGCAAACCAAACATTGGAACATTTTCCGAACTCTCAACTCACATAATCATCAACCTAGACGGTTACTCGACCGCCTTCCTCCCTGACGTGGGTGCGAAACTCATCCTAGTTTCACACCTATTTCTGCTCCTGAATACCTGATTGATTCTCCCCCACTTAGATTCAACAACATCCTCACGGCACGTGAGAATTGAAGGATTCCCAATCATTCTTGCTTTCTAATAACCCAATTTTCACAACCTGTGCTTACCAAAGCCAACAATCAATTACCAGTCACACCCTAAGATAGTCCATCCTCTGAAATCTTGAAGAGTACTCTTGAATTCTCATCCAGTGCGATGCCTCATTCCACTTCTCATGTTACTATACCAACTCCTTAAGTTCCTATGATGGTGACTAGAAACCTTAACCTTAACTCTAGCTGACGAATCCTCGCATAAGCACTAAACTCTAATCAAACACGACCCATGCGAAAAATACAATTCCCTTGGAACATCCAATGGTCAAACAACCCATGCTACTACACCCGTATCCTTCTATTACCACTCCTCTCCTAGTGTTTGTAGTGCTAGAACCCATAATCCCTCCCATAGGCCACCACCGACCATGCGAGAACAGATGATGAAACCACTATATCCCATCGATACGTATGGAATTGCTCGATGAAGCTAACCACATTCCTTCCACATAATACGTCTGATTGATTTCTACTATGAACCGAGAGAATACTGAGCATCTCAAACCAGCAAAAATGGAAACGACCTTTCACTAACTACTTAGTAATTCACTGTATGCAAGTGACATATGACGATATTTGATGATCTAACCCAACAGGAGCAAAGAAATAAACCAGGGATACAATTACCGAACCCACAACAATATTCCAAACTAAAGCAAAATTCTCACAACAATATATCGATAAAACTAAAAGAAGGCAAGGTTGCATACCCGCAACATTGGCTGGAGTTCTGACTTCTCTTGTCAGACAATGCAGGGCCTGACTCTTGTCTGCTAGGACTCCTGTCCTCCTCCTCGGATAGTCGGACTTCTTGTGGCCCACCTGATTGCAGTTAAAACATAATGGGTTTGACTCCTAAGAACAATATTTGCTGACATGACCAACCCCACCACACTTGTAGCAGCCTAAACCCCTGGAATGACAAACTCCCTTGTACACTTTCTCGCACATGTTGCACTGACTTTGGCCCCGCTAGCCTTTCACTCGATGATCAAAATTCATGGGTAACTTTATGGGACCCTCTACTATAAGCACCTGGCACGAGCCTCTCTTCCCAGGGTGCTCCAAATCAATCTCGCATCCACAAACTCTGAAAGTCATATCCTTAAGGGTTTGACACCCTGTCACGCTCACTAGCTCACTTGCCAATGGTTGAGTTGCAACAGCTGGAACATCCTCTGCTCCCAAATCGGGTCACAAACTTCTCCCCGAAGCTTCTTGGATTCTCCAAGACTCTCACCAATTCGAGTATGGATCCTATGCTTTCAGTATTATGGGCCCAATACTACCTTCCACACCTATCCATACTTTCCTCAGCAATCCTCCTGAATCCTCCAAGTAACTTCCTCAAACTGGTGCACCCAATTCTCATTAAACCTCACTACTAACCCACTGAAGCCCATCCTAGGCTTTTCTAGGTTCCTGAACCCACCCAGTCCTTAGCTGCTGAAAGATTCTCAGTGATGACAACTAGCTACCTCATGAATATAGTCGCATGTAGCAGAGATCAGATAATCCTTCGAGTAAAAGACTCATCCCTAGAAGGGTTGGACTCATTCTAGAGTTGCACACTAGGGTCAAGTCCATCACTTTGAGATTATCCATCCTATGTCACATGTGACTTAGCATATTCACTTAGTAGCCAACTTACATTACTAAGAGTCCACAAGGCACAAAGCAAGAAGTATTCATACAATTGAAAATCTAACTAACATATTCTAATCAAACCATTATATCCTATTATCAGGAATCTACACATGCAATAGATAATAAGGCTCATACAATCAGGCATAACCTAAACATGCCATCCTATTACCGACTAATCAGTACTAGCATGTAGTTCAATAAGCACATACAGTAGGCATACAAAGCCATCCTTCCTAAATCTTTAGACCTAATCTAGCATGAATTTCACATATTCTCAATTCATATCATAACATAACATAACATAACATAACATAACATAACATAACATAACATAACATAACATAACATAACATAACATAACATAACATAACATGTATGGGTATCTTGGGGAAAACATACTTGAGCTCAGCTGATTGCACGTATCACACTCGTTGTTCTTTATTAAAAACTCTTTATTTTAATTTGTAGAAAAATTATTTTCTTGTAAAAATCTCTCAAACCCTAGATTTGAGTCCAAACACACCGAGAGTGTGTCCAAATCTCTCAAACCATGGCTCTGATACCAATTTGTAACATTCCAAAATTTAGCACCAAAAATTTCATTTTTATAATGGAGTTATTATAAAAACCATCAGTATAAAAACATTCATAATAGCATCCCATGTCAAAACCAAAGTGTCAATAATCAAAACATATTATCATAAAACTATACCAGAGTGTAATCCAACAGATCTCTTGTGCGGAAAACATTGTGTGATGTAAGCACGAAGCTTAGTGAGTCCCCCCATCATACCACATACTATACAATAAACATACTGCCGGGCATATCTGGGTTCCCGACCTACCCTGCTAAGCATATCCGGGTGCTCAACCTACCCTTATCAGGCATATCGAGGTGCTCGACCTACCCCTGTCATATCTGGGTGCTTGACCTACCCTGCCAGGTATATCTAGGTGTCGGACCTACCCTACGATTTATTTCAACTGGTTATAGGTACTATTTCACCCCTACCAAAACCATATAATACATTGCATAACATACTGTCAGGCATATCTGGGTGCCCGACCTACCCTCCAGTTTATCTCAACCGGCTATGGGGTCTAACCTACCCCTCCTACCACTATCACATAATAACATAGCATACTGGCACATAAAGCATAAGAGACAGTGATATACCATACAATTATCACAAAGACAATCATCTAACAACCAACTCCTACTAGTGGGACGACATTGTGGCCTTAGACCCACTTCTACTAGAAGGTAACTCACCTCGCACTGTTGAAGTCCCGCGGACAAATCCCTAGCTGCTGAATGATAGATTCCCAAATTTTCAACATCAAAAAAACACCCAATTAATAATTGGGTTCCAATAGCTAATCATAAGTCCATGCTTGGGGTAAAAGACTACTTTACCCCCATCTTGCTTGATTCAAGCGCAAGGCCCAATCCAAAGGCCCAAAAGTCAAACAATGAACAAAAGCCAACCATATGGCCCAATTTTCCAAATTAGGCCCAAACCTCTACATGGTCTTACCTTAAGGTCCAACCATTTATTCTAGTCCAAACACTTGGTATTCCTATAGTCTAATATCTCATAATTGTCAAGGCCCAATTATGGCCCACCTATGACCCAATTTTCCAAATTGGGCCCAAACCCTTGTTGGGTTTTAAGTACTATAGCACTCCAATGGTACACATGCAACCCTAGATGCTTTGGATCTAAGTTTTCTCTAATTATACATGCAATTTCATTTTCCCAAAGCATACACCCTAGCTAGCATGCAATTGGACATATACAACACAAACAAGTTAGATGAATACCTCTTAGTGTAGCTTGTAGTTCTTGGCCTTTAAAAGCGTTAGCACCTCAAATGTGATGGCTCTAATGTATTACAAACACCAAATGCATGAGGATGATTATGAGAGAGAGGTTAGGTAGCACCAAATCAGTTATGATTCTCATTTAGGATGCACTAGCCGATTTTTTTTTTGGGGGGGGGGGGTTAAGGGGTTACTTTTATAGTGTGGAAATCCTAGGATTTCTTCCATGAAAACCCTAATTCACCATAATCCTTCATATTTCTTAGGCCCTTTGGGTTAAACCTTTATGGACTATCATATAGGTTTAGCCCACCCCTAGTCAACATGGATCATTAGCCCAAACTATAAGTATTACTGATTTACTTAATCAGTCCTCGTAAATTTAATCAATCTCTTTTGATCAATAAATTTGTCGCAAGTTAATTCTTGATCAATACTAATTAAATAGTATGATTTCTCAATTGATGTATTATTCATATAATATATTAATAAATCATAAACAACCTCTTTGTCAAAAGTCCATCCTATCAAATTGCTCCGGTGAAGGCAACCCAAAAGGACCATGCTACTATCGGGTCAAGTATATACCAGTTATAGTTATGAGCTTAGACACCTAATCTAATAGTCTCCCACATGGATAAGTCTAATAACTATAACTGCCAATGTAACTTCAAAATCCAATTAGCAATCGTAGCTCTTAAAAGCCGCTATCGAACTCTAACCTAGTCAGTGACGCATCCATTAGATAAGGGATCATATAATCCTCTATTCTACAAGATATCATGTGGACAAAGACATGGAATATGATCATACTCTTTGTCCAGATGTTTGTTTCCCGATTTTTGATTCGTTTGACATAGAACTTAATTGAACACATCAATTGAGTCCTGATCGGGCCGACACATAAGTTAAAACAAAATCTTCAAGGGGCCCAAGATATCGCCTTTGATCCTCTTGGGATAAAAGGAACAGATAAACCTAGACTTATATGCTTGTAGTAACTACTCGTTAAATCATACACAATAATATGTTTTATAACATCAAGTTACTGAGGCGGTTTCATACTATCAATGCACAACCAACTCGTAGTCAACAACTCATATATCTTAGTTTGAAGACTATATGATATTATCGTCTCACAATCACTCGTGATAAATTCCATGAAGTGATTCATGTGAGTGTGGGTTTAATCCAATACTCAAATCTTATTTCAAGAGCACTCGTGAATATTGTAGCAAACTTTTGCTATGTCTAGACACCTTAAACAATCTACAAGCCGATGAATGACAGTCTAGCCTTATAAACTACTTCCAAGGTATGATCGACTATGGATAGTTTGAATAATCTTATTATCCTGGAAGTCAAAACATGCAAAAGTGAAGCAATAGTAAACAATTGACACAAGATAGTAACTTTACTTATAAATATAACTCTTTTTATTCAATCATCAAATGTCAATTATATCTTTATCTATTACAAGTTTCTAAACAACTATCTAATCACTAAAACTAATATTTTCCTTCAGCCTGATACTCCTAGTATGCTACAAGTGCTTAACCCTACTCAGTCCCTTCGTAAGGGGATCTGTTTGGTTATCCTCTGACGATACCCTCTTTACTACGAGGAGTCCGTCTTCTACTTGATGTCTTATGAAGTGGTATTTTCTGTCGATATGCCTGGATCTTCCATGATCCCTCAGTCCATTGGTTAAGGCGACCGCCCCTTAGTTATTGCATAAAATCTCCATAGGCTCCTTTATGGATGGTACAACTCCAAGGTCTACGGTGAGGTTTTTCAACCATATCGGCTCCTTTGATGCTTCGCTCGCTGCTATGTACTCTGATTCACACATTGAATCAGCTACAGTCTCCTGCTTGGAACTTTTCCAAGTTAATGCTCCTCTATTTAGTGTAAATACCCAGCCCGACTGAGAGTGGAAATTATCTTTTTCGGTCTGAAAACTTGCATCACTATACCATGTTACTCTCAAGTCATCACTCCCACCGAGGGTAATGACCCAGTCGTTAGTCCTCTGCATGTACTTAAGAATGTTCTTTACTGCAGTCCAGCAAGCCCTACCCGGGTTCCCTTCATATCGACTAACCATGCTCAAAGCAAAAGCCACATTAGGGTGAGTACACGTTATGGCGGACATGACGGAGCCAACAATGGAGGCATATGGCACTTGAATCATATCTGCTATCTTTTCATCAGTTCTCGAACTTTGAGCCTTGCTCAGTTTGTTATTGCTTTGGATGGGCAATTCACCTTTCTTGGAATTCTCCATGTTGAAACGTTTCAACACGTTATCCAAGTAGGTACTTTGACAAAGTCCTATTAGCCTTTTACTCCTATTTCTCAATATCCTTATCCCTAGAATGTAAACATCTTCCCCAAGGTCCTCCATAGCGAAACACTTCCCATGCCAGGACTTAACCTCTTGCAAGGTTGGGATGTCATTTCCTATGACGAGTATGTCATCCATATACAATATCAGAAAGCTAACAATACTCCCACTAGCTTTGACATATACATAGGACTCATTTTCGCTTCTCGAAAATCCAAACTCTTTGACTTTCTCATCAAAACAAAGATTCCATCTGTGAGATGCTTGTTTCAATCCATAGATGGATTTCTCAAGCCTACACACTCTATTAGTGTACTTGGCATCGACAAAACCCTCTGGGTTATTCATGTAAAAATCTTCAGCCAACTTCCCATTAAGGAAAACATTTTTGACATCCATTTTCCATATTTCATAATAATGAAATGCAACTATGGATAGCATAACCCTTATAGACTTGATTTTGGCCACTAGTGAGAACGTCTCGTGATAGCTAACTCCAAGAGTTTGAGTAAAACCCTTCACAACCCATCACACCTTATAAGTGTGTACTTTCCCATCCATGGCGGTCGTCTTCTTGAAGATCCATTTGCATCCGACTGTCTTACGACCTGGTACATTGTCAACCAAGTTCCAAACTTGATTGTCATACATGGACTGAATCTCGCTGTCCATCGCCTCTTTCCATTTCGCGGACTTAGGGCCTTCCATGGCTTCCTTGTAGTTGTTAGGTTCATCCAAATTTACTAGTGTACTATCATTGATAAACGTATCACCTTTAGTAGTAATATTGAAACCATAAAACTTAGGTGTTGTTCTAACTATATTGGAACGCCTCAGAGGTAAGGACTCGTCAATTGGTTCAATAGGAGTTTCCTCATCAGGTTGAGAGCTAGTGTTTGAGGTTCCTTCATCACTTAATTCTTGAAGCTCTTCAAGGTCAATTTGCCTCTCATTGTCCTCTTGACATATGAGTTCTCTCTCTCAGAAAACCTGTATCCTCGCAATGAAGACAACATTGTCACTCGGTCTATAGAAGAGATACCCAAAGGACTTCTATGGGTAGCCGATAAAAATACATCGCTCACTATGAGGTTTGAGCTTGTCATGAGTCTTTTGTCTTACGAAAGCCTCAAAACCCCAAACCTTGATGTGTGTTAACGAGGGAAACTTCCCTGTCCACATCTCGTGAGGTGTTTTGGCAACCTTCTTAGTTGGGACTAGATTAAGGATATAGGCGACAGTCTTTAAGGCATACCCCCAGAATAAGATAGGTAACGAAGCTCGACTCATCAATGAACCAACCATGTCTAACAAGGTTTGATTCCGCCTCTCAGCCACACCATTCAACTACGGTTTCCTAGGCGGCGTCAATTGTGAAACAATTCCACATTCCTTAAGATAGTCGTGAAACTCGATACTAAGATACTCACCACCTCGATTGGATCAGATCATCTTTATCTTACTGCCTAATTGATTCTCCACTTATTGCTTAAACTTTTTGAACTTTTCAAAGGTTTCTGACTTATTCTTGATTAAGTAGATATACTCATATCTACTATAATCATTGGCAAAAGTCACATGGAAGCGTTTAGCATCCTTTATGGTGGATCTGAAGGGTCCAACCACATCAGTGTATATGAGATCCAACAAACCCTTACCTCTTACACAAGAACCAGTGAAGGGTGACTTGGTTATCTTTCCAAGAAAACAAGATTCACATGTGTAATCTGACTTTAAAACAAATGACTCCAGCACTCCATCCTTTTGGAGTAAGGCTACACTTCTTGTTGACATGTCCAATACGACAATGCCATGAGCATGCTTTGTCCAAACCATTAGAGGAATCGACATGCAACACATTATTTCCTAAGTTATCTATAACCATCACAGTTTCATATACACCATTACAAGGCAATGCTTCAAAATAAAATATACTATTATAAAAAAGCATTAGTAGAACCAATTTTATTGTTAAACGAAAATAAAACCTTGTTTATACAAACCATGAAAAGAAATAATATTTCTCACCATATCAGACGAGTAACAAAAATTATTCAACTCTAAATTTAACCTACTACTAAGCAATAAAGAATGTGACAACCCAAAAAATTGTGTCTTGAAAGTCCAGTCAATCAATCGAGAGTCAGACTCGTTTCTGCTATCTTTTAGCATTGTTAAGGATCGTTTTATGAGTTCTAAGCCTAGTAGACTTAAGGATTGGGTGTAGGATATGTTACTCTAAGTTCATAACATTGCATTCGAGCCAAACACTCCTTCAAGAGGAGTGTACGGCCATACAACACTCCTTCAAGAGGAGTGTACGGCCGTACACATGGGTGTACGGTCGTACACCCATCATAGTCGTGAACCTCCCTCATTTATAGATGATGCCCTTCATTTTCCTTCATTTTTTCCATTTCCATGTCAAGAAACTAGTTTCTCTCTCAACTATCATCAAGCCTTTCATCTTGATCTTCAAAAGTGGTAAGTGATTCTTCCATCTTTCTTGATATCCTTCCTAGTCTTGTAATCATCTCATGATTCATCCATGAAAACATCTCTTTTGTGATAGATCTTTAAATCTTCATCCGTTTCACCAAGAACACACACTTATTATTGGGCCATGAACTCCTTAAATACTTCCAAAGTGTGAGTTTTTCCTCTATCTCCTAGTTAGACATGTTAAACATTGGATTCATAGCCATGAACCATCTTCAAAACTCAAGAACATCAAGAGTGTATAGTCGTACACTCTATATACAACCGTATACCCTTGTTAAGTCCATAATCTAAGGGTTTAAACACTTGCTAGGTGCTATTTATCCAATAGAACTCTTGAAACCTTGAACCCCTTTGAATCAAGACCCAAAAATGCATCCATCTTGGAGAGTGTACGACCGTACACACTTGGTGTGGCCGTACACACCTCAAAACCTTCCAAAATGATAGCTTTGCTCATCCTCTTGTGGTGTAATGGCCACCCTAGCTTCCCCATGGATCAAACACCCTTCTTGTTGCATGTTTTCCATGAGTGTACGAACGTACACTCCATGACTGTACATCCCTTGGTTGTACACTCCATGTTGTGGCCTTAAAGCCCCTTTGATCAATCTCATGTGATTGTAACACCTAGTCCAACTGATTCCTAGTCCCTAAGGGTGTTTCCTTGCATGCTAGTTGTTTAAAACACTAATTACATGCCTATATATGCCATTATATGTCAGTTAGGAATCGTTTGTGTCTTGGGAATTCATTCGTGGAACTTCTCATCCTCACACGAATCTGCAGTTGAATCACCAACATAAGGTGAGTTCATACCCCCTATAATCAATCTTTTAAATGTTTTTAAATGATTTCGGGGGGGGGGGGGGGGGATACAAGTTGAACACAATGATAAATTGTGTAAATGTAATTTGTGATAACCATCACATTAAAGGATTTCTTATGCTTTTATAAGTGATCAAAACCATTTCAAAAACTCTTTTTAAATTGTGTTACTTTATTGTTTATAAAACACCTTTTTTAAGGTACAAGCATAACTCAGTAGATAAATGAGTCTTTATTAAAGTCAGTAACAGTTAAAGTAATCATACTAATAAACTATAACAGGTATAGTTTAAGGGTTCAGCACATTATATAACGAGAAACAAAAAGAACATACTATAAAGAGAAACAGGAAGGAACATACTAAAACAAGAACAAGATAACATTAATGTGAGACTACTTCACGGCTTGGCAATTTGTTTGTCAAGTCGCGTTTTGTAACCAATGTCTCTTAGAGGGAGAGCGTTATTAGTATGGTTACAACCACATCACATTTCTGACATTAATTAACAAACTGGTCTTAAGGTAGTTAGTACATTCAGTTAAGAGGGGCCTATAATGCTAACTTTATGATTCCTTAGCTTATACATGAAGGATATATATTAATCGGGTCCAACAGATAGTAGGATGTGTGCTTTCCGCTTCATTTCACGTTCCTTGTTTGGTTGTGGGCTGAGAGTAGATGCAACCAGCCTACTATCTATTCAATATTAGTTATATATATATATATATATATATATATATATATATATATATATATATATTCTGTATACACCAATTAATCATAAGGTTTACCAGGTATAGGCCTGGTCATAATATACAAAGTCAATACATCGTTTTCTAGTACAAAAACATACTTGTCAGATAGAACATGTGGTAGACTAAACTAGAAACTTATCAATAAAAGGGTTTAATCCATTTTATTAAACCAATATAACTTAAAGGACCTTTAGTGGTTAATTCTATAATACTTTAATCTATACATTAGGGTTATATATAATTAATATCTGATAGGCAGTTGGATGTGTGCTTTTCGCCTTACTTCTTGTTCCTTGTTTGGTTGTGCGCTTAGGGAAGATTCACAAAATTAACTATCCATTCGATATTAGATTCTTTATAGCTAGTATAAACTAAGTGATTTTAGAAGGAACTATTGTGGTTACCTTTTTTACTAGAGGAAATAAGGGTTTTCCTTAAAGAATGTTTTCATCAAATATAAATGAACTATTACAGTTAACTCCATGAGTACCAAGTGAATACACCAGGGCTATATACAATGGAGATCTAACAAACAATGGGATGTGTGACTTCCGCCTCATTTCCTGTTCCTTGTTTGGTTGTGGGCTTAGGGCAGATTCACAAAATCGATTATCTATTTGATCTGAATTCTATATATCTTATATCCATTTAGCATTCATAGAAAGGATTGTAGAGTCATTTTACTTATCTTTCATCATATCAGAAGATATAGGATCTTTTGGAGTAACATGCAAACTTTTCTAAAAGGAACTTACAACTTACTTAACATCACTAAAATACTTATGAACTCACCAGCTTAAATGTTGATCAACTCTTTCAAAATAACTTGTATTCTCAGGAAACTAGTAGACAGGTACGCACACTTGGATACAGAAGGTGGAGCATAGTAGCTTCATGTCTTGTTTTGTTATTTAATTTTGGAGTTCATCTTTTGTGAAACACATCTTTGTAAACGCTTAAATATTAATGCAATGGTTGTTTATTACTATGATTACTATGATACATGTGTTCTGATACTAAACATGACGTCCTCCGCCCCCGAACGTTTCCGTCGTTCCGGTTTGGGGTGTGACAAAGAATAAAATCTAATATTGGTGATAGGCGACGCTTTCCTATTCCCCATGATTAAGTTCATCTTCTCGTGTTCCACGTCCCTACTTATTTTTAGACCCTGCAAATTAGAAAAAATGTGAAAACCACATCCTGTATCAAGGAAACAAGAATTAGAATGTGATGAGATATTAGATAGAGTAGTGTAAATACCTGCAAAGGTGGGCTTTATCTTCCCATCCTTGATGTCCTGCAAGTATTTGGGGCAGCTTCGTTGCCAATGCCCTTTCTCATGACAATGGAAGCACTCTGCTTCCTTTGAATTGGAAGAGGGTTTAGCATGTCACACCCCAAAACCAAGAACGACGGAAATGTTCAGGGGTGGAGGACGTCATGTGAAGTATTATAACAGTGTAAAGTAGTAAACAAGCAAAAACATCATCCATTGCATTAGAAGTAAAGTTTTAATACATGTGTGTTATTTCACTATAATAAGACACCAAAATATGTAATCAAAATAAAAGATGAGTCTTGTCTGTGCTATGTCTTCTCAAAACCTGGTCATCGTACCTGTCTACTGGTGACCTAAGAATACAAGTTATTTTGAAAGAGTAGATCAGCATAAAGCTGGTGAATTCATAAGTATTTAAGTGTCATTATTCTGTTTTGGAAAGCTGTTATGAATACCATGTAAAGTTTTGATCGAAACATTTGATATAAGTGTGAAAACCCTAGAAAATCCCATATTTCCTACTAGTATCAAAGTAGTCTTCTACCTAGACCCGAATGTTTTGAAAGTAGTCTTTTACTAAGAGTTGAATGTTTTGCTGTAACAAAGATGGTTTTCCCCTGTATGACTACTATTAATAATATATAGTCTACCTCATCGTTTATGTGAACGTATCACAAAATAAAAGTAATAGGGAAAATATCGCCATATATAAGTATTATCCTTTTGTATTAGGATAAACATGACATCGCGACTGCCGAAAAGTATTAACCTTGAACCTCCGTAGGTGTTCATTTTCCTCTGTAGCTAACAACAGGTCGTAGGAATGGTTAGTCCCATAAAGGTACCCCAAGTATAAGTATTAACCGTAGGCATTTGTAGATGTTCATTACCTCTACTGCTAACAGGTGGGTGCCGGAATGGTTAGTCCCATATAGTATCCTTTTGTACTAGGATAAACAGAACTAATCTACACGTATATTATGTAATAATATCTCATCATATAGTGTCTAGGTACAAGTATCCATGTAAGAGGATCCATGTAAGTATATATCTTCATATAGCATTTAGTATAGACTCATGAATGAACTGACTCTGGTGTGATTCCTGGTAATAGGAATAATGTTTTGTATCCCCTAAACTATCCCTATAATAGTTTACTGGAATATAATTGTGGCCCAAGAAGGTTTATACACCCTTGCTACTCAAGAGTGTGGGAACTGAATGAAGAATGAAAGTTTTCATATCAATACATACATATATATATATATATATATATATATATATATATATATATATGAACATAAGTGTATAGACATAGATTTGACCAAGGACATGAAAGAGGTTTCG
The DNA here is from genome assembly GCF_002870075.4 of Lactuca sativa. Classification (NCBI taxonomy): domain Eukaryota; kingdom Viridiplantae; phylum Streptophyta; class Magnoliopsida; order Asterales; family Asteraceae; genus Lactuca; species Lactuca sativa. The sequence goes on along the minus strand of NC_056629.2, from coordinate 101,271,470 downwards.
TAAAACATTTAATAGTTTTGAACAATAAATAACAATGACTTGATGTCATTTTATAAAACATTTCAAATGTAATTCATTTGATAACAAAATATTTTAAGACAGAAAACCATTTCATGTATCACATTTTGAAGTATGTGAAATCAGTTGGATGAAAACACCGTTATGAATCACATATGATTGATTCTATAGCATGTTGTTTTCTACTTGTATTCCCCCCCCCCCCCATTAAAGCATTTAAAATCATTTAAAACATTGATTAAGGGGTATGAACTCACCTGTAGATGGTGGTTTGGATGAATTGAACGATGTAGGATTGCTAAGTGTCAAGTGAAGAGTTGTACACACTCAAAGATTCTAGTTCACATATAATCACACATATATGTATCCAATCCGTCTTTAAACTACTAATTGATAATTTTAAGACATCCTAGGACATGCTAAACACCTTATATAAGTGTTATAAGTCGTAAGGATTGCATCTAAGTTGTTGTAGGACAAAGCTATTGCGTTTAGGTTTCCAAAGAACCCCTTTCTTGAGTTTACTCCCCAACAACCATAACCTAATGAGTTTATGGTCATAAACCCTTGATTTTACGGCCGTAATCTCCTAAGCTTTTTATCATTTGATGGTTTGAAGCCTTACATGTCCCTTAGAAGTATTTCTACTTTATGGTTTAGTCCTTGGAAGAGATTAGGGCACCATTTCCCTCCATTAAGGAGTTCACGGCCCTAAGACCAATTCTCTTTGTGTTTGCGGCCGTAATCTCATAGGGACCATGGTATTTTTGTGCTTTCAAGTCCTATACACATTAAGGTATGAGTCCAGGCTAGTTTCACAAAGAAAGAAGGGGACTAGGGCACACTTTTGGCCCTTAAAGAAGGGTTTATGGTCTTGGTGTTTCCTCGTGATTTCTTGATGTTTAGACATATAACAAGCCCTATTATACTCTAAGATAGAATCACTTACGATTTGGGATGAAAGGCTGAAGATCCTTGAGAGAGAATCGGGTTTTCCTCTAGTTGGAAATGAAACAAATGAATAAATATGGCTAAAGGTCATATATATACCCCTTGGGGTTTTCGACCGCGAACTCCATGTTTGGGTCGTAAATTCCAATTTCTTAGAGTATGAAATGTTATTATTGCACAATAAACCCTAGGAGATCCCCTCGCCTGGCATCTCCTAAAGTGTTAATCAAAGAATACTCAAACTTATCCCAAATAGTCTGAAAATTAACAGTAACTGTTCTGACTTCGATTGACTTGGTATGTTATACATATGGAAATTTTGGGTTGTCACATCATCCCCCCGTTAGAAGGAATTTCGTCCCGAAATTAGAATTTAAGAAAATAATTAGTTACGAATAACTAAGCAGAAAGATGAGGATATTTCAGTTTCATCTGATCCTCTCGCTCCCAAGTGAATTCCGGTCCTCGCTTGGCGTTCCAGCGAACCTTCACTATCGGGATACGGATTTGCTTCGTTTGCTTGACCTCTCGGTCCATGATCTCTACTAGTTCTTCCACGAAATTGAGGCTCTCGTTGATCTCGATCTCGTCGAGTGGGGTTACGAGAGTCTCGTCGGACAGACACTTTTTCAAGTTCGAGACGTGGAAGGTAGAATGTACGTTACTCAGTTCGCGCGGTAGATTGAGTTTGTAAGCTACGGGGCCGATTCAGGCAAGAATCTCGAAAGGCCCTATGTATCTTGGATTGATCTTCCCATGCTTTCCGAAGCGTATCAAGCCCTTCCAAGGTGAGACCTTCAGTAGAACACGGTCGCCCACCTGGAATTCCAATGGTTTCCTTCGCTTGTCAGCGTAGCTTTTCTGTTGGTCTCTAGGGCTTTCAATCGTTCATGAATTTGAACGATCTTCTTTTTTGTTTCCTGAATGATCTCCGGACCCGTGAGAGTGCTTTCGGGAACTTGTCCCTTAGCTAACTGGGTATCACCCACCTTAGCCCAGCACAGAGGGGATCTGCACTTTCGGCTATAGAGGGCTTAGAAAGGAGCTGCTTTTATGCTCGTGTGATAACTGTTGTTGTAGGAAAATTCAACAAGGGGTAAATGAGTATCCCAAGCTTTCCCAAAGTCAATCACACAGGCTCGCAACATATCTTCTAAGGTTTGGATAGTTCTCTCACTTTGTCTGTCGGTCTGTGGATGGTAGGTTATACTCATGTCCAGCCTAGTTCCTAGGGAACGTTGTAGCGACTACCAGAACCTAGAAGTGAATCTACTATCTCTATCTGAGATAATGGATATGGGAACACCATGCAGTCGTACAATCTCCCTAATGTAGGTTCTCGTAAGTTTCTCCATTTTGTCGGTTTCTTTGATGGGTAGGAAGTGTGCTGACTTGGTCAATCTGTCAACGATGACCCATATGGTATCAAGTCCACCCATTGTCTTGGGCAACTTGGTTATGAAGTCCATAGTGATCCGCTCCCACTTCCATTCTGGTATCTCCAGTTGCTGCAGAAGACCGGAGGGTTTCTGGTATTCGACGTTTACCTTCACACAAGTAAGGCATTTACTTACGAAGGTAACAATATCTGCTTTCATGTTAGGCTACCAATATAACTTTTTAAGATCTAGATACATCTTATCTGGACCTGGGTGGACGGAATAACGGGTGTTGTGTGCCTCGGTCATGACCAAGTCTCTAAAGCCACTGTGTTTCGGTGTCCAGATCCGATCCATGAGGTATAAGGCTCCACCACCCTTGACTTCCAAGTTCTTATCCATCCCTCTCAGGAATTCACATGCCACATTTTCAGGTTTCAAAGCGTCGAGCTGATCCTCCTTAATTTGCGTGGACAAGTGTGAATGGATAGTTAGAGTCAAAGATTTGACTCTACCACCAGAGTATTCTTTCCGACTTAGGGCGTCAGCTACTACGTTGGCTTTACCCGGATGATAACGAATTTCGCATTTGTAATCAGTGAGTAGCTCGACCCACCGTCATTGTCTCATGTTGAGCTCCTTCTGGTCGAAAATATGTTGTAGACTTTTGTGGTCTGTAAAGATCGTGCTTTTTGTACCATACAGGTAGTGTCTACAGATCTTCAGAGCAAACACAACTGCTCCTAGTTCAAGATCGTGAGTGGTGTAGTTAACCTCATGTGTCTTCAGCTGTCTCGAGGCATAGGCGATGACCTTACCTCGCTGCATCAGAACACATCTGAGTCCTTGATTTGACGAATCACAATAGACAACGAAGTATTCTATCCCTTCGGGAAGGGATAGTATTGGTGCGGTGCACAAGGCTCGCTTGAGCGTTTGGAATGCTCTTTCCTATTTCTCTTCCCAGTCAAAGGCCACGCCCTTCTGGGTCAATGTCGAAAGAGGTTTCGTTATGCGGGAGAAGTTCTGAATGAACCTGCGATAATAGCCAGCGAGACCTAGAAATTGACGAATTTCTATAGGTGTCTTCAGTGCTGACCAGTTCTCAATGGCCTTGATTTTGGAAGGGTCCATGTGTATTCCCTCTTCGCTAACAACGTGGCCCAAAAATTCGACTCTTCAAATCCAAAATTCGCACTTAGAGAACTTTGCGTAGAGCTTCTCCAATCGTAATGTTTCTAAGACTCTGCGGAGATGTTGGCTATGTTCTTCCTTACTTCGAGAGTAGATGAGTATGTCAACGATGAAGACGATGACAAACTGATCCAAGTAAGGGTGACACACCCTATTCATTAAATCCATGAATACTGCGGGCGCGTTAGTTAATCCGAAGGGCATCACTACGAATTCATAGTGCCCATAACGAGTTTGGAAGGCTGTCTTGGGAACATCCTCCTCTAACACTCGTAGTTGGTGATATCCGAATCATAGATCTATCTTCGAGAAGTAGTTGGCTCCTTGAAGTTGATCAAATAAATCGTCTATGCGGGGCAAGGGATACCGATTTTTAATGGTAAGCTTGTTAGGTTCTCTGTAGTCGATGCACATACAAAACGATCCATCTGTCTTCTTGACAAACAAGACCGGTGCTCCCCATGGTGAGAAGCTTGGCCTAATGAATCCCTTCTTGAGAAGTTCATTAAGCTGACTGGAAAGTTCCTGCATCTCTGCCGGTGCCAGACGGTAAGGAGATTTGGCTACGGGAGTAGCCCCTGGCACTAAGTCGATTCTGAACTCGACTTGGCGTTGTGGTGGTAATCCGGGAAGTATTTCTGGAAAGATGTAGGGAAAGTCGCGTACTTCAGGGATGTTCTAAATTTCTTTTACTTCATGACTCGTATCGACGATGTGCGTGAGGAATGCATGATATTCCTTTCATAAGCACTTCTGAGCTTGGATGCACGAAATGATGCGAAGGGTCGTACTAGGTTTGTCGCCATAGATAACTAAGGTTTCGTTGTTAGGAAGGTTAAGACGAACTGCTTTTTCAAAGCACATGATGTCGGCACGAAGAAGACTTAACCAATCCATGCCGATAATAACGTCGAAACATTTAATTGGGACCGGCATGAGGTCTATCTTGAAAGTATGACCATCTAAAGTTAAAGTACAACCTATGTATATGCAGTTAGTACTTTCCGTTTTCCCGTTTTCCATTTCTACCGTGAATGATTTATCTAATGCACATGGTTTTTTTTAAGTAGGTGTGCAAATTTATGGCTTACGAAACTTTTCTCTGATCCACTATCGAAAAGTATGCAAGCATATGAGTTATTGAGGAGAAACGTACCAGTAACTATCGTAGGATCAGCTACTGCTTCCTCGTGGCCCATGGCCATAACTCTTCCTACTCTGCCAGCCATCCCCGCCTTAGGGCAGTTCCTCTTGTAGTGGCCTACCTCGCCACAACCGTAGCAATCTTGGCCCACACCAGCATTAGGAACTTGGGCGGTCGGCCCTGCTGGAGTTTTGCAGAAACGAGTTGTATGCCCCTTCCTATTGCAGTTAGAGCACTGCATTTCCTTGCAAGGTCCGTGGTGATGGAAGTTGCATTTGTTGCACTTCGGAAGATTTCCAGCATAAGTTTTTGTTGGTAAGGGGTTTGCAGGGACAACAAGGGTTATTGTGGCAGCATTGATTGCCACAAGTTGTTGTCTCTTTGAGGACTCTTGCGAAGCTCCTCTTTTCCTCTTGTTCCACCCCTTCTTCTTGTTGTCGTTGTTGTTCCCTTTTTGTGGCTGGGGTGTAGGGATTGTCGGGTTCTGGTGTTTCCCATGATCTATGAGAGATTGTGCCAGCTCACTGTCAAAAGTGACAGGCTTGGATGCTAACACACTTGACTGGATCTGGGGCGACAGTCCCCAGATGTATCTCTCTATTTTCTTGCTCTCGAGAGCAACCATATCAGGGCATAGAATTGCCAAATCACAGAATCTATTCATATAGGTTGATATGTCGTAACCAACCATTTCTAGACTCTAGAGTTCCTGTTCGTATTTCCCCTCGAGGACAGTACTCTCTCATCAGTATGGCTTTCAATTTTTCCCAGCTGATAGACTTTTCCACCACAATAGTCAGAGACTTAACATGGCCATTCCACCAGGTTAGTGCTCTGTCAGAAAAGGTACAAGTAGCGAACTTGACCTTGTTGCCCTCCGGGCAGGCGCATATTTCAAAGACCGCTTCTGTCTTTTCAATCCATTGCCTTAAGACCATAACCCCACCAGTTCCATTGAAGTTTCGGGGTTTAGAATTTGTAAAATCCTTGTAGGTGCATTCCTTGGGATGACCATGGCTCTCGCCGTGGTTGGAAGGATGCGCACCTGTTCCCGATCCACTAGGGGCAAGAGCATTGATGGCTGACACAGCAGCTGCTACGGCTGCTGTAAAGGCTGCCTGGAACATAGTGGCATCGAAAGGAGGAGGTGCTTGAGGAGGTTGAGGTGGTGGAGAGGTTGCGGTATCGGCGTTTCGTTATTAGGTTTACAACTTGGGTTTCTACGTGGCGGCATCTTTTAACTATACGTTTAAAAAGGTGGCAACATTGATAAAAATAAATGAATAATGAGAGTGACTCATGGACTAACTCCCCATAGTCCAACAACACAATGAATAGTAGGTTTGAATGAAGATGATAGCATTTGGATAATAATTTCCATATGATTAGATATCTTTCAATAATACTGGAATTACATATGTAACAAGTTTGGGAAATGTGACCTAGAAGTAGGCCTTACATCAACCAAGATAGGAAAATTTTGACAGAACGATGACTAGATCAAGACCTAACGGGTCTAAGATTTACATGGATAGGAAATTAGACCAAAGTTTTTACATAAACTAGGCTATATCCCAAAAGATGAGTCGATGAGATTCTATCGGCGATGAGAACTGCTAGCATGAGTTCTTGATCCTGACAGTAGGCGTTCTATGTCCCTTATATGCCTGTCAGCTCTCACTTGCTGAGCTCAAAGTTCCCTAACTTCAGCTTGGGTTTCAGCAAGTTCTCTTTGCAGAGTTGCATTGCGGATTAGAGTCCTTTCATGAGCAGACTCTAGTTTGCGAATGTGGACTGTGTTAACACCATAGTTGACGTCAATCTGTCAGCAGAACCACCCTTAGTGAGGTTGTAGAAGCTTCTGTCCCCATTGTAGGGGATAGGTTGACCTTGTTCCTGACTCCACCTATTCAAGTTTGTGGCCCACAGAGGTGTGGGTCCTTGAAATGCGGGACGGGGGTTCAGGTTTGGGTTTTGAGCAGCTGGAGGTAGGTTGTTGACTTCAGGCTTCGATTCAGAACTATCAGAAAAACCCTCAGCATGGTGATCATCGAAAGGGATTGGGTGATCATCTTCTGGTTCTTCCTCTAGCCATCCAGCGTTGCCTTGGTTTGGGAAGTATGGGTCGCCGTGGTGAAATCCAGCCATTAAAATCTACGCGAGAAAAGGGATATAAGAAATAACTAAATAGATGAACTAACTAAGATAATTATAAGATGATCTTTATCAGTTGCTTCAATACTTTTTTAGTGCATACCAGTTATATGTAGTTAGGATAGGATAAACCTTCGAATAAGTGACCCTAACCCTAAGCCCTCAACCCAACCAGGACAGGACATAAGGCAAATGTTCACAGATTCTAAGTCTATGACATCCTAGTACATATAAACTTATTGTATCCACTAAACAACTATTGACATAATAATAAAAATCTATTTAGTTCTCAGATAAGTAATTACAGTAAGACCAAATACCCCTATGGTATTTCTTTGTGGTTGTGTTGGTAAGTTTTTAGACTTGTTGCCACATCACAACCATTCTTAGGCATATGCTAATCATTCCTTGGACCAGCATAGTTGATCAGGCTATGCCACTCCCAAGACTGACCATATATCCCCAGGCTTACTTGTGATATTAAACAATCGTAATACTTTTGTTCTGGTCGTTGTGACACTGATTTTTGTATGAATGCAGGCACGTATACATACTTAAATATTTTAGTATTTAAAAGTATAAACTCTTAGACAGAGTATTTTAATCCCAATGTATTTATATTTAGTATATCTTTTATGGGTTTATATACTATATTCACTATAAAAAATGCTTTGATACCAATCTGTCACACCCCAAAACCAAGAATGACGGAAACGTTCAGGGGTGGAGGACGTCATGTGAGGTATCATAACAGTGTAAAGTAGTAAACAAGCAACAACATCATCCATTACATTAGAAGTATAGTTTTAATACATGTGTGTTCTTTCATTGTAATAAGACACCAAAATATCTAATCAAAATAAAAGACGAGTCTTGTCTGTGCTCCGTCTTCTCAAAACCTGGTCATCGTACCTGTCTACTTGTGACCTGAGAATACAAGTTATTTTGAAAGAGTAGATCAGCATAAAGCTGGTGAATTCATAAGTATTTAAGTGTCATTATTCTGTTTTGGAAAGCTGTTATGAATACCATGTAAAGTTTTGATAGAAACATTTGATATAAGTGTGAAAACCCTAGAAAATCCCATATTTCCTACTAGTATAAAAGTAGTCTTCTACCAAGACCCGAATGTTTTGAAAGTAGTCTTCTACTAAGACTTGAATGTTTTGATGTAACAAAGATGGTTTTCCCCTGTATGAGTACTATTAACAATATATAGTCTACCTCATTGTTTATGTGAACGTATGACAAAATAAAAGTAATAGGGAAAATGTAGCCATATATAAGTATTATCCTTTTGTATTAGGATAAACACGACATCGCGACTGCCGAAAAGTATTAACCTTGAACCTCCATAAATGTTCATTTTCCTCTGTAGCTAACACCAGGTCGTAGGAATGGTTAGTCCCGTAAAGGTACCCCTACTATAAATATTAACCGTAGGCATCCGTAGATGTTCATTACCTCTGTTGCTAACAGGTGGGTGCCGGAATGGTTAGTCCCGTATAGTATCCTTTTGTACTAGGATACACAGAACTAATCTACACATATAGTATGTAATAGTATCTCATCATATAGTGTCTAGGTACAAGTATCCATGTAAGTATATATCTTGATATAGCATTTAGTATAAACTCATGAATGAACTGACTCTGGTGTGATTCCTGGTAATAGGAATAATATTTTGTATTCCCTAAAGTATCCCTATAATAGTTTACTGGAATGTATTTGTGGTCCAACAAGGTTTATTCACCCTTGCTACTCAAGAGTGTGGGAACTGAATGAAGAATTAAAGTTGTCATATCAATACATATATATATATATATATATATATATATATATATATATATATATATATATATGAACATAAGTGTATAGATATAGATTTGACCAAGGACATGAAAGAGGTTTTGTAAAACATTTGAGTTTTGAACAATAAATAACAATGAATTGATGTCATTTTATAAAACATTTCAAATGTAATTCATTTGATTACAAAATATTTTAAGACAGAAAACCATTTCATGTATCACATTTAGAAGTATGTGAAATCAGTTGGATGAAAACACAGTTATCAATCACATATGATTGATTCTATAGCATGTTGTTTTCTACTTGTATTCCCCCCCCCCCCATTAAAGGATTTAAAAATCATTTAAACCATTGATTAAGGGGTACGAACTCACCTATAGATGGTGGTTTGGATGAACTTAACGATGTAGGATTGCTAAGTGTCAAGTGAAGACTTGTACACACTCAAAGATTCTAGTTCACATATAATCACACATATATGTATCCAATCCGTCTTTAAACTACTAACTGATAATTTTAAGACATCCTAGGACATGCTAAACACCTTATATAAGTGTTATAAGTCGTAAGGATTGCATCTAAGTTGTTGTAGGACAAAGCTATTGCGTTTAGGGTTCCAAAGAACCCCTTTCTTGAGTTTACTCCCCAACAACCATAACCTAATGAGTTTACGGTCATAAACCCTTGATTTTACAGCCGTAATCTCCTAAGCTTTTTATCATTTGATGGTTTGAAGCCTTACATGTCCCTTAGAAGTATTTCTACTTGATGGTTTAGTCCTTGGAAGAGATTAGGGCACCATTTCCCTCCATTAAGGAGTTCACGGCCCTAAGACCAATTCTCTTTGTGTTTGCGGCCGTAATCTCATAGGGACCATGGTATTTTTGTGCTTTCAAGTCCTATACACATTAAGTATGAGTCCAGGCTAGTTTCACAAAGAAAGGAAGGGAGTAGGGCACACTTTTGGCCCTTAAAGAAGGGTTTACGTTCCAAGGTGTTCTTGGGCCGTACACTCTTTGATCTTGGTGTTTCCTCGTGATTTCTTGATGTTTAGACATATAACAAGCCCTATTATACTCTAAGATAGAAGCACTTACGATTTGGGATGAAAGGCTGAAGATCCTTGAGAGAGAATCGGGTTTTTCTCTAGTTGGAAATGAAACAAATGAATAAATATGGCTAAAGGCCATATATATACCCCTTGGGGTTTTCGACTGCGAACTCCATGTTTGGTTTGTAAATTCCATTTTGTTAGAGTATGAAATGTTATTGTTGCACAATAAACCCTAGGACATCCCCTCTCCTGGCATCTCCTAAAGTGTTAATCAAAGATTACTCAAACTTATCCCAAATAGTCTGTAAATTAACAGTAATTGTCCTGACGTCTATTGACTTGGTATGTTATACATAATGGAAATTTCGGGTTGTCACATAGCAGAACCACTTTTGGTCCCAATAGAAGAGGATCCATCATGGGTCTTTCCCTTGTGGCTCTTAGAAGGAGCCTTCCTCTTCTTTCTATTCCCATGTCTAATTTCCAGAATAGGGGTAGTGGCGATAGGAGTGGGTACAACATACTTGCCTTTCAAATTACTTTCAGCAGTTCTTAGTAGGCCTTGAAGCTTGCTCAGAGTGACTTCCTCCTTGTTCATATGATAAGTTATTCTGAACTAATCGTAACAAGGAGGCAAAGAATGTAGGATAATGTCAATAACCAACTTTTCATCGAAGTTGACATTCAACTTCAGCAAGCGGTCCACAAATTGCATCTTTTGTAAGTGGGCAGTGATAGACTCTCCAGCCTTCATTTTTGTTGTAATCATGGAGGCAATTATTTCAAACCATTCCTATCGAGAACTTTTATGGTACCTTTCCATCAAGTCTTGGTGCATCTCGTAGGGCCAAAAGTCCTCATAGGACTTTTGAAGCTCAGCAGTCATGGTAGCAATCATGATGCACGACACCTTTGTCGCATCCCTCTCATGAACCCTGTATTCCTCGATTTTCTCGGGTGTAGCAGTTTGTTCATCAATCTCCTTTAGCTCTTTATATAGGACATATTCTTTATCCTCGTAGTGAAGGGCCATACGAATGTTTCACATGCAATCGTTGAAGTTTGACCCACCGAAGAGAATTCTCCCAACCAAGTTCATGAGGGAGCACAAGCCAGAAGGGTTGGAGCTTGAAGCATTGTTTGGGGTAGACATCTGAAAAAGGGGATAAAAAAGACAAAGTTTAGATTAGATAAGAATCCTTAATATAGCACCCAAATAAAATATTAAGGCTGGGACCCACCACAATATTCTAAAATTCAGAGATGTAATCCAATTGCAAAATATTTGAAGCTTGGTAAATGACGATTTACCAATTTCCACCATGAAAAACGAAAAAGACATTATGCTTTAAATGAATTGAAATTCCTAGATTCTTTTGAGATTCATTGAAATTTTCAATGACATGTTAAATCTCGATTATGCGCTTCAATTTTGTGACTGGGATACCGAGGATCACAAACAAGGTGTGAAAAACCATGCAAATTGCTTGGTACCGTTGATGTCACTTATCACCTAATCAATGTGACACTAAACCACACACACTCCATTGATATATGATAAACATCAAGGTACCCCTTTCCACTCTTGTTAGTCCCAAATTAGTGTCTCCGTTAACCATACACGCTCCACTAACGACTTGGCAAGGTGCAAAGTGCCATTTCATGGAATAGCATCATTTTAACATTTTTCCTAAAGTAACTAAGATTAGGAATTTATAAAAGTTTAGTTAGTTTATAATATCATCAAACTTATTAATAAGGATTAATGTCCTATCCTACCCATTCTGCTAATGACCCTAACTAGTCAAGGGAGCGGTGGGTGATAGTGGACACCCATTCAATCGCCATTTTATAGGCAATTTCCTTATACCCCCCTTATAGAAGACCAACTTCATGAATGAGACCTAATAATGGTAAGACTAACTTGTGTTATACATATATATAGTATTAATCTTTTAATATTATAATAGTATAAGGGTTGAATTTTAAAATTTTAAAATATAGGGTTTAGAATTAAAGTTTCATAAATGAGACTTTTCAAGTTCCAAAACTTAAAGGCAAGTTTTCTAAGTCTTCAAAACCTTTTGATTTCAATAACTTATGGAGTTAATGTTTCATGAATGAGACTTGTCGTATTCCATAACTTGAGGGCAAGTTATGAAACTCTTGAAGAAACATTTAGATCAAAATTTTAAACTAATACAATTATCATATAATTAATCATTTACCAATTTGACCTAGTTTAACTTATATAGCAAGACCATTCAAATCAAATAATACAAATAATCAAATTTATCATATAATCAAATCATTATCTTAAAATTTGATAATTGTCTTTTAATCAGATAAGGATAATCACTACCATATCAAGAAAAACCAATTTTATGATACAAAACAGTTTGTGGTAATGATCCTAATCCAATTTCAGCCAAAAAAAAAAATAACTACCATTTGACGATCCAACTCGTCGAGTATGGATATGGACTCGTCGAATTCATCATCAAATTATCCAACTCGTCGAGTCCAATCATAGGACTCGTCGAGTCCAGCAGTCAGAGTCCAGAATTGCAATTTTTTTCAGCTTTGAAAATAACACAATTACATCAATATAACAGTGAACACCCTAGGCTCTGATACCACTGTTGGGTTTTAGGTACTATAACACTCCTACGGTGCACATACAACCCTAGATTCTTTGAATCTAAGTTTTCTCTAATTATAAATGCAATTTCATTTTTTCCAAAGCATACATCGTAGCTAGCATGCAATTGGAGATATACAACATAAAACAGGTTAGATGAATACCTCTTAGTGTAACTTGTAGTTCATGCCCTTTAAAAGCGTTAGCACCTCAAATGTGATGCCATTAATGTGTTACAAACACCAAATGAAAGAGGAGGCTTATGAGAGAGAGAGAGAGTGAGGTTAGGTAGCACCAAATCGGTTATGATTCTCCTTTAGGATGCATTAGCCGATTTTGGGGGGTTAAGGGGTTACTTTTATAGTGTGGAACTCCTAGGGTTTCTTTTATGGAAACCCTAATTCACCATGACCCTTCATATTTCATAGGCCCTTTGGTTTAAACCTTCATGGACTATCATATAGGTTTAGCCCATCCTTAATCAACATGGATCATTAGCTCAAACTATAAGTATTACTGATTTACTTAATCAGTCCCCATAAATTTAATCAGTCTCTTTTAATCACTAAATTAATTCCAAAATTATTCTTGATCAATACTAATTAAATAATATGATTTCTCAATTGATATATTATTCACAAAATATATTAATAAATCACAAACAACCTCTTTCTCAAAAGTCCATCATATCAAATTGCTCCGGTGAAGGCAACCCAAAAGGACCATGCTACTATCGAGTCAAGTACATACCAATTATAGTTATGGGCTTGGACACATAATCCATCAACCCTCACATGGGCCTTACCCTAAAGCCCATTCAAATATTCTAGTCCATATACTTGTTCTTGGATAGCCCATTACTAGCCCAATCACCAAAACCCAATAAAGAGGCCCAAATCAAGGCCCAAGAAAAATTAGGGTTTTCACATAAAATGACAATTTAGGGTTAAGTGTTTCTTACTTAACCCATTAAGGACTTAATCTATTAAGTCCATCACTCTACTAGATAAATATGGTTGTTCGGGTGTAATTCATAATTCAATACCAATGGCCCAAAATGCGGGTCCTGATAAGTCCAAATCAACAAATCCAAAATTAGGGTTTCCAACCCAATTGTGTGCCCATTAGTCAAATGATTAGGTTTTTAGGTCAATTAATGTTTCATTAGGTCAACTAGAGTTTCCTTAGGTCGAGCACCGCCCACTGCCACCTCGGTCGGTGGTGGTTGACGACGGCACCCGGCGGCAGCCACCACCTCACGGTGGTGGTTATGGTTCTAGTCCAATCATATCCAAGTATCCTGAAAGAAATCTAAACACAAGAAAAAGCACACCGCCACCCAACACGACGGGTGGTGGCGTCAGCCACCACCTCACGGTGGTGGTCATGAATTTCTTGATTATTCCAATGATCAATTACAATAATACAACACAATATCCCTAATATAAACACACCCATTAAAATAAAAACACCCACAGCGACCTTGTGGCGGCAGGCAGTGGTAGAGAGTGGCAGCCACAACCTCACAGTGGTGGTGATGGCTTTCTTGTAATATCCGACCAGCAAACACCACACACGACATACACCACCAGCAGAACACACATACTCGCTTTGCTCGGAAATCTAAACGCAACCACCCACCCGGTGGTGCACGGTGACGGCAGCAGCAACACTAGCGGCAACAGCGGTGGCTAACGACGGCCCTAGTGCAATACCGATGATGTGAATGGTGGCGGAACAGAATAAGAGATGAGGTGTTTCTGGGAATGGCAGGAAGACACGGTGAAACAGCCGCATGGCGGCGATAAGAATGACGAGACCCAATCGTACCACCTTTAACTGGTCTTCCCCCGATAACAGCACCAGTCTATGTGGTTCTTCTCGGCTACACCCGACGCCTGACGACAATAGAGATGGTGACGTTTCGATGGCAAAGTAGCGGCGATAAGGTGGCGATCGTCTCAACAAGGTGGCGGCAGCTGAGAGGCTCTATGATGGCGGCTGGAGAAGGAAAAGGAGAAGAATGACGACAGTCCTGTGGTCGTTCACTACTCGGAAACACACACTGTCTTCTAAAAATAATTACAAAATAAATCCCAAAATTACACTTTAACCCCTGAATAGTCCAAATTTTAACATTTGGCTCCCCAAAACAATACCCCACTAAATATTATGGATTTTAGGGATAATATTCATTCATCAATTTTAACTATTTATTTATTTAATGAACAGGATGTTACACCCTTGGTTTTTTAGCCACCATTTCACATATTTTAACATTCATTTTGCTTGATATTTTCACCCCTAAATACCATTGGAAGTTATTTGTTATCCTACAATAACTTCGGGACTCAAAACAATGGCTAAACCACTCTTTACTTGCCTTCTTGCTGAGAATTTTCATGGCGGCAACATAGCCAAAACAGTGGCTGTTTTTTAGCATGAAACCAACACCCAAAAGTCCTCCATTTTCTGCCCATTTTCAAGATTTAAAGTATTCTATATGTTGCTACTTTCAAACACTTAAAAACCCAGAGCAATTTACCTTTCATCTCTCAAAAAGCTTGTGTTTTTCACCACCTTTTGGTAACATACTTTAAATCCAAGTAAAAGCTAGGTATATTCTTGATTTTTACTCTTTCCTTTTTATCATAAAGTTCACTTGTTCTAAGTGATTTAAGACATGATAAAAGTCTAAATTAGATGTTAATATATGTCTTTATGTGTTAAGACATCCAAAAGAATACTCAAATCACAAGCTTGAGTGGAACCGGAAACTGTACGAACCATTCTCAAAACAAATAACTCTACGCAACAAAAGTGAGTATTCTGCGACCCCTCTTTTATATTTTACAAGTTTTGGGGCACAATAAATACTAAAAAAATCCTAGCTGGATGATTTAAAGGCTTAGTTAACTGAAAATACAAGTTATGTCACCAAACAAATCTAATCTTAAATTTTAGCTTTTACAGAAAAATTATGGTATGTTCAAGGACTGTTTTGTCCTCCTTAAACCTTATTGTTTTCAAAACTGTACAATATGAAAATATCTCATATCTATACCTTTTCAAGGACTAATCACATGCCTTCATACGATTTTTCCAAAATTTATGATGAGTTTTACAAAACTGCCTATCATTTCAGAACATTTCAAACCATTCTGTAAAAATGAATATTTCCACTCTGGTTAGGATCTACTTAAGGTCAAGGTAAAAATCATGGACAAAGTAGACTCATTTTCTAAGCTCTAAGAGTTTACAGATCCTACTTCCGACTGATGATGATTTTTCTATAATATTTCTAAAAACAGAGACAGAATCGACATTTTGATTAACCTTGTTGTTTAGTCTTTCAAATACATACACTAAGATTTGTTGTAAATAAGAAAAACACTAATTATGATATTGTTTAATTCACACACTTTAGGGTCACAAAAGTGTTAATTATAACAAGTGTTTCTAATTTGATCTTATTGAAAGTCTTATGACATAAAATGAATTAAAATATGTTGGTTTTGGTCATTCACAATCGGGGTGCTCTATAAACTTATTTTTGCTTTTTGTTTTTTTTTTTCTAAAAATCACGTTTGACCACTTGCTACGCCGCGCAGCACACACGCAACACTTGGCCTTTCGCAATAGTTTGTTTTTCAGAAGACTTCTGACTTAAAAATTGTTGTGCGTGTGGTGCATGGCGCAACACTTGACCCTTTGCTTCAAACCTCTTCACACTTTACTTTAACTTATTACAACTCTCTGCAGAGGTTAAAAAACAAACACACTATTTCTTACATGTTGCAGCCATTTGGTCTCCCTCTACTGCTACAGAGGGTTACAGAGATAGTCCGCAGACTTCTAGCATTTTTGCTTCGAAAAAACAAACGACACCTTACAGTCGGAGTATTGTCTAAACATTTTTTTTGGTCAGTTATAGTCAGAGTACTGTCTAAAAATTGGTTATGGTCACTTACAGTCGTAGTACTCTCTAAAAATGTACATGATCACTTACAGTTGGAGTACTGTCTAAAAATGTACATGGTCACTTACAACCGATGTGTTGTTTAAACTCGTATAGTGACACATACGACCATTGTCCTCTTAGAACTTTGGTAGCTTTACATTTTTAAGAATTACTACCAAAAGTTTCAAATACAAACAATTGGGAATTATAACAAAATCCCGGATACAAATATACTAATACAAACTAGGATGAAGTTGTATGTAGTCTAAATATTGTTTGTAGATTGTTAAACCGATTGGTAGTATTTATTTATATAAACAATAAATATTTTGCTTCACAAAATATGTTAAGAATTACTTTTATTGTAAGTATGTAACATGGACATTCGTACCAGATTTCAAGTATCGGGTCTCAGACGAAGCATATCGGTAATATTGTTGAACATGTTTTGCAAAACTTATTTTGTTAAACATTCCATGTTTTATAAAGATTCGTTTTTATAAAAATCACGGAGTCAAAACCTATGGAACTCACCAATAATATTTGTTGACATATTTTAAAAATGTGTATGCTCAGGTAACTAAGAAGCCGGAGGTAGAACATCGGTTCTAAGGAAGTTACTTTCTTTTGGGAATAAACTTAACTTGTTTTAATTTACCTTTGTGTGTTTAAATTATGAAGATGTAATTTCAATTTCAAAACTTAAAGGTTTGTAATATATTGATTCAAATATGTTAAGTGTTTGATATATATGGTTGACTGTGATCCAATTGTAAAACGTCGCAACCCCGATGTTTTTCGCCGACTGTCGGGGTGGGACATCTTGTCCAGGTGTTGAAAATCTATATATCATTTCGTTTCTACTACCTTTAATAATACTAACTTACAAAGCCAAAAAATATTTTAGACTTTATTTTAATAAAATCCGAGAGACTTAAAAAAGAATAACTGATATTTGGATTGTGTGACTGTTTTCATGGTATTTGAAATTAGTCGATAGATTTGTATTTGAATTTGATTTAAAACTTAAATCATTTGAAAACCAAAATGTACTTGGTTAGTATTATTAGAAGGAAACTAAATTCCAATGTTTCTAAGATTTTGATCGAGTTATAGTTGGTTTAAAAAATATTTATATTTAGGTTGTGTTTGGCAAGCCAGCTAGCTGATAAGCTAACTTATTTTTCGAGTTTTTTATGTTGTCGTGTTTGGTAAACCAAAAAGTAGTTTATAAGCTAGTTTATAAGCTATCTTTTTGAAAAACTACTTAGACTAACTTTTTAGGAGTTTTTTTTATAAAATATTCAAAATACACCCCTTAATTAATTATAAAAACAAATACTCCTACATGTCCTTTTATGTAATTTTATATATTTCAACTAGTTTTTCAGCTAGTTTTACCAAACGTTATTTTTTATCAATTAGATTTTCAGATATCAGCTAGCTTTTTATTTAACAGCTAGTTTTTCAGTTAGTACACCAAACATAGCCTTAATGACATAATCGTCCATCTAGTTCATTTATAGAGATTATAATCATAAAATAAAAATAAATAGTAATAAAATTATTAGATTATAATTTTATTACTTTGTTATCTATATATATTTTTTAAAGAAACTACAAATGAAATTAAATTGTTATTAGCATAACTTATGTATGCACTTTATTATATTAAAAAATAAAAATACCGCATAACATTAAAATAAAACATTAATGACCGTATTAAAAAAATATATTACATGCATGAGCTAAAAAAAATTAAGAGAGAACGAGGGATTTATATAATGTAACGAAATTAGTTTTCTTCATACCTAAGTATTTATAAAAAAAAATCTTCAAACCCAACTAAGGAGTTTATAGAATTTTAATTCCAAATCCTTCTAAATTCATCAACGCATCAAACCAAACAATCCAAAGTTGTTTTTAATGAACAATCTTAATTCCAAGAAGATTATGTCACGCGCCATATTTCATCGTTAAAATCTTTCTTTTACACATAAAATAACTGCAATACACTTCTTCATTTTCATGTATTCTATATAACGAAAAACAAAAAGATAAATGATGAAAATATGAGTAACAAAAAATGAAAGATAGTGTTCTTATAAAGATATTGAAGGGTATAATCTTATGTATTATTGTTGTTGGTATCAATCGGCTTTTATAGCCATTTACAGAACGTATATCTAGGAGATAATGTAGGGAGCAGCCCATTGACCTAAGCTATACAAGGTAATGAAATCAATTAGAATATACGGAATATAATGTGTAAAACTAGTGGATATTCATAATACGCCCCCGCAAGATGGAGGCTCCGTCAGAGACACCTATCTTGGAACGAAGCTTGAGAAACGGACAGCGATGCAGTGGTTTAGTAAGAGCATCAGCTCGCTGATCTGTAGAATTAACATGTAAGACTTTAAGAGAACCATTTGACACCCGTTCACGAACGAAATGATAATCGAGTGCAACATGCTTCATACGCGAATGGTACACCGGATTAGCACAAAGATAAGTAGCTCCTGTATTGTCACAATATAGCGTAGGTGCAGTGGTGGTGCTGATGCCAAGCTCAGACAAGAGGTTTTGAACCCATGAGATCTCTGATGCAGCATTGGCCAGGGCTTTGTATTCAGCCTCAGTCGATGACCGGGAAACAAATTTTTGACGGGCTGATTTCCATGAGATTATATTGTTGCCAAGATAGAGAATATACGCTGTAGTGGACCGGCCCCCGTCTGAAATACCACCCCAATCAGAATTTGAGAATGTCGTGACGTGGAGAGAAGAAGTACGATTGAGAAGCAATCCATGGTGAATTGTACCTTTTAGGTACCGAAGGACACGTTTCAGAGCTTGCCAATGAGTCTGAGAGGGAGAATGCATGAACTGAGAAAGTTTATTGACAGCAAAACATATATCTGGACGAGTAAAAGTTAGGTATTGTAAGGAGCCAACTAATTTCCGGTAGGGTGTAAGATCAACAGGTGGGGAACCATCTGTTGGGGACAAGATAATAGAGGAGCCTAAAGGAGTAGCAACCCCTTTGCCCCATCCATGTTGAAGAAAGTGAGCAAGTCCCGGATATGACGGTGTTGGGAAAGGAAGAGACCCATGGGGTTGGAGATGACCTCAATGCCCAAGAAGTGGTGAAGAGGACCAAGGTCCTTGATGGAGAATCGGGCAGCAAGTGAGGCAACAACATGATCAAGAAAAGCATTATTGTTACCTGTAACGACAATATCATCAACATAGACCAAAAAATAGACAATAATACCCTCATGATTGTAGACAAAAAGAGAGGCGTCAACAAGAGATTTTCGAAAACCAAAGGCAAGTAAGAAGTTGGTAAGTTCTAAGTACCAAGAACGTGGCGCTTGCTTTAGCCCATAGATTGATTTTTGAAGGCGACATATGTGGTTTGGGTACTGAGGGTGGGCATAGCCAGGTGGTTGGTCCATGTAGACAGTTTCATGTAATGTACCTTGAAGAAACGCGTTGTTGACATCAAGTTGTTTGAGAGGCCAATTCATGGAGAGAGCAATAGAAAGAACTGTACGGATAGTAACAGGTTTTGTAACAGGGCTAAAAGTGTCAAAGTAATTATCACCATGTTGTTGGAGAAAACCTTTGGCTACAAGGCGAGCCTTGTATTTAGCAATGGAACCATCGGGATTTCTTTTGATACGAAAGACCCATTTACAACCAATGGGCTTGTGTCCCGATGAAGGAATGAGCTCCCAAGTTCCATTATGAAGTAAAGCATTAAACTCGTCATCCATAGCTTTTCGCCATTTTGGATCCTTAAGTGCTTGAGCATGGGTGGTTGGTTCAAGAGGATTAGGTAGAGGATGAAGGGTGGATGTGTTAACAAACTTATCACTAAAGTACTTAGGATTGCGTTTTCTAGTACGAGGTGGTAGGTGGATATTGGGAGGAGTAGGAGAGGTGGATGGGGTGGAAGGAGAGGATGGAGCGGAAGCAAGGGTGGATGATGTTGGTGAACGCACTAGGCTTGGAAGGTTAGTAGGTTGTTGGGCCGGGGAAGTAGGGGAAGGGGAGGGAGGAGGCAAAGGTATTTGATGGACTAAAGGGGAGGTCGTAGTAGAAGGTTGCGGTTGGTCCTGTGGTTGTGATCTCCTGGAGTATGTGTGAAGTGGGGTTGGGAGAGTGAATGTTTCTGTGGTAGGAATTGAGGCTTGCAGAGTAGTTAAGGGTGGTAATTGAGAGATAGTTGTAGTAGAGGTAGACTGTGACATGGTTGGTGGGCTGGAGGGTGGAATAGAAGGAGGTGTAGGTGTATTTAGGAAGTCATCAACAGTAGGTAAGGTTGTGGAATAGTTAGTAGTTTGATATGGAAACTGAGTCTTTATGAATTGCACATGCCTGGAGTGAAAAACACGGTTCGTAGAGAGATCAAGGCATTTGTAAGTAGATTTGGATGGAGAGTAGCCAAGAAAGAGGCATTTGGTAGATCTAGGTTGAAGTTTGGAGGTGGAATAGGGACGAAGCCAAGGATAACATAAGCATCCAAAATGGTTGTAATTTGTGGTAAAGTGGAGGTTTGTTGTGCATATGTTCAAACGGGGGTTTATTGTTAAGGACCGGTGTAGGGAGGCGATTGATCAGGTAAACAGCAGTCTGAAATGCATGTGACCAATAGGTAAGTGGAAGGCCTGCATAGTGGAGTAAGGCTAGGCCAGTTTCCACAATATGTCGGTGACGCCTTTCAGCAGTACCATTCTACTCAGGGGTATGAGGGGGAGTGGTGAAATGCGAGACACCCATAGATTGAAATACGGGAATGAGACTTTGATATTCGCCACCATTATCAGAAAAAATAGATATAAGTGGTGCTTGGAAATACTTTTCAACCAAGGTTTTAAATGTAGGAAACAATTGAGCAACATCAGACTTTTTCTTTATGGGATACAACCAAACATACTTAGAATAAAAGTCAACAAAAATAATGGAATAAGAAAATCCATCAATACATGTTTTTGTAGGACCCCATACATCCGTGTAAACAAGTTGCAGAGGCTTGGTGGCTGTAAAAGAAGTTGGTCCAAATGGTGTTTTGTGACTTTTATTAACTGAGCAAGAGTCACAGTGAAAATCTAAAAAAGACAACGACTTATAACAAGGTCCTAGTTGATGAATAATTGACTTCAAAATTGTAACAGAAGGATGGCCCAAAGTGTGATGTAAATCGAGCAGAGAGGATTTGGTAGTGATGTTGATTTGAGGTAGTGTTTTCAAGGCAGCATGATAGATATCACCGTCGTTCTCCCCCCGTATAAGAAGCGCCTCCGTGCGCAGATCCTTGACAAAAAAATGCGTGGGAAAGAATTCCATAGAAACATTATTAGATTTTCAAAGCTTGGCAACTGAAATCAAATTTGTACGTAAACGAGGAACACACAGAACATCAGGTAAAGAGAGAGAGAGAGCGAGATGAAGTAGAAAGAGATGTGTGTCCAATATGGGAAATGGAGAGGCCCTTACCATCACCAAGGATGATTTCGTCAGGACCCCCATATTCAGAAACAGAATGAAGGGTTGAGCGGTTTGAGGTAACATGATGTGAGGCTCCTGTATCAAACAGCCAGGTGGAGGACTGATGTGGCTGGGAGGAGGTGGCATTGACAACCGGTGTTGATGGAGGTGGATTCATAGCTGGGGCTTGACCAATTGAGATGTTATTCTCTTTGAGAAAACGGGAGAGTTTTCGACAGTCACGGGTATCATGACCTGGTATGCTGCAAAATTGACAGAAGGTTGTAGAGCGGGAGGAACGATTACCTCCATATTGAGTGTTGTTATTAGACCAATTCCCACGGTTGCTTCGTGGCTGCCCACTCGGACCAGATCGAGAGGATCGAGAGGCTGAATCTGCTGTAGAGCGAGAATGCCGTCCTGATTGTCGATGAGTGTAGTGGGCTGTTGCAATCACAGGTGTTGGTACAGGTGCCTTTTCTTGTAACTGTTGCTCATAATCAACTAGCATATCAAAAAGTTCTGGGAATGACAAAGGGGTCTCACGAACCCTAATAGCAGCTACGATGGGATTAAATTCATCCCCTAGTTGATTGAGAATATGCACTTGGAGCTCTTCCTCATCAATAGGGCTTTGAGCAAGTGCTAGGGCATCCGAAATGGACTGCATATCATGAAGAAATTCAGTGACAGGTCGATTGCCTCTAGGATTTTTGGTGAGTTTGGTCTTGAGCGAGATGATACGTGACCGGGAGGCACTGGCATAGCTTGCAGTCAGGCGTTCCCAAGCCTCTTGAGCAGTGTTTGCCGACGATACAATCGGCTGAATAGTTTCGGAGCAACTACCAAGAATAGCGCTTAGAATGATCTGATCTTGACGATACCAGGGCAGAAAAGCAGGATTCGCTTCCCCTGTTTTGGTGTTAAGAAATTGCTTAGGTGTGGGGAATGATCCATCTATGAACGTATGAAGATTGAATCCAATTAGGATGGATTGGATTTGTTTACGCCAGGCTGGAAAGTTTGAGGCGGTAAGTTTGATTGGAAAATGGGTTGTTGCGGTAATGGGGATAATAGTGTCACTTGCCATGGATTTTGCAGTGATTGGAACACAGAACCACGGGAAGGATGAGGATCAAGATCTCGGCGGATCTATGAGAATCTCTGATACCATATAAAGATATTGAAGGGTATAATCTTATGTATTATTGTTGTTGGTATCGATCGGCTTTTATAGCCATTTACAGAACGTATATCTAGGAGATAATGTAGGGAGCAGCCCATTGACCTAAGCTATACAAGGTAATGGAATCAATTAGAATATACGGAATATAATGTGTAAAACTAGTGGATATTCATAATAGTTCTTATACATGAAAAATGTTGTATTTAATGATTTAATTAAGTCGAAGAAGTTGAATAGTTTTAAAGTCACAAATGAATATGGTTAAAGACAAACAAGTAGAAGAAGTTGAAAATTTTGAGAGTTTCAAATCAATATAAATGAAGATAAAAGAAATACTTGAACCATACTTATTTATATGGACTCTTTTATAAGAGTTATATGGATATAAATATAGATATAGAATTGATGATTTGTGTAGTTATCTTTGATTTTCAATTGCATAGGTTCATTCATATATCAATTCTATCACTAATTTTCATCATGTGTTATTGTATTATTAAATGTACCATATGATTAGATGATACTCCCAAATTTCATATCTATGTGAAATATTTGCTAAAGTGTAATTATACGATAAATTTTTCATTAATTTCTAAATTTGACTTCAAATTACATCAATTCAATCTAGATTTTTGTTATGTGTTATTTTATTATTTAGTTTAGCATATGATAACTGTTTATTTGAGAACTCTCGTATGTTAATTATTTGCTAACATGTAATTATGCGATAAATTATGCATAGTAATTTGCAAATTCGACAACAAATTACATCAATTCTATCAAGATTTTTGTTATGTGTTCTTTTATTATTTATTGTAGCATATGATTTGATTATAATCGCTTATTTGAGAACAACCTTATGTTAATTATTTGCTAATGTGTAATTGTGTGACAAGTTATGTTTAGTAAGTTGCATATTTGCCATATACTCATGTTATTTGGTCAATACTTTGGTTACGGTTGATTACATGACCAAATGCGGTTACCATAATTTAATGAAAAGTTTATCATCCTTATGTACACAATTAATGATTTTTTCCTTGTTTTTGTCAGAATTTGATATTCTTACTTAAAGATAAAGATTTATCAATAGAAACTAAGATGATATGATTTAACTAATCTTCTCTCTAATAAATGAAAGTTTTTTTGCCACTTGTCACACTCTCATTCATTTTGCCACATGTCATTTTGTGGTTATTTTGAATTAATTTTTATTCCAAATTATTAATTTTGTGGCTTTCCTATTTTATTAAACTTCATATGATATTTAAATTTAATAATAAATGCATATCAATTTTATTAATGGACTTTCCTTATAATTTCAAAATTTTAAAATAAAATGTGATTAATTTGATTTGATTATTTTATATAAATGATTTGTTTAAATTTAAAAAAGAAAAAAAAAACACTTTAATTTTAGTAATTCAATATTTTTTTATTTTTTCTTATAAACTAGATTATGACCCGCATTAAATGCGGGGAACACATAAATAAAATACAAATTTATATAGATATTACAAAATAATTATAAAAAAACAGGGTTATTGGTTTTATTGAAATGTTTAGAAATTACACTAAAACAGGTAAATATATATAACGTTTAAGAACCTCTTCATAGACAATATTTTTTGTTTTATTAGTTCAATGACCTTGCTTGTCGCATATAAGTTTCTTCAAACATTTTTTACTTGTGACACGGAAAACAACTATATACAGCCAACCATGTGTGAAAATTGGTCTAAACAAGTATAATCCAACATTGGATGAGCAGGAAGTGAGATAAATTTATAATTTATTAACTTTAATGAGTAATTAATTAATTACAATTTTGTTATTGAACTTGAAATACAACAAAGATTATATCAATGGATCTTGAATGTGCAAGAAATGATCCAGTAGTAGCAAAGAACATTCGTTACTATAAAGCAAAGAGCAAATTAGAGGCAGAAGTGATGAAGCTCTATCCACCACCATGACTTCAAAACTGTGTGTGGGGAATAGGGGGGATCGGTATAAACAAAAGTTTTTTCATTTATTTTTAGTAATTTACATACTAGGTCCATTTGTTTAGTTGTCGGTTATGGTCTTTAAAAGAATCAGGTTGTAGTTTTTGGACCTTGTTTCACTGTTTCATAAAACTTTTATGATTGTCTAAGTTAACACCCAAACTGTTAGTTTTTTTAAATGACCATTTTGCGTTTGTACCAAAACTAAAAACAATATAGCATAACAACAAAATTTATATTTTTCTTTTTTTTTTTTATTTTTTTTACTTAAATTTAGAGTAAATAACATTTTTGGTCCTTGAGTATAGCTGATTTTTTTTCAGAAGATTCTGAGGGTGTTTTTGGTGTTTCAGGGTCAAATGCTGACTCTAGTTGAGTACACACTTCTATTATACCGTGCATTCTAACTGCCCATGTATGGTACCGATTCTTTTTGAACAAAGAATACGGGAGCCTATTTTCATCATTCACAAGATGCTAATATTTAACTTTAAAGCTCAAATCAATTGTTGAGAATGTATATTTCTTATTGTAATTCTGTTACTACCGGAGACATAACTATAACCAATAAATCTGCAACGAAGCTAATCATCCACTTCGACTTCATCTCTAATATCAGGTCTTTTTTTCCTTAATATGAGTTGTTGTCACTATCATCGACAATGCTAAGATTCAATGATGACTTCTTTTTTATTTTAGGGATAACTATGACATAAATCATTTATCAGGTCCATCATTTATGTTTATATCTTTGTTTTTTTTATATGTCTTCTTCGGTTTACCACCATCTTTTTTTTCAGAATCCTATTTTTATGAAATAACATTTTTTTGTGAAATTCGTTCTACGATTTTTAGTATGTGTAGGTACGTTGATTTTTTTTGAAGTAAAGAAAGTAGAGTTTTTGTTTGATGTTGGTTCCTAGGTTTGGTTCTTATTTTTTGTGATTTCTCATAATCCATTGTGTTTTATTTTCCATCTTTATCTACAATCTTTAAGTATAGAACATTTTATTCATATATTCATTCAATACAGAGTTTAATAAAGGAAAAAAGAAACACCCCCTTAGTTTTATTTACTTTGCAGATTATCGAGCCTCCATGCAAAGCTTACAACATAATGAAAAAAACAAAAAACCCTTATGAGGTAAATGTCAATTACGATTCTATCCATTTTCCTCTTGTAACAATTGTCTCACTTCAATACTTCAAAACATCTGTTTTTGTGTTTAAACATATTATTGATAGCATGAAAGATCCAAGCATTGTTGCATTTTGGTTAATCAGAATGCCTCAAATTATGGGAGGATTTAAATATGATGATGAGGTCAAAGATAAAATATGATGGTAATACAAGGTTCGTCTTCTTCTTATTTATTTATTTACTTATTTTTTAATTCAACTTTATTACAAAATTAAATAGCTTTTTATATTGATATTAGAGTTTCTTATTTAGAAAAATATGCGATATGATCAGCTTCTTGATGCTATAGCAATGAGAAAACTTGGATGAGCAGGAAGTGAGATAAATTTATAATTTATCAACTTTAATGAGTAATTAATTAATTACAATTTTGTTATTGAACTTGAAATACAACAAGGATTATATCAATGGATCCTGAATGTGCAAGAAATGATCCAGTAGTAGCAAAGAACATTCGTTACTATAAAGCAAAGAGCAAATTAGAGGCAGAAGTGATGAAGCTCTATCCACCACCATGACCTCAAAACTATGTGTGTGTCTATGTGGGAGGTGGGGGGGGGGGGGTCGGTATAAATAAAAGTTTTTTCATTTATTTTTAGTAATTTACATATTAGGTCCCTTTGGTTAGTTGTCGGTTTTGGTCTCTAAAAGAATCAGGTTGTAGTTTTTGGATATTGTTTCACTGTTTCATAAAACTTTTATGATTGTCTAAGTTAACACCCTAACTGTTAGTTTTTTTTTAAATGACCATTTTGCCTTTGAACCAAAACTAAAAACAATATAGCATAACAACAAAATTTATATTTTTCTTTTTTTTCTTTTTTTTCTTTTTTTTACTTAAATTTAGAGTAAATAACATTTTTGGTCCTTGAGTATACCTGATTTTTTTTAGAAGATTCTGAGGGGTGTTTTTGGTGTTTCTGGGTCAAATGCTGACTCTAGTTGAGTACACACTTCTATTATACCGTGCATTCTAACTGCCCATGTATGGTACCGATTCTTTTTAAACAAAGAATGCAGGAGCCTATTTTCATCATTCACAAGATGCTAATATTTAACTTTAAAGCTCAAGTCAATTGTTGAGAATGTATATTTCTTATTGTAATTCTGTTACTACCGGAGACATAAGAAAACTCTCTAATGAGGGCTTTCATGTCTTTTGTATAACCCGTCTGTTATATTATGTCATGTCATCTCTTGTCTTGTCTATTGATTTTTTACAAAGGTATACACACATGTAACATCATAATTTCATTATATATAACATCCAATTTTAACATTAAGTTTACTGTTGTCGAAAATAGGATCATAGTTACCAATTAAAAAGATGGAACCAAGAACCAAACACAACATCAGAAAAAAATCAAAAACAAAATTATACATCCAAATTATAAGTATTCAACAAAGAAACATACGAATGAGTAAAAACATATAAATTCGAAAACAATATCAAACTTATAGAGTAAAAGGATTTAATGAAGAAGTACATACATTTATTCGACTAATCCAACTGATGTGAAGGCTGAAGTTTTTTTGTATTTGTTTTCTGCGGAGGAATTATGTCACACCCCGAAAACCGAAGGCGGAAACATTTCCGGGGTTGACTCCACGTTGAGTATCAAATCCATGCACATAGTAAGTAAAGTAAAACAACCATTACATTACATATATAAAAGTTTACATTTGTTTCAAGAGTAAGTTATACATGTGATACATAGTATATATGAACAAAATGAGACGAGTCTTCTACGCACTCCGTCTTCGCCAAAAGAGATCGTCGGGTACCTGTCTAATGCGAACCTGAGAATACAAGCGGTTTGAAAATCAACATAAAGCTGGTGAGTTCATAAGCGGTTAGTTTTCTGAAAATGTACGAGTTCCTTTAGTTTCCTGAAAACGTCGTTATCCAAGAAAATCCCATATTTTCTTAAAAGTTGGTTACCAAATCCAAAATATAATTGTAAAAGATGTACACTGAAAATACGATTGTTCTTGTGAATTGTAAAGTTTAGTTATCTAAATTGTTACACGTTTCTGGTTACGTACCACTGTTACCCAGGAAAATCCTATATTTTCCTATATGTGTGTGTGTGAATTTGTTACTGCTTCTGACTATGTTCAATGTGATCCCCAGGAAAATCCCATATTTTCCTGAATGTGTGTGTGTGATATCTCCTGAAAGTCTGATTATCCTTAAATGTACATTAGTTTTAACACATATATAAAACTAATAGTTAAGTGTAAAGTGTTCATAATCTTAATATTGAGTCCTTAACCATACTTCAGACTAGATATGACTCGGGCCAGGGCCAAAATCCTTTTTGTGACTTTTGTTACCCTTGAACCTTTCGGTTCGGCTGTAGCTAGCAGCCAGGTGTGGGATTGTCAGTCCCGTATAGATCTATACACTCAAGTCACGTTCTCCCTCCTGGAGATTCTGGTTACAGGGGTAGTCCTCCACTCTCTCGTGCCAAGGAAGTGTTACAGAGGACGTGTCTCCAATCTTTAAGATTACTCTTTAAGATGCTAAGTGTCGATTCAAGGCTTGATAACACGCGAGGTTCCTATGTAGTATGAAATGGTATACAAATATATCTAATTAGATTTATAAACTCTAGTTAGATATGATATTACACTCCAATGAGCGAAAACATTTCAAAACGAGTGTTTGGAGTGACTCGGGTGACATCTACGAACGTGTATTGATGCGTGGGACTTGGGAATCGAGTTTACTTTTCAAGAGTAAACTCCATATGGAGTTTTCGGCCTCTTATACCATACACACATGAGTTCATAGCCGTGAACTCATGTTTGTGTGTTTTATGGTGCTAAAATGGTCAATAACACTTGAGGGATAATTGGGATGAATTTATCTAAGGCTTTGGAAGGAATTAAATCACCAATATCACTACAAAAGGGAGTTTACGGCCCTAAACAAGGATTTTATAGCCGTAAACGCCTATACCCCCTTAGATTGATGATTTAATGGCCTTAGATTAATCATATGTGATTCCAATAATTTTTACAAGCCTTGGTATGGATTTTAGGGGACTTTTGGCATGATTTTTGGAGTTTACGGCCCATGAACCCCCTTATGGCCGTGAAATCATTAGAAAGGGTGTTTTTATATGTTTTAGGCTTCTAAATTGATGGTAGACACTTCTAGAATTTATCCCATGGTTTGAGGTGTGTTTAAGTGGCATCTTAACACATTTAGAGGAGTTTACTCCCCAAGAATATGAGTTTACAGCCCAAGCATGTTCTTGGGCAGTAAACTCAAGTTTACTCCTCTAAATTAATGTTCAAGGTGTTCCAAGGCCAATTCCATAATTCTACAAGTCGTATCTAAGCCATATTGGTGTTTTGGAAGAGTTTAAGGGCATAAAAACCCCTTTTTATATGTGTTTACGGCCCAAGCATGCTCCAAAGCCGTAAACACATGAACAAGGCTCTAAATCATGGTTTGAAGCATTCTAAGTCCATTCCATAAATTCATCTAGCCATATCTAAGGTCTAATTGTGGTTTGGAAGGGCTTTGTTGCTCAAAACCCCCATTTATATGAGTTTACGGCCTAGGACTGTTCTAGGGCCGTAAACTCATGATAATGGTCCTAATCCATGGTTTGAACTCGATATTGAAGGTCTAAGATGTTATACAAGGAGTTAGGGTAGTTACCTTGGTGGTTTGGAGCCTAAATTTGATGTTTTTGGGACCTTAATCTTGAGTTAGAGGAGAGAGGTTAGAGAGAGAGTTGTGAGATGAAGCAAAAGCTTCAAATGGAAGCTTGGATCACTTTAAATAGTGTCCATGTTCGGGACACGGTGGAATTCTACCCGATACCGACGTTAGACGGGGCTTTTGGTCGTACCCGATCAAGTTGCCGTAACTCGATATGGATGATTCTAGAAATGTTCCGATCACTAATATGAGGTGTTAGAATGAGTTCTAAAGGTATTAGGACACCCATTAAGTCATAATATAAAATACACATTAATGACTTAATTAAATGACGGAATCGAAAACGAAATTGGTAACGGCGATTGGATTATCGAAATGAGTTACGAAAAGGGTTACAAGCAATGATACGAATTTCGGGTTGTTACATTATCCCCCCCCCCCTTAGAGGGAATTTTTTTTCCTGAAATTCAAAGATTTGAACATAGATCGCAAAGTGAAAAGAGATACGACGATGAATCTACTGCTTCGGGTCTTCATGCTCCTAACTGGAATCGGGTCTCCGCTTGACATTCCAGCGAACCCTCACTGTCGGGATGCGGCTTTGTTTCGTACGATCAACCTATCAATCCATGATCTCAATTGATTCATCCATGAAGGTTCGGACTTCCGCTGATTTCGATCTCATCAAAGGGATTACTATGGTTTCGTCAGGTCGGCACTCTTTACGAATAAAGATGTGGAATACCGGATGGTTGCTGCTGAGTTCTGAAGATAACTCGGAGAGGGCTAAGGAATCGATTCCTAACGAGGATCTCGAATGGTCTAATGTTCCACGAGTTAAGTTTTCCACACTTCTCAATGTGTACTATGTCTTTCCAGAGTAAGACTTCCAACAAGTGGGTACATTTTCACGTGGCAGAGTAGCTAAGGGTCCGATGGTCCTAAAGGAAATTTCTAGGTGGGTTTGCGATTATAGCCGACGGGACCCAAGAATTGACGGGTTTCCATGGGTATCCTCGGTGCCGACTAATTCTTTATTGCTTTTAGTTTTTGGAAAGGTCCACAAGTATGACTACTTTGCTTATCCACTTTACCGGAAAGTGGTTTGACCGAAGGGCACCACTACTATCTCGTAGTGATCATATCAAGCCCTGGTTGCTGCCTTGGATACATCGTCCTCACTGAGGTTTTGGTTACGAGGTAATTACAGGGATTAGGTCGATGTGAGACTTGACTACGCGTTCGGAAAGAATTCTCAAGAATTCTTCGGAAAAGGCATCGGGGGAAAGAGTTGCAGACTTCTCGTTTCTCGATGATCACACGGACGAGGAATACATGGGAAAATTTTTTAAGCTATGATGTACGAAGATCGGGAGAGCCGGGTCGGAGGAAATTTAAGACGAATGGCTTTCTCAAAACCAGGAATAACAACACGAATGAGGCTCGGTCATTACATGCTAAAGATGACATCAAAGCATTTCATGAAAAGTTTGCCATTAGATCGAACGGAAAAGAATAATTGTCCGGATTGAGGATACAATCTATGAATATGACGTTAACGTTCTCCTTCTCACTTTTTATTCATTTCGACGGTACACGTTTTCGATTACTAACGAACGACAGGATTTAAAAAGATGTTTGAATGGGTGGTTAGCAATTTTCTTTCGGCAATAAAATCGAAAAGAATCACAGGCATAAGATTTATCGAAGGGAAATATACCTGTGGCAACGGTGGAATCGGTGTCTGTCTCCTCTTATCCTATCGCTAGAACTCTTCCGGTGTTGCCAGATGGTACTGCCTTGAGGCAGTTTCGCTTGAAATGTCCAACTTCTCCACAACCATAGCAGGCCCGACCAATGCCCGCTCTGGAAGTTTGACTCGTTGATTGAGTTGGTGTCTTACAGTTTTTCGCCATATGAACCTTTATGCCACAACTGTTGCAAAATACCTCTATACATGGACTGGAAGGGAGGTGATGATAGTTGCACTTGTCACAACTAGGAAGGGTTCCAGCATACCTACTGGCAGGTTTTCGAGTTGAGGATCCAACAACAGAAACAGTTGCAAGGGAAGTGGCAGCATGAACTACCACCGTTTGCTGCCTCTTCGAAGACTCTTGCGATGTCTGACTTTTCTCCTTCTTCCTAATTTTTCTTTTCTCACCACTCCTCTATGTTGGCTTAGGAGTGGTATCTGTCTCTTCAGGGTCATCACTATGATCGATTAAGATTTGTGCTAAGCGTTTGGCGCTATCGTATGTATCCGGCCTCGCAGCTATGACGTTTCCTTTTGTTGGATGGGTCAGCCCCCAGATGAATTTCTCTATCTTCAAACTCTCCGGGGTAACCATTCCGGGGCAAAGTAATGCTAAGTCATCGAACCTGGAAGTGTAAGCGATGATATCAGAACCCTTCATCTTTAGGTTCCAGAGTTCGTGTTCTAACTTCTGCATTTTGCCCCGAGGGCAGTACTCAGCCAGCAGTAGTTCCTTCATGGCTTCCCAACCCATGGCGTTGGCTACAGGTAAGGTTAGGGATTTGACTCGGTCGTTCCACCAAGTCAGGGCTTTGTCGATAAAGGTGCAGGCGGCAAACTTCACCTTGTCAGATTCTGAGCAGGCGCAAATTTCAAAGATGGATTCGATCTTCTCGAACCATTGGGTGAGGGAAATGACACCTCCAGTGCCATCAAAGGACATGGGTTTTGCGTTCATGAAATCTTTATAGGAACCCTCTTTTCGGTGTCCCTGACTACTTTCTTGGTTTTGGGTTTGGGTACCACCTCCCGAACCACCGGAACCGCCAGAGTTCCGTTGAGACATTGCAGCTGCCACTGCGGCTGTAACAGCTGCCTGGAATACTACAGGATTAATTTGGGGAGGAGGTGGTGGTGGAGGGTTGTTGGTCTTGGAGCTGGGTCTCTTTCTTGGAGGCATCTTGATCTAATAAGATCAAGAAATAAAGGATGATAAGTGCTCTGAATTGAATCAAGAGATATGACAGATATATACTGAATAAGCGATAAAGTAGGAAAGAGTTATCTAAGCGGGAAAAATTATCGCTAAGGGAATGATCAAAGAACAATGCATGAACGAGGATTTCTACCAAGGATTGGCTCGAAAAATACTCCCATAGTATTTCATGATTCGTTACGACACTGGCTCGATGTTTGTGGTATTAGGGTAAGTTTTAGGCATGCCGCATACCACAATCACTCCCAAGCACATGTTGGCCGTGTCTCGAATGAATATAGTTGGCTAGGCTATATTGATCCTAGACATGACTACATAACTGCCCAGGTTTAACCGCAGCGTACGACACCCATTTATTTATGTTTTGTTCTACTTGTAGTTACGGATCTCGACGGTTCGGTATACTTATATACTTTTGAAAATACTTATATTTTGAAGGATACTTTAGTTTAGAGCACTTAGGCCCCATAATGTTTATAGTTTTATACCATGTAAGGTTTGGTATACTTTATTCACTATAAACAAGGGCTCTGATACCAATCTGTCACACCCCGGAAACCGAAGGCGGAAACATTTCCGGGGTTGACTCCACGTTGAGTATCAAATCCAATGCACATAGTAAGTAAAGTAAAACAACCATTACATTATATATAGAAAAGTTTACATTTGTTTCAAGAGTAAGTTATACATGTGATACATAGTATATATGAACAAAATGAGACGAGTCTTCTACGCACTCCGTCTTCGCCAAAAGAGATCGT
Source organism: Lactuca sativa (assembly GCF_002870075.4). Lineage (NCBI taxonomy): Eukaryota > Viridiplantae > Streptophyta > Magnoliopsida > Asterales > Asteraceae > Lactuca > Lactuca sativa. Next base: position 101,237,861 of record NC_056629.2, on the reverse strand, counting down.
CGGGTACCTGTCTAATGCGAACCTGAGAATACAAGCGGTTTGAAAATCAGCATAAAGCTGGTGAGTTCATAAGCAGTTAGTTTTCTGAAAATGTACGAGTTCCTTTAGTTTCCTGAAAACGTCGTTATCCAAGAAAATCCCATATTTTTTTAAAAGTTGGTTACCAAATCCAAAATATAATTGTAAAAGATGTACACTTAAAAGTACCACTGTTACCCAGGAAAATCTTATATTTTCCTGCATGTGTGTGTGTGTGAATTTGTTACCGATTCTGACTATGTTCAACGTGATCCCTACGAAAATCCCATATTTTCCTGAATGTGTGTGTGTGTGATATCTCCTGAAAGTCTGATTATCCTTAAATGTACATTAGTTTTAACACATATATAAAACTAATAGTTAAGTGTAAAGTGTTCATAATCTTAATTGCGAGTCCTTAACCATACTTCAGACTAGATATGACTCGGGCCAGGGCCAGTATCCTTTTTATGACTTTCGTCACCCTTGAACCTTTCGGTTCGGCTGTAGCTAGCAGCCAGGTGCGGGATTGCCACGTTCTCCCTCCTGAAGATTCTGGTTACAGGGGTTGTCTTCCACTCTCTCGTGCCAAGGAAGTGTTACAGAGGACGTGTCTCCAATCTTTAAGATTACTCTTTACTTCTCGTGCCTAGGGAAGTAGTATCTATGACTAACTAAGTTCTAATGGTGCATGTCGTTTACACTCGAGCCTAGGTGTTTTATTAAGGACATTACAAATGTTTTATATTTTCTAATGGTGTCTATCCTTTACACTCGAGCCTAGGGTGTTTTATTACAGACATTACAATGTTTTATGATCTCTATCAATATAAGAGTGAACAATCAATTGTGAAACATAACAATATATAATAAGAATTGAAATCGTTTGAACAAACAACTCTGCAAGTTAAAAAGGTTTGTTAGTAAGTTTTCAATTCTTAAAAGTGTGCGAATATGAAACCATTTAAATGAAATAATGAATTTAGTACAAGATATTCTTGTACTTTTGCTTGTATTCCCCCCCCCCCCCCCCCCTGAAAACATTGAAAAACCATTGAAAAAGGGTAGGGGTATGAACTCACTAAATGAGAAAATGCGACGTTCCGGATGCTAAGTGTCGATTCAAGGCTTGATAACACGCGAGGTTCCTATGTAATATGAAATGGTATACAAATATATCTAATTAGATTTATATACTCTATTTAGATATGATATTACACTCCAATGAGTGAAAACACTTCAAAACGAGTGTTTGGAGTGACCCGGGTGACATCTACGGACGTGTATTGATGCGTGGGACTTGGGAATCGAGTTTACTCTTCAAGAGTAAACTCCTTATGGAGTTTTTGGCCTCTTATACCATACACACATGAGTTCACGGCCGTAAACTCATGTTTGTGTGTTTTATGGTGCTAAAATGGTCAATAACACTTGAGGGATAATTGGGATGAATTTATCTAAGGCTTTGGAAGGAATTAAATCACCAATATCACTACAAAAGGGATTTTACAACCCTAAACAAGGAGTTTACGACCGTAAACTCCTATACCCCCTTAGATTGATGATTTAATGGCATTAGATTAATCATATGTGATTCCAATAATTTTTAGACGCCTTGGTATGGATTTTAGGGGACATTTGGCATGATTTTTGGAGTTTACGGCCCATGAACCCCCTCATGGCCGGGAACTCATTAGAAAGGGTGTTTTTATATGTTTTAGGCTTCTAAATTGATGGTAGACACTTCTAGAATTTATCCCAAGGTTTGAGGTGTGTTTAAGTGGCATCTTAACACATTTAGAGGAGTTTACTCCCCAAGAATATGAGTTTACGGCCCAAGCATGTTCTTGGGCAGTAAACTCAAGTTTACTCCTCTAAATTAATGTTCAAGGTGTTCCAAGGCCAATTCCATAATTCTACAAGTCGTATCTATGCCTTATTGGTGTTTTGGAAGAGTTTAAGGGCATAAAAACCCCTTTTTATATGTGTGTACGGCCCAAGCATGCTCCAGGTCCGTAAACACATGAACAAGGCTCTAATTCATGGTTTGAAGCATTCTAAGTCCATTCCATAAAGTCATATAGCCATATCTAAGGTCTAATTGTGGTTTGGAAGGGCTTTGTAGCTCAAAAACCCCATTTATATGAGTTTACGGCCTAGGACTGTTCTAGGGCCGTAAACTCATGATAATGGTCCTAATCCATGGTTTGAACTCGAATTTGAAGGTCTAAGATGTTATACAAGGAGTTAGGAGAGTTACCTTGGTGGTTTGGAGCCTAAATTTGATGTTTTTGGGACCTTAATCTTGAGTTAGAGGAGAGAGGTTAGAGAGAGAGTTGTGAGATGAAGCAAAAGCTTCAAATGGAAGCTTGGATCACTTTAAATAGTGTCCATGTTCGGGACACGGTGGAATTCTACCCGATACCGACATTAGACGGGACTTTTGGTCGCACCCGATCAAGTTGTCGTAACTCGATATGGTTGATTCTAGAAATGTTCCGATCACTAATATGAGGTGTTAGAATGAGTTCTAAGGGTATTAGGACACCCATTAAGTCATAATATAAAATACACATTAATGACTTAATTAAATGATGGAATCGAAAACGAAATTGGTAACGGCGATTGGATTATCGAAATGAGTTACGAAAAGGGTTACAAGCAATGATACGAATTTCGGGTTGTTACATTATCCCCCCCCCCCCTTAGAGGGAATTTTTTCCTGAAATTCAAAGATTTGAACATAGATCGCGAACTGAAAAGAGATACGACGATGAATCTACTGCTTCGGGTCTTCATGCTCCTAAGTGGAATCGGGTCTCCGCTTGACATTCCAGCGAACCCTCACTGTCGGGATGCGGCTTTGTTTCGTACGATTAACCTATCAATCCATGATATCAATTGATTCATCCATGAAGGTTCGGACTTCCGCTGATTTCGATCTCATCAAAGGGATTACTAGGGTTTCGTCAGGTCGGCACTCCTTACGAATAAAGATGTGGAATACCAGATGGTTGTTGCTGAGTTCTGAAGATAACTCGGAGAGGGCTACGGAATCGATTCCTAACGAGGATCTCGAAGGGTCTAAGGGTGTAAAAACTATAAAGAAAACACAATTAACGACCCAGATTGTTTTAGATGATGTCATAAGATTTCTCTTTTAATAATATTTAGAGATGGTAATAGAAGGTTTATCTTCTTCTTATTTATTTACTTATATTTTAATTCAACTTTATTACAAAATTAAATAGCTTTTTTTTTGTTGATATTAGTGTTTCTTATTTAGAAAAATATGTGATATGATCAACTTCTTGATGCTATAGCAATGAGAAAACTCGTATGAGCAGGAAGTGAGATAAATTTATAATTTATTAACTTTAATGAGAAATTAATTAATTACAATTTTGTTATTTAATTTGAAACACAACAGAGATTATATCAATGGATCCTGAACGTGCAAGAAATGATCCAGTGGTATCAAAGAACATTCGTTACTATAAAGCAAAGAGCAAATTAGAGGCAGAAGTGATGATGCTCAATCCACCACCATGACCTCAAAACTGGGAGGGGGGAATCATTATAAACAAAAGTTTCTTTATTTATTTTTAGTAATTTACAAATTTGGTCCCTGTGTTTAGTTGTCGGTTTTGGTCCCTAATTGTTAGTTTTTTTTAAATGACCATTTTGCATTTAAACCAAAAGTAAAAAACATATAGCATGACAACAAAATTTATATTTTTCTTTTTTTTTTTTCTTTTTTTTACTTAAGTTTAGAGTAAATTACATTTCTGTTCCTTGAGTATACCTGATTTTTTTTCAAAAGGTTCTGAAGGGTGTTTTTGGTATTTCAGGGTCAAATGCTGACTCTAGTTGATTACACACTTCTATTATACCGTGCATTCTTACCTGCCCATGTATTGTACCGATTCTTTTTGAACAAAGAATACAGGAGCCTATTTTCATCATTCACAATATGCTTATATTTAACTTTAAAGCTTACATCAATTGTAGAGAAGATATATTTCTTATTCTTATTATGTTACTACCGGAGACATAGGAAAATTTTCTAATGAGGGAGTTCATGTCTTTTGTACAACCCGTTTGTTATATTATGTCATGTCATCTCTTGTCTTGTCTATTGATTTTTTACAAAGATATACACACACATGTAACATCATAATTTCATTATATATAACATCCAATTTTAAAATTGAGTTTACTGTTTTCGAAAATAGGATCATAGTTACCGATTAAAAAGATGGAACCAAGAACCAAACACAACATCAAAAAAAATTCAAAAACAACATTATACATCCAAATTATTGTTGGATTAGTGTCTAAGTCCATAACTATTTTGGTATGTACTTCAACCGATGGTGCATGGTCCTTTTGGGTTGCCTTCACCAAAACAACTTGATTGGAGAAATAAATAGAGAGAGTGGTTATTATGATTTATTAATATGTTATAAGAATAATATATTAAAGGAGAAATCATATTTGTTTAATTAATATTGGTCAATAATTAATTAAGAATTAATTTTGTGATCAGATGTAATTAATTAAACTAGAGGGGCTGAATTGTAATTATGTGATAGTTCCAAAATAAGGTACGGATTATCTTAAGGATAGGTTGGACGAATTTGAGGTGATAAGGACCTTAGAGTTCGACTATGATAAGGATTCAAGGCTTATCTTATGGGTTGCTTGGTAAGCAAGCAACTAGATAAGGATAAGGACTGAAACCCTATCTCTACACCTATATAAACCCCCTTTGGCTCTTGATTTCGTCCAGACCTTCCCAAGGCTTCTTAGGGACAAAATCTTATACCTCTCCTCTCTCTTTATACCTTCTCCACTTGCTTATGGTGTTTGTAAGCCATTAGAGGAGTGACACTTGTGACTCTAAGCCTTCCAAAGTCAATTCAAGGAGGAATTGGGATTGTTATTACTACATAACAATCAAGGTAACATCTTAAACCTAATTATATGTTAATATCGATTTCCATATGCTAGAATTAGGGTTTATAGTCTTGGATAACTTGCATGTACAATAGAGAAACCTAGATCCAAGCATTAGGGTTTGTATGAGCACATAGGATGTTCTTAGGACCGAACCCCATCAGTGGTATCAGAGACTAGATTGGTTTCTATTGTATTGATGCTTTACATGTTCAAAAAATTCGATTTTTGATGTTCTGGAGGCTGGACTCGCCGAGTCCATGTAGACTCGACGAGTCCAAGCGTGACTCGACGAGTCAGCTCGTCAGATGGAGTATATCTCGAGATTTCTTGTTGTTTTTGCTTTGGGATAGTTACCTTATCATATTAGATCAATATAAATCCGACTTTATGATATATTTAACTATATTCTTGATCTAATTGAATATATTTATCAATTAATAAGATAATTGTTTCCTTATGTGATAATTGATTAATTATTTTGACTAAATTGACAAATTGTTTTGCAAGAAATCATTAAATAAATCAAATATGGATAATTATGTAATTAAATGTTAATTTAGATTATTTGTTATTTGATCCTTGTTGTTATGAAATGTTTCATATTTTCCCCTTTAGGTTTTATAGTTTAAATTTGAAACCAAAAGTTTTATTGTTTTGAAATTTAAATAGTTAAAACCCTAATGTTTTGAAAAAGGTTTCAAAACTTGCCCTCAAGTTTTGGAATTTAAATTTTGATTAATAGTTTAATTTTGATGTATATTTAAATTCTAAAACCTAATGTTTTGAAATGTTTCAAAACTTGTCCTCAAGTTTTGGAATTTAAAAGTTGATTAAAAGTTTAATTAGGAATGTTAAATTCTAAAACTTTAGTATTGTTTTGAAAAAGTTCAAATCACACCCTTATGGTTTTATTAATTAATTAAGGTGTATAATTAAAAGAGGTTTAATAAATCCATAAAAGTTTAGGTTTACAATTTAACTGAATTAAAAGTATAATTGTTAAATTAGACCACCTAGTATTTTGAAAGTATAAAATACACCCTATACTATATATAACATTAAAAGTCTAACATTATATATATGTATGAGTAAAAGTCAGTCTTACCGTTAGTAGGCCTCATTCACGAAGCTAGTCTGTAAGGGGTGTTTAAGGAAATTGCCTATAAAATGGCGATTGAATGGGTATCCACTCTTACCCACCGCACTCTTGACTAGTGGAGGGTCGTTGGCCGAACGGGTAGGATAGGACGAAACCTTCCATTATAAGTATAATGAATTAATAAAGTAACTAAATGTTTTTCAAATTCCCAATCTTAGTTACTTAGGCAAAAGTGAATTGATGCAATTCCATGAAATTACACTTTGTGCCCTTGCGAAGACGTTAGTGGAGCGTGTGTGGTTAACCGGCACACTAAATGGTTCTAAGCAAAGGTAGAAAAGGGTGAGTCAATGTTTGTCATAGTTCGGTGGAGCATGTGTGGTTTACCGGCACATCGAATAGGTGACCGTAACATGTGAGGGCACCATGTCAGTTTGCATGGTTATTCACACCCCCTTTGTGATCCTCGGCATCCCAGTCACAAACAAGAGGGGCATATCGAGATTTAAACATGCCATTGAAATGTTCAATGAATATCAAAGGATCTAGGAGTTTTCATAGATTTAAAACTTAAATTTCTTTTTCGTTTTTCATGGTGGAAATTAGTGAATCGTCATTCACTTACCTTCAAATGTTCTGCAATTTGGGTTACGACATCCCTCTCCCAAGCTGTAGAATATTGTGTTGGGTCCTAGCCTTAGTATCTCATTTGGGTGATTCACTAAGGACTCAATCAATCAACTAACTTGAATTCGTTTTTCTCCTGTTTTGTAGATGTCAAAGTTCGACAACTATGGTCTTCCCAAACCCCGTGGAACAAGCATTCCACATGAAGATGATATTCCACGATTCGATCGAGGAACTAGAAATCATGCTTCACTTCCTCCACCTCCTCCAATTAATCTCCCTAACCCACAAGTTCGAAGACTTGAAAAGTTCAAGCTCACTCAAGCCCTTTTGGCAAGTAAACATAAAGAAGGAAAGTCGGTGTGTGCACACATCCTAAGGATGAAGTCACACATTGATAGGTTAAGAATGTTGGGATCCGTTGTCTGTGAGGAGGTGGCTATTGATTGGGTCCTTCAGTCACTTCCTAACTCGTATAGTGAGTTCGTAAGAGAGTACTATATGATGAACCACAACGTGACCGTTATAGATCTCACCTACATGCTTATTGTCGTTGAATCAACAATGATTTGGCGCAATAGAAAAGCAAAGTTGATTGGTGAATCTGCCTTCAAGACCTCTATGGATATAGACAATGGCAACGAAAGACATGGTATGATCGAAAAGTTTGATCATAAGAGAAAGGCAATGTCTGAAGTAGTTCCATGTCATGAGTCAATTTACTTTTATTGCCAAGAGAAGGGGCATTGGAGACGAAGTTGCCCTATTTACCTAAGAGATCTAAGAGATGGGAGAGTCAAAACGTATGGCTCTGCTTTAGGTAAAATCCATTGACTAACTCTTTTAAGCTTCTATTCTAGATTCTTAATACATAATGTGATGAGATTACAATTGATGTTTTGTAGGATCAAAGAAAAGAGAGGAAGCTTAAGGGAAGAAGTGAGCAGAATCTAACCGTGAAGAAATGGATTACGATCGCATTAATTGAAGATTAGATTCTTGAGCTACTACTTAGAGTTAGAATTAGATTGCTAAGAAAGATGTATTAGCATAGTTTTTCAATGAATTGCATTGTAAGGACAAATTTTTCCGCAATAAAATAAATTTTGATTTTTATATTATTTATTTATCCTTTCAATGGCGTATATAAAAAAATTGATGTTTGAATGTTTCTATTATTAGCAATAATGGATTTGGTTCTTATTATGTTATTTTTGGAAAGTCGAGAATTTACCAAATAGGGAGAGTTTCGCATCGCCCAAGTTTCAATTGGACAGAAACTTGAAATCATGCAACTTGGTTGCACGATGAATGAGAATTTTCATATTTGAAAATTAGACTAATTCATTGACAAAGTGTCAAGTGAAGGACTAGGAGATCGAGTACACAAAGGTGTGTGTTGATCAAGTCCACCATAAGAGTAACAATGATATTCGTCATGATTTACTAAAGGTTTAGTAAATATGATTATACTTACAAGATTAAGTGTGAATGAATTGATTGAAAAAGTTTAAATCAATAAGCAGAACGAATAAGAAGAATCAAGTAGGCAGAAAGATAAAAGTTTCTCCATTCTAAGAAGAAGGGAGAGTAGCTTTTATGCTTTATGACAGGTCTTAATGATTAAGAACCATATCTCAATTGATCCTCTAAGTGAGTCTTAGTACAATTGTATGTTCAAGAAGAGGAATCAAGGATTGGAGAAATGGTTAAATCAAGAAGTCAATCATACTTCGTTCCAAAACAAGTCTTAAAGTTAAGATTGTGACATTGAGTGATAAGTGTTAAGAAGGTTTATAACAATCATCAAATGTGGAAAGTTGTGATGTCTTGGATAAGACAAAGACCAACTAGGACCAATTTATGAAGTGTTTTGATAAAAACTACACTAACTCTTGAATATTTGTTTGTCAAGAAATGTTTATTGACAAGAGAATCTTATATGTCAAGGAGTCAGTGGGAGTCTTAATGGTGTTGAAAGGTTTCAAGAACAAATCAATACACATTATCGATCATCACTAGCACACAAGTTGAGGTTTACAACCTATCGTATTGACATTATTTTGTTTCTGTGCCAATCCAATCGAGTTAATTATGCATGTGAGTCATATGAGTTCTCATTTGAATGCACCAAAGGCAAGGACCTTGATCAATGGAAAGTACATTGATAAGAAAAGGTGAGCTGCTTAACTACTTGGAAGACATGGTGGGCAGCTATGCTACCATAAAGGCAAGAAATCGAGATCAAGAAAGTTCGATCCATATGAGTTTGAATTTGTCATAAACTTTGGTTTTGAGAAATTAACATGGAAAGGAACAAATACACCATTTAAATCTAAGTGTCATAAGATTTCCTCCTTCATGAAAATGATTGTGAGGAAATGCTTTCACTAAGAAAGATTTAAGAAGATAGGATTGTAAAATTGCATTCTCGAATTCGATTATGGTTATGGTATCCCTTTCCATAATTTGAATTGTGAGGTTTGTCAATTAGTCTTAATTGTTTAGACATACATATGAACTATCTAAGGCATATGTGTATAAGTTTAAGAGGCCTTGATAAAAGATAATCAAAGCATTAAGTATTAGAAACATGGACTTAAGAAATTCAATAGGTATTGTCTTTCTGGAAGTTAAGATGTTTATGAATACATGTCGAAGCTAGTGGGAGCATACATGTTATGTTTTATAATAATCATCATGATAGTGGGAGCATAAATGTTATGATTGAATGATTATTAAGGAAAGTATTGCAAGGTTAGCAATATTAGTTATAGAAAACAAGAGTCATACCTTGCAAAGTCGTAAGGGTTGTAAAGTTGTTTTGCTATAATTAAGGGAGAGAATATTATGCTTCATTTCAAATCTAAAGGATTAGGTTGAGAAATGTTAATAAATTTAGTCAAAGGTACATAGTGTGTTCTTAAAATTTCGATTATGATTACGGCATTCCTCTTCACAATCCGAATTTTGAGAACATAGCAAATAAAAACATCATGCGTCGTGTCCCATACGCTTCGGGTATAGGATCGATTGCAGATGCTTTAATATTTGACCATTCTAAAATTTTCCAAATGTCTAGCGCATTTAGAGGGAAAAAGGACTAGAATCGGTTTGGACTAAAATAATTAAACAACTATCAAAGGACAATCCAAGTTCGATGAGGATTGGTTGCTTGTGAGTAGTTGGAAGCATGGTATTCAATGGACCATATCGACATTATTATGAATAGAAAAGATTCTATTAAGAATGAGTTGTCATATGGAAAATATGGAAATGTGTCCATATTGGATGGGCCATATCGACATCATTACGAATATATGAGATTCTATTAAGAATGAGTTGTTATACGGAAAATATGGAAATGTATCCATATTGGGAATTGAATATTGAAAATCTATGACTAGATTAGAAACTTTTATGCAAAAGGATGTTCAAAGGAATGTTCTTTGAGTGAGAGACATTATATCTAAGTAATTGTATTGTAAAAATCTCCGATAGAAGACTTTGTAATATCATTGGCAATAGTCTTTGTGACTTTGGTGCAGTGACATTACAAAAGGATCATTGCATAGAATGTTAAAATCTAGCATATTTTATAAGTAACAAGAATTTGATATTCTCACACTTATGAAAAAGGATTTGGAGTTGTGAAATGAGAATGATTGGAAATGTGTTCAATTTGATCTATTTCACAAAGTGAGAACCATAGGTAAACATTGCGTGCATGCTAGGAGCATGGGACAAGTGTAATAATTCAAGTAAGAAGTTGATTACCCGAAACAACAAATAATGAGTAATCGATATGGTGATAAATAAAAGGTGTTTTATTTATGCTCAAAGGTTTGAGGCCATATGGGATTAGTATTATTCTTGTGTTTTACATTTACATGTTTTGACTTCCATAATAATTTAATTGGTTAACAACAGTCAAATTATTCAAACGGGCCACAGTCGTTCATATGTTGGAAGTAGATATGAATGAAGACTGTCGTAAATTGGTGTCTGGATTGTCTAGAGGAGTATTAGACATAAGCAAATGTTTGCTGCAACGTTCATGAGTGCTTATGAATATGATTTGAGCATTGGATTAAACCCATGCTCACTTGGATCACTCCATGAATTGTATCTCAAGTGATTGGTGAGACGATAACATCTTATATTCTTGAAACCGAGATGTGTGAGTTGTATCTTGCGAATCGGTTGCACATTGATAATATGTAAACGCACTAGTAACTTGGTGTTATAAAACATATTGTTCTGTGTGATTCGGTGAGTAAGTGCAAGCAAGCATTGTATCAAAGTTTATCCGTTCCTTTTATCCAAGGTAGGATAAAAGCGATATCTTTGGGCCCCTTGATGATTTTGTGATGACAAACGTAAATGCTCGGCCGGGCTAGGGCTAATTTGATTTGTTCAATTAGTCAGTCGTCATAAATCGGGAATCGAGATATAGTACAAAGAGAATGATTTGAAATCA